>NC_090450.1:1025485646-1026085646 GCF_031143425.1 Pleurodeles waltl
TGTCCCCCCCGGTGCCCTACAAAACCCCCCTGGTCTGCCCTCCGAAGACGCGGGTACTTACCTGCAAGCAGACCGGAACCGGGGCACCCCGTTCTCTCCATTCTAGCCTATGCGTTTTGGGCACCACTTTGAACTCTGCACCTGACCGGCCCTGAGCTGCTGGTGTGGTAACTTTGGGGTTGCTCTGAACCCCCAACGGTGGGCTACCTTGGACCAAGAACTGAACCCTGTAAGTGTCGTACTTACCTGGTAAAACTAACAAAAACTTACCTCCCCCAGGAACTGTGAAAATTGCACTAAGTGTCCACTTTTAAAGTAGCTATTTGTGAATAACTTGAAAAGTATACATGCAATTGAAATGATTCAAAGTTCCTAATGTACTTACCTGCAATACCTTTCGAACAAGATATTACATGTTAAATTTGAACCTGTGGATCTTAAAATAAACTAAGAAAAGATATTTTTCTATAACAAAACCTATTGGCTGGATTTGTCTCTGAGTGTGTGTACCTCATTTATTGTCTATGTGTATGTACAACAAATGCTTAACACTACTCCTTGGATAAGCCTACTGCTCGACCACACTACCACAAAATAGAGCATTAGTATTATCTCTTTTTACCACTATTTTACCTCTAAGGGGAACCCTTGGACTCTGTGCATGCTATTCCTTACTTTGAAATAGCACATACAGAGCCAACTTCCTACACCTATGCTATAGTGCACCCTGCCTTAGGGCTGTAAGGCCTGCTAGAGGGGTGACTTATCTATACTGCATAAGCAGTGTGAGGTTGGCATGGCACCCTGAGGGGAGTGCCATGTCGACTTAGTGTTTTTATCCCTACTACACACACAAGCTGGCAAGCAGTGTGTCTGTGGTGAGTGAGGGGTCCCCAGGGTGGCATAAGATATGCTGCAGCCCTTAGAGACCTTCCCTGGCATCAGGGCCCTTGGTACCAGGGGTACCAGTTATAAGGGACTTACCTGGATGCCAGGGTGTGCCAATTGTGGAAACAAACGTACAGGTTAGGGAAAGAACACTGGTGCTGGGGCCTGGTTAGCAGGATCCCAGCACACTTCCAATCATAACTTGGCATCAACAAAAGGCAAAAAGTTAGGGGGTAACCATGCCAAGGGAGGCATTTCCTTACAACATGGTTATCCTAAGATGCAGCATTGGAACTTCTGTCTTTGGTCGAGCAGGTACCCTCTTTTTAATATTGGGAGATCCAGGTGAAGCAAACTTTAAGTGATGAAAACTGGTTTAAGTTCCTCTCCAGTTAGTACCCGGCTGCCAAGGTGCTCTTCGCTAAGCGCTGTTCCATCATGATGGCTCCTTTTGCCTGTTTGAAATTGCAGATTCTTTAGCATCTCAGCTTTTGGACCCTCAGACCGTTGATCACTGCACGGAACAGACTGGCCCTGGACTCATGACCACTTGAGGAGACATGGGCATTGCTGCCCTTCTAGGAGTCCTGATCCTAGAGTCTTTCAAGAGATGATGCCTGTCAGGAGCTCTGCTCCAGAAATCACTGCACTTCCAGAGGCTCTGCCCATGGAAACCTGCTGGTTCAAGTGCCCGGGCCTGATAATCACTGCCCATTTAGTAGCCCTGACCCAGTAATCATTGCTCTGGGAGATACTACTTGTTCAGGAACTGTGACCCTGGAATCTATTCTTTAAAAATACATTTTTTTTTATTAGTTCCCGTCCCTTTTCTTTGCTAGACATTGCTGGTATCTTGACGCCGCACACTGAGAAACCACAAACTTTTTTCAGTGCAGGTGTTTCCCTTATGATGTATGAATTACTTGCATTCATGTTCCCAGCTGCAGGTGCATGTTCTGCCTGGTCTTTGCAGAAGAGAGCAGCAGGTGGGTCTAAATTGGGTCTACAGAGCAGCAAAGGGTAGGGGGTCCCTTGGAAGTCTAGTGGGAGACAGGAGAGGGATGCCCTTCAGTGAATGTCCCATCTCTTTCTTCACCCCCATCTTTGTTCATCTGCTCCATCTCTTCCTTCAGCCCCTTCTGTGTTCATCTGCTCCATCTCTTCCTTCACCCCTTCTTTATTCATCTGCTCCATCTCTTCCTTCACCCCTTCTTTATTCATCTGCTCCATCTCTTCCTTCAGCCCCTTCTTTGTTCATCTGCTCCATCTCTTCCTTCACCCCTTCTTTATCTACTCCATCTCTTCCTTCACCCCATTCTTTGTTCACCTGCTCCATCTCTTCTTTCATCCCTTTCTTTGTTCACCTGCTCCATCTCTTCTTTCATCCCTTTCTTTGTTCACCTGCTCCATCTCTTCTTTCATCCCTTTCTTTGTTCACCTGCTCCATCTCTTCTTTCATCCCTTTCTTTGTTCATCTGCCCCATCTCTTCCTTCATCCCCTTCTTTGTTCATCTGCCCCATCTCTTCCTTCATCCCCTTCTTTGTTCATCTGCCCCATCTCTTCCTTCACCCCCTTCTTTGTTCATCTGCTCCATCTCTTCCTTCAGCCCTTCTTTGTTAATCTGCTCCATCTCTTCCTTCACCCCTTCTTTATTCATCTGCTCCATCTCTTCCTTCACCCCTTCTTTGTTCATCTGCTCCATCTCTTCCTTCGTTCCCTTCTTTATTCATCTGCTCCATCTCTTCCTTCAGCCCTTCTTTGTTCATCTGCTCCATCTCTTCCTTCATCCCCTTCTTTGTTCTATTCCTTCATCCCCTTCTTTGTTCATCTGCTCCATCTCTTCCTTCATCTCCTTCTTTGTTCACTACTCCATCTCTTCCTTCATCACAAATTCATCATTTCTGACTTCATACCTTTCTTCTTTCTTTTTGTGTTCCTGCCATTCCTTGATACTCAACAATATCATCTCCTTCGCTTTGTTTTTTTATCTTCATCTTCCTTTCATTCCCGTCTCCCTTATTTTCTGCCTTCCTTACCTTCCTCCCTCACTTTATTGCCCTTCCGTCATAAGTTGCCACAATCCCTAAAATTGCTTTTTGTTTTGAAATGTATGCCCCCTCTGGCACTTTTCATCTTTAATTTCCTTAGGAGCTGAACCTGGTGATTTAGCATCCATAACCTTCCCTCCACCATCCTCTGTCTTTTTTTGTTTGTTGGCCTCGAATCTGTATGGTCTGGTTCACAAAGTCTTCCCATCTTCCCATGAGGCGATGAGAAAAACATCTTTTCCACCGTCCGGTCCCCTCTCTGGCTTCTGTTTCTGTTGCGGGCTGGATGTATTGTTCATAATGGCGATCTCTGCCTGCTTGAAATCTCTACTTGCATGTGTTGACAGTGTCTAGTCTTATCACTGTGCCAAACCATAGGGTGACAGAAGCGGTCTGGGATTCCACCCAAAGCAAAGTTTTTCCATTTCACATTTTCCTTCAGGATGGCACAAGCCTTTTGTGCAAACCTTGAGGGGACGTAGAGTGCGATAAAGCATTTTTTGCTCGCTGGGGCCAAGTTTTTCATTCTTATGGTCGATTAGGGTTCCCATCGCCTCTCTGAAGGAATTGTTTGAAGTGTGCTGTCATTTCTGCCCTGAACGAGACTTAAATAATATCTCTCTTCTTTGTAGATGATGATACTTTGAAGGGAGTGGACACAAGCAATGCTCTAGTTCTGCCCTCCAAGAAAGCCGCAAAGAAACAAATAATTAAAACCACTTCGGTGAAGAAACCACTGAGCAGGAAACAGAAGAAAGTCCTACAGAAGATTTTGGAGCAGAAAGAGAAGAAGCTTGAGGTAAGAGCAGAAGCTTGAGGTGAGAGAGAGGAAGCGCAGGGTGAGAGGGAGGAAGCGCGGGGTGAGAGGGAGGAAGCGCGGGGTGAGAGGGAGAAAGCGCGGGGTGAGAGGGAGGAAACTTTGAGGCGAGAGGAGAAGCTTTGAGGCGAGAGAGGAGAAGCTTGAGGGATGCAAACACTTCTACTATGTTAGGACCATCATTTGCAGGATCGTTAGATGCTTTCATTGAAACGAACCAATGGCTTAAACTGAATGACGTATAAGCTACAAGAAGCGCTCTGGTTCACCACAAGGCACAGAGCCTAGTGTATTCCACGTTTGATCACCTGATGTCCTCTCCTCCTTCCCACGCTGCATAAAGGTTGAATGGCTTATGCAGGAATTGAAACGAACATCTAAAATACACCGGAAATGAAAATTATAAACATCATCTCTTTCAGACTAAAAAGATGTCTTTTGTAACTAAATTGCTGTTTCTGAAAACATCCAGAGAATGGGTTTCCAAATAGTTGATAATCGTTCCAGTGCTGCCCCAGTTTTCTGTTCCATTAGCCCATCATAGTAGTTCTCCTTTCATCTGATTGATTTCTTTCTAAAAGAAAGATTTCCATATGAAGGAATGAGCTAGCGGATGAAGGCTCTGCGTGTGCATTCAGTACAAGTAGCTCAGATGGCGCATTTTTATCCTCTTTCAGATAACTAGGTGAAGCCCACCAGGGCGGAATCAATACGGCAAAGCCCATTCCCGGTGGACCACGTCTCGTCACTGTTTCTAAGAAGTTTAATCGTGTCATCAGCCCTTTCTTATTGTCTCTCCTCAAATCATCCCGGAATGAAGGAAAAGTGCATGCAAGGATGCAATAAGTATTTCACTGGTTAAAAAATGGGACTGGACCATAGAGAATTAAAACAGAAACTATTGACTCTCATCGCTCTTACCTCTAAAATGTTGGAAATTCAGGTAGCTATAGAAATCAGTAATTCCTTGAGAAATCACTGATGTCTTGCAGGCTCTGAATCTTGCTTCTTCCCAGCCCACGACACCTTGTTAGTACTGCGGTTTGACCACATGACCTGAGAGGCGAGCTGAAATCTGGTCATCTGAAGGCTCAGATATTGCTCGATCTCTCACCAGCTTTCAACACGTTCGACCGCTGAACTTAGGCAAGCATGTCCAGGTGCCGCTCCGTCAGCATGGTCCGTTCTTCCTTGTGGGTAGCTATCAAGTTCTTAAACCAGGCAGTTTAACTTCTGATATCTCGAGTTACTTGTGGAGTCCCAGAGGGTTCAGCTGTATCCCCTCCAGCGTGAAATGTTTGTATGTGCCATTAGGGAACACTCTTCTGGAATGAGTACCAAGAGCTTACAGGGGTGCTGACAACACTGTTGCTGCGTTTACACTAAAATCCTGATTCACACCATTCACTTCAGCGCACTGCGTTTTACAGGCAGTGTATGGGGGGCAGCAAACGGAAACTAAATACCAACAACACTGCGGTACTAGCTGCAGATGGAAGCAGTGATGTAGCAGCCTGTGGCTCAGTGCACCTGGTCACTCAGTGGACGAGGCTCTTGTCACTCACTGAGTAACCATGCCAAGAGTCCTGGAGTCCAGACTGACTCTCAGCTTGCCCTGAATGTCAGAATCTCAGCAGGAGCCTCCGCGTGCTCCCAGCATCACGAGATCTGGAGGAAGACCACACCTTACCTCTCCCCAGAAGGCAGGTATGTGGCACTTTAAGCTCTCATTGGATCAAGATTAGATCATGGACTTTCCTAATATCTGGGGCTGCCTCGTCATCTGTTTCATGAACTGAGGGGGTTCAGAAAACAGCTGCAAGATGTCCCCTGCATGTTGCCTTTGCCAGCCCAGTGTTATACTATGTTATATTCCCATCAGGCACATAATTCATTTTAAATCTGTGTATATAATGTACACATCATCAGCAAAAGGCTTCTGCATATTTACCAGCCCAGTAGAATTGTGAGTTCTGCAGGTTCCAAAGTGAATATTGGAAGCTGACAGTGATTTTCAGACTGTGACCCCAGGCTGTGGACGTCTCCCCCAGTTACATCTACAACTGATAACATCTCTCCTAAAGTTCAGAAGACCATGGAAAGCCTGGCAATTCAAACCGGCATTCACAATGTCTTGAATTGCAGCAGGGGCTGCCCCTTGTTACATCTCCTCATTGCAGAGCCTGGAGACCCGTTGGTGGTAGTGCACGATATAGAAATCATTGTGACTGTGGATGCCATCGCCCAGCAGCAGGTGCTGCCTGGTCTTTCACTGAAACATAAACGTCTGGAGCGAGCAGAGCAGTGGTGGTGCAGTGTGAACTCTTGGACCATCACCTGGTACAGATGCTGCAGCTCAGATCAGGGTTCATCCTGGTATCCCATGATTTTAATACCCAGACTGCATACCCTGTTTTACCTTTCAACATGTCAAGTAGCTCAGTGAGATAAACTCTTGCTGTCGAGATCTGCGTACAACCTACAGCCCACTGGTTCCAATTTCACCAGCGCCAACCAAGGCTTTCATCCTTCTGAAGTTAATAAATAAGGGTGAATTGGATATTTGAACTGCAAGACCTGCTGTTTAAATCACAACAGAACAGCAAATGTGTGGTAGCGAATGCTTCATAAAGAAAAACAAAACTGTTATTGTTGTTTTTGATTCTGACTGTTTCCTATCAGTAGCACATTGCATTTACATTTGAGTGAACGGGGTGATTGAAAGGAAGACAGTCACGTTGAGCAGAACATGTTTTTTAACGCACAGCTATCTGTCTTCTAGCACTCTGATGGCATTACAATGAAGACTTTGCTTTTCTGTGAATGCTCTCTTCTAACTTTCTTTCCTTCAGAGATCTGACATCCTGAATAAACTGAGCCAGGTGCAGATTCCTGAGACCGAGCTGAAGCTTCTGTACACAACGTCCAAGATGGGAACTGGGGATCGACTGTATGCAAACAAACGGTCAGAATTCCTTCTTCTGCATCTACCTGTTTTTGTTGCAGTCTTTGAACAGTAATGATGCCATACTTGGCATGGCCCTATCTGTCTCATGCAGTCTATGGGCAGTAGTGTTAACCTCTTCTGAGTGGCAGTGTGTGTAGTGATGCCATACTTGGCGTGGCACCATCAGTTTCTTGCAGTCTGTGGGCAGTAGTGTTAACCTCTTCTGAGTGGCAGTGTGTGTAATGATGCCATACTTGGCATGGCCCTATCTGTCTCATGCAGTCTGTGGGCAGTAGTGTTAACCTCTTCTGAGTGGCAGTGTGTGTAGTGATGCCATACTTGGCATGGCACCGTCAGTTTCTTGCAGTCTGTGGGCAGTAGTGTTAACCTCTTCAGAGTGGCAGTGTGTGTAATGATGCCATACTTGGCGTGGCACCATCAGTTTCTTGCAGTCTGTGGGCAGTAGTGTTAACCTCTTCTGAGTGGCAGTGTGTGTGTAGTGATGCCATACTTGGGGTGGCACCGCCAGTTTCTTGCAGTCTGTGGGCAGTAGTGTTACCCTCTTCAGAGTGGCAGTGTGTGTAATGATGCCATACTTGGCATGGCACCATCGGTTTCTTGCAGTCTGTGGGCAGCAGTGTTAACCTCTTCTGAGTGGCAGTGTGTGTAATGATGCCATACTTGGCATGGCACCATTGGTTTCTTGCAGTCTGTGGGCAGTAGTGTTAACTTCTTCTGAGTAGCAGTGTGTGTAGTGATGCCATACTTGGGGTGGCACCGTCGGTTTCTTGCAGTCTAGTTCTTGTGAATTTGTGAACCCCTTCTCCAGTGTCTTCCCTGCAGGGTGGGGAGTCAGTCTTTTACTGGAGTTTGAGAGCTGAACGGGGCACCACAGGACAGAGTGCTCATGATACATGTCCTTTTCCTCCTAGGACAGTAGAAGAAAGCGGGTCCTCGGGGCAGGGCAGGATCAGCAGCATCTGTGGAGCCAACAAGAGGCGGAGGCAGCCTCCTGAGCAGGAGAAGGAGGAGTGTGTGCAGAAGTCTGAGTCTTCAGATGATTCGGAGGAGGAGACGAGTGAGGCAGCTCTCGGAAGGGACAATGCCAGTTTGAGCGGTGATGGTTTAAAGTCTGAAGAGGAAAGAGACACAGCCAAGGAACCACTCCAGACTCACAAACAAGCACGCAATGAGCGAGCGCTGTTAAAGAACATGAAGAGCGCTCACAAGCCCTCGTCCACTCCGGCGGTCTTCATTCCTGTAGACCGAACTCCTGAGATGCAGGTGAGTGTCTGAGCGAGCAGTGGAAGCGTACAGTGTGACTGCGGGATTGGGACCCATGATCCACCATGTGAAGCGTTCACACGCGCTGTTGCTGCAAGCTTCACCCTCACATGTTCAGCACTGATGCATCAATGCCTCTGTTTGAAGCTCGACCTCTGGTTCTTGGATAGGTCTGTGAAAACTTGTAACCACTCTCAAGTAGTGAATGTCTCTCCCTCCCCTGTCCAAGCTCCTCTCCAGTGGGAAGACATTGCAGTTCATGAGCATAGCCTTATGAACTGCTTATCAGCTGTCTGTAGCCTTCCGGTCTGGGCATGCGTTTCTAGTACTGAGTACAGAGGCGTACTCTCAAACTGAAGCCTTCAGAATAAGACCCACTATTCCAGATGATGGCTCAGTAAAGAAGAACACAAGCTCCTTTCTCTGCTGCTTAAGGATCTGCAAGACATTCTCCACTCCCGCGCACCAAACCCGCAGTTTACAGGCGAGACATCCGCCAGCGCTTACAGACTCTGTAAACGGCTTTACAGACCTGAGCTATTTCAGCTTTTTGTAGAAGAAAGTTTGTTGGGTTCATAAATCTCATACATGTGCAGTCTTCTAGGAACATGTTTATATCTTGTCTGGGTTAAATCTGTTATCACCTTCAGAAGCATGAAAAGCTGGAGTGTCAAGTCTGCAAATGTGTAATCATGTGTTCGATGGCATCTGTCGCTGTAGATACGCATGTTCTGCAATAGCTCGCCATCTGGTGTTGGGCCGGAGTGTTACAAGTTGTTTTTCTTCGAAGAAGTCTTTCGAGTCACGGGACCGAGTGACTCCTCCTCTTGTCTCCATTGCGCATGGGCGTCGACTCCATCTTCGATTGTTTTTTTTCCGCCATCGGGTTCGGACGTGTTCCTGTCGCTCCGAGTTTCGGAACGGAAAATTAGCTAATTTCGGAAGATTTTCGTCGGTATTGTTGCGTTCGGGATCGGCGTACTTAGATTCCACACCGCATCGAAGATCGAAGAGCTCCGGTGCCCTTCGGGGTAGTTTTTCGATCCTCCGTCGGGGCCTGGTCGGCCCGACCGCGTGCTGAAGAACGCCGATGGAACGGACCCCTTTCCGTTTCTGCCCCAAATGCCACAATAAATACCCCTACACAGACCAACACTTGGTCTGCAACCTGTGCCTGTCACCTGAGCACAGCGAAGACACCTGCGAGGCCTGTCGTGCGTTCCGGTCCCGAAAAACACTCCGAGACCGTCGAGCCAGAAGACTTCAGATGGCGTCCGCACCGACAGCCCAACGGGAGTTCGAGGAACGGGAAGAGGAAGGTACCTTCTCGATCCCAGACTCAGACTCCGAAGGATTCGACGATACACAAACCGTGAGTAAGACGTCGAAAACCACACAGAGAAACATTTACAAGGCCCAGGGGACGCCACTGCCATCCGGCCATGGCTCCACCCATAAATTCGGTGACCGACCGTCGGCACCGAAAAAGGCCCAAACAGTGCCGAGATCGTCCGACTCCGGTCGAGACACCGGCACGCAGCCTTCTCGGGACCGAGAAAGTGCTGGAGACAAGCCTCGACACCGAGATGCCGGTGTGGACACGGCTCGACGCCGAGACAGCGGCACCGAAACAGATCGACGCCGAGAGGTTTCGGCCCCGAAAAAGAAAAAAGTCACCTCGGAGCCGAAAAAACACGCAGACAGGGTTTCGATGCCGAAACAAACTGCAAGCGACCCAGCTTCAGGCTCTTATACAGAAGAGCACTCGCTAACCTCCCAAATGCAGAAGCATAGGTTTGAGGAAGAGCTACAAGCAACTGATGTGGACCATACGCAAAAGCGTATCTTCATACAGCAGGGGACAGGAAAAATAAGCACCCTTCCCCCCATTAGGAGAAAGAGAAGGTTGGAGTTCCAGACTGAACAGACACCACAACCAAAAGTGGTGAAAAGAGTTACCCCACCACCCTCTCCTCCGCCCGTGATTAACGTCTCACCAGCACAAACTCCATCACACTCCCCAGCTCACACCACCATGAGCCAGGGTGACCAAGATCAGGACGCATGGGACCTATACGACGCCCCAGTGTCAGATAACAGCCCGGAGGCATACCCTACGAAGCCATCTCCACCAGAAGACAGCACCGCGTATTCTCAAGTGGTGGCTAGAGCAGCACAATTTCACAACGTAAGCCTCCACTCAGAACAGGTCGAGGATGATTTTTTATTCAACACACTCTCCTCCACCCACAGCTCATACCAAAGCCTGCCTATGCTCCCTGGTATGCTCCGGCACGCAAAAGACATCTTTAAGGAGCCGGTCAAAAGTAGGGCAATCACACCAAGGGTGGAAAAAAAGTATAAGGCGCCTCCTACAGACCCGGTTTTCATCACTACACAGCTGCCACCAGACTCTGTCGTTGTAGGAGCAGCTAGGAAAAGGGCCAACTCTCACACATCTGGAGATGCACCACCCCCAGATAAAGAAAGCCGCAAGTTCGATGCAGCTGGTAAAAGAGTCGCAGCACAAGCTGCAAACCAGTGGCGCATCGCGAACTCCCAGGCACTACTTGCGCGCTATGACAGAGCCCACTGGGACGAGATGCAACATCTCATTGAACATCTGCCCAAGGACTTACAAAATAGAGCAAAACAAGTGGTTGAGGAGGGACAGGCCATTTCCAACAACCAGATCCGCTCCTCCATGGACGCTGCAGATACAGCTGCACGGACAATTAATACATCTGTAACTATCAGAAGGCATGCATGGCTCCGAACGTCTGGATTTAAACCAGAGATTCAACAAGCAGTTCTCAATATGCCTTTTAATGAAAAAGAACTGTTCGGTCCAGAAGTGGACACAGCGATTGAGAAACTCAAAAAAGATACGGACACTGCCAAAGCCATGGGCGCACTCTACTCCCCGCAGAGCAGAGGGAATTACAGCACATTCCGTAAAACGCCCTTTCGAGGGGGGTTTCGGGGTCAAAGCACACAAGCCAGCACCTCACAAGCCACACCGTCCAGTTACCAGGGACAGTATAGAGGAGGTTTTCGGGGACAATATAGAGGAGGGCAATTCCCTAGAAATAGAGGAAGATTTCAAAGCCCCTGCTACTAAACAGTGACTCACATGTCACTCACCCCCTCCACACAACACCAGTGGGGGGAAGAATAGGTCATTATTACAAAGCATGGGAGGAAATCACTACAGACACTTGGGTTCTAGCAATTATCCAACATGGTTATTGCATAGAATTTCTACAATTCCCTCCAAACATACCACCAAAAGCACAAAATTTAACAACACACCATTCCAATCTCCTGGAGATAGAAGTGCAGGCACTATTGCAAAAGAATGCAATCGAATTAGTGCCAAACACACAAATAAACACAGGAGTTTACTCACTGTACTTTCTGATACCAAAGAAGGACAAAACGCTGAGACCAATCCTAGACCTCAGAGTAGTGAACACTTTCATCAAATCAGACCACTTCCACATGGTCACACTACAAGAAGTATTGCCATTGCTAAAACTACACGACTACATGGCAACTTTAGACCTCAAGGATGCTTATTTCCATATACCAATACACCCATCGCACAGGAAATACCTAAGGTTTGTATTCAAAGGAATACATTACCAATTCAAGGTACTGCCTTTCGGATTAACAACCGCACCAAGAGTCTTTACCAAATGTCTAGCGGTAGTCGCTGCACACATAAGAAGGCAGCAAATACATGTGTTCCCATATTTGGACGACTGGCTAATCAAGGCCCATTCGTTCATACAGTGCTCAAATCACACAAATCAGATCATACAAACCCTCTTCAAACTCGGGTTCACCGTCAACTTTACAAAATCCAACATTCTGCCGCGCAAGGTACAACAATACCTAGGAGCCATAATAGACACATCAAAGGGAGTAGCCACTCCAAGTCCACAAAGAATTCTAAATTTCAACACCATCATACAACGCATGTATCCAACACAAAAGATACAGGCAAAGATGGTATTACAACTCCTAGGCATGATGTCTTCATGCATAGCCATTGTCCCAAACGCAAGACTGCACATGAGGCCCTTACAACAATGCCTAGCATCACAGTGGTCTCAAGCACAGGGTCACCTTCTAGATCTGGTGTTAATAGACCGCCAAACTTACCTCTCGCTTCTGTGGTGGAACAACATAAATTTAAACAAGGGGCGGCCTTTCCAAGACCCAGTGCCACAATACGTAATAACAACAGATGCTTCCATGACAGGGTGGGGAGCACACCTCGATCAACACAGCATACAAGGACAATGGAACGTACATCAAACAAAACTGCATATCAATCACCTAGAACTTCTAGCAGTTTTTCAAGCACTAAAAGCTTTCCAACCAATAATAGTTCACAAATACATTCTCGTCAAAACAGACAACATGACAACAATGTATTATCTAAACAAGCAGGGGGGGACGCACTCCACGCAGTTAAGCCTGCTAGCACAAAACATTTGGCATTGGGCAATTCACAACCAAATTCGCCTAATAGCACAGTTTATACCAGGGATCCAAAATCAACTCGCAGACAATCTCTCTCGAGATCACCAACAGGTCCACGAATGGGAAATTCACCCCCAAATTCTAAACACTTATTTCAAACTCTGGGGAACACCTCAGATAGACTTGTTTGCGACAAGGGAGAACGCAAAATGCCAAAACTTCGCATCCAGATACCCACACGAACAATCCCAAGGCAATGCCCTATGGATGAACTGGTCAGGGATATTTGCTTACGCTTTTCCTCCTCTCCCTCTCCTTCCTTACCTGGTAAACAAACTCAGTCAAAGCAAACTCAAACTCATATTGATAGCACCAACTTGGGCAAGGCAACCCTGGTACACAACGCTGCTAGACCTATCAGTGGTACCCTGCATCAAATTGCCCAACAGGCCAGATCTGTTGACACAGCACAACCAAAAGATCAGACACCCAGATCCAGCATCGCTGAATCTAGCAATCTGGCTCCTGAAATCCTAGAATTCGGGCACTTACAACTTACCCAAGAATGTATGGAAGTCATAAAACAAGCCAGAAGGCCATCCACCAGGCACTGCTATGCAAGTAAATGGAAGAGGTTTGTTTGCTACTGCCATATTAATCAAATACAACCATTACACACAACTCCAGAACATGTAGTGGGTTACTTGCTTCACTTACAAAGATCTAACCTAGCTTTCTCTTCCATTAAAATACACCTTGCAGCAATATCTGCATACCTGCAGACTACCTATTCAACTTCCCTATATAAGATACCAGTCATTAAAGCATTCATGGAGGGCCTTAGGAGAATTATACCACCAAGAACACCACCTGTTCCTTCATGGAACCTAAATGTTGTCCTAACTAGACTTATGGGTCCACCTTTTGAACCCATGCACTCCTGCGACATACAGTTCCTAACCTGGAAGGTGGCATTTCTCATCGCCATTACTTCCCTAAGAAGAGTAAGCGAGATTCAGGCGTTTACAATACAGGAACCTTTTATACAACTACACAAAAATAAAGTCGTCCTAAGGACCAATCCTAAATTTTTGCCAAAGGTTATTTCACCGTTCCATCTAAATCAAACAGTGGAACTTTGTAGGAAGTTGGCTCTGTATGTGCTATTTCAAAGTAAGGAATAGCATGCACAGAGTCCAAGGGTTCCCCTTAGAGGTAAAATAGTGGTAAAAATAGATAATACTAATGCTCTATTTTGTGGTAGTGTGGTCGAGCAGTAGGCTTATCCAAGGAGTAGTGTTAAGCATTTGTTGTACATACACATAGACAATAAATGAGGTACACACACTCAGAGACAAATCCAGCCAATAGGTTTTTATATAGAAAAATATCTTTTCTTAGTTTATTTTAAGAACCACAGGTTCAAATTTAACATGTAATATCTTGTTCGAAAGGTATTGCAGGTAAGTACTTTAGGAACTTCAAATCATCAAAATTGCATGTATACTTTTCAAGTTATTGTCAAATAGCTGTTTCAAAAGTGGACACTTAGTGCAATTTTCACAGTTCCTGGGGGAGGTAAGTTTTTGTTAGTTTTACCAGGTAAGTAGGACACTTACAGGGTTCAGTTCTTGGTCCAAGGTAGCCCACCGTTGGGGGTTCAGAGCAACCCCAAAGTCACCACACCAGCAGCTCAGGGCCGGTCAGGTGCAGAGTTCAAAGTGGTGCCCAAAACACATAGGCTAGAATGGAGAGAAGGGGGTGCCCCGGTTCCGATCTGCTTGCAGGTAAGTACCCGCGTCTTCGGAGGGCAGACCAGAGGGGTTTTGTAGGGCACCGGGGGGGACACAAGTTGACACAGAAATTTCACCCTCAGCAGCGCGGGGGCGGCCGGGTGCAGTGTAGAAACAAGCGTCGGGTTTGTAATGGAAGTCAATGGGAGATCTAGGGATCTCTTCAGCGCTGCAGGCAGGCAAGGGGGGGATTCCTCGGGGAAACCTCCACTTGGGCGAGGGAGAGGGACTCCTGGGGGTCACTCCTCCAGTGAAAGTCCGGTCCTTCAGGTCCTGGGGGCTGCGGGTGCAGGGTCTCTCCCAGGCGTCGGGACTTTAGGTTCAAAGAGTCGCGGTCAGGGGAAGCCTCGGGATTCCCTCTGCAGGCGGCGCTGTGGGGGCTCAGGGGGGACAGGTTTTGGTACTCACAGTATCAGAGTAGTCCTGGGGTCCCTCCTGAGGTGTTGGATCGCCACCAGCCGAGTCGGGGTCGCCGGGTGCAGTGTGGCAAGTCTCACGCTTCTTGCGGGGAGCTTGCAGGGTTCTTTAAAGCTGCTGGAAACAAAGTTGCAGCTTTTCTTTGGAGCAGGTCCGCTGTCCTCGGGAGTTTCTTGTCTTTTCGAAGCAGGGGCAGTCCTCAGAGGATGTCGAGGTCGCTGGTCCCTTTGGAAGGCGTCGCTGGAGCAGGATCTTTGGAAGGCAGGAGACAGGCCGGTGAGTTTCTGGAGCCAAGGCAGTTGTCGTCTTCTGGTCTTCCGCTGCAGGGGTTTTCAGCTAGGCAGTCCTTCTTCTTGTAGTTGCAGGAATCTAATTTTCTAGGGTTCAGGGTAGCCCTTAAATACTAAATTTAAGGGCGTGTTTAGGTCTGGGGGGTTAGTAGCCAATGGCTACTAGCCCTGAGGGTGGGTACACCCTCTTTGTGCCTCCTCCCAAGGGGAGGGGGTCACAATCCTAACCCTATTGGGGGAATCCTCCATCTGCAAGATGGAGGATTTCTAAAAGTTAGAGTCACCTCAGCTCAGGACACCTTAGGGGCTGTCCTGACTGGCCAGTGACTCCTCCTTGTTATTCTCATTATTTTCTCCGGCCTTGCCGCCAAAAGTGGGGCCTGGCCGGAGGGGGCGGGCAACTCCACTAGCTGGAGTGTCCTGCTGGGTTGGCACAAAGGAGGTGAGCCTTTGAGGCTCACCGCCAGGTGTGACAATTCCTGCCTGGGAGAGGTGTTAGCATCTCCACCCAGTGCAGGCTTTGTTACTGGCCTCAGAGTGACAAAGGCACTCTCCCCATGGGGCCAGCAACATGTCTCGGTTTGTGGCAGGCTGCTAAAACTAGTCAGCCTACACAGATAGTCGGTTAAGTTTCAGGGGGCACCTCTAAGGTGCCCTCTGTGGTGTATTTTACAATAAAATGTACACTGGCATCAGTGTGCATTTATTGTGCTGAGAAGTTTGATACCAAACTTCCCAGTTTTCAGTGTAGCCATTATGGTGCTGTGGAGTTCGTGTTTGACATACTCCCAGACCATATACTCTTATGGCTACCCTGCACTTACAATGTCTAAGGTTTTATTTAGACACTGTAGGGGTACCATGCTCATGCACTGGTACCCTCACCTATGGTATAGTGCACCCTGCCTTAGGGCTGTAAGGCCTGCTAGAGGGGTGTCTTACCTATACTGCATAGGCAGTGAGAGGCTGGCATGGCACCCTGAGGGGAGTGCCATGTCGACTTACTCGTTTTGTCCTCACTAGCACACACAAGCTGGCAAGCAGTGTGTCTGTGCAGAGTGAGAGGTCTCCAGGGTGGCATAAGACATGCTGCAGCCCTTAGAGACCTTCCTTGGCATCAGGGCCCTTGGTACTAGAAGTACCAGTTACAAGGGACTTATCTGGATGCCAGGGTCTGCCAATTGTGGATACAAAAGTACAGGTTAGGGAAAGAACACTGGTGCTGGGGCCTGGTTAGCAGGCCTCAGCACACTTTCAATTGTAAACATAGCATCAGCAAAGGCAAAAAGTCAGGGGGCAACCATGCCAAGGAGGCATTTCCTTACACAACCCCCCCCCAAACGAAAGAGGATGAGACTAACCTTTCCCAAGAGAGTCTTCATTTTCTAAGTGGAAGAACCTGGAAAGGCCATCTGCATTGGCATGGGCAGTCCCAGGTCTGTGTTCCACTATAAAGTCCATTCCCTGTAGGGAGATGGACCACCTCAACAGTTTAGGATTTTCACCTTTCATTTGCATCAGCCATTTGAGAGGTCTGTGGTCAGTTTGAACTAGGAAGTGAGTCCCAAAGAGGTATGGTCTCAGCTTCTTCAGGGACCAAACCACAGCAAAGGCCTCCCTCTCAATGGCACTCCAACGCTGCTCCCTGGGGAGTAACCTCCTGCTAATGAAAGCAACAGGTTGGTCAAGGCCATCATCATTGGTTTGGGACAAAACTGCCCCTATCCCATGTTCAGAGGCATCAGTCTGCACAATGAACTGCTTAGAATAATCTGGAGCTTTGAGAACTGGTGCTGAGCACATTGCCTGTTTCAGGGTGTCAAAGGCCTGTTGGCATTCCACAGTCCAGTTTACTTTCTTGGGCATTTTCTTGGAGGTGAGTTCAGTGAGGGCTGTCACAATGGATCCATATCCCTTCACAAACCTCCTGTAATACCCAGTCAAGCCAAGGAATGCCCTGACTTGAGTCTGGGTTTTTGGAGCTACCCAGTCCAGAATAGTCTGGATCTTGGGTTGGAGTGGCTGAACTTGGCCTCCACCTACAAGGTGTCCCAAGTAAACCACAGTTCCCTGCCCTATCTGGCATTTGGATGCCTTGATAGAGAGGCCTGCAGATTGCAGAGCCTTCAAAACCTTCCTCAGGTGGACCAGGTGATCCTGCCAGGTGGAGCTAAAGACAGCAATATCATCAAGATAAGCTGTGCTAAAGGACTCCAAGCCAGCAAGGACTTGATTCACCAACCTTTGGAAGGTGGCAGGGGCATTCTTTAAACCAAAGGGCATAACAGTAAACTGATAATGCCCATCAGGTGTGGAGAATGCTGTCTTTTCTTTTGCTCCAGGTGCCATTTTTATTTGCCAGTACCCTGCTGTCAAGTCAAAGGTACTTAGAAATTTGGCAGCACCTAATTTATCAATGAGCTCATCAGCTCTTGGAATTGGATGAGCATCTGTCTTGGTGACAGAATTGAGCCCTCTGTAGTCCACACAAAACCTCATCTCTTTCTTTCCATCTGTGGTGTGAGGTTTGGGGACTAAGACCACTGGGCTAGCCCAGGGGCTGTCAGAGCGCTCAATGACTCCCAATTCCAGCATCTTGTGGACTTCCACCTTGATGCTTTCCTTAACATGGTCAGACTGTCTAAAGATTTTGTTCTTGACAGGCATGCTGTCTCCTGTGTCCACCTCATGGGTACACAGGTGTGTCTGACCAGGGGTTAAGGAGAAGAGTTCAGGAAACTGTTGTAGGACTCTCCTACAATCAGCTTGCTGTTGGCCAGAGAGGGTGTCTGAGTAGATCACTCCATCTACTGTACCATCTTTTGGGTCTGATGACAGAAGATCAGGGAGAGGTTCACTCTCTGCCTCCTGATCCTCATCTGTTACCATCACCAGATTGACATCAGCCCTGTCGTGGAAGAGCTTAAGGCGGTTTACATGGATCACCCTCTTGGGGCTCCTGCTTGTGCCCAGGTCCACCAAGTAGGTGACCTGACTCTTCCTCTCTAGTACTGGGTAAGGGCCACTCCATTTGTCCTGGAGTGCCCTGGGAGCCACAGGCTCCAGAACCCAGACTTTCTGCCCTGGTTGGAACTCAACCAGTGCAGCCTTTTGGTCATACCAAAACTTCTGGAGCTGTTGGCTGGCCTCAAGGTTTTTGGTTGCCTTTTCCATGTACTCTGCCATTCTAGAGCGAAGGCCAAGTACATAGTCCACTATGTCCTGTTTAGGCTCATGGAGAGGTCTCTCCCAGCCTTCTTTAACAAGGGCAAGTGGTCCCCTTACAGGATGACCAAACAGAAGTTCAAAGGGTGAGAACCCTACTCCCTTCTGTGGTACCTCCCTGTAAGCGAAAAGCAGACATGGCAGGAGGACATCCCATCTCCTTTTGAGTTTTTCTGGGAGCCCCATGATCATGCCTTTTAATGTCTTGTTGAATCTCTCAACCAAGCCATTAGTTTGTGGATGGTATGGTGTAGTGAATTTATAAGTCACTCCACACTCATTCCACATGTGCTTTAGGTATGCTGACATGAAGTTGGTACCTCTGTCAGACACCACCTCCTTAGGGAAACCCACTCTGGTAAAGATACCAATGAGGGCCTTGGCTACTGCAGGGGCAGTAGTCGACCTAAGGGGAATAGCTTCAGGATACCTGGTAGCATGATCCACTACTACCAGGATATACATATTTCCTGAGGCTGTGGGAGGTTCCAGTGGACCAACTATGTCCACACCCACTCTTTCAAAGGGCACCCCCACCACTGGAAGTGGAATGAGGGGGGCCTTTGGATGCCCACCTGTCTTACCACTGGCTTGACAGGTGGGGCAGGAGAGGCAAAACTCCTTAACCATGTTGGACATATTGGGCCAGTAGAAGTGGTTGACTAACCTCTCCCACGTCTCGGTTTGTCCCAAATGTCCAGCAAGGGGAATGTCATGGGCCAATGTTAGGATGAACTCTCTGAACAGCTGAGGCACTACCACTCTCCTAGTGGCACCAGGTTTGGGGTCTCTGGCCTCAGTGTACAGGAGCCCATCTTCCCAATAGACCCTATGTGTTCCATTTTTCTTGCCTTTGGACTCTTCAGCAGCTTGCTGCCTAAGGCCTTCAAGAGAGGGACAGGTTTCTTGTCCCTTACACAGCTCTTCCCTTGAGGGTCCCCCTGGGCCTAAGAGCTCAACCTGGTAAGGTTCAAGCTCCAAAGGCTCAGTTCCCTCAGAGGGCAGAACATCTTCCTGAGAAGAGAGGTTCCCTTTCTTTTGCTGTGTTGCAGTTGGTTTCCCAACTGACTTTCCTTTCCTCTTGGTAGGCTGGGCCATTCTTCCAGACTCCAGCTCTACTTGTTCACCCTGTGCCTTGCATTGTGCTCTTGTTTTCACACACACCAGTTCAGGGATACCCAGCATTGCTGCATGGGTTTTTAGTTCTACCTCAGCCCATGCTGAGGACTCCAGGTCATTTCCAAGCAGACAGTCCACTGGGATATTTGAGGAGACCACCACCTGTTTCAGGCCATTGACCCCTCCCCATTCTAAAGTAACCATTGCCATGGGATGTACTTTTCTCTGATTGTCAGCGTTGGTGACTGTGTAAGTTTTTCCAGTCAGGTATTGGCCAGGGGAAACCAGTTTCTCTGTCACCATGGTGACACTGGCACCTGTATCCCTCAGGCCCTCTATTCTAGTCCCATTAATTAAGAGTTGCTGTCTGTATTTTTGCATGTTAGGCGGCCAGACAGCTAGTGTGGCTAAATCCACCCCACCCTCAGAAACTAGAGTAGCTTCAGTGTGGACCCTGATTTGCTCTGGGCACACTGTTGATCCCACTTGGAGACTAGCCATACCAGTGTTACCTGGATGGGAGTTTGGAGTGGAACCTTTCTTGGGACAGGCCTTGTCTCCAGTTTGGTGTCCATGCTGTTTACAGCTATGACACCAGGCCTTTTTGGGATAAAAGTTTTTACCCTTGTACCCATTGTTTTGTGAAGAGGCTCTGGGCCCACCCTCCTGTGCAGGTTTTTGGGGGCCTGTAGAAGACTCTTTACTATTTTTAGTTTTGGTTGTCTCATCACCCTTCTGCTGGGGAGTCTTTGTGTCCCCTTTCTTTTGGTCACCCCCTGTTGAAGTCTTGGACACCCTTGTCTTGACCCAATGGTCCGCCTTCTTTCCCAATTCTTGGGGAGAAATTGGTCCTAGGTCTACCAGATGCTGATGCAGTTTATCATTGAAACAATTACTTAACAGGTGTTCTTTCACAAATAAATTGTACAGCCCATCATAATTACTTACACCACTGCCTTGAATCCAACCATCTAGTGTTTTCACTGAGTAGTCAACAAAGTCAACCCAGGTCTGGCTCGAGGATTTTTGAGCCCCCCTGAACCTAATCCTGTACTCCTCAGTGGAGAATCCAAAGCCCTCAATCAGGGTACCCTTCATGAGGTCATAAGATTCTGCATCTTGTCCAGAGAGTGTGAGGAGTCTATCCCTACACTTTCCTGTGAACATTTCCCAAAGGAGAGCACCCCAGTGAGATCTGTTCACTTTTCTGGTTACACAAGCCCTCTCAAAAGCTGTGAACCATTTGGTGATGTCATCACCATCTTCATATTTAGTTACAATCCCTTTGGGGATTTTCAACATGTCAGGAGAATCTCTGACCCTATTTATGTTGCTGCCACCATTGATGGGTCCTAGGCCCATCTCTTGTCTTTCCCTCTCTATGGCTAGGATCTGTCTTTCCAAAGCCAATCTTTTGGCCATCCTGGCTAACTGGATGTCCTCTTCACTGGGGCTATCCTCAGTGATTTCAGAGGTGTTGGTCTCTCCTGTGAGGGAACCAGCATCTCTGACTATTATTTTAGGAGTCAGGGTTTGAGGGACCCTGTTCTCCCTAGATAGGACTGGTAGGGGGGAATTGTCCTCCAAGTCACTATCCTCTTCCTCTGAGTTGCCACCCTCAGAGGGGTTGGCCTTTTCAAACTCTGCCAAAAGCTCCTGGAGCTGTATTTTGGTAGGTTTGGGGCCCATTGTTATTTTCTTTAGTTTACAGAGTGACCTTAGCTCTCTCATCTGTAGATGGAGGTAAGGTGTGGTGTCGAGTTCCACCACATTCACATCTGTGCTAGACATTTTGCTTCTAAAAGTTGGGATACTTTTTAAGAATCTACAACTAGTTCTAGGTTCTAATTCAAACTTTTACAAACTTTTAAACTCTAAAAGAAATGCTAAACAGGATCTAACACAAGGCCCTAGCAGGTCTTTTAAGAATTTAGAAAACTTTTCAAATTGCAAAAATCAATTTCTAATGACAATTTTGGAATTTGTCGTGTGATCAGGTATTGGCTGAGTAGTCCAGCAAATGCAAAGTCTTGTACCCCACCGCTGATCCACCAATGTAGGAAGTTGGCTCTGTATGTGCTATTTCAAAGTAAGGAATAGCATGCACAGAGTCCAAGGGTTCCCCTTAGAGGTAAAATAGTGGTAAAAATAGATAATACTAATGCTCTATTTTGTGGTAGTGTGGTCGAGCAGTAGGCTTATCCAAGGAGTAGTGTTAAGCATTTGTTGTACATACACATAGACAATAAATGAGGTACACACACTCAGAGACAAATCCAGCCAATAGGTTTTTATATAGAAAAATATCTTTTCTTAGTTTATTTTAAGAACCACAGGTTCAAATTTAACATGTAATATCTTGTTCGAAAGGTATTGCAGGTAAGTACTTTAGGAACTTCAAATCATCAAAATTGCATGTATACTTTTCAAGTTATTGTCAAATAGCTGTTTCAAAAGTGGACACTTAGTGCAATTTTCACAGTTCCTGGGGGAGGTAAGTTTTTGTTAGTTTTACCAGGTAAGTAGGACACTTACAGGGTTCAGTTCTTGGTCCAAGGTAGCCCACCGTTGGGGGTTCAGAGCAACCCCAAAGTCACCACACCAGCAGCTCAGGGCCGGTCAGGTGCAGAGTTCAAAGTGGTGCCCAAAACACATAGGCTAGAATGGAGAGAAGGGGGTGCCCCGGTTCCGATCTGCTTGCAGGTAAGTACCCGCGTCTTCGGAGGGCAGACCAGAGGGGTTTTGTAGGGCACCGGGGGGGACACAAGTTGACACAGAAATTTCACCCTCAGCAGCGCGGGGGCGGCCGGGTGCAGTGTAGAAACAAGCGTCGGGTTTGTAATGGAAGTCAATGGGAGATCTAGGGATCTCTTCAGCGCTGCAGGCAGGCAAGGGGGGGATTCCTCGGGGAAACCTCCACTTGGGCGAGGGAGAGGGACTCCTGGGGGTCACTCCTCCAGTGAAAGTCCGGTCCTTCAGGTCCTGGGGGCTGCGGGTGCAGGGTCTCTCCCAGGCGTCGGGACTTTAGGTTCAAAGAGTCGCGGTCAGGGGAAGCCTCGGGATTCCCTCTGCAGGCGGCGCTGTGGGGGCTCAGGGGGGACAGGTTTTGGTACTCACAGTATCAGAGTAGTCCTGGGGTCCCTCCTGAGGTGTTGGATCGCCACCAGCCGAGTCGGGGTCGCCGGGTGCAGTGTGGCAAGTCTCACGCTTCTTGCGGGGAGCTTGCAGGGTTCTTTAAAGCTGCTGGAAACAAAGTTGCAGCTTTTCTTTGGAGCAGGTCCGCTGTCCTCGGGAGTTTCTTGTCTTTTCGAAGCAGGGGCAGTCCTCAGAGGATGTCGAGGTCGCTGGTCCCTTTGGAAGGCGTCGCTGGAGCAGGATCTTTGGAAGGCAGGAGACAGGCCGGTGAGTTTCTGGAGCCAAGGCAGTTGTCGTCTTCTGGTCTTCCGCTGCAGGGGTTTTCAGCTAGGCAGTCCTTCTTCTTGTAGTTGCAGGAATCTAATTTTCTAGGGTTCAGGGTAGCCCTTAAATACTAAATTTAAGGGCGTGTTTAGGTCTGGGGGGTTAGTAGCCAATGGCTACTAGCCCTGAGGGTGGGTACACCCTCTTTGTGCCTCCTCCCAAGGGGAGGGGGTCACAATCCTAACCCTATTGGGGGAATCCTCCATCTGCAAGATGGAGGATTTCTAAAAGTTAGAGTCACCTCAGCTCAGGACACCTTAGGGGCTGTCCTGACTGGCCAGTGACTCCTCCTTGTTATTCTCATTATTTTCTCCGGCCTTGCCGCCAAAAGTGGGGCCTGGCCGGAGGGGGCGGGCAACTCCACTAGCTGGAGTGTCCTGCTGGGTTGGCACAAAGGAGGTGAGCCTTTGAGGCTCACCGCCAGGTGTGACAATTCCTGCCTGGGAGAGGTGTTAGCATCTCCACCCAGTGCAGGCTTTGTTACTGGCCTCAGAGTGACAAAGGCACTCTCCCCATGGGGCCAGCAACATGTCTCGGTTTGTGGCAGGCTGCTAAAACTAGTCAGCCTACACAGATAGTCGGTTAAGTTTCAGGGGGCACCTCTAAGGTGCCCTCTGTGGTGTATTTTACAATAAAATGTACACTGGCATCAGTGTGCATTTATTGTGCTGAGAAGTTTGATACCAAACTTCCCAGTTTTCAGTGTAGCCATTATGGTGCTGTGGAGTTCGTGTTTGACATACTCCCAGACCATATACTCTTATGGCTACCCTGCACTTACAATGTCTAAGGTTTTATTTAGACACTGTAGGGGTACCATGCTCATGCACTGGTACCCTCACCTATGGTATAGTGCACCCTGCCTTAGGGCTGTAAGGCCTGCTAGAGGGGTGTCTTACCTATACTGCATAGGCAGTGAGAGGCTGGCATGGCACCCTGAGGGGAGTGCCATGTCGACTTACTCGTTTTGTCCTCACTAGCACACACAAGCTGGCAAGCAGTGTGTCTGTGCAGAGTGAGAGGTCTCCAGGGTGGCATAAGACATGCTGCAGCCCTTAGAGACCTTCCTTGGCATCAGGGCCCTTGGTACTAGAAGTACCAGTTACAAGGGACTTATCTGGATGCCAGGGTCTGCCAATTGTGGATACAAAAGTACAGGTTAGGGAAAGAACACTGGTGCTGGGGCCTGGTTAGCAGGCCTCAGCACACTTTCAATTGTAAACATAGCATCAGCAAAGGCAAAAAGTCAGGGGGCAACCATGCCAAGGAGGCATTTCCTTACAAACTTCCAGTGTTCTTTCCACAGCCAGATACCGTAGCTGAAAGGGCACTACATACATTAGATGTCAAAAGAGCATTGATGTATTACATTGACAGAACAAAAAACATCAGAAAGACTAAACAACTCTTTATTGCATTTCAAAAACCTCATGCGGGAAACCCAATTTCAAAACAAGGTATAGCCAGATGGATAGTTAAATGCATCCAAATCTGCTACCTTAAAGCTAAACGACAGCTGCCCATTACACCAAGGGCACACTCAACCAGAAAGAAAGGTGCTACCATGGCCTTTCTAGGAAACATCCCAATGCAAGAAATATGTAAGGCAGCCACATGGTCTACGCCTCACACATTCACCAAGCACTACTGTGTAGACGTGTTATCCGCACAACAAGCCACAGTAGGTCAAGCCGTATTAAGAACATTATTTCAGACTACTTCCACTCCTACAGGCTGATCCACCGCTTTTTGGGGAAATAACTGCTTACTAGTCTATGCAGAACATGCGTATCTACAGCGACAGATGCCATCGAACTGAAAATGTCACTTACCCAGTGTACATCTGTTCGTGGCATCAGTCGCAGTAGATTCGCATGTGCCCACCCGCCTCCCCGGGAGCCTGTAGCAGTTTGGAAGTTACCTTCAATTATTTATATATGTATCATCTCAACCTTAAATAGGTGCATACTTAGTCACTCCATTGCATGGGCACTATTACTACAATTCAACTCCTACCTCACCCTCTGGGGGGAAAAACAATCGAAGATGGAGTCGACGCCCATGCGCAATGGAGACAAGAGGAGGAGTCACTCGGTCCCGTGACTCGAAAGACTTCTTCGAAGAAAAACAACTTGTAACACTCCGGCCCAACACCAGATGGCGAGCTATTGCAGAACATGCGAATCTACTGCGACTGATGCCACGAACAGATGTACACTGGGTAAGTGACATTTTCATTCTCTTGCAATCTATGTAAAACAAAAGCATGTTGTCACAGTGATAGAGATGTTAATTGTTATTCTTTAGATTTCAGAAAAGATGTTCTCTCATTTCTTTTAAACAAGTCTGAATGGGCTGTTTTCTGTAAGGGACAATAGGTCTTGCTTCATGTGAACAGCTAGATATTTACTCCGAAATGAGTACATTTGCTATTTTCCTTCTTCTGGATGATTTATTTCGTGGACACAGCATTATTTGTAAAGAGGAGAAGTAGGTTAAACCTGCACTTTGCCCATTGGACATGGGCATTTCCTTTAAAAGTTGCATGTCCCATCCCTTCTATTATACTGTTGCGTCTAGCCGACAGGGCTCTGCTCGGTGTCAGGATGGCACAAGGAGCATTCTGTGGGTTGGAATGTCCTGTGACCAAAACATTAACTGTTTGCGTAAACGCTGGCATTCCTATTTCTCTCTGCCCTGAACCCACCTTTCTGCCTGGTGTCCACTCTGTGGCGGTGTGTACCTAGACACTGGTGTGCCCAAGCACAGAGCTGTGTGGGTCTTGCTTTGGGTTCAACTTAGGGAACAGACGACCTGCTGCCTCTAGTGGTGTTTTGAGTTCCACATTTACATAGTGCATCGTCTGCCGATGGTGTAGTCTTGTAGGACTGTCAGTGGGAGCCTTTCCAACATCCTTCCATGGTTTCCATTGCGGACCTCCCAGATATGAGTCCTCTTATGATGACGTGGTACTTGTACTCTCGCCTGCTCTGACTCCTCAACCCATTTAACTTTAAAATGTAAACTCATTTTTTGGTACTCTAGGAAGCCCGTTTAAAGCTCCCAATCCTTGCAGAAGAACACCTAATCATGGAGGCCATCACCGAGCACCACGTCATTGTGTTGTGCGGAGAAACTGGCAGTGGCAAGACCACTCAGGTGCCCCAGTTTCTGTATGAGGCTGGATATGGGAGGTAAGAGATGTTCTTTGATTGATTGCGTATATCTTGTATGTTGAGTCCTGAAAACACCTTGACCTTGTTATTGTAGCCTACACAGAAGCTCATTTATGTAGTCCTCGTGTCACAGCTGGCAAGTAGCCAGTTTCCTCTGGCCCCTGCAGCAAGTACTGACTGTAGCCGGTGTCCTCTGGCCCCTGCAGCAAGTACTGACTGTAGCCGGTGTCCTCTGGCCCCTGCAGCAAGTACTGACTGTTTTGCAGCACATGCAGGCTCGTACCTAACCAGAGAAAAGGTAATCTGCAAGCTCCTGGGAAGGGAGAGGTGGAGTAGGCAGAGAGTGTTTACCTGGCGGCAGTTATTTGTGACCACTTCCTTTGTTACTTAGGCCCCTAGTACAAGCAGTGCGGATACTCTGCCCTACTATCAGAGGCCCGCGGTTCCCGGGTGCAGGGTCCCTGACCTGATTCTGCCAGCTGGAAAATCCGACTGGTAAAGTCACTCTGGGAAACGGCTGCATTGAAGCCTGGCCCTGTTTCACAGCCCCTACCTGCACCTCAGCCAAAGCACGATGGGGGCATGTAATACTCGAACCCCCTATAGATGATATTCTCCCCATTAGCTGCACAGATGTCTGGCAGACATATACCACCTGCTTAGAGTAGGTGATAAATGTTTGAATGAAGCCCCTCCGAATCGGGACTAGTGTATGGAATACTGTCCAGTAATTCAAGACCACCCAGTTATTCTCTGTTCCAACGGGTCTAACTCATAGTTGAAGAAATGATGTGTGGAGATTCCTGCTTATATGTGTAATTCTGCCCTCAGTCTGCAGATAGAATTCCTCTATCATCATAATCAGGGTCTTGGTGGACACCGGGGCGGAGTATGAATCCAGTCTCAAGCTGAGTCCTTTAGACAAGTCTTCCAAACAGGGTCTAGCTCTTTGTTGAATGCGAGTTCACAGACCTGCAGAGCGCTGGTTCTATTGAGTAGCGGGATGTTCAGTTTCTTTTTGTTTATAGTTTGATAGAGCTCAGACTGGAGGTATGCTCCTTGGCATTCTAATCTCGCAGTTGTAACAATCCTTGTCCTCGCGTCTCCATGTGTCTCCTTTGGGTTCTCATCAGTTGCTTATTCTTCTTCTTCTCCGCAGCAATGATGCTGTTATCGGGATTACAGAGCCTCGGCGTGTCGCTGCCGTGACCATGTCGCAGCGGGTGGCGAAGGAGATGAACCTGTCACAAAGGTAAGAGCAGCAGAATTGTTCTTCTGTTGTGTCTGCTGTCCTGGCGGTGGTCAGGACTGAACAAATAGAGGTATGTGGAGTGATAATTCAGCAGGCAGAATAAGGCAAAGCTAGTCATTTTTAAATTTCAAACAATTCAAAAATTTTGTTTTTCACCAGTTGATTCTCTGGGGATCTCCATCAGTTTTTGGAAAATGTTACTTGCAAATGTCAGCCTGCAAGTTAATTTCTCCTGTGAAACCTATTTTTATGTTTAAAATGGAAATTACTTTAAATATATAATTTTCCATATAATTGTATTACATTTGCAGAATTGAAATCTGCCTTAACAGGCTCAGAAAGCGCACACATGCTTTAACATAGCAGTATTAAAAATATACTTAGTATAGAAGGGCTCTCCCTCTTCATATGCGTGGGCTTCCAAACTTTTCTTTCTGGTTTCAATCATGCATGAACAGCCTAGAATGAACCCTAAACATAACCTTTCAGTGCCTGTGGCCAAAAAAAGAGTGCATTAATTAAATGTCCCCCGTAATCATTCAAAAGGACAGAAGTGTGAACGCTTTTTTATAATAAAACATTTAGGGACCCAAAGGTGGGTTGTTCTTCTGAAATGGAGGTGCCTCACTCCCTTAGAGAGGAATTCACCCAGCGTACCCCTCCTGCTTCGTGTGCCAGAAGATAAGAGACTTGAAATTCATGAGGGAAAGGTGCTGACCTGATCTGGTCATTATCAAGTCATCCCATGCCTTGCACTTGGAAGAGGGCAGTGACTTCCTTGAAACTGGGAAAAGTAGACAAGAATCCTATTGGCAGAAAGAATTGCCTCCATGGATGATGACCGGATTAGGGATTTGCCTCCTTGTCCTCCAAAAAACTATTTTCTTCTCTACTTTAGCCAGTTCCATCACTCAGACGTCATACATTAGGATCCCTTATGAGGTACCGGAGCCAGGAGTACATCACTGCTGTGGGGCAAAGTCTATCCGAGCTGGACTTTTATTTCAGAGTAGGAGTCGGACAGGTGAAGAAGGTGCAGGCATTATACAAGCAGTGGGACACTTGGGGACTGTGTGTGTAATATTGTTACTTCATGTTTTTAAGTCCATCCTTCTCCTCGGGTTCTATTTGGGATGTAATGAGTTGACTGTAGGAGGAGTTGGGAGAGCTCTTGGTTTTGCTGGGGGAGACTTGTGAAGTGGGTTCCTTTCTTCATGAGAATAAATGAACAGTGGATATCATATTCCTGTCTGAATTTCCAGTTTTTAAAGAAGATTTGTAACACTTTTGGCAACAAGAATGGGATTAGAACAAGAGCTTTCCGCTGTCAGGCATGCAGCAGTAGTAATGCAGAAGGTGGCGCATGTGGTGAACAACGCACGTTCAGGTCCAAAGAAAAGCTTGCGATGCATGAATCCAAGGGCGCCAATCAAGCTGATTTAGCCTGAGGAAAGTGGCACCCTCGTTTATTTTATTTTTTAGATAATTTAAAAAAAAACAGATAGCAGGATGGTGAAATATCACACATGCCAAAGGCAGACTTTGGAAATTTAGGGTCAATGGAAGCACATCCACTTGGCGAATATAGAAGAGCTTGCATCAACCATAGTATACAAGACAGTAAATAAAAGTAGGAACTTTAAATCTTGGTAGGAAACGTGAATCCAAAACCAAAGAGATCTGAAAAGCAAAGCAGGTTTCTCAATGTTCAAGAAATACAGAAACAGTATGCAGGGGTTCCAATGCGTAGGTCAGAAATTGTTGCAAAAAGTGAGGAAATCCTCTCGAGAAAACAAATTTCAGAAAAGGAAACCTTGCTCGATGATTTGGCTTCCCAGGGTGAAATTGTGACTTAATCTCTCAGATATAGAGAGAAAGGGTGATTGTGTGAACCTAAGAGAAGGAAGAGAACAACAAATGCATAAAGTGTATATGTTAGAATGAAGAGTGTGGAAAAGGTGTTTGTAAAAGAGGGAGATCGTTTGTGTGTGAAGCTACCACCGAAAGCTGCAGGACGAGGGTGAAGGAAATATAGTGAACCTCAACAACTGTAAAAGCTAATCCAGGTTCTGTCGAACTAGAGAAGGGTTAAGTGTGGAATTTCATAGATGTAGTAGTTAAACAATCATAGAAGTATCATCTTTGTCATCCGACAGTTGTTGTTTTTCCCCTTTTGAGTTATTATAAGAAACGTTTAGCATTTGTGTTTTGTAGTTTTTTGAATTACACATAGGTCTGTCTGTAGCTCTGTGTTGTTTCGGGGGAAAGGCATGTGGTATTGTTGCTTGATGTGACACGAATCTTTAAGTCCATCCTTCTCGGGTTCTATTTGGGGTGTAATAAGTTGAGTGTAGAAGGAGATGGGAGAGCTCTTGATTTTGCTGGGTGGGTTCCTTTCTTCACAGGAATAAATTAACAGTTTTGGATCTCATATTCCTGCCTGAATTTTCATTTGTTCATGAGGATTTACTACAGTGTGTCTTGTCCAATAAGTTATTACTATCCTTGTCAGCCTCTCTGTGGGTGAGGCGCCTGCAGAAGTCCCACGCTCTATTCAGCATCTGCAGGAGAAAAGTAGCAGGAGGTTCCCAGGTCCATTGTGAATGAGGTTCTTCAGCAGCACAGCCCCTTTGCCTCCCTCGTTTCCTGCCTCCTTTTGTGCAAACATCAGGAACTCCGCTTCAGTTTCGCTTTTGTCGTGTCTGTTTGCACTGACTTTACCAGGCCCTCCCCAGCCCCCTTGCCTGTGGCTTAAGCTTCATCTCGAGGATGCAGATAATACAGTAACATATGGCAATGAGGAGAGTAAACAGAAATAGATTGGATTAGTAAATCCTGTTGAGTGCCCCAGAGGAGTCCTTGTGAAACGGTCTCCACCACATAGTATTGAGAGCCTATTGCCACATGGGGCAGGCGGTGCTGACCATCCTTGCCAATCTCACTTGTAGGTAAAGAGATTGTAAGAAAGTGGCTTCTCTTCAGCTGTGTGATTCATCCCTGTGACTACCGGGATGAAGACTTGCCTTGAATTAGTTGTAGAAAGCCACCTCTCTTAGAAGCTCTGTGTGTTACACATCTCACAGATGATTGCTAAATGGGCTTCTCATGCATCGTGTAGATCCTCTCCTTCTTGTCTCCATGCAGAGTGGTGTCCTACCAGATCCGTTATGAAGGGAACGTCACAAGGGAGACGCGTGTGAAGTTCATGACCGACGGTGTGCTGCTGAAGGAGATTCAGAAGGTAGCCTGCATGCTCGGCTCAGACTGTGTGTGATGTTTTGTGGAATACGTCTGCAGCTGCATTCTTAGAAGGCTTCCTGAGTCCTGAAACCACTTCTGTTCCTGTACCCCGGCAGCCTTCCTCGGTTCATCTGTAGAATTTAAAGTTTATTATGGGCAGATTCGTAATTTTAAAATTATCAAAATATTTCAGACCTTGTTTCTAAAATATTACCCTGTGGATCTTTTTGAAGAGCTGCGGCTGCAGGCACGCACAAACATGATTATAGTTAAATATGATTAAATCACACAGTAAGTAACATGTTAAAACACCAAATGTACACAGAATGCAACAAGGACCCATGTAGCCTGTTAGAAGTAGAACAGAGCTGATCCCTTGGCACTGGGCATCCCTTGGTCTTATCACACTGGAGTTGTTTGAATGGTCATTTTTGTAACGCAGCACGGACATGGCTGAGTTCTACTTTGTGTATCCAATGTCTGGTGTGGATTGTGGGCTATCTGAGGTTGAGTCTGTGGCATTAGGCGTACACTGGACCTTTGATGCTGAATGTACTGCAAGGATATGCATTGCTGGGAAGTTCATGCTGGATGAATTGGATTGAAATTAGATTTCTTTTAAAGTGTGAGGAAGGTGTTTCTGTGTGTCCTCACCTGTAATTGAGTTGACAGGATATGTACTTGAAGTAACTTTCTCAAACTATTTATTTCAGGATTTTTTGCTTCTGAAGTACAAAGTGGTGATCATTGATGAGGCCCACGAAAGAAGTGTCTACACTGACATCCTGATTGGGCTCTTATCCCGCATTGTGCCTCTTCGTGCCAAGGTAGGCCTCACACTCAGGAAGAACACAGCCTTCTCTCGGCCCAGGTTCTGCCTCTTCTAGCAAGAGTGTGTGCAGTGCGTCATCAATAGCAACTGCTCATTTTGTCACACGTTGTGACCCTTCCTGTAAGTTGCAAGGGTGTGCAGTGTGAACTGAACACTACAAGTGCCTCTTGCCTTATCTGACGGTTGCTGCATTGGCATGTAGGGTGCTCCAAACAGTTCACACATCTATTCTTGCAAAGCTTTCTCCGTGCCAAGCCCTGTAAATGCACTCCTTTCTCAATGTGTACTTCTGTGTGCAAAAGTACGCATAGTAGGTACAGTACTTGGGACAGTTGGCTCTCCTACTCTGGCTGTCCATGTATCTTCATCTGTATCTGTGTAGCACAACCCTGTCTACAACGCGGTGGACCACTGCACTGGTAACTGGGGTAGACGATGGTGCAGTGAGGCATAGAGGAGAGGGCGCTGGGTACAGTTGGATTGTTTTAAAGTGCCCCTTTTTGGATGGTCACCCCCCCACTTCTTGTTGTCAGATGCTGTTGTTTTTGATGTGTCCGTGTACTGAGGCCTGCTAACCAGGCCCCAGTACCAATGCTCTTTCCCTTAAAGTGTATGTCAGATTGCACAGGCCAATTGGCAAGGACCTGACCACCCCTGTAAGTCCCTAGTAAATGGTACCCAGGGCAATGGTGGTACAGGGGGTCACTAGGGCTACAGCACTGATTTTGCCACTCTGAGTGGCCCAAGTAAAAGAGAGAGTGCGGAGCTGCCATGTCAGCCTGCACGAGCAGCCCGCTGCTCGAGTGAGACTCTGCCCACACCAGGTGTAGGCAGAGTTCCTGTTACTGCCCATGGACAGGTCAGTCACCCCTGAGGCTGGGTGCACTGTTCCATGAGTGAGGACATATGTGCAGGAGCACATATGCCTTGTGCTGGCATTTAAAATGCAATTCTGGCCCAAGTAACTGGCAGTCCATTGGATAACATGGGCTGGCATCTGACCCCTGTTCAGATGTCCAGCTCTGCAGTGGCCCGGCCGAATCCCTTCGTGTTTGGGATCGAACACTATGCTTTTTAACTTTGAACATGATGCCCAGGCTTATGATTAAAAAGCTGAAGCAAGGTGGCACCCTTAGAGGGTGCCCACCAGGTTATCGAATCCTGTACTGTTTTGGCAGGCTCTCCCAGGCCTCTGCCACCACAGACAAGAGTCTGATCTCCTGCTGTCAGTGCTATTACCGTGGCAGGATGAAGGACAAAGGACCTGGGCAGGAAGGAGGTCACAACTCCTCCCAGGCTGGCCTGTGAGATGAGCATCAGGGTGGTGAGCCTCAAAGGCTTCCCCCACCTTTGATGTGCCAGCAGCTGCCCCCCCCCCCTCCCCTCCAGTCAAGGACAAAGCCCTTCCTGCCCTTGCCTGGCGAGCCCGTTGGGAAATTAGGCATGTAGGAGGTGTACACCTCCCACAGGCTAGTCACACCTTTGAGGTGAGCTAGGAGGTCTGCACAGCTGAGGGAGGCTTCTGCTGCCTGGGCAGACTCTAAGAAGAGTGGATTCTGGGTAGAAAAGTGACGCACTTCCACAGGACGACATCACTTTAGGGGCGAACTAGCAGTTGGGGCAGTAGCTCATTGGCCACTGTCCCTTACACCCGAAAATGTCCCCTACACCGGGATTTAAGGGGCTCCCCTGGCACCACAACTTAGATCTTACCTGGAAAAGAAGAAAGAAGCACATAGAGACGTTCGTACCAACAACAGGATCTGGATTGCAGCCCCAGTGCAACAAGAGGACACAGAGTGACCGAAGGAGACCAGTACTGAGACTGCGTGCCTGACGTGTGCCTCAGCTGAAGACTCGTTGGTCCCAGCAAGAGGGACCCCAGTAGACACCAAGAAGCACAAGAAAACTCTCCTGACTGGTAATACTAGTCCCCTGTAAACAGCAGGAGTAAAGGTGGGCTGAGATCAAAGAACTGCGTCCCGACAGGCTCTGTGTGGCCGAGCATAAAGAAACTTGTTGTCCAGCATCTAAAGAGTGGGAGTGAGGCCCGTGCCAAGTTTCAAGCCTCTACTCCCCGCCAAACGATCCCCAGCCACAAGAAAGACCAGGGAACACCCATGCAGCTACTAAGGCTTGTCTGTCACCAGGCTGGAAACCATCAGCCACCCAATGTTGGCCGACTCCAGAGCATCTTCCTCCCCCAGCATAGGGACCGATGTTGCCAGCGACTCTGCCTCCTGTGGGTTTGCAGCCTGAGGGAAGTATGTTCGACTGGAGCAGCAAAGCGTATTTGGCAGGACCAGCCCCGTGATTGACAGCTAGAGGCCACCTCTGCATCTGGAGCCACCAGACGAGGTCGTGAAGATTCAACTGTCGATCCCAGGTCCTGGCCCACCAAAGGCCTCCACATCCAAAGGTTCGAGTTTGCTTTCACCTCTAATTCCAGTTTTGCAACTGGTGCCAAATGCACCAGCCAGTGCAGACCGTTCAGCAACAAGGACAGCCAAGTCACCTCTTCAACCAGACTCCATGAGCAAGATAACAAAAGTCTGACTGTTGAATCTTGGGTCTAGGTCCCCGCAGAACCTTAAGTTCCAGTGGGTTTGTTGGAACTCACCCAGCAAGTGCCTGAGTGCACACTGCTCGTTTCCCCATTCACTTCAATGGAAGCTCTTTAAACCTACAAAGTACTGTATTTTAAAACTGCTCAACTCCGGTTGTACAAAAGCTACAAAGTTTGTTTTGGTGTCTAACTTAAGATTAAAGTTTAATCTATTTTTCTAAATTGGTGTCGAATTGCTGTCGCTCATCTCATTTAATTATACCGTCCATGTTGGTAATGTGAAATGCTTTACACATGTTCTTCCAAGTAGCCAGACTGCTCTTTGCCGCTCTTCCAGGTCTGAGCTAGGGGTTGCTGAGAGTGAATCCGAGATCCACTTCTGGGTATTGTGTTGGTTTTCCACGGTAAGACTACCTAGTCATACCTTATAATACCTTCACCTTTCTACATTGGTGTTACAGCGGTGCGGATCTTGAACTTGTGTTTTACCTTAACACTGAGAGATAAATATATTTGAGTACACGAGAAATCCTCCATTGACTTTAAGACTCAAAAATATTTTTTTCAATTTTTTATTTATTTATTTATTTATTTTTTCTTCTTAAAACGAAAAGGGTAATTGGAATTGCTAGGGCCCTATGTTACATCACCATTCCAATAGGCCATACAAGTTTGGAAAATAATTTTCTGTGAGAGAGGAGGAGGAGGCAGAAGCCTTAGTCCCAGAAAGTGAATAGGAAGGTGGATGTAGGAAGTTGGCTCTGTATGTGCTATTTCAAAGTAAGGAATAGCATGCACAGAGTCCAAGGGTTCCCCTTAGAGGTAAGATAGTGGCAAAAAGAGATAATACTAATGCTCTATTTTGTGGTAGTGTGGTCGAGCAGTAGGCTTATCAAAGGAGTAGTGTTAAGCATTTGTTGTACATACACACAGGCAATAAATGAGGAGCACACACTCAGAGACAAATCCAGCCAATAGGTTTTGTTATAGAAAAATATATTTTCTTAGTTTATTTTAAGAACCACAGGTTCAAATTCTACATGTAATATCTCATTTGAAAGGTATTGCAGGTAAGTACTTTAGGAACTTTGAATAATTACAGTAGCATATATACTTTTTGCATAAAACACAAATAGCTGTTTTAAAAGTGGACACTTAGTGCAATTTTCACAGTTCCTGGGGGAGGTAAAGTATTGTTAGTTTTAACAGGTAAGTAAGTCACTTACAGGTTTCAGTTTTGGGTCCAAGGTAGCCCACCGTTGGGGGTTCAGAGCAACCCCAAAGTTACCACACCAGCAGCTCAGGGCTGGTAAGGTGCAGAGGTCAAAGAGGTGCCCAAAACACATAGGCTTCAATGGAGAGAAGGGGGTGCCCCGGTTCCAGTCTGCCAGCAGGTAAGTACCCGCGTCTTCGGAGGGCAGACCAGGGGGGTTTTGTAGGGCACCGGGGGGGGGGACAAGTCCACACAAAAAGTACACCCTCAGCAGCGCGGGGACGGCCGGGTGCAGTGTGTAAACACACGTCGGGTTTCCAATAGTTTCCTATGGGAGACCAAGGGGTCGCTTCAGCGATGCACGCAAGGGGGGGGGCTCCTCGGGGTAGCCACCACCTGGGCAAGGGAGAGGGCCTCCTGGGGGTCACTCCTGCACAGAAGTTCCGATCCTTCCGGTGCTGGGGGCTGCGGGTGCAGGGTCTTTTCCAGCCGCCGGGAAATGGAGTTCAGACAGTCGCGGTCAGGGGGAGCCTCGGGATTCCCTCTGCAGGCGTCGCTGTGGGGGCACAGGGGGGACAACTTTGGTTACTCACAGTCTCGGAGTCGCCGGAGGGTCCTCCCTGAGGTGTTGGTTCTCCACCAGTCGAGTCGGGGTCGCCGGGTGCAGTGTTGCAAGTCTCACGCTTCTTGCGGGGAGTTGCAGGGGTCTTTAAATCTGCTCCTTGAAACAAAGTCGCAGTTCTTTTGGAGCAGTGCCGCTGTCCTCGGGAGTTTCTTGTCTTTCTTGAAGCAGGGCAGTCCTCAGAGGATTCAGAGGTCGCTGGTCCCTTTGAAAGCGTCGCTGGAGCAGGTTTCTTTGGAAGGCAGGAGACAGGCCGGTAAGTCTGGGGCCAAGGCAGTTGGTGTCTTCTGTTCTTCCTCTGCAGGGGTTTTTCAGCTCAGCAGTCCTCTTCTTCTTGTAGTTTCAGGAATCTAAATTCTTAGGTTCAGGGAAGCCCTTAAATACTAAATTTAAGGGCGTGTTTAGGTCTGGGGGGTTAGTAGCCAATGGCTACTAGCCCTGAGGGTGGGTACACCCTCTTTGTGCCTCCTCCCAAGGGGAGGGGGTCACATCCCTAATCCTATTGGGGGAATCTTCCATCTGCAAGATGGAGGATTTCTAAAAGTTAAAGTCACTTCAGCTCAGGACACCTTAGGGGCTGTCCTGACTGGCCAGTGACTCCTCCTTGTTTTTCTCATTATTTCCTCCGGCCTTGCCGCCAAAAGTGGGGGCCGTGGCCGGAGGGGGCGGGCAACTCCACTAGCTGGAGTGCCCTGCGGTGCTGGAACAAAGGGGTGAGCCTTTGAGGCTCACCGCCAGGTGTTACAGCTCCTGCCTGGGGGAGGTGTTAGCATCTCCACCCAGTGCAGGCTTTGTTACTGGCCTCAGAGTGACAAAGGCACTCTCCCCATGGGGCCAGCAACATGTCTCTACTGTGGCAGGCTGCTGGAACCAGTCAGCCTACACAGATAGTTGGATACAGTTTCAGGGGGCACCTCTAAGGTGCCCTCTCGGGTGTGTTTTACAATAAAGTGTACACTGGCATCAGTGTGCATTTATTGTGCTGAGAAGTTTGATACCAAACTTCCCAGTTTTCAGTGTAGCCATTATGGTGCTGTGGAGTTCGTGTTTGACAAACTCCCAGACCATATACTCTTATGGCTACCCTGCACTTACAATGTCTAAGGTTTGGCTTAGACACTGTAGGGGCACAGTGCTCATGCACTGATGCCCTCACCTATGGTATAGTGCACCCTGCCTTAGGGCTGTAAGGCCTGCTAGAGGGGTGACTTATCTATACTTGCATAGGCAGTGAGAGGCTGGCATGGCACCCTGAGGGGAGTGCCATGTCGACTTACTCATTTTGTTCTCACTAGCACACACAAGCTGGCAAGCAGTGTGTCTGTGCTGAGTGAGGGGTCTCCAGGGTGGCATAAGACCTGCTGCAGCCCTTAGAGACCTTCCCTGGCACCAGGGCCCTTGGTACCAGAGGTACCAGTTACAAGGGACTTACCTGGATGCCAGGGTGTGCCAATTGTGGATACAAAAGTACAGGTTAGGGAAAGAACACTGGTGCTGGGGCCTGGTTAGCAGGCCTCAGCACACTTTCAGTTCAAAACATAGCATCAGCAAAGGCAAAAAGTCAGGGGGTAACCATGCCAAGGAGGCATTTCCTTACAGTGGAGAGGACCATTACCTTCTGTCCTTCCCAAGACCTCCCTCTCCAGTGAAAAGTGTCATAAGTAACTCTAGTAACCCCCCTCCCCACACTGGTAGAAGGAGTAGGAACCTTGAGGACAAGTTTCAGCAACTCTCCCTGGAGGAGAAGAAGCTTGCATTAGAGGAAAGGACTACTAGCCTTAGAGAAGAGGGATAGATTGGGACTAGTTCCCAGAAACGGTGGCAGTAAAGAGAGTAAGTGTAGGAAAGTACCATCTTGCCTGGCATGTTACCCCCATTTTTCACTGTATATATGTTGTTTTAGTTGTATGTGTCACTGGGACCCTGGTAACCCAGGGCCCCAGTGCTCATAAGTGTGCCTGAATGTGTTACCTGTGTAGTGACTAACTGTCTCACTGAGGCTCTGCTAATCAGAACCTCAGTGGTTATGCTCTCTCATTTCTTTCCAAATTGTCACTAACAGGCTAGTGACCATTTTTACCAATTTACATTGGCTTACTGGAACACCCTTATAATTCCCTAGTATATGGTACTGAGGTACCCAGGGTATTGGGGTTCCAGGAGATCCCTATGGGCTGCAGCATTTCTTTTGCCACCCATAGGGAGCTCTGACAAATCTTACACAGGCCTGCCACTGCAGCCTGAGTGAAATAACGTCCACGTTATTTCACAGCCATTTTACACTGCACTTAAGTAACTTATAAGTCACCTATATGTCTAACCTTTACCTGGTAAAGGTTAGGTGCAAAGTTACTTAGTGTGAGGGCACCCTGGCACTAGCCAAGGTGCCCCCACATTGTTCAGAGCCAATTCACTGAACTTTGTGAGTGCGGGGACACCATTACACGCGTGCACTACATATAGGTCACTACCTATATGTAGCTTCACCATGGTAACTCCGAATATGGCCATGTAACATGTCTATGATCATGGAATTGCCCCCTCTATGCCATCCTGGCATTGTTGGTACAATTCCATGATCCCAGTGGTCTGTAGCACAGACCCTGGTACTGCCACACTGCCCTTCCTGGGGTTTCTCTGCAGCTGCTGCTGCTGCCAACCCCTCAGACAGGCAGCTGCCCTCCTGGGGTCCAGCCAGGCCTGGCCCAGGATGGCAGAACAAAGAACTTCCTCTGAGAGAGGGTGTGACACCCTCTCCCTTTGGAAAATGGTGTGAAGGCAGGGGAGGAGTAGCCTCCCCCAGCCTCTGGAAATGCTTTGTTGGGCACAGATGTGCCCAATTCTGCATAAGCCAGTCTACACCGGTTCAGGGACCCCTTAGCCCCTGCTCTGGCGCGAAACTGGACAAAGGAAAGGGGAGTGACCACTCCCCTGACCTGCACCTCCCCTGGGAGGTGTCCAGAGCTCCTCCAGTGTGCTCCAGACCTCTGCCATCTTGGAAACAGAGGTGCTGCTGGCACACTGGACTGCTCTGAGTGGCCAGTGCCACCAGGTGACGTCAGAGACTCCTTGTGATAGGCTCCTTCAGGTGTTAGTAGCCTTTCCTCTCTCCTAGGTAGCCAAACCCTCTTTTCTGGCTATTTAGGGTCTCTGTCTCTGGGGAAACTTTAGATAACGAATGCATGAGCTCAGCCGAGTTCCTCTGCATCTCCCTCTTCACCTTCTGATAAGGAATCGACCGCTGACCGCGCTGGAAGCCTGCAAACCTGCAACATAGTAGCAAAGACGACTACTGCAACTCTGTAACGCTGATCCTGCCGCCTTCTCGACTGTTTTCCTGCTTGTGCATGCTGTGGGGGTAGTCTGCCTCCTCTCTGCACCAGAAGCTCCGAAGAAATCTCCCGTGGGTCGACAGAATCTTCCCCCTGCAACCGCAGGCACCAAAAAGCTGCATTACCGGTCCCTTGGGTCTCCTCTCAGCACGACGAGCGAGGTCCCTCGAATCCAGCGACACCGTCCAAGTGACCCCCACAGTCCAGTGACTCTTCAGCCCAAGTTTGGTGGAGGTAAGTCCTTGCCTCACCTCGCTGGGCTGCATTGCTGGGAACCGCGACTTTGCAAGCTACTCCGGCCCCTGTGCACTTCCGGCGGAAATCCTTCGTGCACAGCCAAGCCTGGGTCCACGGCACTCTAACCTGCATTGCACGACTTTCTAAGTTGGTCTCCGGCGACATGGGACTCCTTTGTGCAACTTCGGCGAGCACCGTTTCACGCATCCTCGTAGTGCCTGTTTCTGGCACTTCTCCGGGTGCTACCTGCTTCAGTGAGGGCTCTTTGTCTTGCTCGACGTCCCCTCTCTCTGCAGGTCCAATTTGCGACCTCCTGGTCCCTCCTGGGCCCCAGCAGCGTCCAAAAACGCCAAACGCACGATTTGCGTGTAGCAAGGCTTGTTGGCGTCCATCCGGCGGGAAAACACTTCTGCACGACTCTCCAAGGCGTGGGGGATCCATCCTCCAAAGGGGAAGTCTCTAGCCCTTGTCGTTCCTGCAGTATTCACAGTTCTTCGGCCTAGTAAGAACTTCTTTGCACCAACCGCTGGCATTTCTTGGGCATCTGCCCATCTCCGAGTTGCTTGTGACTTTTGGACTTGGTCCCCTTGTTCCACAGGTACCCTCAGTCAGGAATCCATCGTTGTTGCATTGCTGATTTGTGTTTTCCTTGCATTTTCCCTCTAACACGACTATTTTGTCCTTAGGGGAACTTTGGTGTACTTGGCACTCACTTTTCAGGGTCTTTGGGAGGGTTATTTTTCTAACTCTCACTATTTTCTAATAGTCCCAGCGACCCTCTACAAGGTCACATAGGTTTGGGGTCCATTCGTGGTTCGCATTCCACTTTTGGAGTATATGGTTTGTGTTGCCCCTATCCCTATGTTTCCCCATTGCATCCTATTGTAACTATACATTGTTTGCACTGTTTTCTAAGACTATACTGCATATTTTTGCTATTGTGTATATATATCTTGTGTATATTTCCTATCCTCTCACTGAGGGTACACTCTAAGATACTTTGGCATATTGTCATAAAAATAAAGTACCTTTATTTTTAGTATAACTGTGTATTGTGTTTTCTTATGATATTGTGCATATGACACTAAGTGGTACTGTAGTAGCTTCACACGTCTCCTAGTTCAGCCTGAGCTGCTCTGCTAAGCTACCATTATCTATCAGCCTAAGCTGCTAGACACCCTATACACTAATAAGGGATAACTGGGCCTGGTGCAAGGTGCAAGTACCCCTTGGTACTCACTACAAGCCAGTCCAGCCTCCTACATTGGTTGTGCAGTGGTGGGATAAGTGCTTGAGACTACTTACCACTCTTGTCATTGTACTTTTCATAAGAGAAAAATATACAAAACAAGGTCAGTGTATATACACATAGCCAAAAAGTTTTGCATTTCCTCTTTTCACTCTTTTCTAAGTGCTGAAAAGTACTTCTAAACTTTCAAAAAGTTCTTAAAAGTTTAAAAAGTTTTTTCTGTCTTTCCAAAAAGTTCTGAAAACTTTTTTCTTTTTGTCTATCACTTTAACTCTCTCTAAAAAATGTCTGGCACAGGAAAAAATGTTGAACTGTCCAAACTTGCATATGATCACCTTAGCTGGAAAGGAGCAAGGAGTCTCTGCATAGAGAGAGGTTTGAGTGTAGGGAAGAATCCTTCCTTAGAACTGTTAATTAATATGCTTAGAGTACAGGATAAGGCCATAAGTGCCCAATCTGTAGAAAAAGTAGCTAATGGTTCTCAATCTGATCCAGGGACTCCCCCAGGAAAAGGTTCAGGAAAGAAACTTCTCAGCCTGCCCATTACTAGACAGTCTAGCATAGTTGGTACAGAGGTTGAATCACACCATACTGATGATGTGATCTCACATGATGCTGGTAGCCAAGCTGTTAGGGTGCCCTCTGTAAGGGACAGGTCTCCTTCTGTTCATTCCCATCATACCTCTGTATCTAGAAATGTCCCTCCCACCCACCCTGATGACAGATTGTTAGAAAGGGAGCTCAATAGATTGAGAGTGGAACAAACCAGACTGAAGCTCAAGAAGCAACAGCTGGATTTGGATAGACAGTCTTTAGAAATAGAGAGGGAAAGACAGAAGTTGGGTTTAGCTACCCATGGTGGCAGCAGCAGTATTCCCCATAGTCATCCTGCAAAAGAGCATGATTCCAGGAATCTGCACAAGATAGTTCCCCCTTATAAGGAGGGGGATGACATTAACAAGTGGTTTGCTGCACTTGAGAGGGCCTGTGCTGTACAGGATGTCCCTCAAAAGCAGTGGGCTGCTATCCTATGGCTATCATTTAGTGGAAAAGGTAGGGATAGGCTCCTTACAGTGAAAGAAAATGATGCCAATAATTTCCAAGTTCTTAAGAATGCACTCCTGGATGGTTATGGCTTAACCACTGAACAGTACAGGATAAAGTTCAGAGAGACCAAAAAGGAGTCTTCACAAGACTGGGTTGATTTCATTGACCAGGCAGTGAAGGCCTTGGAGGGGTGGTTACATGGCAGTAAAGTTACTGATTATGACTGCCTGTATAACTTAATCCTGAGAGAGCATATTCTTAATAATTGTGTGTCTGATTTGTTGCACCAGTACTTGGTGGACTCTGATCTGACCTCTCCCCAAGAATTGGGAAAGAAGGCAGACAAATGGGTCAGAACAAGAGTGAACAGAAAAGTTCATACAGGGGGTGACAAAGATGGCAACAAAAAGAAGGATGGTAAGTCTTCAGACAAGGGTGGGGACAAATCTAAAAATGAGTCTTCATCAGGCCCACAAAAACACTCTGGTGGGGGTGGTGGGCCCAAATCATCCTTTAATCAGAACAAGGAAAAGAAACCATGGTGCTATTTATGTAAAATAAAAGGCCATTGGACAACAGATCCCAGTTGTCCAAAGAAAGGCACCACAGCTCCTACCACTACAACCCCTACTGCTACACCTAGTGTCCCTACTAATAGCAGTGGTGGTGGGAGCAAACCTACTAATAGCCAATCCAAGGGAGTAGCTGGGCTCACTTTTGGTAATTTAGTTGGGGTTGGTCTGATTAGGGAGACCACAGAGGCTACTTTAGTCTCTGAAGGGGATATTGATTTAGCCACTTTGGTTGCTTGCCCCCATAACTTGGAGAAGTACAAGCAACTAACCCTAATAAATGGTGTTGAGGTCCAGGCCTACAGGGACACAGGTGCCAGTGTCACAATGGTGATTGAGAAACTGGTGCACCCTGAACAACACATACTTGGACACCAGTACCAAGTAACCGATGCTCACAACATAACACAAAGCCACCCCATGGCTGTTGTAAATCTCAACTGGGGGGGGGTAACTGGTCCAAAGAAAGTTGTGGTAGCTTCAGATTTACCTGTAGACTGTCTATTAGGGAATGATTTGGAGACATGAGCTTGGTCAGATGTGGAGTTGGAGGCCCATGCAGCAATGCTGGGCATCCCAGGGCATATTTTTGCTTTGACAAGGGCTCAGGCCAAAAAGCAAAAAGGACAGGGAAGCTTGGATCCTGGAACAATGGACCAAGTGCTCCCTAAAGCTAGGGCTAGTAGAAGCAAACCACTTCCTACTATCCCTCCCTCTACAGTGGATTCTACTTCTGAGGAAGAAGAATTCCCTCCCTGTGCAGAACCTACACCAGAGGAGCTGGAAGCAGACACTGCTGAGCTTTTGGGTGAAGGGGGGCCTGCCAGAGAGGAGCTGAGTGTGGCACAGCAAACCTGTCCCACATTAGAGGGTCTCAGACAGCAAGCTGTCAAACAGGCTAATGGGGATGTCAGTGACTCTCACAGAGTTTACTGGGAGGACAACCTCTTGTACACTGAGCATAGGGATCCTAAACCTGGAGCTGCCAGGAGATTAGTGATTCCTCAGGAGTACAGAAAGTTCCTCCTAACACTGGCACATGACATTCCCTTAGCTGGGCACCTGGGTCAAATGAAAACTTGGGACAGATTGGTACCATTGTTTCATTGGCCTAGGATGTCTGAGGACACAAAGGAATTTTGCAAGTCCTGTGAAACCTGTCAAGCCAGTGGCAAGACAGGTGGCACTCCAAAGGCACCCCTTATCCCACTGCCTGTGGTTGGGGTTCCCTTTGAAAGGGTAGGGGTTGACATAGTTGGCCCCCTTGACCCTCCTACTGCTTCAGGCAATAGGTTTATCTTGGTGGTAGTGGACCATGCCACAAGATATCCTGAAGCTATTCCTTTAAGGACCACTACAGCTCCTGCAGTGGCAAAGGCCCTCCTGGGAATATTTTCCAGGGTGGGCTTCCCAAAGGAAGTAGTATCAGACAGAGGAAGCAATTTCATGTCTGCATACTTAAAGGCCATGTGGAAGGAGTGTGGTGTAACTTACAAGTTCACAACACCCTATCATCCACAAACAAATGGACTGGTGGAGAGATTTAATAAAACTCTCAAAGGCATGATTATGGGACTCCCTGAAAAACTCCGCAGGAGATGGGATATCCTTCTACCATGCCTCCTTTTTGCCTACAGGGAGGTACCCCAGAAAGGAGTGGGCTTCAGCCCCTTTGAACTTCTTTTTGGACACCCTGTTAAGGGTCCACTCACACTTGTAAAGGAGGGTTGGGGACAACCTTTAAAAGCTCCTAAGCAGGATATTGTGGATTATGTACTTGGCCTCAGATCAAGGATGGCTGAGTACATGAAAAAGGCCAGTAAAAACCTTCAGGCCAGCCAAGAGCTCCAGAAGCAATGGCATGATCAGAAGGCTGTTTTGGTTCAGTACCAACCAGGGCAGAAAGTGTGGGTTTTGGAGCCTGTGGCCCCAAGAGCACTCCAAGATAAATGGAGTGGACCCCACACAATTGTTGAAAAGAAGGGTGAAGTCACCTACTTGGTTGACTTAGGCACTGCCAGGAGTCCCCTTAGGGTGCTCCATGTCAACCGCCTGAAACCCTACTATGACAGGGCTGATCTCACCCTGCTCATGGCAACTGATGAGGGACAGGAAGAAGACAGTGATCCTCTACCTGATCTCTTCTCTTCCACAGAACAAGATGCTCTTGTGGAAGGTGTAGTTTTGGCTGATTGTCTTACTGCTGAGCAGAAAGATAATTGCATAAATCTCCTAGGACAATTTTCATAACTCTTCTCTACTGTGCCAGGCACCACTTCTTGGTGTGAGCACACTATAGATACTGGAGACAGTTTACCTGTCAAAAGTAAGATCTATAGGCAGCCTGACCATGTCAGGGACTGCATAAAGCAAGAAGTTCAGAAAATGTTGGAACTAGGAGTGGTTGAGCACTCTGACAGTCCATGGGCTTCTCCTGTGGTACTGGTACCAAAACCCAATTCTAAAGATGGAAAGAAGGAAATGAGGTTTTGTGTAGACTATAGAGGTCTCAACTTGGTAACCAAAACTGATGCTCACCCTATACCCAGGGCAGATGAGCTCATAGATACACTGGCATCTGCCAAGTATCTAAGCACTTTTGATTTGACTGCAGGGTATTGGCAGATCAAATTGTCAGAAGATGCTAAACCTAAAACTGCATTTTCTACCATTGGAGGACATTACCAGTTTACTGTAATGCCTTTTGGTTTGAAAAATGCACCTGCCACTTTTCAGAGGTTGGTGAACACAGTCCTGCAAGGGCTGGAAGCTTTCAGTGCAGCATATTTGGATGATATAGCTGTCTTTAGCTCCAGCTGGGATGATCACCTGGTCCACCTATGGAAAGTTTTGGAGGCTCTGCAAAAGGCAGGCCTCACTATCAAGGCTTCAAAGTGCCAGATAGGGCAGGGTAAGGTGGTTTATCTGGGACACCTTGTTGGTGGGGAACAGATTGCACCACTTCAGGGGAAAATCCAAACTATTATTGATTGGGTTCCCCCTACCACTCAGACTCAGGTGAGAGCCTTCCTAGGCCTCACTGGGTATTACAGGAGGTTCATTAAGAACTATGGCTCCATTGCAGCCCCTCTAAATGACCTCACATCCAAGAAAATGCCTAAAAAGGTATTATGGACAGCAAACTGTCAGAAAGCTTTTGAGGAGCTGAAGCAGGCCATGTGCTCTGCACCTGTCCTGAAAAGCCCTTGTTACTCTAAAAAATTCTATGTCCAAACTGATGCATCTGAATTAGGAGTAGGGGCAGTCCTATCACAACTTAATTCTGAGGGCCAGGATCAACCTGTTGCTTTTATTAGTAGAAGGTTGACCCCTAGAGAAAAGCGTTGGTCTGCCATTGAGAGGGAGGCCTTTGCTGTGGTCTGGGCTCTGAAGAAGTTGAGGCCATACCTGTTTGGCACTCACTTCATTGTTCAGACAGACCACAAACCTCTACTTTGGCTAAAACAAATGAAAAGTGAAAATCCTAAATTGTTGAGGTGGTCCATATCCCTACAGGGAATGGACTATACAGTGGAACATAGACCTGGGAGTAGCCACTCCAATGCAGATGGACTCTCCAGATATTTCCACTTAGACAATGAAGACTCATCAGGTAATGGCTAGTCTTATTGTCCTTCGTTTGGGGGGGGTTGTGTAGGAAAGTACCATCTTGCCTAGCATGTTACCCCCATTTTTCACTGTATATATGTTGTTTTAGTTGTATGTGTCACTGGGACCCTGGTAACCCAGGGCCCCAGTGCTCATAAGTGTGCCTGAATGTGTTACCTGTGTAGTGACTAACTGTCTCACTGAGGCTCTGCTAATCAGAACCTCAGTGGTTATGCTCTCTCATTTCTTTCCAAATTGTCACTAACAGGCTAGTGACCATTTTTACCAATTTACATTGGCTTACTGGAACACCCTTATAATTCCCTAGTATATGGTACTGAGGTACCCAGGGTATTGGGGTTCCAGGAGATCCCTATGGGCTGCAGCATTTCTTTTGCCACCCATAGGGAGCTCTGACAAATCTTACACAGGCCTGCCACTGCAGCCTGAGTGAAATAACGTCCACGTTATTTCACAGCCATTTTACACTGCACTTAAGTAACTTATAAGTCACCTATATGTCTAACCTTTACCTGGTAAAGGTTAGGTGCAAAGTTACTTAGTGTGAGGGCACCCTGGCACTAGCCAAGGTGCCCCCACATTGTTCAGAGCCAATTCACTGAACTTTGTGAGTGCGGGGACACCATTACACGCGTGCACTACATATAGGTCACTACCTATATGTAGCTTCACCATGGTAACTCCGAATATGGCCATGTAACATGTCTATGATCATGGAATTGCCCCCTCTATGCCATCCTGGCATTGTTGGTACAATTCCATGATCCCAGTGGTCTGTAGCACAGACCCTGGTACTGCCACACTGCCCTTCCTGGGGTTTCTCTGCAGCTGCTGCTGCTGCCAACCCCTCAGACAGGCAGCTGCCCTCCTGGGGTCCAGCCAGGCCTGGCCCAGGATGGCAGAACAAAGAACTTCCTCTGAGAGAGGGTGTGACACCCTCTCCCTTTGGAAAATGGTGTGAAGGCAGGGGAGGAGTAGCCTCCCCCAGCCTCTGGAAATGCTTTGTTGGGCACAGATGTGCCCAATTCTGCATAAGCCAGTCTACACCGGTTCAGGGACCCCTTAGCCCCTGCTCTGGCGCGAAACTGGACAAAGGAAAGGGGAGTGACCACTCCCCTGACCTGCACCTCCCCTGGGAGGTGTCCAGAGCTCCTCCAGTGTGCTCCAGACCTCTGCCATCTTGGAAACAGAGGTGCTGCTGGCACACTGGACTGCTCTGAGTGGCCAGTGCCACCAGGTGACGTCAGAGACTCCTTGTGATAGGCTCCTTCAGGTGTTAGTAGCCTTTCCTCTCTCCTAGGTAGCCAAACCCTCTTTTCTGGCTATTTAGGGTCTCTGTCTCTGGGGAAACTTTAGATAACGAATGCATGAGCTCAGCCGAGTTCCTCTGCATCTCCCTCTTCACCTTCTGATAAGGAATCGACCGCTGACCGCGCTGGAAGCCTGCAAACCTGCAACATAGTAGCAAAGACGACTACTGCAACTCTGTAACGCTGATCCTGCCGCCTTCTCGACTGTTTTCCTGCTTGTGCATGCTGTGGGGGTAGTCTGCCTCCTCTCTGCACCAGAAGCTCCGAAGAAATCTCCCGTGGGTCGACAGAATCTTCCCCCTGCAACCGCAGGCACCAAAAAGCTGCATTACCGGTCCCTTGGGTCTCCTCTCAGCACGACGAGCGAGGTCCCTCGAATCCAGCGACACCGTCCAAGTGACCCCCACAGTCCAGTGACTCTTCAGCCCAAGTTTGGTGGAGGTAAGTCCTTGCCTCACCTCGCTGGGCTGCATTGCTGGGAACCGCGACTTTGCAAGCTACTCCGGCCCCTGTGCACTTCCGGCGGAAATCCTTCGTGCACAGCCAAGCCTGGGTCCACGGCACTCTAACCTGCATTGCACGACTTTCTAAGTTGGTCTCCGGCGACATGGGACTCCTTTGTGCAACTTCGGCGAGCACCGTTTCACGCATCCTCGTAGTGCCTGTTTCTGGCACTTCTCCGGGTGCTACCTGCTTCAGTGAGGGCTCTTTGTCTTGCTCGACGTCCCCTCTCTCTGCAGGTCCAATTTGCGACCTCCTGGTCCCTCCTGGGCCCCAGCAGCGTCCAAAAACGCCAAACGCACGATTTGCGTGTAGCAAGGCTTGTTGGCGTCCATCCGGCGGGAAAACACTTCTGCACGACTCTCCAAGGCGTGGGGGATCCATCCTCCAAAGGGGAAGTCTCTAGCCCTTGTCGTTCCTGCAGTATTCACAGTTCTTCGGCCTAGTAAGAACTTCTTTGCACCAACCGCTGGCATTTCTTGGGCATCTGCCCATCTCCGAGTTGCTTGTGACTTTTGGACTTGGTCCCCTTGTTCCACAGGTACCCTCAGTCAGGAATCCATCGTTGTTGCATTGCTGATTTGTGTTTTCCTTGCATTTTCCCTCTAACACGACTATTTTGTCCTTAGGGGAACTTTGGTGTACTTGGCACTCACTTTTCAGGGTCTTTGGGAGGGTTATTTTTCTAACTCTCACTATTTTCTAATAGTCCCAGCGACCCTCTACAAGGTCACATAGGTTTGGGGTCCATTCGTGGTTCGCATTCCACTTTTGGAGTATATGGTTTGTGTTGCCCCTATCCCTATGTTTCCCCATTGCATCCTATTGTAACTATACATTGTTTGCACTGTTTTCTAAGACTATACTGCATATTTTTGCTATTGTGTATATATATCTTGTGTATATTTCCTATCCTCTCACTGAGGGTACACTCTAAGATACTTTGGCATATTGTCATAAAAATAAAGTACCTTTATTTTTAGTATAACTGTGTATTGTGTTTTCTTATGATATTGTGCATATGACACTAAGTGGTACTGTAGTAGCTTCACACGTCTCCTAGTTCAGCCTGAGCTGCTCTGCTAAGCTACCATTATCTATCAGCCTAAGCTGCTAGACACCCTATACACTAATAAGGGATAACTGGGCCTGGTGCAAGGTGCAAGTACCCCTTGGTACTCACTACAAGCCAGTCCAGCCTCCTACATTGGTTGTGCAGTGGTGGGATAAGTGCTTGAGACTACTTACCACTCTTGTCATTGTACTTTTCATAAGAGAAAAATATACAAAACAAGGTCAGTGTATATACACATAGCCAAAAAGTTTTGCATTTCCTCTTTTCACTCTTTTCTAAGTGCTGAAAAGTACTTCTAAACTTTCAAAAAGTTCTTAAAAGTTTAAAAAGTTTTTTCTGTCTTTCCAAAAAGTTCTGAAAACTTTTTTCTTTTTGTCTATCACTTTAACTCTCTCTAAAAAATGTCTGGCACAGGAAAAAATGTTGAACTGTCCAAACTTGCATATGATCACCTTAGCTGGAAAGGAGCAAGGAGTCTCTGCATAGAGAGAGGTTTGAGTGTAGGGAAGAATCCTTCCTTAGAACTGTTAATTAATATGCTTAGAGTACAGGATAAGGCCATAAGTGCCCAATCTGTAGAAAAAGTAGCTAATGGTTCTCAATCTGATCCAGGGACTCCCCCAGGAAAAGGTTCAGGAAAGAAACTTCTCAGCCTGCCCATTACTAGACAGTCTAGCATAGTTGGTACAGAGGTTGAATCACACCATACTGATGATGTGATCTCACATGATGCTGGTAGCCAAGCTGTTAGGGTGCCCTCTGTAAGGGACAGGTCTCCTTCTGTTCATTCCCATCATACCTCTGTATCTAGAAATGTCCCTCCCACCCACCCTGATGACAGATTGTTAGAAAGGGAGCTCAATAGATTGAGAGTGGAACAAACCAGACTGAAGCTCAAGAAGCAACAGCTGGATTTGGATAGACAGTCTTTAGAAATAGAGAGGGAAAGACAGAAGTTGGGTTTAGCTACCCATGGTGGCAGCAGCAGTATTCCCCATAGTCATCCTGCAAAAGAGCATGATTCCAGGAATCTGCACAAGATAGTTCCCCCTTATAAGGAGGGGGATGACATTAACAAGTGGTTTGCTGCACTTGAGAGGGCCTGTGCTGTACAGGATGTCCCTCAAAAGCAGTGGGCTGCTATCCTATGGCTATCATTTAGTGGAAAAGGTAGGGATAGGCTCCTTACAGTGAAAGAAAATGATGCCAATAATTTCCAAGTTCTTAAGAATGCACTCCTGGATGGTTATGGCTTAACCACTGAACAGTACAGGATAAAGTTCAGAGAGACCAAAAAGGAGTCTTCACAAGACTGGGTTGATTTCATTGACCAGGCAGTGAAGGCCTTGGAGGGGTGGTTACATGGCAGTAAAGTTACTGATTATGACTGCCTGTATAACTTAATCCTGAGAGAGCATATTCTTAATAATTGTGTGTCTGATTTGTTGCACCAGTACTTGGTGGACTCTGATCTGACCTCTCCCCAAGAATTGGGAAAGAAGGCAGACAAATGGGTCAGAACAAGAGTGAACAGAAAAGTTCATACAGGGGGTGACAAAGATGGCAACAAAAAGAAGGATGGTAAGTCTTCAGACAAGGGTGGGGACAAATCTAAAAATGAGTCTTCATCAGGCCCACAAAAACACTCTGGTGGGCCCAAATCATCCTTTAATCAGAACAAGGAAAAGAAACCATGGTGCTATTTATGTAAAATAAAAGGCCATTGGACAACAGATCCCAGTTGTCCAAAGAAAGGCACCACAGCTCCTACCACTACAACCCCTACTGCTACACCTAGTGTCCCTACTAATAGCAGTGGTGGTGGGAGCAAACCTACTAATAGCCAATCCAAGGGAGTAGCTGGGCTCACTTTTGGTAATTTAGTTGGGGTTGGTCTGATTAGGGAGACCACAGAGGCTACTTTAGTCTCTGAAGGGGATATTGATTTAGCCACTTTGGTTGCTTGCCCCCATAACTTGGAGAAGTACAAGCAACTAACCCTAATAAATGGTGTTGAGGTCCAGGCCTACAGGGACACAGGTGCCAGTGTCACAATGGTGATTGAGAAACTGGTGCACCCTGAACAACACATACTTGGACACCAGTACCAAGTAACCGATGCTCACAACATAACACAAAGCCACCCCATGGCTGTTGTAAATCTCAACTGGGGGGGGGTAACTGGTCCAAAGAAAGTTGTGGTAGCTTCAGATTTACCTGTAGACTGTCTATTAGGGAATGATTTGGAGACATGAGCTTGGTCAGATGTGGAGTTGGAGGCCCATGCAGCAATGCTGGGCATCCCAGGGCATATTTTTGCTTTGACAAGGGCTCAGGCCAAAAAGCAAAAAGGACAGGGAAGCTTGGATCCTGGAACAATGGACCAAGTGCTCCCTAAAGCTAGGGCTAGTAGAAGCAAACCACTTCCTACTATCCCTCCCTCTACAGTGGATTCTACTTCTGAGGAAGAAGAATTCCCTCCCTGTGCAGAACCTACACCAGAGGAGCTGGAAGCAGACACTGCTGAGCTTTTGGGTGAAGGGGGGCCTGCCAGAGAGGAGCTGAGTGTGGCACAGCAAACCTGTCCCACATTAGAGGGTCTCAGACAGCAAGCTGTCAAACAGGCTAATGGGGATGTCAGTGACTCTCACAGAGTTTACTGGGAGGACAACCTCTTGTACACTGAGCATAGGGATCCTAAACCTGGAGCTGCCAGGAGATTAGTGATTCCTCAGGAGTACAGAAAGTTCCTCCTAACACTGGCACATGACATTCCCTTAGCTGGGCACCTGGGTCAAATGAAAACTTGGGACAGATTGGTACCATTGTTTCATTGGCCTAGGATGTCTGAGGACACAAAGGAATTTTGCAAGTCCTGTGAAACCTGTCAAGCCAGTGGCAAGACAGGTGGCACTCCAAAGGCACCCCTTATCCCACTGCCTGTGGTTGGGGTTCCCTTTGAAAGGGTAGGGGTTGACATAGTTGGCCCCCTTGACCCTCCTACTGCTTCAGGCAATAGGTTTATCTTGGTGGTAGTGGACCATGCCACAAGATATCCTGAAGCTATTCCTTTAAGGACCACTACAGCTCCTGCAGTGGCAAAGGCCCTCCTGGGAATATTTTCCAGGGTGGGCTTCCCAAAGGAAGTAGTATCAGACAGAGGAAGCAATTTCATGTCTGCATACTTAAAGGCCATGTGGAAGGAGTGTGGTGTAACTTACAAGTTCACAACACCCTATCATCCACAAACAAATGGACTGGTGGAGAGATTTAATAAAACTCTCAAAGGCATGATTATGGGACTCCCTGAAAAACTCCGCAGGAGATGGGATATCCTTCTACCATGCCTCCTTTTTGCCTACAGGGAGGTACCCCAGAAAGGAGTGGGCTTCAGCCCCTTTGAACTTCTTTTTGGACACCCTGTTAAGGGTCCACTCACACTTGTAAAGGAGGGTTGGGAACAACCTTTAAAAGCTCCTAAGCAGGATATTGTGGATTATGTACTTGGCCTCAGATCAAGGATGGCTGAGTACATGAAAAAGGCCAGTAAAAACCTTCAGGCCAGCCAAGAGCTCCAGAAGCAATGGCATGATCAGAAGGCTGTTTTGGTTCAGTACCAACCAGGGCAGAAAGTGTGGGTTTTGGAGCCTGTGGCCCCAAGAGCACTCCAAGATAAATGGAGTGGACCCCACACAATTGTTGAAAAGAAGGGTGAAGTCACCTACTTGGTTGACTTAGGCACTGCCAGGAGTCCCCTTAGGGTGCTCCATGTCAACCGCCTGAAACCCTACTATGACAGGGCTGATCTCACCCTGCTCATGGCAACTGATGAGGGACAGGAAGAAGACAGTGATCCTCTACCTGATCTCTTCTCTTCCACAGAACAAGATGCTCTTGTGGAAGGTGTAGTTTTGGCTGATTGTCTTACTGCTGAGCAGAAAGATAATTGCATAAATCTCCTAGGACAATTTTCATAACTCTTCTCTACTGTGCCAGGCACCACTTCTTGGTGTGAGCACACTATAGATACTGGAGACAGTTTACCTGTCAAAAGTAAGATCTATAGGCAGCCTGACCATGTCAGGGACTGCATAAAGCAAGAAGTTCAGAAAATGTTGGAACTAGGAGTGGTTGAGCACTCTGACAGTCCATGGGCTTCTCCTGTGGTACTGGTACCAAAACCCAATTCTAAAGATGGAAAGAAGGAAATGAGGTTTTGTGTAGACTATAGAGGTCTCAACTTGGTAACCAAAACTGATGCTCACCCTATACCCAGGGCAGATGAGCTCATAGATACACTGGCATCTGCCAAGTATCTAAGCACTTTTGATTTGACTGCAGGGTATTGGCAGATCAAATTGTCAGAAGATGCTAAACCTAAAACTGCATTTTCTACCATTGGAGGACATTACCAGTTTACTGTAATGCCTTTTGGTTTGAAAAATGCACCTGCCACTTTTCAGAGGTTGGTGAACACAGTCCTGCAAGGGCTGGAAGCTTTCAGTGCAGCATATTTGGATGATATAGCTGTCTTTAGCTCCAGCTGGGATGATCACCTGGTCCACCTATGGAAAGTTTTGGAGGCTCTGCAAAAGGCAGGCCTCACTATCAAGGCTTCAAAGTGCCAGATAGGGCAGGGTAAGGTGGTTTATCTGGGACACCTTGTTGGTGGGGAACAGATTGCACCACTTCAGGGGAAAATCCAAACTATTATTGATTGGGTTCCCCCTACCACTCAGACTCAGGTGAGAGCCTTCCTAGGCCTCACTGGGTATTACAGGAGGTTCATTAAGAACTATGGCTCCATTGCAGCCCCTCTAAATGACCTCACATCCAAGAAAATGCCTAAAAAGGTATTATGGACAGCAAACTGTCAGAAAGCTTTTGAGGAGCTGAAGCAGGCCATGTGCTCTGCACCTGTCCTGAAAAGCCCTTGTTACTCTAAAAAATTCTATGTCCAAACTGATGCATCTGAATTAGGAGTAGGGGCAGTCCTATCACAACTTAATTCTGAGGGCCAGGATCAACCTGTTGCTTTTATTAGTAGAAGGTTGACCCCTAGAGAAAAGCGTTGGTCTGCCATTGAGAGGGAGGCCTTTGCTGTGGTCTGGGCTCTGAAGAAGTTGAGGCCATACCTGTTTGGCACTCACTTCATTGTTCAGACAGACCACAAACCTCTACTTTGGCTAAAACAAATGAAAAGTGAAAATCCTAAATTGTTGAGGTGGTCCATATCCCTACAGGGAATGGACTATACAGTGGAACATAGACCTGGGAGTAGCCACTCCAATGCAGATGGACTCTCCAGATATTTCCACTTAGACAATGAAGACTCATCAGGTAATGGCTAGTCTTATTGTCCTTCGTTTGGGGGGGGTTGTGTAGGAAAGTACCATCTTGCCTAGCATGTTACCCCCATTTTTCACTGTATATATGTTGTTTTAGTTGTATGTGTCACTGGGACCCTGGTAACCCAGGGCCCCAGTGCTCATAAGTGTGCCTGAATGTGTTACCTGTGTAGTGACTAACTGTCTCACTGAGGCTCTGCTAATCAGAACCTCAGTGGTTATGCTCTCTCATTTCTTTCCAAATTGTCACTAACAGGCTAGTGACCATTTTTACCAATTTACATTGGCTTACTGGAACACCCTTATAATTCCCTAGTATATGGTACTGAGGTACCCAGGGTATTGGGGTTCCAGGAGATCCCTATGGGCTGCAGCATTTCTTTTGCCACCCATAGGGAGCTCTGACAAATCTTACACAGGCCTGCCACTGCAGCCTGAGTGAAATAACGTCCACGTTATTTCACAGCCATTTTACACTGCACTTAAGTAACTTATAAGTCACCTATATGTCTAACCTTTACCTGGTAAAGGTTAGGTGCAAAGTTACTTAGTGTGAGGGCACCCTGGCACTAGCCAAGGTGCCCCCACATTGTTCAGAGCCAATTCACTGAACTTTGTGAGTGCGGGGACACCATTACACGCGTGCACTACATATAGGTCACTACCTATATGTAGCTTCACCATGGTAACTCCGAATATGGCCATGTAACATGTCTATGATCATGGAATTGCCCCCTCTATGCCATCCTGGCATTGTTGGTACAATTCCATGATCCCAGTGGTCTGTAGCACAGACCCTGGTACTGCCACACTGCCCTTCCTGGGGTTTCTCTGCAGCTGCTGCTGCTGCCAACCCCTCAGACAGGCAGCTGCCCTCCTGGGGTCCAGCCAGGCCTGGCCCAGGATGGCAGAACAAAGAACTTCCTCTGAGAGAGGGTGTGACACCCTCTCCCTTTGGAAAATGGTGTGAAGGCAGGGGAGGAGTAGCCTCCCCCAGCCTCTGGAAATGCTTTGTTGGGCACAGATGTGCCCAATTCTGCATAAGCCAGTCTACACCGGTTCAGGGACCCCTTAGCCCCTGCTCTGGCGCGAAACTGGACAAAGGAAAGGGGAGTGACCACTCCCCTGACCTGCACCTCCCCTGGGAGGTGTCCAGAGCTCCTCCAGTGTGCTCCAGACCTCTGCCATCTTGGAAACAGAGGTGCTGCTGGCACACTGGACTGCTCTGAGTGGCCAGTGCCACCAGGTGACGTCAGAGACTCCTTGTGATAGGCTCCTTCAGGTGTTAGTAGCCTTTCCTCTCTCCTAGGTAGCCAAACCCTCTTTTCTGGCTATTTAGGGTCTCTGTCTCTGGGGAAACTTTAGATAACGAATGCATGAGCTCAGCCGAGTTCCTCTGCATCTCCCTCTTCACCTTCTGATAAGGAATCGACCGCTGACCGCGCTGGAAGCCTGCAAACCTGCAACATAGTAGCAAAGACGACTACTGCAACTCTGTAACGCTGATCCTGCCGCCTTCTCGACTGTTTTCCTGCTTGTGCATGCTGTGGGGGTAGTCTGCCTCCTCTCTGCACCAGAAGCTCCGAAGAAATCTCCCGTGGGTCGACGGAATCTTCCCCCTGCAACCGCAGGCACCAAAAAGCTGCATTACCGGTCCCTTGGGTCTCCTCTCAGCACGACGAGCGAGGTCCCTCGAATCCAGCGACACCGTCCAAGTGACCCCCACAGTCCAGTGACTCTTCAGCCCAAGTTTGGTGGAGGTAAGTCCTTGCCTCACCTCGCTGGGCTGCATTGCTGGGAACCGCGACTTTGCAAGCTACTCCGGCCCCTGTGCACTTCCGGCGGAAATCCTTCGTGCACAGCCAAGCCTGGGTCCACGGCACTCTAACCTGCATTGCACGACTTTCTAAGTTGGTCTCCGGCGACGTGGGACTCCTTTGTGCAACTTCGGCGAGCACCGTTTCACCCATCCTCGTAGTGCCTGTTTCTGGCACTTCTCCGGGTGCTACCTGCTTCAGTGAGGGCTCTTTGTCTTGCTCGACGTCCCCTCTCTCTGCAGGTCCAATTTGCGACCTCCTGGTCCCTCCTGGGCCCCAGCAGCGTCCAAAAACGCCAAACGCACGATTTGCGTGTAGCAAGGCTTGTTGGCGTCCATCCGGCGGGAAAACACTTCTGCACGACTCTCCAAGGCGTGGGGGATCCATCCTCCAAAGGGGAAGTCTCTAGCCCTTGTCGTTCCTGCAGTATTCACAGTTCTTCAGCCTAGTAAGAACTTCTTTGCACCAACCGCTGGCATTTCTTGGGCATCTGCCCATCTCCGAGTTGCTTGTGACTTTTGGACTTGGTCCCCTTGTTCCACAGGTACCCTCAGTCAGGAATCCATCGTTGTTGCAACGCTGATTTGTGTTTTCCTTGCATTTTCCCTCTAACACGACTATTTTGTCCTTAGGGGAACTTTGGTGCACTTGGCACTCACTTTTCAGGGTCTTGGGGAGGGTTATTTTTCTAACTCTCACTATTTTCTAATAGTCCCAGCGACCCTCTACAAGGTCACATAGGTTTGGGGTCCATTCGTGGTTCGCATTCCACTTTTGGAGTATATGGTTTGTGTTGCCCCTATCCCTATGTTTCCCCATTGCATCCTATTGTAACTATACATTGTTTGCACTGTTTTCTAAGACTATACTGCATATTTTTGCTATTGTGTATATATATCTTGTGTATATTTCCTATCCTCTCACTGAGGGTACACTCTAAGATACTTTGGCATATTGTCATAAAAATAAAGTACCTTTATTTTTAGTATAACTGTGTATTGTGTTTTCTTATGATATTGTGCATATGACACTAAGTGGTACTGTAGTAGCTTCACACGTCTCCTAGTTCAGCCTGAGCTGCTCTGCTAAGCTACCATTATCTATCAGCCTAAGCTGCTAGACACCCTATACACTAATAAGGGATAACTGGGCCTGGTGCAAGGTGCAAGCACCCCTTGGTACTCACTACAAGCCAGTCCAGCCTCCTACAGTAAGGAAGCCGAGGGTTCTTGTGAACCCAATGTCCCCAAAGGGATTATCCCAGCATACAGTGCAGGAGATGACATAGACAAATGATTTACAGCATTTGAGAGATGTTGCAAAATGACAAAGGTTTGTCCACAGCACTGGGGCTCCCCACTTTGGGAGTTATTCCCAGGTAAGGGCAGAGATAGACTTCTGACGCTACCTGAGGAAGTGGCTGAGTCGTATCCCCATATGAAAGAGACCCTCATTGAAGGGTTTGGGCTCACCACAGAAGAGTACAGTCAAGTTTAGAGACATCTGAAAAGGCCAAGACCAGACTATGGTGGACTTTGTAGACTCCTGGGTCAAAGCACCAGAGGGCTGGATAAAGCGCAATAAAGTAGACCCTTATGAAGGGCTATGGAATCTTTTACTGAACGAGCATGTCCTGCATTGTTATACAGAGAACTGCGACAGCCCCTGGTAGATTCTGAGTGGTCTTCTCCCAGGGAGCTGGGGAAGATGGCTGACAAGTGGGTTAGGTCCAGGGAAACACAGACCAAGTCCCAAGGTGGAGGTGACTTCAAGGAGCGTGCACAAACCTCTCCGCAGGAGGGGGAGTAGTACCGACAAGGGTAAAAAGACAGAGGGCTTCATTACGACTTTTGGCGGAGGGGGGATTCCTCCGTCCCAAATGTGACGGATATCCCACCTGCTGTATTACAAGTTGTGTTATATTCTATGGAACTTGCAAAACGGCGGACGGGATATCCGTCACGTTGGGAAGGAGGAATCCCCTCCGCCAAGGTCGTAATGAGACCCAGAGTCCTCACCAGACCTTTTTCTAAATTGGCGTCGGATTTCTATCCAGTTGTGTCATTTACTTACCGTCCATGTTGATAATGTGACATGCTTTGCACGTGTTCCTCTAAGTAGCCTGACTACTCTTTGCCACACTTCCAGGACTGAGCTAGGGTTTACCAAGAGTGAATCTGAGGTCCACTAGTGGGTATTGTGTTGGTATTCTGCGGAAAGACTGCCTAGTCATACCAGATAACACCGTCACCGTGCTACCGGGGTGCACAGATGTCGCCAGATAGCCAGCAGTCATCTGGTTTTGTTCTTTGCCACACTTCCAGGAATGAGCTAGGGTTTACCAAGAGTGAATCCGAGGTCCACTACTGGGTATTGTGTTGGTATTCTGCGGTAAGACTGCCTAGTCATACCAGATAACACCGTCACCGTGCTACCGGGGTGCACAAAGGTTGCCAGATAGCCAGCAGTCACCTGATTTTGTGCTGTGTGAATAATGATACAGGAGGTCCGGTGCCTTAATATATCTTGGTAATCGAGGGGTCGCGCATTGATGGGTTTGAGGAGCACTGTGTTGTGCCAAGTTGCACCCAGTGCAGTAAGTGCAGTTTTCTGTCTGTTTGTGCAAAGATGCCACAAAGTTTGCCTTTTTTTCTTGAATTGAAACTGGTAATTCAGAGCTAGAAAAAGCATTTAGGACAGGGATCAGCCTCTTACCACATGTTGTGGCTCTTCATGCAAGTGTATATTGTAGGAGGCTGGACTGGCTTGTAGTGAGTACCAAGGGGTACTTGCACCTTGCACCAGGCCCAGTTATCCCTTATTAGTGTATAGGGTGTCTAGCAGCTTAGGCTGATAGATAATGGTAGCTTAGCAGAGCAGCTTAGGCTGAACTAGGAGACGTGTGAAGCTACTACAGTACCACAAGTGTCACTTGCACAATATCATAAGAAAACACAATACACAGTTATACTAAAAATAAAGGTACTTTATTTTTATGACAATATGCCAAAGTATCTTAGAGTGTACCCTCAGTGAGAGGATAGGAAATATACACAAGATATATGTACACAATACCAAAAATATGCAGTATAGTCTTAGAAAACAGTGCAAACAATGTATAGTTACAATAGGATGCAATGGGGACACATAGGGATAGGGGCAACACAAACCATATACTCCAAAAGTGGAATGCGAACCACGAATGGACCCCAAACCTATGTGACCTTGTAGAGGGTCGCTGGGACTATTAGAAAATAGTGAGAGTTAGAAAATTAGCCCTCCCCAAGACCCTGAAAAGTGAGTGCAAAGTGCACTAAAGTTCCCCCAAAGACAAAGAAGTCGTGATAGAGGAATAATGCGGGAAAGACACAAACCAACAATGCAACAACTGTGGATTTCCAATCTAGGGTACCTGTGGAACAAGGGGACCAAGTCCAAAAGTCACAAGCAAGTCGGAGATGGGCATATGCCCAGGAAATGCCAGCTGTGGATGCAAAGGAGCTTCTACTGGACAGAAGAAGCAAAGGTTTCTGCAGGAACTAAAAGGGCTAGAGACTTCCCCTTTGGTGGACGGATCCCTCTCGCCGTGGAGAGTCGTGCAGAAGTGTTTTCCCGCCGAAAGAACGCCAACAAGCCTTGCTAGCTGCAAATCGTGCGGTTAGCGTTTTTGGACGCTGCTGTGGCCCAGGAGGGACCAGGAGGTCGCAAATTGGACCAGGAGGTAGAGGGGACGTCGAGCAAGACAAGGAGCCCTCTCAGCTGCAGGTAGCACCCGGAGAAGTGCCAGGAACAGGCACTACGAGGATGCGTGAAACGGTGCTCACCCGAAGTTACACAAAGGAGTCCCACGTCGCCGGAGACCAACTTAGAAAGTCGTGCAATGCAGGTTAGAGTGCCGTGGACCCAGGCTTGGCTGTGCACAAAGGATTTCCGCCGGAAGTGCACAGGGGCCGGAGTAGCTGCAAAAGTCGCGGTTCCCAGCAATGCAGTCTAGCGAGGTGAGGCAAGGACTTACCTCCACCAAACTTGGACTGAAGAGTCACTGGACTGTGGGGGCCACTTGGACAGAGTTGCTGGATTCGAGGGACCTCGCTCGTCGTGCTGAGAGGAGACCCAAGGGACCGGTAATGCAGCTTTTTGGTGCCTGCGGTTGCAGGGGGAAGATTCCGTCGACCCACGGGAGATTTCTTCGGAGCTCCTGGTGCAGAGGGGAGGCAGACTACCCCCACAGCATGCACAAGCAGGAAAACAGTCGAGAAGGCGGCAGGATCAGCATTACAGAGTTGCAGTAGTCGTCTTTGCTACTATGTTGCAGGTTTGCAGGCTTCCAGCGCGGTCAGCAGTCGATTCCTTAACAGAAGGTGAAGAGAGAGATGCAGAGGAACTCGGATGAGCTCTTGCATTCGTTATCTAAAGTTTCCCCAGAGACAGAGACCCTAAATAGCCAGAAAAGAGGGTTTGGCTACCTAGGAGAGAGGATAGGCTAGCAACACCTGAAGGAGCCTATCAGAAGGAGTCTCTGACGTCACCTGGTGGCACTGGCCACTCAGAGCAGTCCAGTGTGCCAGCAGCACCTCTGTTTCCAAGATGGCAGAGGTCTGGAGCACACTGGAGGAGCTCTGGACACCTCCCAGGGGAGGTGCAGGTCAGGGGAGTGGTCACTCCCCTTTCCTTTGTCCAGTTTCGCGCCAGAGCAGGGCTAAGGGGTCCCTGAACCGGTGTAGACTGGCTTATGCAGAATTGGGCACATCTGTGCCCAAGAAAGCCTTTCCAGAGGCTGGGGGAGGCTACTCCTCCCCTGCCTTCACACCATTTTCCAAAGGGAGAGGGTGTAACACCCTCTCTCAGAGGAAGTCCTTTGTTCTGCCATCCTGGGACAAGCCTGGCTTGACCCCAGGGGGGCAGAAACCTGTCTGAGGGGTTGGCAGCAGCTGCAGTGAAACCCCAGGAAAGGCAGTTTGGCAGTACCAGGGTCTGTGCTACAGACCACTGGGATCATGGAATTGTGCCAACAATGCCAGGATGGCATAGAGGGGGCAATTCCATGATCTTAGACATGTTACATGGCCATATTCGGAGTTACCATTGTGAAGCTACATATAGGTATTGACCTATATGTAGTGCACGCGTGTAATGGTGTCCCCGCACTCACAAAGTTCAGGGAATTGGCCCTGAACAATGTGGGGGCACCTTGGCTAGTGCCAGGGTGCCCTCACACTAAGTAACTTTGCACCTAACCTTTACCAGGTAAAGGTTAGACATATAGGTGACTTATAAGTTACTTAAGTGCAGTGTAAAATGGCTGTGAAATAACGTGGACGTTATTGCACTCAGGCTGCATTGGCAGGTCTGTGTAAGAATTGTCAGAGCTCCCTATGGGTGGCAAAAGAAATGCTGCAGCCCATAGGGATCTCCTGGAACCCCAATACCCTGGGTACCTCAGTACCATATACTAGGGAATTATAAGGGTGTTCCAGTAAGCCAATGTAAATTGGTAAAATTGGTCACTAGCCTGTTAGTGACAATTTGAAAGAAATGAGAGAGCATAACCACTGAGGTTCTGATTAGCAGAGCCTCAGTGAGACAGTTAGTCACTACACAGGTAACACATTCAGGCACACTTATGAGCACTGGGGCCCTGGTGAACAGGGTCCCAGTGACACATACAACTAAAACAACATATATACAGTGAAAAATGGGGGTAACATGCCAGGCAAGATGGTACTTTCCTACATATATATGGCGCACAGGACAGCAAATACACCTCTTATTCATGTGTTGAGCACATTAACAGAGGTTTGCAGAGTTCTCAGGGTAGTAAGCATGCCTATGACCCACACTGTGCCTCCATGCAAAGGTATGCTGAGCTCTCAGGACAGTAGCGCTTGCTCTGTACCGCCTTCTGCATCCCTCCAAGTAATATAGAGCTCTTGGGACAGTGGCGGTTCCTCTCTGCCACCTTCTTTCTCCCTGTAAGTAATATAGAGCTCTCAGGACAGTAGCGCTTCCTCTGTACCGCCTTCTGCATCCCTCCAAGTAATATAGAGCTCTCAGGACAGTGGGGGTTCCTGCCTGCCATCTTCTGCCTCCCTGTAAGTAAAATAGAGTTCTCTGGACAGTGGCGCTTCCTCTGTATCGCCTTCTGCCTCTCTGCAAGTAATATAGAGCTCTCGAGACAGTGAGGGTTCCTCTCTATCACCTTCTGCCTCCCTCCACGTAATAGAGAGTTCTCTGGGCAGTGGCACTTCCTCTGTATCGCCTTCTGCATCCCTGCAAGTAATATAGAGCTCTCAGGACAGTGGCGCTTCCTCTGTATCGCCTTCTGCCTACCTGTAAGTAATATAGAGCTCTCGGGACAGTGAGGGTTCCTGTCTATCACCTTCTGCCTCCCTCCACGTAATAGAGAGTTCTCTGGGCAGTGGCACTTCCTCTGTATCGCCTTCTGCATCCCTGCTAGTAATATAGAGCTCTCGGGACAGTGAGGGTTCCTCTCTATCACCTTCTGCATCCCTGCAATAATATAGAGCTCTCAGGACAGTGGCGCTTCCTCTGTATCGCCTTCTGCCTACCTGTAAGTAATATAGAGCTCTCAGGACAGTGGCGGTTCCTCTTTACCACCTTCTGCCTCCTGCAGGTAATATAGAGCTCTTGGGACAGTGGTGGTTCTTCTCTACCACCTTCTGCCTCCCTGCAAGTAATATAGAGCTCTCAGGGCAGTGGCGCTTCCTCTCTACAGGTAATATAGAGCTCTCAGGACAGTGGTGGTTCCTTTCTACCACCTTCTGCCTCCCTGCAAGTAATATAGAGCTCTCAGGACAGTGGTGGTTCCTTTCTACCACCTTCTGCCTCCCTGCAAGTAATATAGAGCTCTCAGGACAGTGGTGGTTCCTCTCCTCCACCTTCTGCCTCCTGCAGGTAATATAGAGCTCTCAGGACAGTAGCAGTCCCTCTCCTCTGCCTTCTGCATCCCTACAAGTAACATAGAGCTCTCAGGACAGTGGGGGTTCCTTTCTACCACCTTCTGCCTCCTGCATGTAATATAGAACTCTCAGGTCTGTGGCCTTCCTCCCTACCACCCTCTGCATCGCTACATGTGATATCGAGCTCTCAGGACAGTGGCCGTTCCTCCCTACCACCCTCTGCATCGCTACATGTCATAGAGCTCTCAGGACAGCAACAGTGCTTCTCTCCCACCTTCTGTCTCTGTGAAAAGGAATATTGCGCTCTCAAGCCAGTGGCTGTATCTCACCTCCACGTGTGCCTCTTTGCAAAGGAATCCTGTGCTCCCAGGACAGTGATGGTGCCTCGCCTCCCAGATTGTGCTTCATCATGCATTGTCGACCCAGTGCTCAGAAATGCATGTGTGTGTTCAGATTCATAGTCAATGTGTTCTCGTCTGAGCCTAGCAAAAAGAGAGACAACGGGCAGCAGGAGACCTGAGAGTAGTGGAAAACGTCTGTGGAAAGATACTGTGTTTGTCTATGGGGTCCACTCAGAGGTGTTGAAGATACTCAACAGGCACCACAGTAATGTGCTGAACGGTTCCACGCGGGCTGCAAATAGCAGTATGCAGAACAAGGGCACAATGTAGTGCAAGACCTCTGCACCAGGCTGTTGTCAGCCTTCCTGAAACAGTAATCAGCGACAGACAAAAGTGCAGGGCCTGCCTAGAAACTTCTCACCTTGAACAATAGAAGCTGCACTCTTACCCACTACCAGCTACCAACGAGGACTGGATTGACTTTCTGAGGGTTGCCCTGTCTCCATCCTGCTTCACTTCAGTGTCTGTCTCCGCCTTCAAGCTGCAGGAAAGCGTACAGTTCACTTGCACTGTCTGGGGATGCCGTGCCCTCCATCCATCTTGTGCCGGGGGCCCAGCCAACGCCACTCTCCTTGACAGAGAGAAAAAGATCTGGTTACGCTAATGATTCACTGAACACTGCACGCTGCCACCACTGTCTTATGTGACTTAACCATGGGATGGTCAGTAGTCCTTGGGCCGCCATGAAGGCACGCTTGCCAGGAGCCTCCTGAGCATAGGCATCTGTGCCCACACTAGATTATGGTAGTGCTATGGTGAAACAAAACATTGGAATACCAGTTGCACATGCAGTTGGGCACTCGGACGGAAAATATGCCTGTTTACCATGAAGTCAGCTTTTCCATCCAGACACTCCTCCTCTTTTTCCTTGTTCTGGTGGGGAGGACTCTGTTACTTGAAATGATTGTTACTGGTTTTCTCTGATGAGGAATCTTTCAAACATAGCGATTTTCCATGAATTTTTAGATTATTAGTTCTGTTAATCATTTGATCCCTTATAATCGTTTCTTGCAGATCTCTGAATTTGCATGAAACATCCAATCTTGTTAGAACAGCCACATAAAATAGCATCTCCCACTAACTGGGAACAGTGTCTCTCCACCACTGTGCTCACTTTGTTGCCATAGTTCTCTTCCAGAGACCTCATAGCACTTAAGTACTCATCATCCGGCACTTTGTTCCCATCACATCCCCCATCCACAACCCCAATACCCCTTACAGACACAGGTGACGTTTTCAACACTTCTCTTCCTTCCTCACTCAAACTGTGCTTCAACATAGCTAGTTTCCTTTTTGCAACAGATCTCCTCCAGTTGCTTCCAGATACGTTTCAAAAGATTCTTTCCAGTTCCTCCATACCATAACCGGCAGACCCGGTTTGTGGGAGTAGCTAGTGCCATTTATACTGCCACGTGTCACTATCCGAAATGCAATGATAGTTACAGTACAGGTGATCACTTTTCAACCAACAGTAGTACAATTGCCTTTAGGTTCAGTATTTATACACTGAAATTTCTTTGAACACCTGCATTCACAACTGCAATGTGACGGCTTGCTGTAAATGAATAAAAACCACAACAAAAACACTCTCAAAAAGCTGTAACAATATTGTTCAAACTTCTTCCTGAAGGTAAAAAAAAGGTTAAAAAAAAACCATCCAAATGGGGTCAGTTGTCTAGCTTACTGAATCTATCTGTCCCTTTGTGTTAAACACAGATAACGTCATTCTACTTCCCAGGATACAGTGGAAGACGTAGTTGTTGGTAATCCACACCTGATATCAGTGTCCCAACTGGACAATCGGGCTGTTTGAGCAGTAACTTTGAAAACCAACTGTTCCACAGCTTCTTCTAGTAACACAGAGCTACAACACTCAACAAAGCAGGGCTCTGTTTACGCTCGTGGCTCTCGCCGGCTCCATAGATTTGAATGTTCAGTTCTGCTTAGCTCGGGTCAAGGAATCTTCGTCACGTGACCTCCATGCGACGGTCTGCAGCCAATATCCATTGATGGAATGGACAAAAAAATTAATATAATAAAATGCCACACAGTCCTCCTTAAAGTCACAGGTTGACTGGCTTGGATCAGCGATGGTATTTCACACTGAACGTCACCTACCTTCCGGCCGCCCGCCTGTTGCACCTCAACACAAACTTTACCTAACTGAGGTAACACACAGGGGTCACTGATTTCCCTGCAGTCCAAAGTCTCCAATGAATTCCATCCTCGTCGCCAGTTTTACAATGAAGTCACATTGATAGGAAGAGTAAAATGTTACTTTATTAAGTACAGAGAACGGCCCCTGGCAGGCACCACCATCTTCAACCTCCAGCTGTCAAATCATGAGCTTTAGAACATTCAAGAGCCAGCCTGCCGGTGTGATTCCTGGTGAAGAAGAACACTCCATAACAGTCTTCATACCAGCAGTAGTAGGGATGTCATAAAATGAGTTCTAACTGGGGCTTAAACACAGATTCCAGTAACTCTGAAAGAGGCCCAACGTTTTTCACTGGTGTGCGCCTTCGTAAGACCTCATAGCCTTGTGGTAGGTGGAGTCCTTGCGCCTTTCATTTTAATTCTCAGTTTTCATTTAGGTGTAAAATACTGATCAAGTTTAAATCATTTGAATGAAAGGAGATCAATGAGATAATTTCATGTCTTAAACATGTCACATACATTTCAGCTTTCACTGAGGTGAGCTGGTATCACAAAGTTTTGCTTTCATCAGTCAAACAGTTGAACTTGTTAGACGGTGCTGTCTTTAAATCCTGCCAGCTCATACACATGGTAATAACAGGGTCCCTTTTCGAGCAAGAGAGCAAACTCTTGGAGGAGGGCTTTGCCCCCAGATGCCACCAGCTTTAAACACAGTGCTGTGCCATCTGGCATCAGAATTTGTTTTATGCAAATCAACACATTCATGTTGAATGTTGAATGAAGGCTTTTATGGTGCACTTCCTCAATGATTCGGCCAACACATCGCGATATACCCTTCTCAGTTGCTGCTAAATGGGACGCTTGCAAAGGAGGCCTAGAGATCTGTTTTTGTGCAGCTGGAAGTCTTGTTGTTTATCTCTAAATGTGATCCTAAATGTTCTGTTGTCGAAGAGCTCTGCAGACGGGATACCTCCAAAGCCAGATTGCTCTTTGCACACTTTCGTTTTCTGAAATACATCTTACTGCAAAATTCATGTGGCCGTTTGGAGAACGATAGTGACTTGAAAGTGCACCTCATTCTGACAGCCTGGACCCCGGCAGTATTTATTTAAAGTGGTGGCTTCTCCCAGGACAAGATTTATTTTCTCTTCAGCCTCGTTGCTCTTGACTACCTTTAAGGGTAAGGATGTAGCAGAGTCCAGTGTTAGCAAAATGTACAGTACTGGTTCTATACTACACTGAAACCAGGGCACTGCTACCTTTGAGGCTGCGTGCTGTCTTTAGTGATGACCTGTGTCTGAACCCAGAATGTAAGAGACCAATCTAGCAAATGTTGGTTTCTGAGTTCACCATTCTATTTCTAAGAGTATTGATGTCATTGGATCAGGAAGATGTAGAAGGTCTCACGTTTGTCATGAGGTGGAGATTTTGTAATGTTCCTTATTCTTCATGTTTAGTCCTCAAGCAAGAGTGATCTGGCTTTTTGAAAAACCCCTCAAGCAGACTGAATAGCTTTGTGCGACAGGAATGTGGATGTACTGAGACGGGAGATTCATAGCCGTGAGGTTCCCATTTCGGTGGCAAGCTCTTCCCTGCTACAAATCTATCCTGGTGTTCACTAAGTGTTTCTTGGTGGATGCTTCTATGAGAAGTATTCCATGGCTTCGGGGACATCCGTAGCCAACGAAGCCTAGATTTTTGTGGAGACGTGACCATCCAGTACCTCACAGATAAATCGCTGTCTTAACAAAGAGCAGTGAGTTCTACAACACTTGAACGGTATTCTTTTGACATTCGTTTAGTTCTTTTTCAACTCTTTGCAAACCCGAACTGCTAAATAAAGTAAGAAATCTCAGTGTCTGCTGCTGCTGCCGAGATGGGAGTGACGAACCTATGAGAGTTTAGTAAATAATAGCCGCCTCTGAGGGTCGACTGGTAATATCGTGTAAGAAATCGAAGAAACAGAGAAATGCTCCCTAGGGTTTTTGTCTCGATCAGTCTCATCTCTTGACCTCTCAGAACTTCTTTTATTAGTAAGATGTCGATGTTGGTTCAGCTATGCACCACACTCCGTTGAGGGGGGACCTTGTGGGGCTTGTAGAGAGAGAGAGAGAGAGACACAAATACATCCATAGTATCTATTGTCTTTCTTCATGTTTGCAGCACTGTTAGAGGCAGAACTAGGTGACCTCTTCATTGGTCTATAATTAAGATGGGAAGCTGTTTTCTGCAGGTTCAAAAAAAAAAAAGAAATCCCCAGAAAGCTTTGTGCCTTGAATTTAATCCCCGTTTAGACAGGCAACCATTGTAGAGTAGGGTTTGTGTAGTCCGGCTTGCTTATTCTGACCACCGTATTTTGTAGCTTTTTTATCATGGTGGTGAGCATTTTAGGGAGTTTGATGGAGGTGATACTTCAGTAGTCCATGCAGGATATGATGAAGGTTGTAGGACGATCCGTCTGGTGGTCTGTTTGGAGTAATGAGACTATTCTGACTCAAGACTCCACAGTGTATCCCTTTCACCACTGCATTGAACAACATTTCTCGGTCAGAGTATCTTCAGGTTTGTAGTTCCTGCCTGGTGACAGACGGTGTCCAAAGAACTGAGGGCCAGTTATGTCAGCATGGCTTCCCTGCTGGCTAGTGTGGGATAATCAGCACAGAGTGTGCAATAGGCTGTACAATTAATTGCCAGCGGACTGAAGGCCCGAGCCGGCAGGCCACTGCTTTGCATGTGAGCACTTGAGCTTCATATCAGCAGCACCTCTTATGCAGTCCCGCACTACATATGCGTACTTCTCCTCTTACCTCGGATCTTGTGAGGCCTTGTGGTGCCCTTCTAGGGATGAGCAAAGTAGCTACATCTTGACAAAAGCAAGAGCGCAACCTCAGTATATTGGCCAATCACCACTTGGCTTTCTCAAACCTTCACCACAATTGGCCATTGTTAAAGGCCGAGGACAAACCCACTGAACTATATGTGAGCACAGGTTTCAAGACCTGTTTTGTATGTAAACTGTGTGATTGGTACACACTTTGTAATCACAGTGACAGCTGCTTTGTGACTGTAGTGCAGTTGCCACAAAAGCAGCTTTTAAGTGCCCAGGCTACGAGCAAAGGGCAAAGCTGTCCTAGATGGCGTTGAGTACCTGTCCCCAGTCAGAAGAGCTTGTCCCACCCATCGACACCAATTATGTACTGCCGTTGCCCCGGCGACCATGTCTCCACCCAGACTATGATGCCTATAATGTTTTTCTGCCAGTTATTTTTATCTAGTCACAATCATTTAGTTGCTCCAGTTCTGAAGGTGAAATGTTAAGAGATCTAAAGCAGGTGGTTTTCTCTCTCGTGCATTACTTTGTCAAGCAGAGGAAAGATGTGGTAGATTTAAAAATAAAAACGGTATTCTAAATTTTCATTAAACTAGAAGAAAGTGATATTTTTGCAGATTAAGCAAACTGTATTTTGAAATTTTATTAAACCATGGGAAAATTCATATTTTTTTTATAGTGATGTGTTTCTAAAACAAATGGTGTTATGGGATACAATCTGTGTACTAATTGCCGGAATATTATTGTTGGTTGTAAATTTGAGCGGAAGTAAATTAAACTAGAGTTGATTTCACTGTTCATCGTTGGTCCTGTGCGGCAGTCTCCGATACCCATGATGGAGAGTGCACTGCAGACCATGGGAAACATCCCACATTTTTATAGCTGTGAGCACCACCCATGGCTGTGTAAGAAAAAGAGGAACAAAAACCGGGCAAAGGGCCCTCCATTGGTGCACACAGTATCTCGTATAACCTGCTTCTAACCATCAGGACCGCATGCACACCCCAATCCTGCTCTAGTTTAGGAAATGGTTGTAGGCTCCCCTCTTTAAAGGACTCTACGTCATGTGGCAGTAAAAGTCCAGTGGTGATCCCAGGACCCAAAATCCCTGCCAATCGCTTGTTGACTAAATCTTTGCCTTTGATACTGTACAGGGCTCCACTGTCTTTTGGCTAGGTAGATGCTGTATTAATACCATACATATAAATATCTCTGGCTCGATGCAGCTTACAAGGGCACTAGCCAGCCTAAACTGCTTAGCCCAAGGCACAATTTCTTGCATCTGTAGCAAAGTAGTGAGAACAGTGTCACACACGTGAGAGGCACCATGTCCACTTACACATTGAGAATCAAGGAAGCCGCTGTCCGCGGGTGTCCGGGCCGTATACCTGCTGGTTGGTTGTACTGCCTCTTTCAGCCAATGGCCTGAGATGTTATAAATCCCAGTGAAGTATTCACTTTAATTGAATGCTGTTGGCTGTTGGGTGTGTTCTTCGGCCTCAAGTCGAGCGCTTGCAGTGAACTCCATGAGGCTCTCCTCCATGCGTACAGCCCTCTCTGCTGGCTCCTCATTGTGCGTAGTGCTTTGTTCCTCTTCTGGTCCTTCTCTCTGCCATCTCCACCCCTCCTCATCCCACCACCCTCTAGCATCTCTCTCCTGCCTCTCCTTCCTTCCCCTCAGTGCTCCATGTTCCCTCCACCTGCTCCTCTCTCGTCTTCTTGCCCCTCACGATGCCCTCCGTGCTCCTTGTTGCCCTGCCTGCCACAGTCTTGTATTTATCTCTTGGGGTGGCCTAAATGGAAGTCTCCCTGGCCTTCATTACTGTCCTATTTTGTGTCTTTGTCAGAAGAAGTTCAAGTTTCAAGGGAGCCTTCTTGTGCTCCATCCTTTTTATGTCATAGAAATGAAAGAAGGACTTACCATCCAACCTTAATTTGAAATGAAAAAAGAAGCAAGTCCGTACTGAAGGCAAGGGAGCCATCCATGCAGTCTGCAGTTTGTTTCTTGTCTGGTTCTAATACTCTTATGCTGCATGTGTTAGCACATTAAACCCAAGCCTATTGGCTTTGTCAGACCTTGTTTGAAAAGTTAGGTCCGTCATTCTGTCTTTAGGGTTAGAAATATTTCTGTTTGTCACACATTGTCTAAATATAATTTTTTAATAGTCTTTTTTGTGTTTTCCACAGAAAGGCAAACCTCTGAAGCTGATCATAATGTCGGCTACTCTGCGTATTGAGGACTTCACTCAGAACGCCAGACTGTTTCCCGTTCCGCCTCCTGTTATTAAAGTAATGCCCATGTTTGTGTAAACATAGCTTTGCCAAGGTTTGATTCGTGGTGGAGCGAATAACCGCTTAGTAGATTGCATGTTTGAAAATATTATGCGAATAGGAGGCACTTTGTATAGGTTGTATAACTATGTATTCACTTTTTCATGTTTTATTGTTATAAAGAGACAAAACACCTGTACAGACCAGTCCACAAAGGTTTCCCAAGTGAGTTAATCTCAGTCATTAGGAGGCATCTTACTGTGACGCCCAGACATCACATGGCTCCTTTCCAAAGAGAGTAGGTTTACTGGCATCTTCCTCTGATGCCCAGACATCACACGGCTCCATTCCAAAGTGAGTAGTTTACTGCCATCTTCCTCTGATGCGCAGACATCACACGGCTCCATTCCAAAGAGAGTGGGTTTACTGGCATCTTCCTCTGATGCCCAGACATCAAACGGCTCCATTCCAAAGTGAGTAGTTTACTGCCATCTTCCTCTGATGCCCAGACATCACAAGGCTCCATTCCAAAGAGAGTGGGTTTACTGGCATCTTCCTCTGATGCCCAGACATCACATGGCTCCATTCCAAAGAGAGTTGGTTTACTGCCATCTTCCTCTGACACCCAGACATCACACGGCTCCATTCCAAAGTGAGTAGTTTACTGCCATCTTCCTCTGATGCCCAGACATCACACGGCTCCTTTCCAAAGAGAGTGGGTTTACTGGCATCTTCCTCTGATGCCCAGACATCACACTGCTCCTTTCCAAAGAGAGTTGGTTTACTGCCATCTTCCTCTGACACCCAGACATCACACGGCTCCATTCCAAAGTGAGTAGTTTACTGCCATCTTCCTCTGATGCCCAGACATCACATGGCTACATTCCAGAGAGAGTGGGTTTACTGGCATCTTCCTCTGATGCCCAGACATCACACTGCTCCATTCCATAGAGAGTGGGTTTACTGGCATCTTCCTCTGATGCCCAGACATCACACCGCTCCATTCCATAGAGAGTGGGTTTACTGGCATCTTCCTCTGACGCCCAGACATCACACTGCTCCATTCCATAGAGAGTGGGTTTACTGGCATCTTCCTCTGATGCCCAGACATCACACCGCTCCATTCCATAGAGAGTGGGTTTACTGGCATCTTCCTCTGACGCCCAGACATCACACTGCTCCATTCCATAGAGAGTGGGTTTACTGGCATCTTCCTCTGATGCCCAGACATCACACTGCTCCTTTCCAAAGAGAGTGGGTTTACTGGCATCTTCCTCTGATGCCCAGACATCACACCGCTCCATTCCATAGAGAGTGGGTTTACTGGCATCTTCCTCTGACGCCCAGACATCACACCGCTCCATTCCATAGAGAGTGGGTTTACTGGCATCTTCCTCTGATGCCCAGACATCACACTGCTCCTTTCCCAAGAGAGTTGGTTTACTGGCATCTTCCTCTGATGCCCAGACATCACACTGCTCCTTTCCAAAGAGAGTGGGTTTACTGGCATCTTCCTCTGATGCCCAGACATCACACTGCTCCTGTCCAAAGAGAGTGGGTTTACTGGCATCTTCCTCTGACGCCCAGACATCACACTTCTCCTTTCCAAAGAGAGTTGGTTTACTGGCATCTTCCTCTGACGCCCAGACATCACACCGCTCCATTCCATAGAGAGTGGGTTACTGGCATCTTCCTCTGATGCCCAGACATCACACTGCTCCATTCCAAAGAGAGTGGGTTTACTGGCATCTTCCTCTGATGCCCAGACATCACACCGCTCCATTCCAAAGGGAGTGGGTTTACTGGCATCTTCCTCTGATGCCCAGACATCACACTGCTCCTTTCCAAAGAGAGTGGGTTTACTGGCATCTTCCTCTGATGCCCAGACATCACACTGCTCCTGTCCAAAGAGAGTGGGTTTACTGGCATCTTCCTCTGATGCCCAGACATCACATGGCTACATTCCAGAGAGAGTGGGTTTACTGGCATCTTCCTCTGACGCCCAGACATCACACTGCTCCTGTCCAAAGAGAGTGGGTTTACTGGCATCTTCCTCTGATGCCCAGACATCACACTGCTCCTTTCCAAAGAGAGTTGGTTTACTGGCATCTTCCTCTGATGCCCAGACATCACACTGCTCCTTTCCAAAGAGAGTGGGTTTACTGGCATCTTCCTCTGACGCCCAGACATCACACCGCTCCATTCCATAGAGAGTGGGTTTACTGGCATCTTCCTCTGACGCCCAGATATCACACTGCTCCATTCCAAAGGGAATTGGTGTACTGGCATCTTCCTCTGATGCCCAGACATCCCACTGCTCCATTCCATAGAGAGTGGGTTTACTGGCATCTTCCTCTGATGCCCAGACATCACACTGCTCCTTTCCAAAGAGAGTGGGTTTACTGGTATCTTCCTCTGACGCCCAGACATCACACCGCTCCATTCCATAGAGAGTGGGGTTTCTGGCATCTTCCTCTGATGCCCAGACATCACGCTGCTCCTTTCCAAAGAGAGTGGGTTTACTGGCATCTTCCTCTGACGCCCAGACATCACACGGCTCCCTTCCAAAGAGAGTGGGTTTACTGGCATCCTACTGTGACGCCCAGACATCACACGGCTCCATTCCAAAGTGAGTAGTTTACTGCCATCTTCCTCTGATGCGCAGACATCACACGGCTCCATTCCAAAGTGAGTAGTTTACTGGCATCTTCCTCTGATGCGCAGACATCACACGGCTCCATTCCAAAGAGAGTGGGTTTACTGGCATCTTCCTCTGACGCCCAGACATCACACGGCTCCTTTCCAAAGAGAGTGGGTTTACTGGCATCTTCCTCTGACGCCCAGACATCACACGGCTCCTTTCCAAAGAGAGTGGGGTTTACTGGCATCTTCCTCTGACTCCCAGACATCACACTGCTCCTTTCCAGAGAGAGTGGGTTTACTGGCATCTTCCTCTGATGCCCAGACATCACACTGCTCCTTTCCAAAGAGAGTTGGTTTACTGGCATCTTCCTCTGATGCCCAGACATCACACGGCTCCATTCCAAAGAGAGTGGGTTTACTGGCATCTTCCTCTGATGCCCAGACATCACATGGCTCCTTTCCAAAGAGAGTGGGGTTTCTGGCATCTTCCTCTGACTCCCAGACATCACACTGCTCCTTTCCAGAGAGAGTGGCTTTACTGGCATCTTATTATGGGGCCCAGACCAAACCACACACTGCTTCTCCGCTAACCGATGTTGCTCACTGGTGCAACGCAGACCGCTCACGAGGTCAAGTTGCAGCCTGATTCACCACACACAGAGTGGGTTTGCAGACATGTTGCTGCCAAGCATGGGACAGACATACAGGTTACTCCACCATGCAGGTTCACAGAACCTCATATCGGACCAGCGAGCACGTTAACAGACCTCACATCAGACAGCAATGCATGGGTTGTAGTGCGGATTTCTTTGCCACACTTTGAGTGAGGCCACAACCACTTTGTTGCCATGTGTGAGCCAGAATCACAAGTTGCTTGCAGGCCCAGCGGCTGGCTTGTCCCTTAATAAAATATATTCAGCCAGCTACCTATTCTGTACGTTAATGATAGCCTCAAACCATGCTGTGTCCTTCAGTAACAACAGCAGTGTCTGGTGGCAGCAGATAGATTCTTCTGTTACGAAAGCTTGATAGTGACTCGGGTTCTTTGCTTGATCTCCTTAAATGTGATTTGTTTAACACATCTTTTTCTTCACAGATTGATGCACGACAGTTCCCTGTTACAGTCCATTTTAACAAGAGAACCCCGCTTGAAGACTATGCAGGAGAATGTTTTCGGAAGGTTTGCAAAATCCATCGAATGTTACCTCCAGGTTAGAGTTTTTAAATTTGTTTCGGGAGCGTGAATCATTTTCAAAGTGCAGGCTTGGGTACGATTCTGGCACTATTGTAGATTGAACAACTGGGGCCAAAGGGCCTTGCTTCCACTGTAATTTAAGCTCTTTCATGGTAGTATGTCTTTCTCCGCGTGGGATCGTTCCTTGGAACATGCAGAGATTTCAGCTAGAACAAGCATTGCTTCTGCTTCAAGCCCCAGGAACAGTCAAAGCCTTCAGCATACACAAACACATCCACTTTCTCCTGGATCAGTACACGCATCACCACCTTCTCCCTGAATAGTCATTGCCTTCTCCTGAGCAAAGCAGAAGAGGTCCCCTCTCCTGGAATGTACATGTGGCACCTCATTGCAGGAACAAGCACAGCCCTTGTCCTGGATCACGCACAGCCTCCTCCTCCTGGAACAAGCGTTACCCTTTCTCTGTCAGCAGGCACGGCCTCCCCCGGGAACGGGCACAGCCTCCTTCAAGTAGGCATGACCTACTGATTCTGAAGCAGCCAGAGCTGCCTCCATCTGGGTGAAGCAAAGCATGCGTCAGTAAGAGGCACAACCTCTTTCCCCTGGAACCCGCACTGCATCCGTCTCCTGGAACAAACATAACCTACTTCGGGTGGACAAGGCACAGTATGCTCCCCGCAACGTGCATGGCGCCCTTCTTCAGTAGCAACAGCACTTGAAAGGAGCAGAACGTGCTCCTAAAACAGGCTTGGCATTTGTCTCCTGGAGGAGGTAAACCTCACCCCTAGGGCACTAGTGGTTTCTTCCACCAGAAGGCACCTTTCCTCCTCACAGTTGCACTTGTGTGGTTGAATTAACGCTTTGTTTGCAGAGTTTTGCTACCCCTAAAATGGTTGTTTGTGAATAATATTTTCTGGGTTTTATTTTCTGCTGACTTATCTTAAAATGTTGATTCACCATTTAACACACTGGTTCAGGAGACAATCCCTGCTCTGCCACAAATTCCTTAAAGTCCACCAGTTGGGAGATGGCCCAAACCTGGGCACAAAGGGGGGTGGGGGGGGTTTGAATTGGCACACATCTCTCCCAGTTAGACACCCTTGTTTTACCCTTGCTGTTGAAGGCTGATTCTGTCTGAGCCAGAGTCCCAAAGACGATCCACAGAGGAGTTCCTCAAATGAGGTCAACTTGCAGTCAGCGAGGACATCGTGATGGACTATTGCAGTAAGACAATGCAGGCATCTGCCTGCAAATAATGCATCCCGTTCTAGCGGCCCCAGATTTAGACACAGTTATAGGGTAGAGCACATTCTCTGACTTGCCTCACCTACCGTCTGTGTAAAGCTCAGGTTCTTGTGCATATTCTGGTCATATACCAGAACATAACACCATGTACGGATGACTTTGAAAGTACATCTTAACATGTGATGTATATACTATCATGTACAAGTCTGTACACAATCCTGGAAAGCAATGTGCATCATTGTGTTCACGTGTGTGAGCACAGAAACAGAAGACTAAAAACTCTGCAGTGAGACAGAGACTGTGAGCGAGCTAGAGACTGCAGGTAATAACTTCAGACGGCTTTTTGTGACCACAGGACAAGAGCATCTGTGCTTTCTTCATCCCATGGATGAGCCTTGTGTTATGGAATTAACGTAGTGTGTCAAAGTTAGTACAAAGGATCGGTGGCAGATCTGCGGCTGGAAGGGCAGTTACTGTTGAAGGAAAGCCAAAGAATTGCACCTTTACCAACCCCACACCACGCACAGCCTTCCCCTGGCCTGTTCCTTGCCTTCGGCTGTGTGCAGCATGAGGTTGGGCGCAACGCCTGGGCCCTGCGCCCGGCCTCCTACACGCGCCCTACCTCCCGCGTCATACGGCCTTCTGGCATGCCTCTAGTGCGGTTGGTCTTGCAGATCCTTGCCACATTCAGGCAGAGTTATTGAGTGTCAGAGTCGCAACACCAAAATATAAAAAGTGTGCCTATTGACTTTATCAGGGGGGTGAGCATACCCAATATATATAAAGCACACCTGTTATCTTTATAAAAAAAAAATCACCAATATTTTAATGAAATGTTTATTTCAGTAGCTCACACAATGTAACGGTTAATACCAGTGATTATAAAAATGTTTAATAAAGTATTAATTTATAAAAATAAAGTCAACATGGCTGGGACTTTTCCTTTTAACATAGTTTTTATAATTACATTTTGTGGGTTGAAAAATGTAAAACGAAAGACGTAGACATATTTGTTTCCTTCAAAAATAAATCCAACATGTCTCTCAGTCTTTCTTTTAATGTTTTTCAGCCGACTCAACGCAGTCACAAAAACGAGCAAAAGATGGCCTCGCACTCCTGCTGAAGAGAATACAGCTCCAGCTAGGAGCGCTTTTGACAAATAGAGTAACTTCTCCTCAGGTCATGGATTTAATGGCTCAGGAGACCTACTTGTTTTTTATTTTTACTGTTGCTGGGGGGCTGCAGCACTCCCTACATTTAAAAAGTAAATGGTTGGTGGTACCCCTGCCACCTCTAGGGACATCACCAAGCTAAATAAAATATGTAACTATGCCTTGCAGGGCATTACGTAGTGCTCTTTCAAGGACCAGAAAATAATAAATGAGAGGCTGCTGATTTATTATTCACTTTTTAAAAAAAACAAAATACTGTTGTGGGTGTCCCGGTGCCCACCTGGGACACTTGCATTATAAATTTTGTTATGGGGCTGTGAGTGGATCCCCAGGTCGCCCTCGGCCCTAGTTGGCTCGCGATTTCTTAAGTGCTCCTGGTCAGGCGGGAGTAAACTGGAGTTCCCCGGCTGGAAGAGTGTGGGTAGGGTATGCACCCGATGTCCTGGGCTGGGATCTACAGTGTCCTGGGCTGGGGGGAACAGGACAGGGAACCTGTTCGTATCCAGGTTCTGGGTAGGGGGCCCCTGGGGTTGATATTGGCATTGGGACAGGGCTCGCAGGCCCTTCCTCTTTTTAAATAAATTCAGCCCCAGAGTATGGGTCCCCAGGGGCCTGGGCTGGCTTGGGAAGGTGGTGTTGTGGGCCCCCTCCCCTTTTATCATAATTCCGCCACAGGGGATGGGGTCCAAGCCTGTGTAGGCTCTTGGAGGGGTGTGCATGGCCCTTCCCCTTTTAAAGTAATTTCAGCCCCTGTGAATGGAGCTCTTTGGGACTACTGTAAGGCTCGGGAAGGGAGGGTGCAGGCACCTTGACGGAAATCGGCCTGGTGAGAGGGGGGCATGCTCCCGTCCCCAAAATATATATGTTCGATGGCATGTGTAGCTGCAGATACACATGCTGTGCACATCCCGCCATCTGGTGTTGGGCTCGGAGTGTTACAAGTTGTTTTTCTTCGAAGAAGTCTTTTTTCGAGTCACGAGAGCGAGGGACTCCTCCCATTTCGACTCCATTGCGCATGGGCGTCGACTCCATCTTAGATTGTTTTTTTTCCGCCATCGGGTTCGGACGTGTTCCTTTTTGCTCTGTGTTTCGGGTCGGAAAGTTAGTTAGAATCTCGGAAAAATCGTTGGTATTGTTTGCGTTCGGTATCGGGTTAGTTACAACAGATCGACACCGAATTAAGAAGAGCTCCGGTGGCCCTTCGGTTTTTTTTTCCATCCCCGTCGGGGCCTGGTCCGCCCGGCCACGTGTCTCTTCAAGGCTGATGGAACGGACCCCATTCCGCTTCTGTCCAAAATGCCATAACAAGTATCCATATGCAGATCAACATCTGGTCTGTAACTTGTGTTTGCCACCCGAACACAAGGAGGATACTTGTGAGGCCTGTCGAGCGTTTCGGTCCAGAAAAACACTCAGGGACCGAAGAGCAAGAAGACTGCAAATGGCGTCGGCGCCGACAGGACAAGTGCGTTTCGAGGAGGAGGAAGAAACATTCTCCACCCAAGAGTCGGACTCTGAGGAGATCGATCCCGAGGAAACGCCGAAAACCGTGAGTAAGACGTCGAAAAAAAGAACTCACGAGAAAAGCGCTAAAGCCCAGGGGACGCCACCGCCAACAGGCCATGGCTTAACCCGAAAAGTAGGTGACCGTTCATCGGCACCGAAAAAGGGCGAGCTGGTGTCGAAGTCATCCGACTCCGGTCGAGATACCGGCACACAGCAATCTCGGGCCCGAGATAGTGGCTCAGAGAAGATTCGGCACCGAGACAGCGGCACCGAAACGGGTCGGCACCGAGAGAGCACGACGCCGAAAATAAAAAAGGTTTAGTTGGAGCCGAAAAAAGCAGCCGAAAAGGTTTTGATACCGAAATATCCGGCCTCGGAACCGAAAACAAGTTCCTACACTGAGGAACAAGGACTGTCCACACAAATGAAGACACATAGATTTGGACAGGAATTACAAGCAATAGAGCCAGATCACACACAAAGACGGCTCTTTATTCAAAAAGATACAGGAAAGATCAGCACTCTTCCTCCAGTCAAAATGAAACGCAAGCTTGCATTCCAAGACAAAGACAAACAGCCACACGCAAAGGTGGCTAAACAAGTAACACCGCCACCATCCCCACATCACTCTCCACAACCATCACCGGTAGCCACTCCACCAATGATGCAATCCCCAACTCATACAGGAATGAGTCAAGATGACCCTGACACATGGGACCTGTAGGAAGTTGGCTCTGTATGTGCTATTTCAAAGTAAGGAATAGCATGCACAGAGTCCAAGGGTTCCCCTTAGAGGTAAGATAGTGGCAAAAAGAGATAATACTAATGCTCTATTTTGTGGTAGTGTGGTCGAGCAGTAGGCTTATCCAAGGAGTAGTGTTAAGCATTTGTTGTACATACACATAGGCAATAAATGAGGTACACACACTCAGAGACAAATCCAGCCAATAGGTTTTTATATAGAAAAATATATTTTCTTAGTTTATTTTAAGAACCACCGGTTCAAATTCTACATGTAATATCTCATTCGAAAGGTATTGCAGGTAAGTACTTTAGGAACTTCAAATCATCAAAATTGCATGTATACTTTTCACGTTATTCACAAATAGCTGTTTTAAAAGTGGACACTTAGTGCAATTTTCACAGTTCCTAGGGGAGGTAAGTATTTGTTAGGTTAACCAGGTAAGTAAGACACTTACAGGGCTTAGTTCTTGGTCCAAGGTAGCCCACCGTTGGGGGTTCAGAGCAACCCCAAAGTCACCACACCAGCAGCTCAGGGCCGGTCAGGTGCAGAGTTCAAAGTGGTGCCCAAAACACATAGGCTAGAATGGAGAGAAGGGGGTGCCCCGGTTCCGGTCTGCTTGCAGGTAAGTACCCGCGTCTTCGGAGGGCAGACCAGGGGGGTTTTGTAGGGCACCGGGGGGGACACAAGTCCACACAGAAATTTCACCCTCAGCAGCGCGGGGGCGGCCGGGTGCAGTGTAGAAACCAGCGTCGGGTTCGCAATGTTAGTCTATGAGGGATCTCGGGATCTCTTCAGCGCTGCAGGCAGGCAAGGGGGGGGTTCCTCGGGGAAACCTCCACTTGGGCAAGGGAGAGGGACTCCTGGGGGTCACTCCTCCAGTGAAAGTCCGGTCCTTCAGGTCCTGGGGGCTGCGGGTGTAGGGTCTCTCCCAGGTGTCGGGACTTAGGATTCAAAGAGTCGCGGTCAGGGGAAGCCTCGGGATTCCCTCTGCAGGCGGCGCTGTGGGGGCTCAGGGGGGACAGGTTTTTGTACTCACAGTCTTAGAGTAGTCCTGGGGTCCCTCCTGAGGTGTTGGATCGCCACCAGCCGAGTCGGGGTCGCCGGGTGCAGTGTTGCAAGTCTCACGCTTCTTGCGGGGAGCTTGCAGGGATCTTTAAAGCTGCTGGAAACAAAGTTGCAGCTTTTCTTGGAGCAGGTCCGCTGTCCTCGGGAGTTTCTTGTCTTTTCGAAGCAGGGGCAGTCCTCAGAGGATGTCGAGGTCGCTGGTCCCTTTGGAAGGCGTCGCTGGAGCAGGATCTTTGGAAGGCAGGAGACAGGCCGGTGAGTTTCTGGAGCCAAGGCAGTTGTCGTCTTCTGGTCTTCCGCTGCAGGGGTTTTCAGCTAGGCAGTCCTTCTTCTTGTAGTTGCAGGAATCTAATTTTCTAGGGTTCAGGGTAGCCCTTAAATACTAAATTTAAGGGGGTGTTTAGGTCTGGGGGGTTAGTAGCCAATGGCTACTAGCCCTGAGGGTGGGTACACCCTCTTTGTGCCTCCTCCCAAGGGGAGGGGGTCACAATCCTAACCCTATTGGGGGAATCCTCCATCTGCAAGATGGAGGATCTCTAAAAGTCAGAGTCACCTCAGCTCAGGACACCTTAGGGGCTGTCCTGACTGGCCAGTGACTCCTCCTTGTTTTTCTCATTATTTTCTCCGGCCTTGCCGCCAAAAGTGGGGCCTGGCCGGAGGGGGCGGGCAACTCCACTAGCTGGAGTGTCCTGCTGGGTTGGCACAAAGGAGGTGAGCCTTTGAGGCTCACCGCCATGTGTGACAATTCCTGCCTGGGGGAGGTGTTAGCATCTCCACCCAGTGCAGGCTTTGTTACTGGCCTCAGAGTGACAAAGGCACTCTCCCCATGGGGCCAGCAACATGTCTCGGTTTGCGGCAGGCTGCTAAAACTAGTCAGCCTACACAGATAGTCGGTTAAGTTTCAGGGGGCACCTCTAAGGTGCCCTCTGGGATGTATTTTACAATAAAATGTACACTGGCATCAGTGTGCATTTATTGTGCTGAGAAGTTTGATACCAAACTTCCCAGTTTTCAGTGTAGCCATTATGGTGCTGTGGAGTTCGTGTTTGACAGACTCCCAGACCATATACTCTTATGGCTACCCTGCACTTACAATGTCTAAGGTTTTGTTTAGACACTGTAGGGGTACCATGCTCATGCACTGGTACCCTCACCTATGGTATAGTGCACCCTGCCTTAGGGCTGTAAGGCCTGCTAGAGGGGTGGCTTACCTATACTGCATAGGCAGTGAGAGGCTGGCATGGCACCCTGAGGGGAGTGCCATGTCGACTTACTCGTTTTGTCCTCACTAGCACACACAAGCTGGCAAGCAGTGTGTCTGTGCTGAGTGAGAGGTCTCCAGGGTGGCATAAGACATGCTGCAGCCCTTAGAGACCTTCCTGGGCATCAGGGCCCTTGGTACTAGAAGTACCAGTTACAAGGGACTTATCTGGATGCCAGGGTCTGCCAATTGTGGATACAAAAGTACAGGTTAGGGAAAGAACACTGGTGCTGGGGCCTGGTTAGCAGGCCTCAGCACACTTTCAATTGTAAACATAGCATCAGCAAAGGCAAAAAGTCAGGGGGCAACCATGCCAAGGAGGCATTTCCTTACACAACCCCCCCCCCAAACGAAAGAGGATGAGACTAACCTTTCCCAAGAGAGTCTTCATTTTCTAAGTGGAAGAACCTGGAAAGGCCATCTGCATTGGCATGGGCAGTCCCAGGTCTGTGTTCCACTATAAAGTCTATTCCCTGTAGGGAGATGGACCACCTCAACAGTTTAGGATTTTCACCTTTCATTTGCATCAGCCATTTGAGAGGTCTGTGGTCAGTTTGAACTAGGAAGTGAGTCCCAAAGAGGTATGGTCTCAGCTTCTTCAGGGACCAAACCACAGCAAAGGCCTCCCTCTCAATGGCACTCCAACGCTGCTCCCTGGGGAGTAACCTCCTGCTAATGAAAGCAACAGGCTGGTCAAGGCCATCATCATTTGTTTGGGACAAAACTGCCCCTATCCCATGTTCAGAGGCATCAGTCTGCACAATGAACTGCTTAGAATAATCTGGAGCTTTGAGAACTGGTGCTGAGCACATTGCTTGTTTCAGGGTGTCAAAGGCCTGTTGGCATTCCACAGTCCAGTTCACTTTCTTGGGCATTTTCTTGGAGGTGAGTTCAGTGAGGGCTGTCACAATGGATCCATATCCCTTCACAAACCTCCTGTAATACCCAGTCAAGCCAAGGAATGCCCTGACTTGAGTCTGGGTTTTTGGAGCTACCCAGTCCAGAATAGTCTGGATCTTGGGTTGGAGTGGCTGAACTTGGCCTCCACCTACGAGGTGTCCCAAGTAAACCACAGTTCCCTGCCCTATCTGGCATTTGGATGCCTTGATAGAGAGGCCTGCAGATTGCAGAGCCTTCAAAACCTTCTTCAGGTGGACCAGGTGATCCTGCCAGGTGGAGCTAAAGACAGCAATATCATCAAGATAAGCTGTGCTAAAGGACTCCAAGCCAGCAAGGACTTGATTCACCAACCTTTGGAAGGTGGCAGGGGCATTCTTTAAACCAAAGGGCATAACAGTAAACTGATAATGCCCATCAGGTGTGGAGAATGCTGTTTTCTCTTTTGCTCCAGGTGCCATTTTTATTTGCCAGTACCCTGCTGTCAAGTCAAAGGTACTTAAGAATTTGGCAGCACCTAATTTATCTATGAGCTCATCAGCTCTTGGAATTGGATGAGCATCTGTCTTGGTGACCGAATTGAGCCCTCTGTAGTCCACACAAAACCTCATCTCTTTCTTTCCATCTTTGGTGTGCGGTTTGGGGACTAAGACCACTGGGCTGGCCCAGGGGCTGTCAGAGCGCTCAATTACTCCCAATTCCAGCATCTTGTGGACTTCCACCTTGATGCTTTCCTTAACATGGTCAGATTGTCTAAAGATTTTGTTCTTGACAGGCATGCTGTCTCCTGTGTCCACATCATGGGTACACAGGTGTGTCTGACCAGGGGTTAAGGAGAAGAGTTCAGGAAACTGTTGTAGGACTCTCCTACAATCAGCTTGCTGTTGGCCAGAGAGGGTGTCTGAGTAGATCACTCCATCTACTGTGCCATCTTTTGGGTCTGATGACAGAAGATCAGGGAGAGGTTCACTCTCTGCCTCCTGATCCTCATCTGTTACCATCAACAGATTGACATCAGCCCTGTCGTGGAAGAGCTTAAGGCGGTTTACATGGATCACCCTCTTGGGGCTCCTGCTTGTGCCCAGGTCCACCAGGTAGGTGACCTGACTCTTCCTTTCTAGTACTGGGTAAGGGCCACTCCATTTGTCCTGGAGTGCCCTGGGAGCCACAGGCTCCAGAACCCAGACTTTCTGCCCTGGTTGGAACTCAACCAGTGCAGCCTTTTGGTCATACCAAAACTTCTGGAGCTGTTGGCTGGCCTCAAGGTTTTTGGTTGCCTTTTCCATGTACTCTGCCATTCTAGAGCGAAGGCCAAGTACATAGTCCACTATGTCCTGTTTAGGCTCATGGAGAGGTCTCTCCCAGCCTTCTTTAACAAGGGCAAGTGGTCCCCTTACAGGATGACCAAACAGAAGTTCAAAGGGTGAGAATCCTACTCCCTTCTGTGGCACCTCTCTGTAAGCGAAAAGCAGACATGGCAAGAGGACATCCCATCTCCTTTTGAGCTTTTCTGGGAGCCCCATGATCATGCCTTTTAATGTCTTGTTGAATCTCTCAACCAAGCCATTAGTTTGTGGATGGTATGGTGTAGTAAATTTATAAGTCACTCCACACTCATTCCACATGTGCTTTAGGTATGCTGACATGAAGTTGGTACCTCTGTCAGACACCACCTCCTTAGGGAAACCCACTCTGGTAAAGATACCAATGAGGGCCTTGGCTACTGCAGGGGCAGTAGTCGACCTAAGGGGGATAGCTTCAGGATACCTGGTAGCATGATCCACTACTACCAGGATATACATATTTCCTGAGGCTGTGGGAGGTTCCAGTGGACCAACTATGTCCACACCCACTCTTTCAAAGGGAACCCCCACCACTGGAAGTGGAATGAGGGGGGCCTTTGGATGTCCACCTGTCTTACCACTGGCTTGACAGGTGGGGCAGGAGAGGCAAAACTCCTTAACCATGTTGGACATATTGGGCCAGTAGAAGTGGTTGACTAACCTCTCCCACGTCTTGGTTTGTCCCAAATGTCCAGCAAGGGGAATGTCATGGGCCAATGTTAGGATGAACTTCCTGAACAGCTGAGGCACTACCACTCTCCTAGTGGCACCAGGTTTGGGGTCTCTGGCCTCAGTGTACAGGAGTCCATCTTCCCAATAGACCCTATGCGTTCCATTTTTCTTGCCTTTGGACTCTTCAGCAGCTTGCTGCCTAAGGCCTTCAAGAGAGGGGCAGGTTTCTTGTCCCTTACACAGCTCCTCCCTTGAGGGTCCCCCTGGGCCTAAGAGCTCAACCTGATAAGGTTCAAGCTCCAAAGGCCCAGTTCCCTCAGAGGGCAGAACTTCTTCCTGAGAAGAGAGGTTCCCTTTCTTTTGCTGTGTTGTAGTTGGTTTCCCAACTGACTTTCCTGTTCTCTTGGTAGGCTGGGCCATTCTTCCAGACTCCAGCTCTACTTGTTCACCCTGTGCCTTGCATTGTGCTCTTGTTTTCACACACACCAGTTCAGGGATACCCAGCATTGCTGCATGGGTTTTTAGTTCTACCTCAGCCCATGCTGAGGACTCCAGGTCATTTCCAAGCAGACAGTCCACTGGGATATTTGAGGAGACCACCACCTGTTTCAGGCCATTGACCCCTCCCCATTCTAAAGTAACCATTGCCATGGGATGTACTTTTCTCTGATTGTCAGCGTTGGTGACTGTGTAAGTTTTTCCAGTCAGGTATTGGCCAGGGGAAACCAGTTTCTCTGTCACCATGGTGACACTGGCACCTGTATCCCTCAGGCCCTCTATTCTAGTCCCATTAATTAAGAGTTGCTGTCTGTATTTTTGCATGTTAGGCGGCCAGACAGCTAGTGTGGCTAAATCCACCCCACCCTCAGAAACTAGAATAGCTTCAGTGTGGACCCTGATTTGCTCTGGGCACACTGTTGATCCCACTTGGAGACTAGCCATACCAGTGTTACCTGGATGGGAGTTTGGAGTGGAACCTTTCTTGGGACAGGCCTTGTCTCCAGTTTGGTGTCCATGCTGTTTACAGCTATGACACCAGGCCTTTTTGGGATCAAAGTTTTTACCCTTGTACCCATTGTTTTGTGAAGAGGCTCTGGGCCCACCCTCCTGTGCAGGTTTTTGGGGGCCTGTAGAAGACTCTTTACTATTTTTAGTTTTGGTTGTCTCATCACCCTTCCCCTGGGGAGTCTTTGTGACCCCTTTCTTTTGGTCACCCCCTGTTGAAGTCTTGGACACCCTTGTCTTGACCCAATGGTCCGCCTTCTTTCCCAATTCTTGGGGAGAAATTGGTCCTAGGTCTACCAGATGCTGATGCAGTTTATCATTGAAACAATTACTTAACAGGTGTTCTTTCACAAATAAATTGTACAGCCCATCATAATTACTTACACCACTGCCTTGAATCCAACCATCTAGTGTTTTCACTGAGTAGTCAACAAAGTCAACCCAGGTCTGGCTCGAGGATTTTTGAGCCCCTCTGAACCTAATCCTGTACTCCTCAGTGGAGAATCCAAAGCCCTCAATCAGGGTACCCTTCATGAGGTCATAAGATTCTGCATCTTTTCCAGAGAGTGTGAGGAGTCTATCCCTACACTTTCCAGTGAACATTTCCCAAAGGAGAGCACCCCAGTGAGATCTGTTCACTTTTCTGGTTACACAAGCCCTCTCAAAAGCTGTGAACCATTTGGTGATGTCATCACCATCTTCATATTTTGTCACAATCCCTTTGGGGATTTTTAACATGTCAGGAGAATCTCTGACCCTATTTATATTGCTGCCACCATTGATGGGTCCTAGGCCCATCTCTTGTCTTTCCCTTTCTATGGCTAGGAGCTGTCTCTCTAAAGCCAATCTTTTGGCCATCCTGGCTAACAGGAGGTCATCTTCACTGAGAGCATCCTCAGTGATTTCAGAAATGTGGGACCCTCCTGTGAGGGACTCACTATTTCTGACTAACACAGTTGGAGACAGGACTTGAGGGGTCCTGTTCTCCCTATTTAGGACTGGAGGAGGGACATTGGCCTCCAAGTCACTAATTTCTTCCTCTGTGAGGTCATCATCAGAGGGGTTGGCTTTTTCAAACTCTGCCAACAGCTCCTGGAGCTGAATTTTGGTAGGTCTGGGGCCAATGGTTATTTTTTTGATATTACAGAGAGACCTTAGCTCCCTCATCTTAAGATGGAGGTAAGGTGTGGTGTCGAGTTCCACCACATTCATCTCTGTATCAGACATTATTTTGCTAAGAGTTGGAAGACTTTTTAAAGAATCTAAAACTGTTTCTAGAATCTAATTTCAAACTTTTAACAAACTTTTAAACTCTAAAAGACAATGCTAAACAGGGACTTAACACACAAGGCCCTAGCAGGACTTTTAAGAATTTAGAAAAATTTCAAATTGCAAAAATCAATTTCTAATGACAATTTTGGAATTTGTCGTGTGATCAGGTATTGGCTGAGTAGTCCAGCAAATGCAAAGTCTTGTACCCCACCGCTGATCCACCAATGTAGGAAGTTGGCTCTGTATGTGCTATTTCAAAGTAAGGAATAGCATGCACAGAGTCCAAGGGTTCCCCTTAGAGGTAAGATAGTGGCAAAAAGAGATAATACTAATGCTCTATTTTGTGGTAGTGTGGTCGAGCAGTAGGCTTATCCAAGGAGTAGTGTTAAGCATTTGTTGTACATACACATAGGCAATAAATGAGGTACACACACTCAGAGACAAATTCAACCAATAGGTTTTTATATAGAAAAATATCTTTTCTTAGTTTATTTTAAGAACCACCGGTTCAAATTCTACATGTAATATCTCATTCGAAAGGTATTGCAGGTAAGTACTTTAGGAACTTCAAATCATCAAAATTGCATGTATACTTTTCACGTTATTCACAAATAGCTGTTTTAAAAGTGGACACTTAGTGCAATTTTCACAGTTCCTAGGGGAGGTAAGTATTTGTTAGGTTAACCAGGTAAGTAAGACACTTACAGGGCTTAGTTCTTGGTCCAAGGTAGCCCACCGTTGGGGGTTCAGAGCAACCCCAAAGTCACCACACCAGCAGCTCAGGGCCGGTCAGGTGCAGAGTTCAAAGTGGTGCCCAAAACACATAGGCTAGAATGGAGAGAAGGGGGTGCCCCGGTTCCGGTCTGCTTGCAGGTAAGTACCCGCGTCTTCGGAGGGCAGACCAGGGGGGTTTTGTAGGGCACCGGGGGGGACACAAGTCCACACAGAAATTTCACCCTCAGCAGCGCGGGGGCGGCCGGGTGCAGTGTAGAAACCAGCGTCGGGTTCGCAATGTTAGTCTATGAGGGATCTCGGGATCTCTTCAGCGCTGCAGGCAGGCAAGGGGGGGGTTCCTCGGGGAAACCTCCACTTGGGCAAGGGAGAGGGACTCCTGGGGGTCACTCCTCCAGTGAAAGTCCGGTCCTTCAGGTCCTGGGGGCTGCGGGTGCAGGGTCTCTCCCAGGTGTCGGGACTTAGGATTCAAAGAGTCGCGGTCAGGGGAAGCCTCGGGATTCCCTCTGCAGGCGGCGCTGTGGGGGCTCAGGGGGGACAGGTTTTTGTACTCACAGTCTTAGAGTAGTCCTGGGGTCCCTCCTGAGGTGTTGGATCGCCACCAGCCGAGTCGGGGTCGCCGGGTGCAGTGTTGCAAGTCTCACGCTTCTTGCGGGGAGCTTGCAGGGATCTTTAAAGCTGCTGGAAACAAAGTTGCAGCTTTTCTTGGAGCAGGTCCGCTGTCCTCGGGAGTTTCTTGTCTTTTCGAAGCAGGGGCAGTCCTCAGAGGATGTCGAGGTCGCTGGTCCCTTTGGAAGGCGTCGCTGGAGCAGGATCTTTGGAAGGCAGGAGACAGGCCGGTGAGTTTCTGGAGCCAAGGCAGTTGTCGTCTTCTGGTCTTCCGCTGCAGGGGTTTTCAGCTAGGCAGTCCTTCTTCTTGTAGTTGCAGGAATCTAATTTTCTAGGGTTCAGGGTAGCCCTTAAATACTAAATTTAAGGGCGTGTTTAGGTCTGGGGGGTTAGTAGCCAATGGCTACTAGCCCTGAGGGTGGGTACACCCTCTTTGTGCCTCCTCCCAAGGGGAGGGGGTCACAATCCTAACCCTATTGGGGGAATCCTCCATCTGCAAGATGGAGGATCTCTAAAAGTCAGAGTCACCTCAGCTCAGGACACCTTAGGGGCTGTCCTGACTGGCCAGTGACTCCTCCTTGTTTTTCTCATTATTTTCTCCGGCCTTGCCGCCAAAAGTGGGGCCTGGCCGGAGGGGGCGGGCAACTCCACTAGCTGGAGTGTCCTGCTGGGTTGGCACAAAGGAGGTGAGCCTTTGAGGCTCACCGCCAGGTGTGACAATTCCTGCCTGGGGGAGGTGTTAGCATCTCCACCCAGTGCAGGCTTTGTTACTGGCCTCAGAGTGACAAAGGCACTCTCCCCATGGGGCCAGCAACATGTCTCGAGTGTGGCAGGCTGCTAAAACTAGTCAGCCTACACAGATAGTCGGTTAAGTTTCAGGGGGCACCTCTAAGGTGCCCTCTGGGATGTATTTTACAATAAAATGTACACTGGCATCAGTGTGCATTTATTGTGCTGAGAAGTTTGATACCAAACTTCCCAGTTTTCAGTGTAGCCATTATGGTGCTGTGGAGTTCGTGTTTGACAGACTCCCAGACCATATACTCTTATGGCTACCCTGCACTTACAATGTCTAAGGTTTTGTTTAGACACTGTAGGGGTACCATGCTCATGCACTGGTACCCTCACCTATGGTATAGTGCACCCTGCCTTAGGGCTGTAAGGCCTGCTAGAGGGGTGGCTTACCTATACTGCATAGGCAGTGAGAGGCTGGCATGGCACCCTGAGGGGAGTGCCATGTCGACTTACTCGTTTTGTCCTCACTAGCACACACAAGCTGGCAAGCAGTGTGTCTGTGCTGAGTGAGAGGTCTCCAGGGTGGCATAAGACATGCTGCAGCCCTTAGAGACCTTCCTGGGCATCAGGGCCCTTGGTACTAGAAGTACCAGTTACAAGGGACTTATCTGGATGCCAGGGTCTGCCAATTGTGGATACAAAAGTACAGGTTAGGGAAAGAACACTGGTGCTGGGGCCTGGTTAGCAGGCCTCAGCACACTTTCAATTGTAAACATAGCATCAGCAAAGGCAAAAAGTCAGGGGGCAACCATGCCAAGGAGGCATTTCCTTACAGGACCTTTATGACGCACCAGTGTCAGATAATAGTCCAGAATGCTATCCAGCTAAACCATTGCCACCAGAGGATAGTACAGGCTACGCACAGGTGGTGTCAAGAGCAGCGGCATTTCATAATGTCAGCCTTCATTCAGAGCCCATTGAAGACGACTTACTTTTTAATAAATTGTCGTCCACACACATCCAATATCAGAGTCTTCCTATGCTACCCGGAATGCTAAAACACTCCAAACAAGTGTTTGAGGAGCCTGTTACAGGGAGAGCCATTACTCCAAGAGTAGATAAAAAATATAAACCGCCACCAACAGACCCAGTGTACATTACACAACAGCTAACACCAGACTCTGTTGTAGTTGGAGCAGCGCGCAAAAGAGCCAACTCTCATACTTCAGGAGATGCACCACCTCCAGATAAAGAAAGTCGAAAATTCGATGCTGCAGGCAAAAGGGTGGCGACACAGGCAGCAAACCAGTGGCGTATTGCAAATTCTCAAGCTTTGCTAGCCAGATATGATAGGGCCCATTGGGATGAGATGCAACACCTTATTGAACATTTACCCAAGGAGTTCCAAAAAAGAGCGCAGCAAGTAGTAGTAGAAGAAGGACAGGGTATCTCCAATAATCAGATACGGTCAGCAATGGATGCTGCAGACACAGCTGGTAGAACTGTCAACACAGCAGTAACAATAAGGAGACATGCATGGCTGCGTACATCAGGATTTAAACCAGAGATACAGCAAGCTGTGCTGAATATGCCATTCAACGGACAGCAGTTGTTTGGGCCGGAGGTGGACACTGTGATCGAAAAACTTAAGAAAGACACTGACCCGGCCAAAGCCATGGGCGCACTCTACTCCCCACAGATACCGGTCGAGATACCGGCACAGAGCACACTTGACCCCGAGACACCGGGTCAGAGCAGACTCTACCCCGAGACACCGGGTCAGAGCAATCTCGGCACCGAGAGAGCGGCACCGAACCAAGTCGGCACCGAGAAATCTGTACGCCGAAGAGCAAAAAAGTGTCATCGGAACCGAAAAAGGCAGCCCAAAAGGTTTCGATACCGAAACATCCGGCCTCGGAACCGAAATCAAGTTCCTACACAGAGGAACACAAGGCCTGTCCTCACAAATGAAAACACATAGATTTGGACAGGAACTGGAGACAATGGAGCCAGACTACACCCAAAGAAGGCTCCACATCCAAAAGGAAACGGGGATGATCAGCACTCTCCCTCCGATTAGAATGAAACGCAAACTTGCTTTCCAAGAAAAAGACAAGCAGTGTAGGAAGTTGGCTCTGTATGTGCTATTTCAAAGTAAGGAATAGCATGCACAGAGTCCAAGGGTTCCCCTTAGAGGTAAAATAGTGGTAAAAAGAGAATACTAATGCTCTATTTTGTGGTAGTGTGGTCGAGCAGTAGGCTTATCCAAGGAGTAGTGTTAAGCATTTGTTGTACATACACATAGACAATAAATGAGGTACACACACTCAGAGACAAATCCAGCCAATAGGTTTTGTTATAGAAAAATATCTTTTCTTAGTTTATTTTAAGAACCACAGGTTCAAATTTAACATGTAATATCTTGTTTGAAAGGTATTGCAGGTAAGTACATTAGGAACTTTGAATCATTTCAATTGCATGTATACTTTTCAAGTTATTGACAAATAGCTGTTTTAAAAGTGGATACAGTGCAATTTTCACAGTTCCTGGGGGAGGTAAGTTTTTGTTAGTTTTACCAGGTAAGTAAGACACTTACAGGGTTCAGTTCTTGGTCCAAGGTAGCCCACCGTTGGGGGTTCAGAGCAACCCCAAAGTCACCACACCAGCAGCTCAGGGCCGGTCAGGTGCAGAGTTCAAAGTGGTGCCCAAAACGCATAGGCTAGAATGGAGAGAAGGGGGTGCCCCGGTTCCGGTCTGCTTGCAGGTAAGTACCCGCGTCTTCGGAGGGCAGACCAGGGGGGTTTTGTAGGGCACCGGGGGGGACACAAGCCCACACAGAAATTTCACCCTCAGCAGCGCGGGGGCGGCCGGGTGCAGTGTAGAAACAAGCGTCGGGTTCGCAATGTTAGTCTATGAGAGATCAACGGATCTCTTCAGCGCTGCAGGCAGACAAGGGGGGGCTTCCTCGGGGAAACCTCCACTTGGGCAAGGGAGAGGGACTCCTGGGGGTCACTTCTCCAGTGAAAGTCCGGTCCTTCAGGTCCTGGGGGCTGCGGGTGCAGGGTCCTTTCCAGGCGTCGGGACTTAGGTTTCAGAGAGTCGCGGTCAGGGGAAGCCTCGGGATTCCCTCTGCAGGCGGCGCTGTGGGGGCTCAGGGGGGACAGGTTTTGGTACTCACAGTCGGAGAGTAGTCCGGGGGTCCTCCCTGAGGTGTTGGTTCTCCACCAGCCGAGTCGGGGTCGCCGGGTGCAGTGTTGCAAGTCTCACGCTTCTTGCGGGGAGATTGCAGGGTCTTTAAAGCTGCTCCTCGAAACAAAGTTGCAGTCTTTTTGGAGCAGGTCCGCTGTCCTCGGGAGTTTCTTGTCTTTTTCGAAGCAGGGCAGTCCTCAGAGGATTCAGAGGTTGCTGGTCCCTTGGAAGGCGTCGTTGGAGCAGAGTTCTTTGGAAGGCAGGAGACAGGCCGGTGAGTTTCTGGAGCCAAGGCAGTTGTCGTCTTCTGGTCTTCCTCTGCAGGGGTTTTCAGCTAGGCAGTCCTTCTTGTAGTTTGCAGGAATCTAATTTTCTAGGGTTCAGGGTAGCCCTTAAATACTAAATTTAAGGGCGTGTTTAGGTCTGGGGGGTTAGTAGCCAATGGCTACTAGCCCTGAGGGTGGGTACACCCTCTTTGTGCCTCCTCCCAAGGGGAGGGGGTCACAATCCTAACCCTATTGGGGGAATCCTCCATCTGCAAGATGGAGGATTTCTAAAAGTTAGAGTCACCTCAGCTCAGGACACCTTAGGGGCTGTCCTGACTGGCCAGTGACTCCTCCTTGTTGCTTTCTTTGTTCCCTCCAGCCTTGCCGCCAAAAGTGGGGGCCGTGGCCGGAGGGGGCGGGCAACTCCACTAAGCTGGAGTGCCCTGCTGGGCTGTGACAAAGGGGTGAGCCTTTGAGGCTCACCGCCAGGTGTTACAGCTCCTGCCTGGGGGAGGTGTTAGCATCTCCACCCAGTGCAGGCTTTGTTACTGGCCTCAGAGTGACAAAGGCACTCTCCCCATGGGGCCAGCAACATGTCTCTAGTGTGGCAGGCTGCTGGAACCAGTCAGCCTACACAGATAGTTGGTTAAGTTTCAGGGGGCACCTCTAAGGTGCCCTCTGTGGTGTATTTTACAATAAAATGTACACTGGCATCAGTGTGCATTTATTGTGCTGAGAAGTTTGATACCAAACTTCCCAGTTTTCAGTGTAGCCATTATGGTGCTGTGGAGTTCGTGTAAAACAGACTCCCAGACCATATACTCTTATGGCTACCCTGCACTTACAATGTCTAAGGTTTTGTTTAGACACTGTAGGGGCACAGTGCTCATGCACTGGTACCCTCACCTATGGTATAGTGCACCCTGCCTTAGGCCTGTAAGGCCTGCTAGAGGGGTGTCTTACCTATACTGCATAGGCAGTGAGAGGCTGGCATGGCACCCTGAGGGGAGTGCCATGTCGACTTACTCGTTTTGTCCTCACTAGCACACACAAGCTGGCAAGCAGTGTGTCTGTGCTGAGTGAGAGGTCTCCAGGGTGGCATAAGACATGCTGCAGCCCTTAGAAACCTTCCTTGGCATCAGGGCCCTTGGTACTAGAAGTACCAGTTACAAGGGACTTATCTGAATGTCAGGGTGTGCCAATTGTGGATACAATGGTACATTTTAGGTGAAGGAACACTGGTGCTGGGGCCTGGTTAGCAGGGTCCCAGCACACTTGTCAGTCAAGTCAGCATCAGTATCAGGCAAAAAGTGGGGGGTAACTGCAACAGGGAGCCATTTCTTTTCACAAGCCCCCCCCAGCCCACAGGCCAGGAGACTCAGCCAAAGCTGGGAGAGTCTTCCTAGTCTGTCAGGCGAGGAAGAGTAGAGGAAATAGGCTGGTTTGTTGCAGGGCCTACTCTGCCTTACATCCTCCTGTTCAGGTCATTCCCTCTGGGGAACTGACCCACTTCCACAGTGATAGGACCTAGTCTGAACTGCCTCTTGTCTGTGCTTTTTATGTCTTCACCCATTCTCTCTATTTTGGGGTTAGAGGTATCCACCTCTGCTAATCTTATCTTAGCCAGGGTCACCCCTAGCTTACCCAAAGAGGTTACCCAGAGCTGGAGTAACCCCACCATGACCAACAGGGTCAGGGGGCCTAACTTGCTATTTGGCATGGGGTCAGACCACCATGCCAAGGATAGTGCAGCCATAAAGGCTAACACCCAGCAGAGGCCACTGACAGCTATCAGTGCCCAGAACCACACCTTTAGCTCTTCACCTACAAGGGAAGGGGCTAAGTTACAGGCTTCTTTGGGTTCAGGGTGCCTGTCTGCTGTATTAGAGTGGGGGGTTACCACATCTTGTAGTAAACACCCCTCTTCCACTCTTTCTTCTGTTAGCTGAGGAGCCACCCACTCAGGCTTAACAGTTGCCTGACTAGCCAGGACTTCTTGTGGGTCAGGTTGGACTTTATCAGAGCCACTTTTGGAGTTCTCCCCTACTGGAGCAGAATCTCCTTGGCTTGCTGGAACCTTGGCTAAAGGTTGTCCATCTTTCCTACTCTGTTTCCTTTTCTTTTTCTTCTGGGGCCTACTTGCATTTACTGCAGAGGCAGGCACTCCAGAATCCTTGGGAGAGGACTGGCACTGGACCAGTTCCTCTCTTGGGCTCTGACTAACCTCTGTGTAGTCATTTCCAAGGAGACAATCAAGGGGGAGGTCTGTACTGACTACCACCCTTCTCCAGCTAAAAGTCCCACCCACTTCTATGGGCACAAAAGCCACAGGCCTATCAGTGACCCTGTCTGGGCTAACTCTTACTCTGGCCATCTCACCTGGGATGTACTGGTTTGAGAACACCAGCCTGTCATGCACAATAGTGTGACTGGCACAAGTGTCTCTCAGGGCAGTGGCTGGGATTCCATTCACCAGTAGGTGGTGGAAGTGTCTACTTCCCTCTGGAATCTCCAACTCACCTGTTGGGCCCTTTTTCCAGTTGAAGGCTATGAAGACCTCCTCATCTGAGGAGTCATCCCCAATGGCTACACTGGTCACCCCTGGGAGTTTGCTAGGGGGTTTGTTTTTGGGACAAGAAGTGTCCTTGGTGTGGTGCCCTGTCTGTTTACAGTTATGGCACCATGCCTTAGTGGCATCCCAGCTCTTACCCTGGTACCCACCTTTGTTTTGGGTTGTGTCTCTGGGCCCACCCACCTGGTCTGGTTTTTGGGGGCCTACAGGGGACTCTTTTTCTTTGTTTCTAGTGTCACCCACTTTCTCCTGGGGAGGTTTTGTAACCCCTTTCTTTTGGTCACCCCCAGTGGAAGTTTTGGTTACCCTAGTCTTGACCCAGTGGTCTGCCTTCTTTCCCAATTCTTGGGGAGAAATTGGACCTAGGTCTACCAGATACTGATGCAACTTTTCATTGAAGCAGTTACTTAAAATGTGTTCTTTCATAAACAAATTATAAAGCCCAACATAGTCATACACTTCATTTCCAGTTACCCAACCATCCAGTGTTTTCACTGAGTAGTCAACATAATCAACCCAGGTCTGGCTCGAGGATTTTTGAGCCCCCCTGAATCTAATTCTATACTCCTCAGTGGAGAATCCAAAGCCCTCAATCAGGGTACCCTTCATGAGGTCATAAGATTCTGCATCTTTTCCAGAGAGTGTGAGGAGTCTATCCCTACACTTTCCTGTGAACATTTCCCAAAGGAGAGCACCCCAGTGAGATCTGTTCACTTTTCTGGTTACACAAGCCCTCTCAAAAGCTGTGAACCATTTGGTGATGTCATCACCATCTTCATATTTAGTTACAATCCCTTTAGGGATTTTCAACATGTCAGGAGAATCTCTGACCCTATTTATGTTGCTGCCACCATTGATGGGTCCTAGGCCCATCTCTTGTCTTTCCCTCTCTATGGCTAGGATCTGTCTTTCCAAAGCCAATCTTTTGGCCATCCTGGCTAACTGGATGTCCTCCTCACTGGAGTTATCCTCAGTGATCTCAGAGGTGTTGGTCTCTCCTGTGAGGGAACCAGCATCTCTGACTATTATTTTTGGAGTCAGGGTTTGAGAGACCCTGTTCTCCCTAGATAGGACTGGTAGGGGGGAATTTTCCTCCAAGTCACTATCCTCTTCCTCTGAGTTGCCACCCTCAGAGGGGTTGGCCTTTTCAAACTCTGCCAAAAGCTCCTGGAGCTGTATTTTGGTAGGTTTGGGGCCTATTGTTATTTTCTTTATTTTACAGAGTGACCTTAGCTCCCTCATCTTAAGATGGAGGTAAGGTGTGGTGTCGAGTTCCACCACAGTCACATCTGTGCTAGACATTTTGTTTCTAAAAGTTGGAATACTTTTTAAGAATCTACAACTGGTTCTAGAATCTAATTCAAACTTTTACAAACTTTTAAACTCTAAAAGAAATGCTAAACAGGATCTAACACAAGGCCCTAGCAGGTCTTTTAAGAATTTAGAAAACTTTTCAAATTGCAAAAATCAATTTCTAATGACAATTTTGGAATTTGTCGTGTGATCAGGTATTGGCTGAGTAGTCCAGCAAATGCAAAGTCTTGTACCCCACCGCTGATCCACCAATGTAGGAAGTTGGCTCTGTATGTGCTATTTCAAAGTAAGGAATAGCATGCACAGAGTCCAAGGGTTCCCCTTAGAGGTAAAATAGTGGTAAAAACAGATAATACTAATGCTCTATTTTGTGGTAGTGTGGTCGAGCAGTAGGCTTATCCAAGGAGTAGTGTTAAGCATTTGTTGTACATACACATAGACAATAAATGAGGTACACACACTCAGAGACAAATCCAGCCAATAGGTTTTGTTATAGAAAAATATCTTTTCTTTGTTTATTTTAAGAACCACAGGTTCAAATTTAACATGTAATATCTTGTTTGAAAGGTATTGCAGGTAAGTACATTAGGAACTTTGAATCATTTCAATTGCATGTATACTTTTCCAGTTATTGACAAATAGCTACTTTAAAAGTGGACACTTAGTGCAATTTTCACAGTTCCTGGGGGAGGTAAGTTTTTGTTAGTTTTACCAGGTAAGTACGACACTTACAGGGTTCAATTCTTGGTCCAAGGTAGCCCACCGTTGGGGGTTCAGAGCAACCCCAAAGTTACCACACCAGCAGCTCAGGGCCGGTCAGGTGCAGAGTTCAAAATGGTGCCCAAAACGCATAGGCTTCAATGGAGAGAAGGGGGTGCCCCGGTTCCAGTCTGCCAGCAGGTAAGTACCCGCGTCTTCGGAGGGCAGACCAGGGGGGTTTTGTAGGGCACCGGGGGGGACACAAGCCCACACAGAAATTTCACCCTCAGCGGCGCGGGGGCGGCCGGGTGCAGTGTTAGAACAAGCGTCGGGTTCGCAATGGAAGTCAATGAGAGATCAAGGGATCTCTTCAGCGCTGCAGGCAGGCAAGGGGGGGCTTCCTCGGGGAAACCTCCACTTGGGCAAGGGAGAGGGACTCCTGGGGGTCACTTCTGCAGTGAAAGTCCGGTCCTTCAGGTCCTGGGGGCTGCGGGTGCAGGGTCTTTTCCAGGCGTCGGGACTTAGGTTTCAGAGAGTCGCGGTCAGGGGAAGCCTCGGGATTCCCTCTGCAGGCGGCGCTGTGGGGGCTCAGGGGGGACAGGTTTTGGTACTCACAGTCGTAGAGTAGTCCGGGGGTCCTCCCTGAGGTGTTGGTTCTCCACCAGCCGAGTCGGGGTCGCCGGGTGCAGTGTTGCAAGTCTCACGCTTCTTGCGGGGAGATTGCAGGGTCTTTAAAGCTGCTCCTTGAAACAAAGTTGCAGTCTTTTTGGAGCAGGTCCGCTGTCCTCAGGAGTTTCTTGTCTTTTTCGAAGCAGGGCAGTCCTCAGAGGATTCAGAGGTCGCTGGTCCCTTGGAAGGCGTCGCTGGAGCCGAGTTCTTGGGAAGGCAGGAGACAGGCCGGTGAGTTTCTGGAGCCAAGGCAGTTGTCGTCTTCTGGTCTTCCTCTGCAGGGGTTTTCAGCTAGGCAGTCCTTCTTCTTGTAGTTTGCAGGAATCTAATTTTCTAGGGTTCAGGGTAGCCCTTAAATACTAAATTTAAGGGCGTGTTTAGGTCTGGGGGGTTAGTAGCCAATGGCTACTAGCCCTGAGGGTGGGTACACCCTCTTTGTGCCTCCTCCCAAGGGGAGGGGGTCACAATCCTAACCCTATTGGGGGAATCCTCCATCTGCAAGATGGAGGATTTCTAAAAGTTAGAGTCACCTCAGCTCAGGACACCTTAGGGGCTGTCCTGACTGGCCAGTGACTCCTCCTTGTTGCTTTCTTTGTTCCCTCCAGCCTTGCCGCCAAAAGTGGGGGCCGTGGCCGGAGGGGGCGGGCAACTCCACTAAGCTGGAGTGCCCTGCTGGGCTGTGACAAAGGGGTGAGCCTTTGAGGCTCACCGCCAGGTGTTACAGCTCCTGCCTGGGGGAGGTGTTAGCATCTCCACCCAGTGCAGGCTTTGTTACTGGCCTCAGAGTGACAAAGGCACTCTCCCCATGGGGCCAGCAACATGTCTCTAGTGTGGCAGGCTGCTGGAACTAGTCAGCCTACACAGACAGTCGGTTAAGTTTCAGGGGGCACCTCTAAGGTGCCCTCTGGGGTGTATTTTGCAATAAAATGTACACTGGCATCAGTGTGCATTTATTGTGCTGAGAAGTTTGATACCAAACTTCCCAGTTTTCAGTGTAGCCATTATGGTGCTGTGGAGTTCGTGTTTGACAGACTCCCAGACCATATACTCTTATGGCTACCCTGCACTTACAATGTCTAAGGTTTTGTTTAGACACTGTAGGGGTACCATGCTCATGCACTGGTACCCTCACCTATGGTATAGTGCACCCTGCCTTAGGGCTGTAAGGCCTGCTAGAGGGGTGTCTTACCTATACTGCATAGGCAGTGAGAGGCTGGCATGGCACCCTGAGGGGAGTGCCATGTCGACTTACTCGTTTTGTCCTCACTAGCACACACAAGCTGGCAAGCAGTGTGTCTGTGCTGAGTGAGAGGTCTCCAGGGTGGCATAAGACATGCTGCAGCCCTTAGAGACCTTCCTTGGCATCAGGGCCCTTGGTACTAGAAGTACCAGTTACAAGGGACTTATCTGGATGCCAGGGTCTGCCAATTGTGGATACAAAAGTACAGGTTAGGGAAAGAACACTGGTGCTGGGGCCTGGTTAGCAGGCCTCAGCACACTTTCAATTGTAAACATAGCATCAGCAAAGGCAAAAAGTCAGGGGGCAACCATGCCAAGGAGGCATTTCCTTACAGATGCCTTGATAGAGAGGCCTGCAGATTGCAGGGCCTTCAAAACCTTCTTCAGGTGGACCAGGTGATCCTGCCAGGTGGAGCTGAAGACAGCAATATCATCAAGATAAGCTGCACTAAAGGATTCCAGCCCAGCAAGGACTTGATTCACCAAACTTTGGAAGGTGGCAGGGGCATTCTTTAAACCAAAGGGCATAACAGTGAACTGATAATGCCCATCAGGTGTGGAGAATGCTGTCTTTTCTTTTGCTCCAGGGGCCATTTTGATTTGCCAGTACCCTGCTGTTAAGTCAAAGGTACTTAAGAATTTGGCAGCCCCTAATTTGTCTATTAGCTCATCAGCTCTAGGAATGGGATGAGCATCTGTCTTGGTGACAGAGTTGAGACCTCTGTAGTCCACACAAAACCTCATCTCTCTCTTTCCTTCTTTGGTGTGAGGTTTGGGGACTAAGACCACTGGGCTAGCCCAGGGGCTGTCAGAGTACTCAATTACTCCCAATTCCAGCATCTTGTGGACTTCCACCTTGATGCTTTCCTTAACTTGGTCAGACTGTCTAAATATTTTGTTTTTGACAGGCATGCTGTCTCCTGTGTCCACATCATGGGTACACAGGTGTGTCTGACCAGGGGTTAGGGCAGTGGTTCCCAAACTTTTTTGACCCGCGCCTCCCTTGACCTATTGGCTGCGGCTCCCCATTATGCTATTTTTTTTTTTTGGGTGGGTGGGGGGATGTGAGCCGGACCTCAGGAGTACTTGCATTTTTCACTATGAAAATAATTGGAATAAAGCCAATGAAGGTATTATAATCATAGATGTAACAACATAAAAATATAACAGTTGTTTAATTAAAAATATATATAATTGGTTAAGTCAGAAACAATATAAACTATGCTTAGAAATATGTACTGAGGGGAATGTCTCCAGTACTAATCCTATGCTAGACAGCATATGCTCTCCTCTGCACTCTGGTGTTTGACTGTGCGTCGCACAAAGCAGCGTTTTTGTGTGCTAGATCTGTGAGTGACACCAGCAGCATGCAAAGTTTTGCATATATGGTGCTGCACTCTGTTTTCTCTTTAATGCAACAATGCACAGCAAAATTTGAAGTTTCATCACATTGTGTGAAATCTTAGTAAACTTGAGCCTGCAGGTTTTTGTGAATAGAACTAGTGTGTACTATAATTACTACCACTAGATGGTGTTTGAGGATTAAACTTCAAGGCCCTTCCTTGCTGTATTTCAATTTCTCACTCGAAATTCCACAATCACGAGCTGTGCACTCTAAACAAGGAAAACGGCTTTTGACTTTTTTTAATGGAGGGGATTATCTAAGTTCTAATATACAGCTGCAGAATTAGGTCACTGCTATCGGTAATGATGCAGCTCCTGGCGCCCCTGTCTTGGTTTGATGGCGCACCTGGGCGCCGTGGCGCACAGTTTGGGAACCACTGGGTTAGGGAAAAGAGTTCAGCAAACTGCTGCAGGACCTTCCTGCAGTCAGACTGCTGTTGGCTAGAGAGGGTGTCTGAGTAGATCACTCCATCTACTGAGCCATCTTTAGGGTCTGATGAGAGGAGATCAGGGAGAGGTTCACTCTCAGCTTCCTGGTCCTCATCTGTTACCATCAACAGATTTACATCAGCCCTGTCATGGAAGAGCTTAAGGCGGTTCACATGGATCACTCTCTTGGGGCTCCTGCTTGTGCCCAGGTCTACCAGGTAGGTGACCTGACTCTTCCTTTCTAGTACTGGGTAAGGGCCACTCCATTTGTCCTGGAGTGCCCTGGGAGCCACAGGCTCCAGAACCCAGACTTTCTGCCCTGGTTGAAATTCCACCAGTGCAGCCTTTTGGTCATACCACAACTTCTGGAGTTGTTGGCTGGCCTCAAGGTTTTTACTTGCCTTTTCCATGTACTCTGCCATCCTTGAGCGAAGGCCAAGTACATAGTCCACTATGTCTTGTTTAGGCTCATGAAGAGGTCTCTCCCAGCCTTCTTTAACAAGAGCAAGTGGTCCCCTTACAGGGTGGCCAAACAGAAGTTCAAAGGGTGAGAATCCTACTCCCTTCTGAGGCACCTCTCTGTAAGCAAAAAGCAGACATGGCAGGAGGACATCCCATCTCCTTTTGAGTTTTTCTGGGAGCCCCATGATCATGCCCTTTAATGTCTTGTTGAATCTCTCAACAAGGCCATTAGTTTGTGGATGATATGGTGTAGTGAATTTGTAAGTCACTCCACACTCATTCCACATGTGTTTTAGGTATGCTGACATGAAGTTGGTACCTCTGTCAGACACCACCTCCTTAGGGAAACCCACTCTGGTAAAGATACCAATGAGGGCCTTGGCTACTGCAGGGGCAGTAGTCGACCTAAGGGGAATAGCTTCAGGATATCTAGTAGCATGATCCACTACTACTAGGATGTACATATTTCCTGAGGCTGTGGGAGGTTCTAGTGGACCAACTATGTCCACACCCACTCTTTCAAAGGGGACCCCCACCACTGGAAGTGGAATGAGGGGGGCCTTTGGGTGCCCACCTGTCTTACCACTGGATTGACAGGTGGGGCAGGAGAGGCAAAACTCCTTAACCTTCTGGGACATATTGGGCCAGTAGAAGTGGTTGACTAACCTCTCCCACGTCTTGGTTTGTCCCAAATGCCCAGCAAGGGGAATATCATGGGCTAAGGTCAGAATGAACTCTCTGAAACCCTGAGGCACTACCACTCTCCTAGTGGCACCAGGTTTGGGATCTCTTGCCTCAGTGTACAGGAGTCCATCTTCCCAATAGACCCTATGTGTTCCATTTTTCTTGCCTTTGGACTCTTCAGCAGCTTGCTGCCTAAGGCCTTCAAGAGAGGGACAGGTTTCTTGTCCCTTACACAACTCTTCCCTTGAGGGTCCCCCTGGGCCCAAGAGCTCAACCTGATAAGGTTCCAGCTCCATAGGCTCAGTTCCCTCAGAGGGCAGAACTTCTTCCTGAGAAGAGAGGTTCTCTTTTTGGTGTTGTGTTGCAGCTGGTTTCCCAGCTGACTTTCCTTTTCTCTTGGTAGGCTGGGCCATTTTTCCAGACTCCAGCTCTACTTTTTCACCCTGTGCCTTGCACTGTGCCCTAGTCTTGACACACACCAGTTCAGGGATACCCAGCATGGCTGCATGGGTTTTCAGTTCTACCTCAGCCCATGCTGAGGACTCCAGGTCATTTCCAAGCAAACAGTCTACTGGGATATTTGAGGAGACCACCACCTGTTTCAGGCCATTGACCCCTCCCCACTCTAAAGTTACCATAGCCATGGGATGTACTTTAGTCTGATTGTCAGCGTTGGTGACTGGATAAGTTTGTCCAGTCAGGTATTGGCCAGGGGAAACCAGTTTCTCTGTCACCATAGTGACACTGGCACCTGTATCCCTCAGGCCCTCTACACTTGTCCCATTAATTAAGAGCTGCTGCCTGTATTTTTGCATGTTAGGGGGCCAGGCAGCCAGTGTGGCTAAATCCACCCCACCCTCAGAGACTAATGTAGCTTCAGTGTGACACCTGATTTGCTCTGGGCACACTGTTGATCCCACTTGGAGACTGGCCATTCCAGTTTTAGCTGGATGGGAGTTAGAAGTGGTATCTTTCTTGGGACAGGCCTTGTCTCCAGTTTGGTGTCCAGACTGACTACAGTTCCGACACCAGGCCTTTTTGGGATCAAAGTTTTTACCCTTGTACCCAGGATTGTTTTGTGAAGAGGCTCTGGGCCCACCCTCCTGTGCAGGTTTTTGGGGGCCTGTAGAAGACTCTTTACTATTTATATTTTTGGCTGTCTCACCACCTTTCCCCTGGGGAGGTTTTGTGACCCCTTTCTTTTGGTCACCCCCTGTGGAAGTTTTGGACACCCTAGTCTTGACCCAATGGTCCGCCTTCTTTCCCAATTCTTGGGGAGAAATTGGTCCTAGGTCCACCAGATGCTGATGCAGTTTATCATTGAAACAATTACTTAATAGGTGTTCTTTCACAAATAAATTGTACAGCCCATCATAATCATTTACACCATTTCCTTGAATCCAACCATCTAGTGTTTTTACTGAGTAGTCTACAAAGTCAACCCAGGTCTGGCTCGAGGATTTTTGAGCCCCCCTGAATCTAATCCTATACTCCTCAGTGGAGAATCCAAAGCCCTCAATCAGGGTACCCTTCATGAGGTCATAAGATTCTGCATCTTTTTTAGAGAGTGTGAGGAGTCTATCCCTACACTTTCCTGTGAACATTTCCCAAAGGAGAGCACCCCAGTGAGATTTGTTCACTTTTCTGGTTTCACAAGCCCTCTCAAAAGCTGTGAACCATTTGGTGATATCATCACCATCTTCATATTTAGTTACAATCCCTTTGGGGATTTTCAACATGTCAGGAGAATCTCTGACCCTAGTTATGTTGCTGCCACCATTGATGGGTCCTAGGCCCATCTCTTGTCTTTCCCTTTCTATGGCTAGGATCTGTTTTTCCAAAGCCAATCTTTTGCATGCACAGAGTCCAAGGGTTCCCCTTAGAGGTAAAATAGTGGTAAAAATAGATAATACTAATGCTCTATTTTGTGGTAGTGTGGTCGAGCAGTAGGCTTATCCAAGGAGTAGTGTTAAGCATTTGTTGTACATACACATAGACAATAAATGAGGTACACACACTCAGAGACAAATCCAGCCAATAGGTTTTGTTATCGGAAAATATCTTTTCTTAGTTTATTTTAAGAACCACAGGTTCAAATTTAACATGTAATATCTTGTTTGAAAGGTATTGCAGGTAAGTACATTAGGAACTTTGAATTATTTCAATTGCATGTATACTTTTCAAGTTATTCACAAATAGCTATTTTAAAAGTGGACACAGTGCAATTTTCACAGTTCCTGGGGGAGGTAAGTTTTTGTTAGTTTTACCAGGTAAGTAAGACACTTACAGGGTTCAGTTCTTGGTCCAAGGTAGCCCACCGTTGGGGGTTCAGAGCAACCCCAAAGTTACCACACCAGCAGCTCAGGGCCGGTCAGGTGCAGAGTTCAAAGTGGTGCCCAAAACGCATAGGCTTCAATGGAGAGAAGGGGGTGCCCCGGTTCCAGTCTGCCAGCAGGTAAGTACCCGCGTCTTCGGAGGGCAGACCAGGGGGGTTTTGTAGGGCACCGGGGGGGACACAAGCCCACACAGAAATTTCACCCTCAGCGGCGCGGGGGCGGCCGGGTGCAGTGTTAGAACAAGCGTCGGGTTCGCAATGGAAGTCAATGAGAGATCAAGGGATCTCTTCAGCGCTGCAGGCAGGCAAGGGGGGGGCTTCCTCGGGGAAACCTCCACTTGGGCAAGGGAGAGGGACTCCTGGGGGTCACTTCTGCAGTGAAAGTCTGGTCCTTCAGGTCCTGGGGGCTGCGGGTGCAGGGTCTTTTCCAGGCGTCGGGACTTAGGTTTCAGAGAGTCGCGGTCAGGGGAAGCCTCGGGATTCCCTCTGCAGGCGGCGCTGTGGGGGCTCAGGGGGGACAGGTTTTGGTACTCACAGTCGGAGAGTAGTCCGGGGGTCCTCCCTGAGGTGTTGGTTCTCCACCAGCCGAGTCGGGGTCGCCGGGTGCAGTGTTGCAAGTCTCACGCTTCTTGCGGGGAGATTGCAGGGTTCTTTAAAGCTGCTCCTTTGGATAAAGTTGCAGTCTTTTTGGAGCAGGTCCGCTGTCCTCGGGAGTTTCTTGTCGTCGTCGAAGCAGGGCAGTCCTCAGAGGATTCAGAGGTCGCTGGTCCCTTTGGAAGGCGTCGCTGGAGCAGAGTTCTTTGGAAGGCAGGAGACAGGCCGGTGAGTTTCTGGAGCCAAGGCAGTTGTTGTCTTCTGGTCTTCCTCTGCAGGGGTTTTCAGCTAGGCAGTCCTTCTTCTTGTTGTTGCAGGAATCTAATTTTCTAGGGTTCAGGGTAGCCCTTAAATACTAAATTTAAGGGCGTGTTTAGGTCTGGGGGGTTAGTAGCCAATGGCTACTAGCCCTGAGGGTGGGTACACCCTCTTTGTGCCTCCTCCCAAGGGGAGGGGGTCACAATCCTAACCCTATTGGGGGAATCCTCCATCTGCAAGATGGAGGATGTCTAAAAGTTAGAGTCACCTCAGCTCAGGACACCTTAGGGGCTGTCCTGACTGGCCAGTGACTCCTCCTTGTTGCTTTCTTTGTTCCCTCCAGCCTTGCCGCCAAAAGTGGGGGCCGTGGCCGGAGGGGGCGGGCAACTCCACTAAGCTGGAGTGCCCTGCTGGGCTGTGACAAAGGGGTGAGCCTTTGAGGCTCACCGCCAGGTGTTACAGCTCCTGCCTGGGGGAGGTGTTAGCATCTCCACCCAGTGCAGGCTTTGTTACTGGCCTCAGAGTGACAAAGGCACTCTCCCCATGGGGCCAGCAACATGTCTCTAGTGTGGCAGGCTGCTGGAACTAGTCAGCCTACACAGACAGTCGGTTAAGTTTCAGGGGGCACCTCTAAGGTGCCCTCTGGGGTGTATTTTGCAATAAAATGTACACTGGCATCAGTGTGCATTTATTGTGCTGAGAAGTTTGATACCAAACTTCCCAGTTTTCAGTGTAGCCATTATGGTGCTGTGGAGTTTGTGTAAAACAGACTCCCAGACCATATACTCTTATGGCTACCCTGCACTTACAATGTCTAAGGTTTTGCTTAGACACTGTAGGGGTACAGTGCTCATGCACTGGTACCCTCACCTATGGTATAGTGCACCCTGCCTTGGGGCTGTAAGGCCTGCTAGAGGGGTGTCTTACCTATACTGCATAGGCAGTGAGAGGCTGGCATGGCACCCTGAGGGGAGTGCCATGTCGACTTACTAATTTTGTTCTCACTAGCACACACAAGCTGGCAAGCAGTGTGTCTGTGCTGAGTGAGGGGTCTCTAGGGTGGCATAATACATGCTGCAGCCCTTAGAGACCTTCCCTGGCATCAGGGCACTTGGTACCAGTTACAAGGGACTTATCTGGATGCCAGGGGGTGCCAATTGTGGAATCAATGGTACATTTTAGGTGAAAGAACACTGGTGCTGGGGCCTGGTTAGCAGGGTCCCAGCACACTTCTCAGTCAAGTCAGCATCAGTATCAGGCAAAAAGTGGGGGGTAACTGCAACAGGGAGCCATTTCTTTACAGTAAGGCAGCCACATGGTCTACGCCTCATACGTTTACCAAACACTACTGCGTGGATGTGTTAACGGCACAACAAGCCACAGTAGGCCAAGCAGTACTACGAACATTGTTTCAAACAACTTCCACTCCTACAGGCTGATCCACCGCTTTTGGGGAGATAACTGCTTACTAGTCTATGCAAAGCATGTGTATCTGCAGCTACACATGCAATCGAACGCAAAATGTCACTTATCCAGTGTACATCTGTTCGTGGCATGAGTCGCTGCAGATTCACATGCGCCCACCCGCCTCCCCGGGAGCCTGTAGCCGTTTCGAAGTTGATCTTGAACATTTGTAAATATATCACTTTAAACTACATTATGTACATACATATTCACTCCATTGCATGGGCACTATTACTATAATACACAACTCCTACCTCACCCTCTGCGGGGAAAACAATCTAAGATGGAGTCGACGCCCATGCGCAATGGAGCCGAAATGGGAGGAGTCCCTCGATCTCGTGACTCGAAAAGTCTTCTTCGAAGAAAAACAACTTGTATCGGGGGAGAGAGTGGCGCAGAAAACGTTCGGCACCGAGATTGGTCGGCACCAAGAGGGCACGACGCAGAAAAGAAAAAAGATTTTGTCGGAGCCGAAAAAATCAGTAGAAAAGGTTTCAGTGCCGAAACATCCGGCATCCGAACCGAGAATCAGTTCCTACTCAGAGGAACAAGGACTGTCCTCTCAAATGAAAAAACACAGATTTGAAGAGGAATTACAAACAATAGAGCCAGATCACACGCAAAAGCGGCTCTTTATTCAAAAAGATACTGGGAGGATCAGCACTCTTCCCCCAATCAAAATCAAAAGGAAACTTGCCTTCCAACAAGGAGACAAGCAACCACAAGCAAAGGTGGTAAAGAAAGTAACTCCACCACCTTCTCCACCACCATCAACTCATGCATCACCGGCGCAAACTCCACCATTAACACACTCGCCAGCTCATACCACAATGAGCCAGGATGATCCAGATGCATGGGACCTCTACGACGCCCAGTATCAGACAATAGCCCAGAGTCGTACCCAACTAAACCGTCACCACCTGAGGACAGTACATCATATGCACAGGTGGTCGCTAGGGCAGCCGAATTCCATAATGTATCACTACATTCGGAGCCTATTGAGGATGACTTCCTCTTTAACACCCTGTCCTCCACCCATAGCCATTATCAAAGCCTTCCCATGCTCCCGGGAATGCTAAGGCACTCAAAACAAATATTTCAGGAGCCAGTTAAAGGCAGAGCTATAACTCCAAGGGTGGAGAAAAAATATAAGGCACCACCCACAGACCCTATATTTATTTCAACACAACTGACACCGGACTCAGTAGTTGTGGGGGCAGCTCGTAAGAGAGCCAACTCGCATACATCAGGCGACGCACCACCTCCGGACAAGGAGAGCCGCAAATTTGATGCAGCAGGAAAAAGGGTTGCAGCACAAGCAGCAAATCAGTGGCGTATCGCCAACTCGCAAGCACTCTTGGCGAGATACGACAGGGCTCATTGGGATGAAATGCAACATCTCATCGAACACCTACCCAAAGAGCTCCAAAAAAGAGCGCAACAGGTGGTGGAAGAGGGACAAAGTATCTCGAACAATCAGATACGGTCTTCCATGGATGCAGCGGATACAGCTGCACGGACAATAAACACTGCAGTCACAATAAGGAGACACGCATGGCTGCGCACATCTGGGTTCAAACCTGAAATACAACAGGCTGTGCTCAATATGCCGTTTAATGAACAGCAATTGTTTGGGCCAGAGGTGGACACTGCCATTGAAAAACTAAAAAAGGACACCGATACAGCCAAAGCCATGGGCGCACTGTACTCCCCGCAGAGCAGAGGCACATTTCGGAAAACACCTTTTAGGGGAGGGTTTCGAGGTCAACCCACAGAAACCAACACCTCACAAACAAGACCACCTACCTACCAGGGACAATATCAAAGGGGAGGTTTTCGGGGACAATACAGAGGAGGCCAATTCCCAAGAAATCGGGGAAAATTTAAAGGTCCCAAAACCCCTCAAAATAAACAGTGACTCACAAGTCACACAACCCCTTCACACAACACCAGTGGGGGGAAGACTAAGCCAGTTCTACAAATCTTGGGAGGAAATAACAACAGACACTTGGGTCTTATCAATTATCCAGCATGGTTATTGCATAGAATTTCTCCGATTCCCTCCAAACGTCCCACCGAAAACACACAATATGTCAAAACAGCATATAGATCTTCTAGGACTAGAAGTTCAAGCATTACTGCAAAAGGACGCAATAGAATTAGTACCAAGTCTACAGAAAAACACAGGAGTTTACTCACTGTACTTTCTAATACCAAAAAAGGACAAAACTCTGAGACCAATACTAGATCTCAGAACACTAAATACCTACATCAAATCAGACCACTTTCACATGGTCACATTACAAGACGTAATCCCACTGCTCAAACAGCAAGACTACATGACAACATTAGACCTAAAAGATGCGTATTTCCATATACCGATACATCCTTCACACAGGAAATACCTAAGGTTTGTATTCAAAGGAATACATTACCAATTCAAAGTGTTGCCATTCGGAATAACAACCACGCCAAGAGTCTTTACACAATGCCTAGCAGTAGTAGCTGCACATATCAGAAGGCAGCAAATACACGTGTTCCCTTACTTAGACGACTGGTTAATCAAAACCAACACGCTAACAAAGTGTTCATATCACACAAAGTATGTCATACAGACCCTTCACAAGCTAGGTTTCTCCATCAACTATGCAAAGTCACACCTTTTGCCGTGCCAAACACAGCAATACTTAGGAGCGACAATCAACACAACAGAAGGGATAGCCACTCCAAGTCCACAAAGGGTTCAAACATTTCACAAGGTAATACAGGCCATGTATCCAACACAAAAGATACAAGCAAAAATGGTATTAAAACTCCTAGGCATGATGTCTTCATGCATAGCCATTGTCCCAAACGCAAGGTTACACATGCGGCCCTTACAACAGTGCCTAGCATCACAATGGTCACATGCACAGGGTCAACTTCTAGATCTGGTGTTGATAGACCGCCAAACATACATCTCGCTTCTATGGTGGAACAGTATAAATTTAAACAAAGGGCGGCCTTTCCAAGACCCAGTGCCACAATACATCATAACAACCGATGCTTCCATGACAGGGTGGGGAGCACACCTCAATCAACACAGCATCCAAGGACAATGGGACATACATCAAAGGCAGTTTCACATAAATCACCTAGAACTGTTAGCAGTATTTCTAGCGCTAAAAGCATTTCAGCCCATGATAACCCACAAATACATTCTTGTCAAAACAGACAACATGACAACAATGTATTATTTAAACAAACAGGGGGGGACACACTCAACACAGTTGTGTCTCCTAACACAAAAAATATGGCATTGGGCGATTCACAACCACATTCGCCTAATAGCACAATTTATTCCAGGGATCCAAAACCAGCTAGCAGACAATCTCTCTCGAGATCACCAACAAATCCACGAATGGGAAATTCACCCCCAAATACTGAACACTTACTTTCAAATTTGGGGAACACCCCAAATAGACCTATTTGCAACAGAAGAAAACTAAAAATGCCAAAACTTTGCATCCAGGTACCCACACCAGCGATCCCAAGGCAATGCTCTATGGATGAACTGGTCAGGGATATTTGCGTATGCTTTTCCCCCTCTCCCTCTCCTTCCATATCTAGCAAACAGATTGAGTCAAAACAAACTCAAACTCATACTAATAGCACCAACATGGGCAAGACAACCTTGGTACACAACACTACTAGGCCTGTCAATAGTACCTCATGTCAAGCTACCCAACAGACCAGATCTGTTAACACAACACAAACAGCTCAGGCATCCAAACCCAGCATCACTGAATCTAGCAATTTGGCTCCTGAAATCCTAGAATTCGGACACTTAGACCTCGCACAGGAATGTATGGAGGTCATAAAACAAGCAAGAAGACCTTCCACTAGACACTGCTATGCAAATAAATGGAAAAGATTTGTTTGTTACTGCCATAACAATCAAATTCAACCATTACACGCATCTCCAAAAGATGTAGTAGGATATTTACTACAGGGAGTGCAGAATTATTAGGCAAATGAGTATTTTGACCACATCATCCTCTTTATGCATGTTGTCTTACTCCAAGCTGTATAGGCTCGAAAGCCTACTACCAATTAAGCATATTAGGTGATGTGCATCTCTGTAATGAGAAGGGGTGTGGTCTAATGACATCAACACCCTATATCAGGTGTGCATAATTATTAGGCAACTTCCTTTCCTTTGGCAAAATGGGTCAAAAGAAGGACTTGACAGGCTCAGAAAAGTCAAAAATAGTGAGATATCTTGCAGAGGGATGCAGCACTCTTAAAATTGCAAAGCTTCTGAAGCGTGATCATCGAACAATCAAGCGTTTCATTCAAAATAGTCAACAGGGTCGCAAGAAGCGTGTGGAAAAACCAAGGCGCAAAATAACTGCCCATGAACTGAGAAAAGTCAAGCGTGCAGCTGCCACGATGCCACTTGCCACCAGTTTGGCCATATTTCAGAGCTGCAACATCACTGGAGTGCCCAAAAGCACAAGGTGTGCAATACTCAGAGACATGGCCAAGGTAAGAAAGGCTGAAGTCGACCACCACTGAACAAGACACACAAGCTGAAACGTCAAGACTGGGCCAAGAAATATCTCAAGACTGATTTTTCTAAGGTTTTATGGACTGATGAAATGAGAGTGAGTCTTGATGGGCCAGATGGATGGGCCTGTGGCTGGATTGGTAAAGGGCAGAGTGCTCCAGTCCGACTCAGACGCCAGCAAGGTGGAGGTGGAGTACTGGTTTGGGCTGGTATCATCAAAGATGAGCTTGTGGGGCCTTTTCGGGTTGAGGATGGAGTCAAGCTCAACTCCCAGTCCTACTGCCAGTTCCTGGAAGACACCTTCTTCAAGCAGTGGTACAGAAAGAAGTCTGCATCCTTCAAGAAAAACATGAGTTCGATGGCATATGTTGCTGCAGATACACATGTTTGGCACAGTCCGCTGCCTGGTGTTGGGCTCGGAGTATTACAAGTTGTTTTTCTTCGAAGAAGTCTTTTTTGGTCACGGGACCGAAGGACTCCTCCCTCTTCGGCTCCATTGCGCATGGGCGTCGACTCCATCTTAGATTGTTTTTTTCCGCTGTCTGGTTCGGACGTATTCCTTTTCGCTCCGTGTTTCGGTTCGGAAAGTTAGTCAGAATCTCGGAAGAAAGCGTCGGTATTCCGTTCGGTATCGGGATAGTTAGGTACATCGACACCGATCATCGGAAGACTTTGGGGTAGCTTCGATTCCCCCATCGGGGCCTGGTCGGCCCGACCGCGTGCGACATCGAAGCCGATGGAACGGACCCCGTTCCGTTTCTGCCCAAAATGTCACAGTAAGTATCCTTATACAGATCAGCACTTGGTCTGTAACTTGTGCTTGTCCCCCGAGCACAAGGAGGATACCTGTGAGGCCTGTCGAGCCTTCCGGTCCAGAAAAACACTCCGGGACCGAAGAGCCAGGCGTCTACAAATGGCGTCCACGCCGACAAAACAACGTTTCGACGACGAAGAGGAAACATTCTCGGTTCCGGAATCAGAATCCGGAGACTCCGATGTCGAACAACAACAACAAACTGTGAGTAAGACGTCGAAAAGTAAAACCATCGACAAAACGAAAGCCCAGGGGACGCCACTGCCAACAGGCCATGGCTCGACCCATAAAACAGGCGACCCGTCGAAGGCGCCGAAAAAGGGCACGCCCATAGCGAAGACACCCGACTCCGGTCGAGGGACCGCCATGGAGCAACCTCGGAGCCGAGAAAGCGGCTCCGAGAGACAAAAACAAGATACCGGCACCGAAAAACATCGGCACCGAGAATCCATGCCGAAAGGAACAAAAATTCTGTCGGTGCCGAAACCGAAAAAAGATTCTCTCTCGGCGCCGAAAAATACCACACCTTCATCCTACTCAGAGGAACAAGGAATAAGTGGCCAGATGCACAGATTTGGACAAGAGCTCCAAAGTGTAGAATCAGACTACACACAAAAGAGACTGTACATCCAGCAAGACACAGGGAAGATATCAACCCTTCCCCCAATAATGAGGAAAAGAAGGATCAGTCTCCTCAAGGATGACGCACAACCACAAGCCAAAGTGGTAAAAAAAGTCACGCCTCCGCCCTCTCCACTACAACAGGCATCGCCGGCACAAACACCGCCACAAATGCACTCACCAGCGCAAACTACCATAAGTCAAGATGATCAGGATCAAGACGCTTGGGACCTATACGACACCCCAGTGCCGGACAATGATCCAGATTCATACCCCACAAAGCCGTCACCGCCAGAGGACAGTACCTCATACTCACAACTGGTGGCTAGGGCTGCAGAAGTCCAACTGCATTCAGATCCCATAGAGGATGATTTTTTATTTAACACCCTCTCGGCTACACATAGCCAATATCAATGTCTCCCAATGCTACCGGGGATGTTACGGCACGCAAAACAAATTTTTGAAGAGCCCGTAAAATCAAGAGCCATCACCCCAAGGGTGGATAAAAAATACAAACCACCACCCACAGATCCAGTGTTTATTACTTCGCAGTTACCACCTGACTCCGTAGTAGTAGGGGCAGCTCGCAAAAGAGCAAATTCCCATACATCTGGTGACGCCCCACCTCCGGACAAAGAAAGCAGAAAATTTGATGCGGCAGGAAAAAGAGTAGCATCACAGGCAGCCAACCAGTGGCGCATCGCAAATTCTCAAGCGCTGCTGGCCAGATATGACCGCGCTCACTGGGATGAGATGCAACTTCTCGTAGACCATCTTCCCCAAGAATACCAAAAAAGGGCGCAGCAAATAGTTGAAGAGGGACAAACGATCTCAAACAATCAAATCCGCTCTTCACTGGACGCAGCCGATACTGCAGCTAGAACAGTCAACACTGCTGTCACCATAAGGAGACACGCTTGGCTCCGCACTTCAGGCTTCAAACCTGAAATCCAGCAGGCTGTCCTTAATATGCCCTTCAACGAAAAACAACTTTTTGGCCCTGAAGTGGATACAGCCATTGAAAAACTTAAAAAGGACACAGACACGGCCAAGGCCATGGGCGCACTCTACTCCCCGCAGAGCAGAGGCTCTTTCAGAAAAACTCCATTTAGAGGGGGGTTTCGTGGCCAACCCACAGACACCACCAGCCAACAAACAAGAACCACACCATATCAGGGTTCCTTCCAAAGGGGAGGTTTCAGGGGATATAGGGGGGGTCAATTCCCAAGGAGTAGGGGAAGATTCCAGACTCCAAAAACACCTCCACCTAAACAGTGACTTTCAAGTCACGCAACCCCTTCACTCAACACCAGTGGGGGGAAGACTAAGCCAATTCTACCAATCTTGGCAACAGATTACAACAGACAATTGGGTATTAGCAATAATCCAACATGGCTATTGCATAAAATTCCACAACTTCCCACCAAACATCCCCCCCAAAACACGCAAAATGTCACCACAACATTTAGAACTTTTAGGACTAGAAGTTCAAGCACTACTGCAAAAGGATGCAATAGAGTTAGTACCAGTACAACAAAAAAACACAGGAGTTTACTCCCTGTACTTTCTAATTCCAAAAAAAGACAAAACATTAAGACCAATATTAGATCTCAGGACACTAAATACCTACATCATATCGGACCATTTTCACATGGTCACACTACAAGACATCATTCCACTGCTCAAACAGCAAGATTACATGACCACATTAGACCTAAAGGATGCGTACTTTCATATACCAATACACCCTTCTCACAAAAAGTACCTACGGTTCGTATTCAAAGGAATACATTACCAATTCAAGGTGTTGCCATTCGGAATAACAACTGCACCAAGAGTGTTCACAAAATGTCTAGCAGTAGTAGCAGCACACATCAGGAGACAACAGATACATGTGTTCCCTTACCTAGACGATTGGCTAATCAAGACCAACACAGTAAAAAAATGCGCAAACGACACCACATTTGTCATACAAACCCTTCACAAACTGGGGTTTTCCATCAACTATACAAAATCACACCTAGAACCGTGTCAGACACAACAATATCTAGGAGCAACCATCAACACATCAAAAGGAATTGCCACTCCAAGACCACAAAGAGTGCAGGCATTCCACAAGGTAATAAGTGCTATGTTTCCAAACCAAAAGATACAAGCAAAATTTGTGCTAAAACTTCTAGGCATGATGTCATCATGCATAGCCATTGTCCCAAACGCAAGACTACACATGCGACCCTTACAACAGTGTCTAGCATCACAATGGTCACAGGCACAGGGTCAACTTCAAGATCTGGTGTTGGTAGACCGCCAAACATACCTCTCGCTTCTATGGTGGAACAGCAAAAATGTAAACAAAGGGCGGACATTTCAGGACCCAGTGCCTCAATACGTAATAACAACAGATGCTTCCATGACAGGGTGGGGAGCACACCTCAATCACCACAGCATTCAAGGACAATGGGATATACACGAAACAAAATTTCATATCAATTACCTAGAACTGTTAGCAGTATTTCTAGCGTTAAAAGCCTTCCAACCCATAATAACACACAAATACATTCTTGTCAAAACAGACAACATGACAACAATGTATTATTTAAACAAACAAGGAGGAACACACTCAACACAATTGTGCCTCCTAACACAAAAAATTTGGCAGTGGGCGATTCACAACAACATTCGCCTAATAGCACAATTTATTCCAGGAATACAAAACCAACTAGCAGACAACCTTTCGCGAGACCACCAACAAGTCCACGAATGGGAAATTCACCCCCAAGTTCTGAACAAGTACTTTCAAATTTGGGGAACACCCCAGATAGATTTGTTCGCAACAAAAGAAAACTCAAAATGCCAAAACTTCGCATCCAGGTACCCACACCCCGAATCACAAGGCAATGCTCTATGGATGAGTTGGTCAGGGATATTTGCGTACGCTTTTCCCCCTCTCCCTCTCCTTCCATATCTAGTAAACAAGTTGAGTCAAAACCAACTCAAACTCATACTGATAGCACCCACATGGGCAAGACAACCTTGGTATACAACTCTACTAGACCTTTCACTAGTACCGCATGTCAAACTACCCAACAGGCCAGATCTGTTAACACAACACAAACAACAGATCAGGCATCCAAACCCAGCATCATTGAATCTGGCAATTTGGCTCCTGAAATCCTAGAATTCGGACACTTAGACCTCACACAAGAATGCATGGAGGTCATAAAACAAGCTAGAAAACCTTCCACTAGACACTGCTATGCATCTAAGTGGAAAAGATTTGTTTACTACTGCCATGCCAATCAAATACAACCATTACATGCCTCTACGAAAGACATAGTAGGATACTTACTACATTTGCAAAAAGCAAATCTCGCTTTTTCATCTATAAAAATACACCTCGCAGCAATATCTGCTTACCTACAAACTACTCATTCATCGTCTCTATTTAGAATACCAGTTATTAAAGCATTCATGGAAGGGCTAAAAAGAATTATACCACCAAGAACACCACCAGTTCCTTCATGGAATCTTAACATCGTCTTAACAAGACTCATGGGTCCACCTTTCGAACCCATGCATTCCTGTGAAATGCAATATCTAACCTGGAAGGTCGCATTTCTCATTGCAATCACATCCCTCAGAAGAGTAAGTGAAATACAGGCATTTACCATACAAGAACCATTTATTCAAATACACAACAATAAAATAGTTCTAAGAACAAATCCAACATTTCTGCCAAAGGTAATCTCACCATTCCATTTAAATCAAACAGTAGAATTGCCAGTGTTCTTCCCACAACCAAATTCTGTGGCTGAAAGGGCACTACATACATTAGACATCAAAAGAGCACTAATGTATTACATTGACAGAACAAAGCTAATCAGGAAAACAAAACAACTGTTCATAGCTTTTCAAAAACCACACATAGGAAATCCAATCTCTAAACAAGACATTGCTAGATGGATAGTCAGATGTATTCAAACATGCTATCTTAAAGCCAAAAGAGAATTGCCTATTACACCAAAGGCACACTCAACCAGAAAGAAAGGTACTACAATGGCCTTTCTAGGAAACATTCCTATGAGCGAAATATGTAAGGCTGCAACCTGGTCTACGCCTCATACGTTTACTAAACACTACTGTGTAGACGTACTAAATGCACAACAAGCTACAGTGGGCCAAGCTGTACTAAGAACATTATTCCAAACTACTTCAACTCCTACAGGCTAAACCACCGCTTTTAGGGGAGGTAACTGCTTTATAGTCTATGCCAAACATGTGTATCTGCAGCAACATATGCCATCGAACTGAAAATGTCACTTACCCAGTGTACATCTGTTCGTGGCATTAGTCGCTGCAGATTCACATGTACCCTCCCACCTCCCCGGGAAGCCTGTAGCCGTTTAGAAGTAGATCATAAATCTTAAACATCTGTACATTTGTAAATAATTATTATAAACTCTTAACGTACATACATATTCACTCCATTGCATGGGCACTATTTATACCAAACAACTCCATCCTCACCCTCTGCGGGGAAAACAATCTAAGATGGAGTCGACGCCCATGCGCAATGGAGCCGAAGAGGGAGGAGTCCTTCGGTCCCGTGACCAAAAAAGACTTCTTCGAAGAAAAACAACTTGTAATACTCCGAGCCCAACACCAGGCAGCGGACTGTGCCAAACATGTGAATCTGCAGCGACTAATGCCATGAACAGATGTACACTGGGTAAGTGACATTTTCATTTTCATGCAGGACAATGCTCCATCACACGCGTCCAAGTACTCCACAGCGTGGCTGGCAAGAAAGGGTATAAAAGAAGGAAATCTAATGACATGGCCTCCTTGTTCACCTGATCTGAACCCCATTGAGAACCTGTGGTCCATCATCAAATGTGAGATTTACAAGGAGGGAAAACAGTACACCTCTCTGAACAGTGTCTGGGAGGCTGTGGTTGCTGCTGCACGCAATGTTGATGGTGAACAGATCAAAACACTGACAGAATCCATGGATGGCAGGCTTTTGAGTGTCCTTGCAAAGAAAGGTGGCTATATTGGTCACTGATTTGTTTTTGTTTTGTTTTTGAATGTCAGAAATGTATATTTGTGAATGTTGAGATGTTATATTGGTTTCACTGGTAATAAATAATTGAAATGGGTATATATTTGTTTTTTGTTAAGTTGCCTAATAATTATGCACAGTAATAGTCACCTGCACACACAGATATCCCCCTAACATAGCTAAAACTAAAAACAAACTAAAAACTACTTCCAAAAATATTCAGCTTTGATATTAATGAGTTTTTTGGGTTCATTGAGAACATGGTTGTTGTTCAATAATAAAATTAATCCTCAAAAATACAACTTGCCTAATAATTCTGCACTCCCTGTACACTTGCAAAAATCAAATCTAGCTTTTTCTTCCATAAAGATACATCTCACCGCAATATCTGCTTACCTGCAGACTACTCATTCAACTTCCCTATTTAGAATACCTGTCATTAAAGCGTTTATGGAAGGCCTAAAGAGAATTATACCACTAAGGATACCACCTGTTCCTTCATGGAACCTCAACATTGTCTTAACGAGGCTCATGGGTCCCCCTTTCGAACCCATGCATTCTTGTGAAATGCAATACTTAACGTGGAAAGTTGCATTTCTCATTGCCATCACATCTCTAAGAAGGGTGAGTGAGATTCAGGCATTTACCATACAAGAACCATTTATTCAAATACACAAGAATAAGGTGGTTCTAAGAACGAATCCAAAATTCTTACCAAAGGTTATCTCACCGTTCCACTTGAATCAAACAGTAGAATTACCAGTGTTCTTCCCACAGCCAGATTCGGTAGCTGAAAGAGCACTACATACATTAGACATCAAGAGAGCACTAATGTACTACATTGACAGAACAAAACAAATTAGGAAGACAAAACAACTATTTATTGCCTTTCAAAAACCTCATACAGGAAATCCAATTTCAAAACAAGGCATTGCTAGGTGGATAGTTAAGTGTATTCAAACCTGCTATCTTAAAGCAAAAAGAGACCTGCCTATTACACCAAAGGCACACTCAACCAGAAAGAAAGGAGCTACCATGGCCTTTCTAGGGAATATTCCAATGAACGAAATATGTAAGGCAGCAACCTGGTCTACGCCTCATACATTTACAAAGCACTACTGTGTAGATGTGTTCACTGCACAACAAGCCACAGTAGGTCAAGCTGTACTAAGAACATTATTTCAAACTACTTCAACTCCTACAGGCTGAACCACCGCTTTTGGGGAGATAACTGCTTACTAGTCTATGCACAGCATGTGTATCTGCAGCTACACATGCCATCGAACGGAAAATGTCACTTACCCAGTGTACATCTGTTCGTGGCATGAGTCGCTGCAGATTCACATGCGCCCACCCGCCTCCCCGGGAGCCTGTAGCCGTTTAGAAGTAGATCTTAAACAATTGTACATTTGTAAATATATTACTCTAAACCTTTATTATGTACATAAGTATTCATTTCATTGCATGGGCGCACTATTACTAATCTACACAACTCCTACCTCACCCTCTGTGGGGAAAACAATCTAAGATGGAGTCGACGCCCATGCGCAATGGAACCGAAAGGGGAGGAGTCCCTCGGTCTCGTGACTCGAAAAGACTTCTTCGAAGAAAAACAACTTGTAACACTCCGAGCCCAACACCAGACGGCGGACTGTGCACAGCATGTGAATCTGCAGCGACTCATGCCACGAACAGATGTACACTGGGTAAGTGACATTTTCCATATATAGATAGATATATAGATATAGATATACCTATATATATAGATATATAGATATATAGATATATATATATATATATATATATATATATATATATATATATGTATATGTGCACATCCCGCCATCTAGTGTTGGGCTCTGAGTGTTACAAGTTGTTTTCCTTCGAAGAAGTCTTTTTCGAGTCACGAGATCGAGGGACTCCTCCCCTTTCGGCTCCATTGCGCATGGGCGCCGACTCCATCTTAGATTGTTTTCTTTCCGCCATCGGGTTCGGACGTGTTCCTCTTCGCTCCGTGTTTCGGTTCGGAAAGTTAGTAAAATCTCTGAAAATTCGACGGTATTGTTTGCGTTCGGTATCGGGTTAGGTAAAACAGATCGACACCGAATTTTGAAGAGCTCTGGTGGCCCTACGGGGTTTTCGATTCCCCGGCAGGGCCTGGTCGGCCCGACCTTGTGCGTCTTCAAGGCTAATGGAACGGACCCCATTCCGCTTCTGCCCCGAATGTCACAACAAGTATCCTTACACAGATCAGCATCTGGTCTGTAATTTGTGTTTGTCTCCCGAACACAAAGAGGATACCTGCGAGGCCTGTCAAGCGTTTTGGTCGAGGAAAACGCTAAGAGACCAAAGAGCAAGAAGACTTCAAATGGCGTCGGCGCCGGCAGGACACCAACACTTGGAAGAAGAAGAAACCTTCTCCGTCGCGGATTCGGACTCGGGCGAGGTCGATTCCGAACAGACGCCGAGAACCGTTAGTAAGACGCCCCTGCCCAAGACTCACGGAAAAATCACTAAAGCCCAGGGGACGCCACTGCCAACAGGCCATGGCTTAACCCGGAAATTAGGTGACCGACCATCGGCACCGAAAAAGGGCACCCATGTGTCGAAGTCATCCGACTCCGGTCAAGATACAGGAACAGAACACACTCGACCCCGAGACACCGGGTCAGAGCAATCTCGACATCGAGAGAGCAACACCAAAACGATTCGGCACAGAGATATCGGAACACCGAAAGGTAAAAAAGTGTCTTCGGAGCCGAAAAAGACAGTCGAAAAGGTTTCGATACCGAAACATTCAGCCTCTGAGCCGAAACCAAGTTCCTACACCGAGGAACAGGGCCTGTCCTCACAGATGCAAGGACACAGATTCAGACAGGAGTTAGAGGCAGGGGAGCCAGATTACACTCAAAGACGGCTCCACATTCAGAAGGACACAGGAAAAATCAGTACTCTCCCTCCAATCCGAATTAAAAGGAAACTTGCCTTCCAAGAAAAAGACAAGCAACCACAAGCAAAGGTGGCGAAACAAATAACTCCGCCACCATCACCACAACGCTCACCACAACCATCACCAGTAGCCACTCCACCAATGATGCAGTCTCCAACTCATACAGGAACGAGTCAAGATGATCCTGATGCATGGGATCTCTATGATGCGCCAGTATCAGATAACAGTCCCGACTGTTATCCAGCGAGACCGTCACCACCTGAGGACAGTACTGCCTACACACAGGTGGTGTCAAGAGCAGCCGCGTTTCACAATGTCACACTGCACGCAGAACCAATTGAAGATGACTTTTTGTTTAATACTCTGTCGTCCACAAATAGCCAGTATCAGAGTCTCCCTATGTTACCGGGAATGCTGAAACACTCAAAGCAAGTGTTTCAAGAGCCTGTGAAAGGCAGGGCCATCACTCCAAGGGTGGAGAAAAAGTACAAACCTCCACCAACAGACCCTGTGTACATCACGCAGCAATTGACACTGGACTCAGTGGTAGTAGGGGCAGCTCGCAAAAGGGCGAACTCACACACCTCGGGAGATGCACCACCACCCGACAAAGAAAGTCGCAAGTTCGACGCAGCAGGGAAAAGAGTCGCGGCACAAGCAGCCAACCAATGGCGCATTGCTAATTCACAGGCCTTACTGGCTAGATATGATAGGGCACATTGGGACGAAATGCAACATTTCATAGAACATCTACCCAAAGAGTTCCAAAAGAGGGCATGTAGGAAGTTGGCTCTGTATGTGCTATTTCAAAGTAAGGAATAGCATGCACAGAGTCCAAGGGTTCCCCTTAGAGGTAAGATAGTGGTAAAAATAGATAATACTAATGCTCTATTTTGTGGTAGTGTGGTCGAGCAGTAGGCTTATCCAAGGAGTAGTGTTAAGCATTTGTTGTACATACACATAGACAATAAATGAGGTACACACACTCAGAGACAAATCCAGCCAATAGGTTTTGTATAGAAAAATATCTTTTCTTAGTTTATTTTAAGAACCACAGGTTCAAATTCTACATGTAATATCTCATTCGAAAGGTATTGCAGGTAAGTACTTTAGGAGCTTCAAATCATAAAAATTGCATGTATACTTTTCAAGTTATTGACAAATAGCTGTTTTAAAAGTGGACACTTAGTGCAATTTTCACAGTTCCTAGGGGAGGTAAGTTTTTGTTAGTTTTACCAGGTAAGTAAGACACTTACAGGGTTCAGTTCTTGGTCCAAGGTAGCCCACCGTTGGGGGTTCAGAGCAACCCCAAAGTCACCACACCAGCAGCTCAGGGCCGGTCAGGTGCAGAGTTCAAAGTGGTGCCCAAAAGACATAGGCTAGAATGGAGAGAAGGGGGTGCCCCGGTTCCGGTCTGCTTGCAGGTAAGTACCCGCGTCTTCGGAGGGCAGACCAGGGGGGTTTTGTAGGGCACCGGGGGGGACACAAGCCCACACAGAAATTTCACCCTCAGCGGCGCGGGGGCGGCCGGGTGCAGTGTAGAAACAGGCGTCGGGTTCGCAATGTTAGTCTATGAGAGATCTCGGGATCTCTTCAGCGCTGCAGGCAGGCAAGGGGGGGGTTCCTCGGGGAAACCTCCACTTGGGCAAGGGAGAGGGACTCCTGGGGGTCACTTCTCCAGTGAAAGTCCGGTCCTTCAGGTCCTGGGGGCTGCGGGTGCAGGGTCTCTCCCAGGCGTCGGGACTTAGGATTCAAAGAGTCGCGGTCAGGGGAAGCCTCGGGATTCCCTCTGCAGGCGGCGCTGTGGGGGCTCAGGGGGGACAGGTTTTGGTACTCACAGTATCAGAGTAGTCCTGGGGTCCCTCCTGAGGTGTTGGATCTCCACCAGCCGAGTCGGGGTCGCCGGGTGCAGTGGTGCAAGTCTCACGCTTCTTGCGGGGAGCTTGCAGGGTTCTTTCAAGGCTGCTGGAAACAAAGTTGCAGCCTTTCTTGGAGCAGGTCCGCTGTCCTCGGGAGTTTCTTGTCTTTTCGAAGCAGGGGCAGTCCTCAGAGGATGTCGAGGTCGCTGGTCCCTTTGGAAGGCGTCGCTGGAGCAGGATCTTTGGAAGGCAGGAGACAGGCCGGTGAGTTTCTGGAGCCAAGGCAGTTGTCGTCTTCTGGTCTTCCTCTGCAGGGGTTTTCAGCTAGGCAGTCCTTCTTCTTGTAGTTGCAGGAATCTAATTTTCTAGGGTTCAGGGTAGCCCTTAAATACTAAATTTAAGGGCGTGTTTAGGTCTGGGGGGTTAGTAGCCAATGGCTACTAGCCCTGAGGGTGGGTACACCCTCTTTGTGCCTCCTCCCAAGGGGAGGGGGTCACAATCCTAACCCTATTGGGGGAATCCTCCATCTGCAAGATGGAGGATTTCTAAAAGTTAGAGTCACCTCAGCTCAGGACACCTTAGGGGCTGTCCTGACTGGCCAGTGACTCCTCCTTGTTATTCTCATTATTTTCTCCGGCCTTGCCGCCAAAAGTGGGGGCCGGGCCGGAGGGGGCGGGCAACTCCACTAGCTGGAGTGTCCTGCGGTGCTGTGACAAAGGGGTGAGCCTTTGAGGCTCACCGCCAGGTGTTACAGCTCCTGCCTGGGGGAGGTGTTAGCATCTCCACCCAGTGCAGGCTTTGTTACTGGCCTCAGAGTGACAAAGGCACTCTCCCCATGGGGCCAGCAACATGTCTCTAGTGTGGCAGGCTGCTGGAACTAGTCAGCCTACACAGATAGTCGGTTAAGTTTCAGGGGGCACATCTAAGGTGCCCTCTGGGGTGTATTTTGCAATAAAATGTACACTGGCATCAGTGTGCATTTATTGTGCTGAGAAGTTTGATACCAAACTTCCCAGTTTTCAGTGTAGCCATTATGGTGCTGTGGAGTTCGTGTTTGACAAACTCTCAGACCATATACTCTTATGGCTACCCTGCACTTACAATGTCTAAGGTTTTGTTTAGACACTGTAGGGGTACCATGCTCATGCACTGGTACCCTCACCTATGGTATAGTGCACCCTGCCTTAGGGCTGTATGGCCTGCTAGAATGGTGTCTTACCTATACTGCATAGGCAGTGAGAGGCTGGCATGGCACCCTGTGGGGAGTGCCATGTCGACTTACTCGTTTTGTCCTCACTAGCACACACAAGCTGGCAAGCAGTGTGTCTGTGCTGAGTGAGAGGTCTCCAGGGTGGCATAAGACATGCTGCAGCCCTTAGAGACCTTCCTTGGCATCAGGGCCCTTGGTACTAGAAGTACCAGTTACAAGGGACTTATCTGGATGCCAGGGTCTGCCAATTGTGGATACAAAAGTACAGGTTAGGGAAAGAACACTGGTGCTGGGGCCTGGTTAGCAGGCCTCAGCACACTTTCAATTGTAAACATAGCATCAGCAAAGGCAAAAAGTCAGGGGGCAACCATGCCAAGGAGGCATTTCCTTACACAGCCCCCCCCCAAACGAAAGAGGATGAGACTAACCTTTCCCAAGAGAGTCTTCATTTTCTAAGTGGAAGAACCTGGAAAGGCCATCTGCATTGGCATGGGCAGTCCCAGGTCTGTGTTCCACTATAAAGTCCATTCCCTGTAGGGAGATGGACCACCTCAACAGTTTAGGATTTTCACCTTTCATTTGCATCAGCCATTTGAGAGGTCTGTGGTCAGTTTGAACTAGGAAGTGAGTCCCAAAGAGGTATGGTCTCAGCTTCTTCAGGGACCAAACCACAGCAAAGGCCTCCCTCTCAATGGCACTCCAACGCTGCTCCCTGGGGAGTAACCTCCTGCTAATGAAAGCAACAGGCTGGTCAAGGCCATCATCATTTGTTTGGGACAAAACTGCCCCTATCCCATGTTCAGAGGCATCAGTCTGCACAATGAACTGCTTAGAATAATCTGGAGCTTTTAGAACTGGTGCTGAGCACATTGCTTGTTTCAGGGTGTCAAAGGCCTGTTGGCATTCCACAGTCCAGTTCACTTTCTTGGGCATCTTCTTGGAGGTGAGTTCAGTGAGGGCTGTCACAATGGATCCATATCCCTTCACAAACCTCCTGTAATACCCAGTCAAGCCAAGGAATGCCCTGACTTGAGTCTGGGTTTTTGGAGCTACCCAGTCCAGAATAGTCTGGATCTTGGGTTGGAGTGGCTGAACTTGGCCTCCACCTACAAGGTGGCCCAAGTAAACCACAGTTCCCTGCCCTATCTGGCATTTGGATGCCTTGATAGAGAGGCCTGCAGATTGCAGAGCCTTCAAAACCTTCTTCAGGTGGACCAGGTGATCCTGCCAGGTGGAGCTAAAGACAGCAATATCATCAAGATAAGCTGTGCTAAAGGACTCCAAGCCAGCAAGGACTTGATTCACCAACCTTTGGAAGGTGGCAGGGGCATTCTTTAAACCAAAGGGCATAACAGTAAACTGATAATGCCCATCAGGTGTGGAGAATGCTGTTTTCTCTTTTGCTCCAGGTGCCATTTTTATTTGCCAGTACCCTGCTGTCAAGTCAAAGGTACTTAAGAATTTGGCAGCACCTAATTTATCTATGAGCTCATCAGCTCTTGGAATTGGATGAGCATCTGTCTTGGTGACAGAATTGAGCCCTCTGTAGTCCACACAAAACCTCATCTCTTTCTTTCCATCTTTGGTGTGAGGTTTGGGGACTAAGACCACTGGGCTAGCCCAGGGGCTGTCAGAGCGCTCAATCACTCCCAATTCCAGCATCTTGTGGACTTCCACCTTGATGCTTTCCTTAACATGGTCAGACTGTCTAAAGATTTTGTTTTTGACAGGCATGCTGTCTCCTGTGTCCACATCATGGGTACACAGGTGTGTCTGACCAGGGGTTAGGGAGAAGAGTTCAGGAAACTGTTGTAGGACTCTCCTACAATCAGCTTGCTGTTGGCCAGAGAGGGTGTCTGAGTAGATCACTCCATCTACTGAGCCATCTTTAGGGTCTGATGAGAGGAGATCAGGGAGAGGTTCACTCTCAGCTTCCTGGTCCTCATCTGTTACCATCAACAGATTCACATCAGCCCTGTCATGGAAGAGCTTAAGGCGGTTCACATGGATCACCCTCTTGGGGCTCCTGCTTGTGCCCAGGTCCACCAGGTAGGTGACCTGGCTCTTCCTTTCTAGTACTGGGTAAGGGCCACTCCATTTGTCCTGGAGTGCCCTGGGAGCCACAGGCTCCAGAACCCAGACTTTCTGCCCTGGCTGGAACTCAACCAGTGCAGCCTTTTGGTCATACCAAAACTTCTGGAGTTGTTGGCTGGCCTCAAGGTTTTTGGTTGCCTTTTCCATGTACTCTGCCATTCTAGAGCGAAGGCCAAGTACATAGTCCACTATGTCTTGTTTAGGCTCATGGAGAGGTCTCTCCCAGCCTTCTTTAACAAGAGCAAGTGGTCCTCTTACAGGATGACCAAACAGAAGTTCAAAGGGTGAGAATCCTACTCCCTTCTGTGGCACCTCTCTGTAAGCGAAAAGCAGACATGGCAAGAGGACATCCCATCTCCTTTTGAGTTTTTCTGGGAGCCCCATGATCATGCCCTTTAATGTCTTGTTGAATCTCTCAACTAAGCCATTAGTTTGTGGATGGTAAGGTGTAGTGAATTTATAAGTCACTCCACACTCATTCCACATATGTTTCAGGTATGCTGACATGAAGTTGGTACCTCTGTCAGACACCACCTCCTTAGGGAAACCCACTCTGGTAAAGATACCAATGAGGGCCTTGGCTACTGCAGGGGCAGTAGTCGACCTAAGGGGAATAGCTTCAGGATACCTAGTAGCATGATCCACTACTACCAGGATATACATATTTCCTGAGGCTGTGGGAGGTTCCAGTGGACCAACTATGTCCACACCCACTCTTTCAAAGGGGACCCCCACCACTGGAAGTGGAATGAGGGGGGCCTTTGGGTGCCCACCTGTCTTACCACTGGCTTGACAGGTGGGACAGGAGAGGCAAAACTCCTTAACCATGTTGGACATATTGGGCCAGTAGAAGTGGTTGACTAACCTCTCCCACGTCTTGGTTTGTCCCAAATGTCCAGCAAGGGGAATGTCATGGGCCAATGTTAGGATGAACTCTCTGAACAGCTGAGGCACTACCACTCTCCTAGTGGCACCAGGTTTGGGGTCTCTGGCCTCAGTGTACAGGAGTCCATCTTCCCAATAGACCCTATGTGTAGGAAGTTGGCTCTGTATGTGCTATTTCAAAGTAAGGAATAGCATGCACAGAGTCCAAGGGTTCCCCTTAGAGGTAAAAATAGTGGTAAAAATAGATAATACTAATGCTCTATTTTGTGGTAGTGTGGTCGAGCAGTAGGCTTATCCAAGGAGTAGTGTTAAGCATTTGTTGTACATACACATAGACAATAAATGAGGTACACACACTCAGAGACAAATCCAGCCAATAGGTTTTTATATAGAAAAATATCTTTTCTTAGTTTATTTTAAGAACCACAGGTTCAAATTCTACATGTAATATCTCATTCGAAAGGTATTGCAGGTAAGTACTTTAGGAGCTTCAAATCATAAAAATTGCATGTATACTTTTCAAGTTATTGACAAATAGCTGTTTTAAAAGTGGACACTTAGTGCAATTTTCACAGTTCCTAGGGGAGGTAAGTACTTGTTAGGTTAACCAGGTAAGTAAGACACTTACAGGGCTTAGTTCTTGGTCCAAGGTAGCCCACCGTTGGGGGTTCAGAGCAACCCCAAAGTCACCACACCAGCAGCTCAGGGCCGGTCAGGTGCAGAGTTCAAAGTGGTGCCCAAAACACATAGGCTAGAATGGAGAGAAGGGGGTGCCCCGGTTCCGGTCTGCTTGCAGGTAAGTACCCGCGTCTTCGGAGGGCAGACCAGGGGGGTTTTGTAGGGCACCGGGGGGGACACAAGTCCACACAGAAATTTCACCCTCAGCAGCGCGGGGGCGGCCGGGTGCAGTGTCGAAACAAGCGTCGGGTTCGCAATGTTAGTCTATGAGAGATCTCGGGATCTCTTCAGCGCTGCAGGCAGGCAAGGGGGGGATTCCTCGGGGAAACCTCCACTTGGGCAAGGGAGAGGGACTCCTGGGGGTCACTTCTCCAGTGAAAGTCCGGTCCTTCAGGTCCTGGGGGCTGCGGGTGCAGGGTCTCTCCCAGGCGTCGGGACTTTGGATTCAAAGAGTCGCGGTCAGGGGAAGCCTCGGGATTCCCTCTGCAGGCGGCGCTGTGGGGGCTCAGGGGGGACAGGTTTTGGTACTCACAGTATCAGAGTAGTCCTGGGGTCCCTCCTGAGGTGTCGGGTCTCCACCAGCCGAGTCGGGGTCGCCGGGTGCAGTGTTGCAAGTCTCACGCTTCTTGCGGGGAGCTTGCAGGGTTCTTTAAAGCTGCTGGAAACAAAGTTGCAGCCTTTCTTGGAGCAGGTCCGCTGTCCTCGGGAGTTTCTTGTCTTTTCGAAGCAGGGGCAGTCCTCAGAGGATGTCGAGGTCGCTGGTCCCTTTGGAAGGCGTCGCTGGAGCAGGATCTTTGGAAGGCAGGAGACAGGCCGGTGAGTTTCTGGAGCCAAGGCAGTTGTCGTCTTCTGGTCTTCCGCTGCAGGGGTTTTCAGCTGGGCAGTCCTTCTTCTTGTAGTTGCAGGAATCTAATTTTCTAGGGTTCAGGGTAGCCCTTAAATACTAAATTTAAGGGCGTGTTTAGGTCTGGGGGGTTAGTAGCCAATGGCTACTAGCCCTGAGGGTGGGTACACCCTCTTTGTGCCTCCTCCCAAGGGGAGGGGGTCACAATCCTAACCCTATTGGGGGAATCCTCCATCTGCAAGATGGAGGATTTCTAAAAGTTAGAGTCACTTCAGCTCAGGACACCTTAGGGGCTGTCCTGACTGGCCAGTGACTCCTCCTTGTTGCTTTCTTTGTTCCCTCCAGCCTTGCCGCCAAAAGTGGGGGCCGTGGCCGGAGGGGGCGGGCAACTCCACTAAGCTGGAGTGCCCTGCTGGGCTGTGACAAAGGGGTGAGCCTTTGAGGCTCACCGCCAGGTGTCACAGCTCCTGCCTGGGGGAGGTGTTAGCATCTCCACCCAGTGCAGGCTTTGTTACTGGCCTCAGAGTGACAAAGGCACTCTCCCCATGGGGCCAGCAACATGTCTCTGGTGTGGCAGGCTGCTGGAACTAGTCAGCCTACACAGACAGTCGGTTAAGTTTCAGGGGGCACCTCTGTGGTGTATTTTACAATAAAATGTACACTGGCATCAGTGTGCATTTATTGTGCTGAGAAGTTTGATACCAAACTTCCCAGTTTTCAGTGTAGCCATTATGGTGCTGTGGAGTTCGTGTAAAACAGACTCCCAGACCATATACTCTTATGGCTACCCTGCACTTACAATGTCTAAGGTTTTGTTTAGACACTGTAGGGGCACAGTGCTCATGCACTGGTACCCTCACCTATGGTATAGTGCACCCTGCCTTAGGGCTGTAAGGCCTGCTAGAGGGGTGTCTTACCTATACTGCATAGGCAGTGAGAGGCTGGCATGGCACCCTGAGGGGAGTGCCATGTCGACTTACTCATTTTGTTCTCACTAGCACACACAGGCTTGTAAGCAGTGTGTCTGTGCTGAGTGAGGGGTCTCTAGGGTGGCATAAGACATGCTGCAGCCCTTAGAGACCTTCCTTGGCATCAGGGCCCTTGGTACTAGAAGTACCAGTTACAAGGGACTTATCTGAATGCCAGGGTGTGCCAATTGTGGATACAATGGTACATTTTAGGTGAAGGAACACTGGTGCTGGGGCCTGGTTAGCAGGGTCCCAGCACACTTCTCAGTCAAGTCAGCATCAGTATCAGGCAAAAAGTGGGGGGTAACTGCAACAGGGAGCCATTTCTTTACACAAGCCCCCCCCCAGCCCACAGGCCAGGAGACTCAGCCCAAGCTGGGAGAGTCTTCCTAGTCTGTCAGGCGAGGAAGAGTAGGAGAAATAGGCTGGTTAGTTGCAGGGCCTACTCTGCCTTACATCCTTCTGTTCAGGTCATTCCCTTTGGGGAACTGACCCACTTCCACAGTGATCGGACCTAGTCTGAATTGCCTCTTGTCTGCCTCTTCAATGTCTCCACCCATTCTTTTTATTTTGGGTTTAGAGGTATCCACCTCTGCTAATCTTATCTTGGCCAGGGTTACCCCTAGCTTACCCATAGAGGTTACCCAGAGCTGGAGTAACCCCACCATGACCAATAGGGTCAGGGGGCCTAACTTGCTATTTGGCATGGGGTCAGACCACCATGCTAAGGATAGTGCAGCCATAAAGGCTAACACCCAGCAGAGGCCACTGACAGCTGTCAGTGCCCAGAACCACACCTTTAGCTCTTCACCTAAAAGGGAAGGGGCTAAGTTACAGGCTTCTTTGGGTTCAGGTTGCCTGTCTGCTGTATTGGAGTGGGGGGTTACCACATCTTGTAGTAAACACCCTTCTTCCACTCTTTCTTCTGTTAGCTGAGGAGCCACCCACTCAGGTTTAACAGTTGCCTGACTAGCCAGGACTTCTTGTGGGTCAGGTTGGACTTTATCAGGGCCATTTTTGGACTTCTCCCCTACTGGAGCAGAATCTCCTTGGCTTGCTGTAACCTTGGCTAAAGGTTGTCCACCCCTCCTACTCTGTTTTCTTTTCTTCTTTTTCTGGGGCCTGCTTGCATTTACTGCAGAGGCAGGACTTCCAGAATCCTTGGGAGAGGACTGGCACTGGACCAGTTCCTCTCTTGAGCTCTGACTAACCTCTGGGTAGTCATTTCCAAGGAGACAATCAAGGGGGAGGTCTGTACTGACTACTACCCTTCTCCAGCTAAGAGTGCCACCCACTTCTATGGGCACTAAAGCCACAGGCCTCTTAGTGACCCTGTCTAGGCTAACTCTTACCCTGGCAGTCTCACCTGGGATGTACTGGTTTGAGAGCACCAGCCTGTCATGCACAATAGTGTGACTGGCACAAGTGTCTCTCAGGGCAGTGGTTGGGATTCCATTCACCAGTAGGTGGTGGAAGTGTCTACTTCCCTCTGGAATCTCCAACTCACCTGTTGGGCCCTGTTTCCAGTTGAAGGCTAGGAAGACCTCCTCATCTGAGGAGTCATCTCCCATGGCTACACTGGTTACCCCAGGAATTTTGTTCTGGGGTTTGTTTTTGGGACAAGAAGTGTCCTTGGTGTGGTGCCCAGACTGTTTACAGTTGTGGCACCATGCCTTAGTGGCATCCCAGTTCTTACCCTGGTACCCACCCTTGTTTTGGGTTGTGTCTTGGGGCCCACCCACCTGTTCTGGTTTTTGGGGGCCTACAGAGGACTCTTTTTCTTTGTTTCTAGTGTTACCCACTTTCTCCTGGGGAGTTTTTGTAACCCCTTTCTTTTGGTCACCCCCAGTGGAAGTTTTGGTTACCCTAGTCTTGACCCAGTGGTCTGCCTTCTTTCCCAATTCTTGGGGAGAAATTGGACCTAGGTCTACCAGATACTGATGCAACTTTTCATTGAAGCAGTTACTTAAAATGTGTTCTTTCATAATCAAATTATAAAGCCCAACATAGTCACACACTTCATTTCCAGTTAACCAACCATCTAGTGTTTTTACTGAGTAGTCTACAAAATCAACCCAGGTCTGGCTCGAGGATTTTTGAGCCCCCCTGAACCTAATTCTATACTCCTCAGTGGAGAATCCAAAGCCCTCAATCAGGGTACCCTTCATGAGGTCATAAGATTCTGCATCTTTTCCAGAGAGTGTGAGGAGTCTATCCCTACACTTTCCAGTGAACATTTCCCAAAGGAGAGCACCCCAGTGAGATCTGTTCACTTTTCTGGTTACACAAGCCCTCTCAAAAGCTGTGAACCATTTGGTGATGTCATCACCATCTTCATATTTTGTTACAATCCCTTTGGGGATTTTTAGGATGTCAGGAGAATCTCTGACCCTATTTAAGTTGCTGCCACCATTGATGGGACCTAGGCCCATCTCTTTTCTTTCCCTTTCTATGGCTAGGAGCTGCTTTTCCAAAGCCAATCTTTTGACCATCCTGGCTAACAGGGGGTCATCTTCACTGAGAGCATCCTCAGTGATTTCAGAAATGCTGGACCCTCCTGTGAGGGAAGCAACATTTCTGACTATCATTTTTGGAGACAGGGCTTGAGAGGCCCTGGTCTCCCTATTTAGGACTGGAAGGGGGGAATTGCCCTCCAAGTCACTAATTTCTTCCTCTGTGAAGTCATCCTCAGAGGGGTTGGCTTTTTCAAACTCTGCCAACAGCTCCTGGAGCTGAATTTTGGTAGGTCTGGAGCCAATGGTTATTTTCTTTATATTACAGAGAGACCTTAGCTCCCTCATCTTAAGATGGAGGTAAGGTGTGGTGTCGAGTTCCACCACCTGCATCTCTGTATCAGACATTATTCTGCTAAGAGTTGGAATACTTTTTTAAGAATCTAAAACTGTTTCTAGAATCTAATTCAAACTTTTAACAAACTTTTTAAACTCTAAAAGACAATGCTAAACAGGGACTTAACACACAAGGCCCTAGCAGGACTTTTACGAATTTAGAAAACTTTCAAATTGCAAAAATGAATTTCTACTGACAATTTTGGAATTTGTCGTGTGATCAGGTATTGGCTGAGTAGTCCAGCAAATGCAAAGTCTTGTACCCCACCGCTGATCCACCAATGTAGGAAGTTGGCTCTGTATGTGCTATTTCAAAGTAAGGAATAGCATGCACAGAGTCCAAGGGTTCCCCTTAGAGGTAAAAATAGTGGTAAAAATAGATAATACTAATGCTCTATTTTGTGGTAGTGTGGTCGAGCAGTAGGCTTATCCAAGGAGTAGTGTTAAGCATTTGTTGTACATACACATAGACAATAAATGAGGTACACACACTCAGAGACAAATCCAGCCAATAGGTTTTTATATAGAAAAATATCTTTTCTTAGTTTATTTTAAGAACCACAGGTTCAAATTCTACATGTAATAGCTCATTCGAAAGGTATTGCAGGTAAGTACTTTAGGAACTTCAAATCATCAAAATTGCATGTATACTTTTCAAGTTATTCACAAATAGCTGTTTTAAAAGTGGACACTTAGTGCAATTTTCACAGTTCCTAGGGGAGGTAAGTACTTGTTAGGTTAACCAGGTAAGTAAGACACTTACAGGGCTTAGTTCTTGGTCCAAGGTAGCCCACCGTTGGGGGTTCAGAGCAACCCCAAAGTCACCACACCAGCAGCTCAGGGCCGGTCAGGTGCAGAGTTCAAAGTGGTGCCCAAAACACATAGGCTAGAATGGAGAGAAGGGGGTGCCCCGGTTCCGGTCTGCTTGCAGGTAAGTACCCGCGTCTTCGGAGGGCAGACCAGGGGGGTTTTGTAGGGCACCGGGGGGGACACAAGTCCACACAGAAATTTCACCCTCAGCAGCGCGGGGGCGGCCGGGTGCAGTGTCGAAACAAGCGTCGGGTTCGCAATGTTAGTCTATGAGAGATCTCGGGATCTCTTCAGCGCTGCAGGCAGGCAAGGGGGGGATTCCTCGGGGAAACCTCCACTTGGGCAAGGGAGAGGGACTCCTGGGGGTCACTTCTCCAGTGAAAGTCCGGTCCTTCAGGTCCTGGGGGCTGCGGGTGCAGGGTCTCTCCCAGGCGTCGGGACTTTGGATTCAAAGAGTCGCGGTCAGGGGAAGCCTCGGGATTCCCTCTGCAGGCGGCGCTGTGGGGGCTCAGGGGGGACAGGTTTTGGTACTCACAGTATCAGAGTAGTCCTGGGGTCCCTCCTGAGGTGTCGGGTCTCCACCAGCCGAGTCGGGGTCGCCGGGTGCAGTGTTGCAAGTCTCACGCTTCTTGCGGGGAGCTTGCAGGGTTCTTTAAAGCTGCTGGAAACAAAGTTGCAGCCTTTCTTGGAGCAGGTCCGCTGTCCTCGGGAGTTTCTTGTCTTTTCGAAGCAGGGGCAGTCCTCAGAGGATGTCGAGGTCGCTGGTCCCTTTGGAAGGCGTCGCTGGAGCAGGATCTTTGGAAGGCAGGAGACAGGCCGGTGAGTTTCTGGAGCCAAGGCAGTTGTCGTCTTCTGGTCTTCCGCTGCAGGGGTTTTCAGCTGGGCAGTCCTTCTTCTTGTAGTTGCAGGAATCTAATTTTCTAGGGTTCAGGGTAGCCCTTAAATACTAAATTTAAGGGCGTGTTTAGGTCTGGGGGGTTAGTAGCCAATGGCTACTAGCCCTGAGGGTGGGTACACCCTCTTTGTGCCTCCTCCCAAGGGGAGGGGGTCACAATCCTAACCCTATTGGGGGAATCCTCCATCTGCAAGATGGAGGATTTCTAAAAGTTAGAGTCACTTCAGCTCAGGACACCTTAGGGGCTGTCCTGACTGGCCAGTGACTCCTCCTTGTTGCTTTCTTTGTTCCCTCCAGCCTTGCCGCCAAAAGTGGGGGCAGTGGCCGGAGGGGGCGGGCAACTCCACTAAGCTGGAGTGCCCTGCTGGGCTGTGACAAAGGGGTGAGCCTTTGAGGCTCACCGCCAGGTGTCACAGCTCCTGCCTGGGGGAGGTGTTAGCATCTCCACCCAGTGCAGGCTTTGTTACTGGCCTCAGAGTGACAAAGGCACTCTCCCCATGGGGCCAGCAACATGTCTCTGGTGTGGCAGGCTGCTGGAACTAGTCAGCCTACACAGACAGTCGGTTAAGTTTCAGGGGGCACCTCTGTGGTGTATTTTACAATAAAATGTACACTGGCATCAGTGTGCATTTATTGTGCTGAGAAGTTTGATACCAAACTTCCCAGTTTTCAGTGTAGCCATTATGGTGCTGTGGAGTTCGTGTAAAACAGACTCCCAGACCATATACTCTTATGGCTACCCTGCACTTACAATGTCTAAGGTTTTGTTTAGACACTGTAGGGGCACAGTGCTCATGCACTGGTACCCTCACCTATGGTATAGTGCACCCTGCCTTAGGGCTGTAAGGCCTGCTAGAGGGGTGTCTTACCTATACTGCATAGGCAGTGAGAGGCTGGCATGGCACCCTGAGGGGAGTGCCATGTCGACTTACTCGTTTTGTCCTCACTAGCACACACCAGCTGGCAAGCAGTGTGTCTGTGCTGAGTGAGAGGTCTCCAGGGTGGCATAAGACATGCTGCAGCCCTTAGAGACCTTCCCTGGCATCAGGGCCCTTGGTACTAGAAGCACCAGTTACAAGGGACTTATCTGAATGCCAGGGTGTGCCAATTGTGGATACAATGGTACATTTTAGGTGAAGGAACACTGGTGCTGGGGCCTGGTTAGCAGGGTCCCAGCACACTTCTCAGTCAAGTCAGCATCAGTATCAGGCAAAAAGTGGGGGGTAACTGCAACAGGGAGCCATTTCTTTACACTATGTGTTCCATTTTTCTTGCCCTTGGACTCTTCAGCAGCTTGCTGCCTAAGGCCTTCAAGAGAGGGACAGGTTTCTTGTCCCTTACACAGCTCCTCCCTTGAGGGTCCCCCTGGGCCTAAGAGCTCAACCTGATAAGGTTCAAGCTCCAAAGGCTCAGTTCCCTCAGAGGGCAGAACTTCTTCCTGAGAAGAGAGGTTCCCTTTCTTTTGCTGTGTTGCAGTTGGTTTCCCCACTGACTTTCCTGTTCTCTTGGTAGGCTGGGCCATTCTTCCAGACTCCAGCTCTACTTGTTCACCCTGTGCCTTGCATTGTGCTCTTGTTTTCACACACACCAGTTCAGGGATACCCAGCATTGCTGCATGGGTTTTTAGTTCTACCTCAGCCCATGCTGAGGACTCCAGGTCATTTCCAAGCAGACAGTCCACTGGGATATTTGAGGAGACCACCACCTGTTTCAGGCCATTGACCCCTCCCCATTCTAAAGTAACCATTGCCATGGGATGTACTTTTCTCTGATTGTCAGCGTTGGTGACTGTGTAAGTTTTTCCAGTCAGGTATTGGCCAGGGGAAACCAGTTTCTCTGTCACCATGGTGACACTGGCACCTGTATCCCTCAGGCCCTCTATTCTAGTCCCATTAATTAAGAGTTGCTGTCTGTATTTTTGCATGTTAGGCGGCCAGACAGCTAGTGTGGCTAAATCCACCCCACCCTCAGAAACTAGAGTAGCTTCAGTGTGGACCCTGATTTGCTCTGGGCACACTGTTGATCCCACTTGGAGACTAGCCATACCAGTGTTACCTGGATGGGAGTTTGGAGTGGAACCTTTCTTGGGACAGGCCTTGTCTCCAGTTTGGTGTCCATGCTGTTTACAGCTATGACACCAGGCCTTTTTGGGATCAAAGTTTTTACCCTTGTACCCATTGTTTTGTGAAGAGGCTCTGGGCCCACCCTCCTGTGCAGGTTTTTGGGGGCCTGTAGAAGACTCTTTACTATTTTTAGTTTTGGTTGTCTCATCACCCTTCCCCTGGGGAGTCTTTGTGACCCCTTTCTTTTGGTCACCCCCTGTTGAAGTCTTGGACACCCTTGTCTTGACCCAATGGTCCGCCTTCTTTCCCAATTCTTGGGGAGAAATTGGTCCTAGGTCTACCAGATGCTGATGCAGTTTATCATTGAAACAATTACTTAATAGGTGTTCTTTCACAAATAAATTGTACAGCCCATCATAATTACTTACACCACTGCCTTGAATCCAACCATCTAGTGTTTTCACTGAGTAGTCTACAAAGTCAACCCAGGTCTGGCTCGAGGATTTTTGAGCCCCCCTGAATCTAATCCTATACTCCTCAGTGGAGAATCCAAAGCCCTCAATCAGGGTACCCTTCATGAGGTCATAAGATTCTGCATCTTGTCCAGAGAGTGTGAGGAGTCTATCCCTACACTTTCCTGTGAACATTTCCCAAAGGAGAGCACCCCAGTGAGATCTGTTCACTTTTCTGGTTACACAAGCCCTCTCAAAAGCTGTGAACCATTTGGTGATGTCATCACCATCTTCATATTTAGTTACAATCCCTTTAGGGATTTTCAACATGTCAGGAGAATCTCTGACCCTATTTATGTTGCTGCCACCATTGATGGGTCCTAGGCCCATCTCTTGTCTTTCCCTCTCTATGGCTAGGATCTGTCTTTCCAAAGCCAATCTTTTGGCCATCCTGGCTAACTGGATGTCCTCTTCACTGGGGTTATCCTCAGTGATTTCAGAGGTGTTGGTCTCTCCTGTGAGGGAACCAGCATCTCTGACTATTATTTTTGGAGTCAGGGTTTGAGGGACCCTGTTCTCCCTAGATAGGACTGGTAGGGGGGAATTTTCCTCCAAGTCACTATCTTCTTCCTCTGAGTTGCCACCCTCAGAGGGGTTGGCCTTTTCAAACTCTGCCAAAAGCTCCTGGAGCTGTATTTTGGTAGGTTTGGGGCCCATTGTTATTTTCTTTATTTTACAGAGTGACCTTAGCTCCCTCATCTTAAGATGGAGGTAAGGTGTGGTGTCGAGTTCCACCACAGTCACATCTGTGCTAGACATTTTGCTTCTAAAAGTTGGAATACTTTTTAAGAATCTACAACTGGTTCTAGAATCTAATTCAAACTTTTACAAACTTTTAAACTCTAAAAGAAATGCTAAACAGGATCTAACACAAGGCCCTAGCAGGTCTTTTAAGAATTTAGAAAACTTTTCAAATTGCAAAAATCAATTTCTAATGACAATTTTGGAATTTGTCGTGTGATCAGGTATTGGCTGAGTAGTCCAGCAAATGCAAAGTCTTGTACCCCACCGCTGATCCACCAATGTAGGAAGTTGGCTCTGTATGTGCTATTTCAAAGTAAGGAATAGCATGCACAGAGTCCAAGGGTTCCCCTTAGAGGTAAGATAGTGGTAAAAATAGATAATACTAATGCTCTATTTTGTGGTAGTGTGGTCGAGCAGTAGGCTTATCCAAGGAGTAGTGTTAAGCATTTGTTGTACATACACATAGACAATAAATGAGGTACACACACTCAGAGACAAATCCAGCCAATAGGTTTTGTATAGAAAAATATCTTTTCTTAGTTTATTTTAGGAACCACAGGTTCAAATTCTACATGTAATATCTCATTCGAAAGGTATTGCAGGTAAGTACTTTAGGAGCTTCAAATCATAAAAATTGCATGTATACTTTTCAAGTTATTGACAAATAGCTGTTTTAAAAGTGGACACTTAGTGCAATTTTCACAGTTCCTAGGGGAGGTAAGTTTTTGTTAGTTTTACCAGGTAAGTAAGACACTTACAGGGTTCAGTTCTTGGTCCAAGGTAGCCCACCGTTGGGGGTTCAGAGCAACCCCAAAGTCACCACACCAGCAGCTCAGGGCCGGTCAGGTGCAGAGTTCGAAGTGGTGCCCAAAACACATAGGCTAGAATGGAGAGAAGGGGGTGCCCCGGTTCCGGTCTGCTTGCAGGTAAGTACCCGCGTCTTCGGAGGGCAGACCAGGGGGGTTTTGTAGGGCACCGGGGGGGACACAAGCCCACACAGAAATTTCACCCTCAGCGGCGCGGGGGCGGCCGGGTGCAGTGTAGAAACAGGCGTCGGGTTCGCAATGTTAGTCTATGAGAGATCTCGGGATCTCTTCAGCGCTGCAGGCAGGCAAGGGGGGGGGTTCCTCGGGGAAACCTCCACTTGGGCAAGGGAGAAGGACTCCTGGGGGTCACTTCTCCAGTGAAAGTCCGGTCCTTCAGGTCCTGGGGGCTGCGGGTGCAGGGTCTCTCCCAGGCGTCGGGACTTAGGATTCAAAGAGTCGCGGTCAGGGGAAGCCTCGGGATTCCCTCTGCAGGCGGCGCTGTGGGGGCTCAGGGGGGACAGGTTTTGGTACTCACAGTATCAGAGTAGTCCTGGGGTCCCTCCTGAGGTGTTGGATCTCCACCAGCCGAGTCGGGGTCGCCGGGTGCAGTGGTGCAAGTCTCACGCTTCTTGCGGGGAGCTTGCAGGGTTCTTTCAAGGCTGCTGGAAACAAAGTTGCAGCCTTTCTTGGAGCAGGTCCGCTGTCCTCGGGAGTTTCTTGTCTTTTCGAAGCAGGGGCAGTCCTCAGAGGATGTCGAGGTCGCTGGTCCCTTTGGAAGGCGTCGCTGGAGCAGGATCTTTGGAAGGCAGGAGACAGGCCGGTGAGTTTCTGGAGCCAAGGCAGTTGTCGTCTTCTGGTCTTCCGCTGCAGGGGTTTTCAGCTAGGCAGTCCTTCTTCTTGTAGTTGCAGGAATCTAATTTTCTAGGGTTCAGGGTAGCCCTTAAATACTAAATTTAAGGGCGTGTTTAGGTCTGGGGGGTTAGTAGCCAATGGCTACTAGCCCTGAGGGTGGGTACACCCTCTTTGTGCCTCCTCCCAAGGGGAGGGGGTCACAATCCTAACCCTATTGGGGGAATCCTCCATCTGCAAGATGGAGGATTTCTAAAAGTTAGTCACCTCAGCTCAGGACACCTTAGGGGCTGTCCTGACTGGCCAGTGACTCCTCCTTGTTATTCTCATTATTTTCTCCGGCCTTGCCGCCAAAAGTGGGGGCCGGGCCGGAGGGGGCGGGCAACTCCACTAGCTGGAGTGTCCTGCGGTGCTGTGACAAAGGGGTGAGCCTTTGAGGCTCACCGCCAGGTGTTACAGCTCCTGCCTGGGGGAGGTGTTAGCATCTCCACCCAGTGCAGGCTTTGTTACTGGCCTCAGAGTGACAAAGGCACTCTCCCCATGGGGCCAGCAACATGTCTCTAGTGTGGCAGGCTGCTGGAACTAGTCAGCCTACACAGATAGTCGGTTAAGTTTCAGGGGGCACCTCTAAGGTGCCCTCTGGGGTGTATTTTGCAATAAAATGTACACTGGCATCAGTGTGCATTTATTGTGCTGAGAAGTTTGATACCAAACTTCCCAGTTTTCAGTGTAGCCATTATGGTGCTGTGGAGTTCGTGTTTGACAAACTCTCAGACCATATACTCTTATGGCTACCCTGCACTTACAATGTCTAAGGTTTTGTTTAGACACTGTAGGGGTACCATGCTCATGCACTGGTACCCTCACCCATGGTATAGTGCACCCTGCCTTAGGGCTGTAAGGCCTGCTAGAGGGGTGTCTTACCTATACTGCATAGGCAGTGAGAGGCTGGCATGGCACCCTGAGGGGAGTGCCATGTCGACTTACTCGTTTTGTCCTCACTAGCACACACAAGCTGGCAAGCAGTGTGTCTGTGCTGAGTGAGAGGTCTCCAGGGTGGCATAAGACATGCTGCAGCCCTTAGAGACCTTCCTTGGCATCAGGGCCCTTGGTACTAGAAGTACCAGTTACAAGGGACTTATCTGGATGCCAGGGTCTGCCAATTGTGGATACAAAAGTACAGGTTAGGGAAAGAACACTGGTGCTGGGGCCTGGTTAGCAGGCCTCAGCACACTTTCAATTGTAAACATAGCATCAGCAAAGGCAAAAAGTCAGGGGGCAACCATGCCAAGGAGGCATTTCCTTACAGGGCACAACAAGTGGTGGAAGAAGGCCAAAGTATCTCTATCAATCAGATACGGTCGGCAATGGATGCGGCAGACACAGCTGCTAGGACTGTAAATACAGCAGTCACCATACGGAGACACGCATGGCTACGCACCTCAGGATTCAAGCCAGAAATTCAACAAGCGGTGCTGAATATGCCTTTTAACGGACAGCAGTTGTTTGGCCCGGAGGTGGACACTGCTATCGAGAAACTTAAAAAAGACACAGATACGGCCAAAGCCATGGGCGCACTCTACTCCCCACAGAGCAGAGGCACATTTCGTAAAACACAGTTTAGAGGGGGGTTTCGAGGACAGAGCACAGAACCCTCAACCTCACAAACAAGACCCACATACCAGAGTCAATATCACAGGGGAAGTTTTCGGGGACAATACAGAGGGGGACAGTTCCCTAAAACTAGAGGGATGTTCCAAAGTCCCAAAACACCGCAAAATAAACAGTGACTTCAGCATCACAAATCCCCAACACATAACACTAGTGGGGGGGAGACTAACCAATTTTTACAGAAATTGGGAAGAAATAACAACAGACACGTGGGTCCTAGCCATTATCCAACATGGTTATTGCATAGAATTCCTACAATTGCCTCCAAATGCCCCTCCGAAAACACACAACATGTCCAAACAACACATGGATCTATTACAACTAGAGGTCCAAGCGTTGTTGCTAAAAGATGCAATAGAACTAGTACCAGTTCATCAGAAAGGAACAGAGGTTTACTCCCTGTACTTTCTCATACCCAAAAAAGACAAAACTCTAAGACCCATACTAGATCTCAGAACATTAAACATTTATATCAAATCAGATCACTTTCACATGGTGACACTGCAAGACGTGATCCTATTGCTCAAACAACAAGACTACATGACAACACTAGACCTCAAGGATGCATATTTCCATATACCGATACATCCTTCACACAGAAAGTACTTAAGGTTTGTATTCCAAGGAGTACATTACCAGTTCAAAGTGTTGCCATTCGAAATAACATCAGCGCCGAGTTTTTACAAAATGCCTTGCCGTAGTGGCAGCCCATATCAGAAGGCAGCAAATACATGTGTTCCCGTACCTAGAAGATTGGTTATTCAAAACCAATACGCAAGAACGGTGTTCACAACACACAAAGTATGTAATAGAAACCCTTCACAAGCTAGGGTTCTCACTCAACTACAACAAATCACACCTACAGCTGTGTCAAATACAACAGTACTTAGGAGCAACAATCAACACAAAAAAAGGGATTGCCACTCCAAGTCCACAAAGGGTACAGGCATTCCAAAGCATAATACAGGCCATGCACCCAAACCAAAGGTTCCAGGTAAAATTAGTAATGAAACTACTAGGCATGATGTCCTCATGCATAGCCATTGTCCCAAACGCAAGATTACACATGCGGCACTTACAACAGTGCGTAGCATCACAATGGTCACAAGCACAGGGTCAACTTTAAGATCTAGTGTTGATAGACCGCCAAACATACAACCCGCTTCAATGGTGGAATACTATAAATTTAAACAAAGGGCGGCCATTCCAGGACCCAGTGCCTCAATACGTAATCACAACGGATGCTTCCATGGTAGGGTGGGGAGCACAGCTCAACCAACATAGCATCAAAGGACAATGGGACACTCAGCAGAGACAGCTTCATATAAATCACTTAGAACTACTAGCAGTATTTCTAGCGCTGAAAGCATTTCAACCTATAAAAACCCACAAACACATTCTTGTCAAAACAGACAACATGACAACGATGTATTATCTGAACAAACAGGGAGGGACACACTCGACACAATTGTGTCTCTTAGCTCAAAAGATATGGCATTGGGCGATTCACAACCACACTTGCCTAATAGCGCAGTTCATACCAGGAATTCAAAATCAGTTAGCCGACAATCTCTCTCGGGATCACCAACAGATCCACGAATGGGAAATTCATCCCCAAATACTAAAGACTTACTTCCAAAAATGGGGAACACCACAAATAGACCTATTTGCAACAAAAGAAAACGCAAAATGCCAAAACGTCGCATCCAGGTACCCACAGGCTCACTCTCAAGGCAATGCGTTATGGATGAGTTGGTCAGGGATATTTGCGTACGCTTTTCCCCCCTCTCCCACTCCTTCCTTATCTAGTAAACAAATTGAGTCAAAACAACCTCAAACTCATACTGATAGCACCAACTTGGGCACGACAACCTTGGTACACAACACTACTAGACTTCTCAGTAGTGCCACATATCAAACTGCCAAACAGACCAGATCTGTTAACTCAACACAAACAACAGATCAGACACCCGAATCCAGCATCGCTCAATCTAGCAATTTGGCTTCTGAAATCTTAGAATTCGGACACCTAGACCTTACACAAGAATGCATGGAGGTCATAAAACAAGCTAGGAGACCAACCACAAGACATTGCTACGCAAATAAGTGGAAAAGATTTGTTTATTACTGCCATAATAATCAAATTCAACCATTACACGCATCTGCTAGAAACATCATAAGCTACCTACTACACTTACAAAAGTCTAAGTTAGCTTTTTCATCCATTAAAATACATCTGACTGCAATTTCAGCTTATCTGCAAATTACGCACTCAACTTCATTATTCAGAATCCCAGTCATAAAAGCATTCATGGAGAGTCTGAAAAGGATTATCCCACCAAGAACACCACCAGTTCCTTCGTGGAACCTCAACATCATATTAACACGACTCATCGGTCCACCATTTGAACCCATGCACTCATGTGAGATGCAGTACTTAGCTATTAGAAAGGCTACTTTCCATGTTATCACATCTCTCAGAAGAGTAAGTGAAATACAAGCCTTTGCCATACAAGAACCCTTTATCCAAATACACAAACATAAACTAGTTCTACGCACAAATCCAAAATTCTTACCTAAAGTTATATCACCGTTCCACTTAAATCAAACAGTGGAACTCCCAGTGTTCTTTCCAGAACCAGATTCTGTAGCCGAGAGAGCATTACATACATTAGACATCAAAAGGGCACTAATGTACTACATTGATAGAACAAAACAAATTCGCAAAACAATTGTTTGTTGCTTTCCAAAAGCCTCATACAGGGAATCCAATATCCAAACAAGGCATTGCCAGATGGATAGTTAAATGTATTCAAACCTGTTATATAAAAGCAAAAAGAGAACTGCCTATTACACCAAAGGCACAGTCCACTAGAAAGAAAGGTGCTACCATGGCCTTTCTGGGAAACATACCAATGACTGAAATATGTAAAGCAGCCACATGCTCTACGCCTCATACATTTACCAAGCATTACTGCGTGGATGTGTTAACAACACAACAAGCCACAGTAGGACAAGCAGTATTACAGACATTATTTCAAACAACTTCAACTCCTACAGGCTGAACCACCGCTTTTGGGGAGATAACTGCTTACTAGTCTATGCACAGCATGTGTATCTGCAGCTACACATGCCACCGAACGGAAAATGTCACTTACCCAGTGTACATCTGTTCGTGGCATGAGACGCTGCAGATTCACATGCGCCCTCCCACCTCCCCGGGAGCCTGTAGCCGTTTTAAGTTGAGAAAAAAAAAAATAGACTTGTACATTTGTAAATTTGTAAATATATCATTTTTAACCACATTATGTACATATATATTTACTCCATTGCATGGGCACTATTACTATATACCCAACTCCTACCTCACCCTCTGCGGGGAAAACAATCTAAGATGGAGTCGACGCCCATGCGCAATGGAGCCGAAAGGGGAGGAGTCCCTCGATCTCGTGACTCGAAAAAGACTTCTTCGAAGAAAAACAACTTGTAACACTCCGAGCCCAACACTAGATGGCGGGATGTGCACAGCATGTGAATCTGCAGCGTCTCATGCCACAAACAGGTGTACACTGGGTAAGTGACATTTTCCATATATATATATTTTTTTTTAACAATGTCAGCCTTTTTTTTAAAAAAATTCTGCGATCCCGCAAGTGTACAACAGGATCCCGCAAAAAAACTTTTTTTTTTTTTAATATAGGCCCGTGGAACTAGGGGAGAAGGGTATCCCTTCTCCACTCACGCCCCCTTTTATATTATATTTTGTAAAATCATTTTCAGGACAAGGGACTAAGGGCCTGATTACAACTTTGGAGGAAGGTGTTAATCCGTCCCAAATGTGACAGATATACCACCTGCCGTATTACGGGTCCATTATATCCTATGGAACTCGTAATACGGTGGGAAGGATATCCGTCACATTTGGGACGGATTAACACCCTCCTCCAAAGTTGTAATCAGGCCCTTAGTTCCCAGAGTCCTGTAATGACAGCTGCAAAATATTTCTGCATTTTGCAATCAGCCAATTAGAGCACTCGCTCCTGCTTGACCGAGATTTCCCAATGGAAAACAGCCCTCTCAGCCAATCAGAATACTCTATTTTTTTAATTTCCCTCATGGGACTCTTTCAAGTGTTTTTCGAACCCAACTGTCCTGAAATAGAAATATCTTTGATCCTCAATTCCTCAAAAACTACTGAATGGATTTACTCCATATCATGAAAAGCACACTTCCTGGAATAAGACCTGGCTTCTGGACAAATTTGGTATAATTTAGTTCTGCAGTTTTTGCATTATTGTGTTTAAAAATATACGGGAAATGCATGGGAATTTTGGTTTGGGGACCCTTTCTCAGCTCCCACTTCTTGGATCACCCCAAAAATTTGTAGGAAGGAGCTAAGGTGGATTATTTTTTTTTCTTTGGAAAGTTTAGTGAAGATTCATAAAACTGTGGGTTAATAAGGTACCAGGATGAGTTGTTTTTTCGGCTTTCTGTGTTTACTATACTAGTTTTCATAGAACGTGCTCAGCCGTAGCAGTGGTGACTTGGAAGGAGCCTCAACACACTGTTATTATGACAGAGGTGCTTTCTTCTTTCAGGTGGCGTGCTCTTATTTCTCACGGGGCAAGCAGAAGTACACTCGCTGTGTAGAAGACTGAGGAAGGCCTTTCCGTACAACCCTACGAACCACCCTGAAGGTGAGTGGGGCTGACTGGGGTCTCAAGTTTTATTGTAGGCAGTATACATTTCTCTGAGGCGGAGAGGACTACTCAGATGGTGATATCCGAAGAGACTTCTCTCTCACCCCCAGCCCTCCCCGAGCATTTCCTTCTAGACCCTGGACCACAGTTAGTGCATTTGTAGTTGCAAGTCAGCCTTTCCAAAAAGTATTCTGTGAGTTAGTACAGCTGCAGTATCCCCCATGCGGCTGTCATGGTCTTTCCATGGCTTCTGTTTCTTTCCTGATTGACATTATGACTCTCCCTGTGCCCTTCATTCTCCTATCCATGCATATTATCTCCTCTGTGCTCAGTGATGTTCCATGTGTCTTGCAGGCTGGAGGTGGTGGAAGTCCCACCTCAGTTTGGCAGCATGTTCGCATTGTCTGCCTTGCACCAGGCAGGCAACAAGTTTAGTATTTGCCTCAGTGCAGTTTTAATCAGTGGTTTCACTGCCTCGCTGAAGGGCTGTGCGGAGGGTTCACTGCTTTGCTGCAGTGCTGCAGCTGGTGCGTCACAGCCTCAGTGCAGTGGTGCAGCTGCTGGGCTCACATCTGTGCCTCACTGGTGCAGCTGGTGCGTCACAGCCTCAGTGCAGTGGTGCAGCTGCTGGGCTCACATCTGTGCCTCACTGGTGCAGCTGGTGCGTCACAGCCTCAGTGCAGTGCTTCACCTGCTTTGCTCTCAGCCTCAGTGCAGTGGTGCAGCTGCTGGGCTCACATCTGTGCCTCACTGGTGCAGCTGGTGCGTCACAGCCGCCGCGCAGTGCTTCTGCCATTTTGCTCACAGCGTCAGTTCAGTGCTGCAGTTGATCACTCACCTCTCCTTCCTCCTGGAAGTGTGCGGTGTGGGGAGTTCTTCTGTTACTGAGTTTCCTGGGCCTTGGTTTGCAGGCGGCACCTCAAGCGCTCTGCAGTGAAAGGTTTCCCGGTTCATCACTCTTGCTGCCGGGTGGGGGCAGTACTAACTCTCCATATTGCCTCCTCCCCAGTTTTATCCATCCCAGCCTTTCCGTACCGCTCCCTTGACCAGGAGCATCTTCCCTCCCTTTGCCCCCAGTAGGACTGCTGAAGATCTGGGCTCAGGTCCCGAGTGGTCTCTACTTGGTAGCCCTTCCTTGTATCCATCCCTATGTTCTGAGAACTGCATCCAGCATTTGTGACTTCTTAAACTGCTAGTCTTTGGGTCAGTCCTACTAAAGAAAACGTATTCGGAGGCGGGTAGCACTTGCAGGCAGGAGGACCAAGGTAGGGTGAGCACCTGACTTCAGATCATCACAAACACTGTTTCCAGTTGTGAACATTATCAGCTACCTGGGGGATGTGGGCCTCGGGCATTTGGTATCAGAAAGGGCCTTCACCTGCTGTTGGGCTCGTCAGAGAGGAGAGCGATTTGCAAGATGAGTTATTGCGACAGGATTCTCTGGGCGAGGTTGGTCCGTGCTGGTTTTACAGTCTCAGAATACTTGCCTTATTTGCTCACTATTGTCACCTTTCTTTTAGGAGGCGGTGAAATGGAAGATGCATCTGAAGAAATTAAAATAAGAAAAAAAAATAAAAGAAAGAAAGTGGTGGTAGGTGATTGGTGTTTGAAAAGGTCATTCTTGTTCTGTCGCTGTTTTGTTGTTCCCTCTGTACATTTCCCGTCTTGGTCATGTCTGCAGGTTCTTCTTCTTTTAACTGTTTCAACCCTTTTGACATCTTGTTATGTTATTTGCTGTTCTATTTTCCATCTTTGACCTTCTGCGTGTCTCTGTTTTGTGTCATTTTCCTTTTACTGGATCTGCTCTCTGCAGTGTTGGTCTTTTTTGCAGCTCCGGTCCATTTTCCCATCTTTGTTTTTTCTGCTTCCTGAATCCACTCTGCTGCCTTGGTCCCTCCTGCCACATCTGTGATTTCTCTTGCCTCAGTCCTCCGTGCTGCCTAGGTCTCTTCTTTACATGGATTTTGTCCCCCAGGCTCAGTAAGAGTTACACTTTGAGTCAGACGCGCACTTCACGGCCCTTTGACCAGCAGCTCGCACGTGGTAGTGTTTTCTCCTTCTTCACTTGAGCACACATTGTTTCACTGCTTCCTCAGCTCTGTGTTGCTCTAAATGTTTAACCTTCATTGTGAAGCTCCCACCTGTGTCCCTCCTTCTTCTGCTTCTGCCTTCACCTTTCAGAACAGGTTTTAAATGACGGCGCTAGTTCCAAAGCCCCTTCTCTGAAGCCGATGCAGTTGTGTTTGCCGTTCTGTCTTTAGTTGCTCGCTCTGTGGCACTTTCCTTCAAGGACCTTTTGACGCTGCTGCACTGGTGCTTTCTTTTTCAGGAATGACCCCTCACCCCCCATTCAGAGGCCTAGTGCCAAGAAGCAGAATGGACCTGTCAAACCTATTCACATTGAGCTTAACCAAGAAACGTGGCCTTCTGGGCATTATTTCTTGACCAACATGAAGAATTGGGCTTTCTGCCAGTCTGTACTATCATTATGTGTCTAATTCTGGATCTGTCCCCCAAGGTGCCCAGTGGGCGACATTTACCACCCACTGCGCTGTGGCGCCCTCGCTGACTGTTTTCAGTGATGAGAACACAGAGGTGACTGAGATTTATTGACACCGCGAAGGATAACACTGCCAGGGGTGTCCAGAACCACCTGGAGGGCCGCAAGGCCTAAATCTTTAAAAGCCTGTCCTAAAGTTAAACCCACCTTATGTAGCTGAGCTGGAGCTTCCACCACAGCAGCCGAACATCTGTCCAGTCCTTTCACTGCGGGCATCAGCATCTTTATAAGCACCGGTTAGAAGGCACAGAGCCTTGTCTCAGAGGTCCCTTCCTTGTGGTTAGCGTTTAGTGGCTGTCCGGTTAACTGGACCATTACAGTCATACCATAGATCCTCTGTATGGGCACCTGCCATGGGACTTGAGACTCGCTGGCTTGTCACTGCGGGCATCAGCATCTTTATAAGCACCGGTTAGAAGGCACAAGCCTTGTCTCAGGGGTCCCTTCCTTGTGGTTAGCGTTCAGTGGCTGTCCAGTTAACTGGACCATTACAGTCATACCATAGATCCTCTGTATGGGCACCTGCCATGGGACTTGAGACTCGCTGGCTTGTCACTGCGGGCATCAGCATCTTTATAAGCACCGGTTAGAAGGCACAGAGCCTTGTCTCAGAGGTCCCTTCCTTGTGGTTAGCGTTCAGTGGCTGTCCGGTTAACTGGACCATTACAGTCATACCATAGATCCTCTGTATGGGCACCTGCCATGGGACTTGAGACACGGTGGCTTGTCACTGCGGGCATCAGCATCTTTATAAGCACCGGTTAGAAGGCACAGAGCCTTGTCTCAGGGGTCCCTTCCTTGTGGTTAGCGTGTCTGCTGAACTGGACCATTACAGTCATACCATAGATCCTCTGTATGGGTACCTCCCATGGGACTTGAGACTCGGTGGCTTGTCACTGCGGGCATCAGCATCTTTATAAGCACTGGTTAGAAGGCACAGAGCCTTGTCTCAGAGGTCCCTTCCTTGTGGTTAGCATGTCTGCTGAACTGGAACATTACAGTCATATGATAGAGCCTCTGTACGGGCAAGACTCTCTGGCCTTTCACATCTCTAACATTACAACGGAAGAGGGATTACAACTCAGGTAGGTTCAGACCAGCGGACGGTCCCTGCAGGTTCTTAATAGTGTGTGAGTGAAAGAAGCGCTGGGAGAGGATCAAACAGAGGATCTGTGATAGTTCATTAACCTCTTTTCAACAAAGATGGTTGTAAGGAAATGCCTCCTTGGCATGGTTACCCCCTGACTTTTTGCCTTTGCTGATGCTATGTTTTGAATTGAAAGTGTGCTGAGGCCTGCTAACCAGGCCCCAGCACCAGTGTTCTTTCCCTAACCTGTACTTTTGTATCCACAATTGGCACACCCTGGCATCCAGATAAGTCCCTTGTAAATGGTACCCCTGGTACCAAGGGCCCTGATGCCAGGGAAGGTCTCTAAGGGCTGCAGCATGTATTATGCCACCCTAGAGACCCCTCACTCAGCACAGACACACTGCTTACAAGCCTGTGTGTGCTAGTGAGAACAAAATGAGTAAGTCGACATGGCACTCCCCTCAGGGTGCCATGCCAGCCTCTCACTGCCTATGCAGTATAGGTAAGACACCCCTCTAGCAGGCCTTACAGCCCTAAGGCAGGGTGCACTATACCATAGGTGAGGGTACCAGTGCATGAGCACTGTGCCCCTACAGTGTCTAAGCAAAACCTTAGACATTGTAAGTGCAGGGTAGCCATAAGAGTATATGGTCTGGGAGTCTGTTTTACACGAACTCCACAGCACCATAATGGCTACACTGAAAACTGGGAAGTTTGGTATCAAACTTCTCAGCACAATAAATGCACACTGATGCCAGTGTACATTTTATTGTAAAATACACCCCAGAGGGCACCTTAGAAGTGCCCCCTGAAACTTAACCAACTATCTGTGTAGGCTGACTGGTTCCAGCAGCCTGCCACACTAGAGACATGTTGCTGGCCCCATGGGGAGAGTGCCTTTGTCACTCTGAGGCCAGTAACAAAGCCTGCACTGGGTGGAGATGCTAACACCTCCCCCAGGCAGGAGCTGTAACACCTGGCGGTGAGCCTCAAAGGCTCACCCCTTTGTCACAGCCCCGCAGGACACTCCAGCTAGTGGAGTTGCCCGCCCCCTCCGGCCCCGGCCCCCACTTTTGGCGGCAAGGCCGGAGAAAATAATGAGAATAACAAGGAGGAGTCACTGGCCAGTCAGGACAGCCCCTAAGGTGTCCTGAGCTGAGGTGACTCTAACTTTTAGAAATCCTCCATCTTGCAGATGGAGGATTCCCCCAATAGGATTAGGGATGTGACCCCCTCCCCTTGGGAGGAGGCACAAAGAGGGTGTACCCACCCTCAGGGCTAGTAGCCATTGGCTACTAACCCCCCAGACCTAAACACGCCCTTAAATTTAGTATTTAAGGACTTCCCTGAACCTAAAGAGTTAGATTCCTGCAACTACAAGAAGAAGGACTGCCGAGCTGACAAACCCCTGCAGAGGAAGAACAGAAGACACCAACTGCCTTGGCCCCAGACTTACCGGCCTGTCTCCTGCCTTCCAAAGAAACCTGCTCCAGCGACGCTTTCCAAGGGACCAGCGACCTCTGAATCCTCTGAGGACTGCCCTGCTTCGAAAAAGACAAGAAACTCCCGAGGACAGCGGCACTGCTCCAAAAGAACTGCAACTTTGTTACAAGGAGCAGATTTAAAGACCCCTGCAATTCCCCGCAAGAAGCGTGAGACTTGCAACACTGCACCCGGCGCCCCCGACTCGACTGGTGGAGAACAACCAACTCAGGGAGGACCCTCCGGCGACTCTACGACTGTGAGTAACCAAAGTTGTCCCCCCTGAGCCCCCACAGCGACGCCTGCAGAGGGAATCCCCAGGCTCCCCCTGACCGCGACTGTCTGAACTCCATTTCCCGACGGCTGGAAAAGACCCTGCACCCGCAGCCCCCAGCCCCTAAAGAAACGGAACTTCTGTGCAGGAGTGACCCCCAGGAGGCCCTCTCCCTTGCCCAGGTGGTGGCTACCCCGAGGAGCCCCCCCCTTGCCTGCCTGCATCGCTGAAGAGACCCCTTGGTCTCCCATTGAAAACTGAAGGAAACCCGACGCATGTTTGCACACTGCACCCGGCCGCCCCCGCGCTGCTGAGGGTGTACTTTCTGTGCTACTTTGTGTCCCCCCCGGTGCCCTACAAAACCCCCCTGGTCTGCCCTCCGAAGACGCGGGTACTTACCTGCTGGCAGACTGGAACCGGGGCCCCCCCTTCTCTCCATTATAGCCTATGTGTTTTGGGCACCTCTTTGACCTTTGCACCTGACGGGCCCTGAGCTGCTGGTGTGATAACTTTGGGGTTGCTCTGAACCCCCAACGGTGGGCTACCTTGGACCAAAAACTGAAACCTGTAAGTGCCTTACTTACCTGTTGAAACTAACAATAACTTACCTCCCCAGGAACTGTGAAAATTGCAGTGTCCACTTTTAAAACAGCTTATTGTGTTTTATGTGAAAAGTATACATGCTAAAGTAATGATTCAAAGTTCCTAGAGTACTTACCTGCAATACCTTTCAAAAGAGCTATTACATGTAAAATTTGAACCTGTGGTTCTTAAAATAAACTAAGAAAATATATTTTTCTATAACAAAACCTATTGGCTGGATTTGTCTCTGAGTGTGTGTACCTCATTTATTGTCTGTGTATGTACAACAAATGCTTAACACTACTCCTTGGATAAGCCTACTGCTCGACCACACTACCACAAAATAGAGCATTAGTATTATCTCTTTTTACCACTATTTTACCTCTAAGGGGAACCCTTGGACTCTGTGCATGCTATTCCTTACTTTGAAATAGCACATACAGAGCCAACTTCCTACATTGGTGGATCAGCGGTGGGGTACAAGACTTTGCATTTGCTGGACTACTCAGCCAATACCTGATTACACGACAAATTCCAAAATTGTCATTAGAAATTGATTTTTGCAATTTGAAAAGTTTTCTAAATTCTTTAAAGTCCTGCTAGGGCCTTGTGTTAGTCCCTGTTAGCATTTCTTTTAGCGTTTAAAAGTTTGTAAAAGTTTGAATTAGATTCTAGAACTAGTTTTAGATTCTTAAAAGCATTCCAACTTTTAGAAGAATAATGTCTAGTACAGAGATGAATGTGGTGGAACTCGACACCACACCTTACCTCCATCTCCAGATGAAAGAGCTAAGGTCACTCTGTAACATAAGAAAAATAACAATGGGCTCCAGACCTACCAAAGTACAGCTCCAGGAGCTGTTGGCAGAGTATGATAGAGCCAACCCCTCTGTGGATAACACAGAGGAGGATGATAGTGAACTGGAGGAAGAATCCCCTCCACCAGTCCTATCTAGGGAGAACAGGGCTTCTCAAGCCCTGACTCCAAAAATAATAGTCAGAGATGCTGGCTCCCTCACAGGAGGGTCCAGCCTCTCTGAAATCACTGAGGATAACTCCAGTGAAGAGGACATCCAGTTAGCCAGGATTGCCAAAAGATTGGCTTTGGAAAAACAGATCCTAGCCATAGAAAGGGAAAGACAAGAGATGGGCCTAGGACCCATCAATGGTGGCAGCAACATAACTAGGGTCAGAGATTCTCCTGACATGTTGAAAATCCCTAAAGGGATTGTAACTAAATATGAAGATGGTGATGACATCACCAAATGGTTCACAGCTTTTGAGAGGGCTTGTGAAACCAGAAAAGTGAACAAATCTCACTGGGGTGCTCTCCTTTGGGAAATGTTCACAGGAAAGTGTAGGGATAGACTCCTCACACTCTCTAAAAAAAAGATGCAGAATCTTATGACCTCATGAAGGGTACCCTGATTGAGGGCTTTGGATTCTCCACTGAGGAGTATAGGATTAGATTCAGGGGGGCTCAAAAATCCTCGAGCCAGACCTGGGTTGACTTTGTAGACTACTCAGTAAAAACACTAGATGGTTGGATTCAAGGCAATGGTGTAAATGATTATGATGGGCTGTACAATTTATTTGTGAAAAAACACCTATTAAGTAATTGTTTCAATGATCAACTGCATCAGCATCTGGTGGACCTAGGACCAATTTCTCCCCAAGAATTGGGAAAGAAGGCGGACCATTGGGTCAAGACTAGGGTGTCCAAAACTTCCACAGGGGGTGACCAAAAGAAAGGGGTCACAAAACCTCCCCAGGGGAAAGGTGGTGAGACAGCCAAAAACAAAGATAGTAAAGAGTCTTCTACAGACCCCCAAAAACCTGCACAGGAGGGTGGGCCCAGAGCCTTTTCACAAAACAATTCTGGGTACAAGGGTAAAAACTTTGATCCCAAAAAGGCCTGGTGTCGTAACTGTAGTCAGTCTGGACACCAAACTGGAGACAAGACCTGTCCCAAGAAAGATACCACTTCTAACTCCCATCCAGCTAAAACTGGAATGGCCAGTCTCCAAGTGGGATCAACAGTGTGCCCAGAGCAAATCAGGTGTCACACTGAAGCTACATTAGTCTCTGAGGGTGGGGTGGATTTAGCCACACTGGCTGCCTGGCCCCCTAACATGCAAAAATACAGGCAGCAGCTCTTAATTAATGGGACAAGTGTAGAGGGCCTGAGGGATACAGGTGCCAGTGTCACCATGGTGACAGAGAAACTGGTTTCCCCTGGCCAATACCTGGCTGGACAAACTTATCCAGTCACCAACGCTGACAATCAGACTAAAGTACATCCCATGGCTATGGTAACTTTAGAGTGGGGAGGGGTCAAAGGCCTGAAACAGGTGGTGGTCTCCTCAAATATCCCAGTAGACTGTTTGCTTGGAAATGACCTGGAGTCCTCAGCATGGGCTGAGGTGGAACTGAAAACCCATGCAGCCATGCTGGGTATCCCTGAACTGGTGTGTGTCAAGACTAGGGCACAGTGCAAGGCACAGGGTGAAAAAGTAGAGCTGGAGTCTGGAAAAATGGCCCAGCCTACCAAGAGAAAAGGAAAGTCAGCTGGGAAACCAGCTGCAACACAACACCAAAAAGAGAACCTCTCTTCTCAGGAAGAAGTTCTGCCCTCTGAGGGAACTGAGCCTATGGAGCTGGAACCTTATCAGGTTGAGCTCTTGGGCCCAGGGGGACCCTCAAGGGAAGAGTTGTGTAAGGGACAAGAAACCTGTCCCTCTCTTGAAGGCCTTAGGCAGCAAGCTGCTGAAGAGTCCAAAGGCAAGAAAAATGGAACACATAGGGTCTATTGGGAAGATGGACTCCTGTACACTGAGGCAAGAGATCCCAAACCTGGTGCCACTAGGAGAGTGGTAGTGCCTCAGGGTTTCAGAGAGTTTATTCTGACCTTAGCCCATGATATTCCCCTTGCTGGGCTTTTGGGACAAACCAAGACGTGGGAGAGGTTAGTCAACCACTTCTACTGGCCCAATATGTCCCAGAAGGTTAAGGAGTTTTGCCTCTCCTGCCCCACCTGTCAATCCAGTGGTAAGACAGGTGGGCATCCAAAGGCCCCCCTCATTCCACTTCCAGTGGTGGGGGTCCCCTTTGAAAGAGTGGGTGTGGACATAGTTGGTCCACTAGAACCTCCCACAGCCTCAGGAAATATGTACATCCTAGTAGTAGTGGATCATGCTACTAGGTATCCTGAAGCTATTCCCCTTAGGTCGACTACTGCCCCTGCAGTAGCCAAGGCCCTCATTGGTATCTTTACCAGAGTGGGTTTCCCTAAGGAGGTGGTGTCTGACAGAGGTACCAACTTCATGTCAGCATACCTAAAACACATGTGGAATGAGTGTGGAGTGACTTACAAATTCACTACACCATATCATCCACAAACTAATGGCCTTGTTGAGAGATTCAACAAGACATTAAAGGGCATGATCATGGGGCTCCCAGAAAAACTCAAAAGGAGATGGGATGTCCTCCTGCCATGTCTGCTTTTCGCTTACAGAGAGGTGCCTCAGAAGGGAGTAGGATTCTCACCCTTTGAACTTCTGTTTGGCCACCCTGTAAGGGGACCACTTGCTCTTGTTAAAGAAGGCTGGGAGAGACCTCTTCATCAGCCTAAACAAGACATAGTGGACTATGTACTTGGCCTTCGCTCAAGGATGGCAGAGTACATGGAAAAGGCAAGTAAAAACCTTGAGGCCAGCTAACAACTCCAGAAGTTGTGGTATGACCAAAAGGCTGCACTGGTTGAATTTCAACCAGGGCAGAAAGTCTGGGTCCTGGAGCCTGTGGCTCCCAGGGCACTTCAGGACCAATGGAGTGGCCCTTACCCAGTACTAGAGAGGAAGAGTCAGGTCACCTACCTGGTGGACCTGGGCACAAGCAGGAGCCCCAAGAGGGTGATCCATGTGAACCGCCTTAAGCTCTTCCATGACAGGGCTGATGTGAATCTGTTGATGGTAACAGATGAGGACCAGGAAGCTGAGAGTGAACCTCTCCCTGATCTCCTCTCATCAGACCCTAAAGATGGCTCAGTAGATGGAGTGATCTACTCAGACACCCTCTCTAGCCAACAGCAGTCTGACTGCAGGAAGGTCCTGCAGCAGTTTGCTGAACTCTTTTCCCTAACCCCTGGTCAGACACACCTGTGTACCCATGATGTGGACACAGGAGACAGCATGCCTGTCAAAAACAAAATATTTAGACAGTCTGACCAAGTTAAGGAAAGCATCAAGGTGGAAGTCCACAAGATGCTGGAATTGGGAGTAATTGAGTACTCTGACAGCCCCTGGGCTAGCCCAGTGGTCTTAGTCCCCAAACCTCACACCAAAGAAGGAAAGAGAGAGATGAGGTTTTGTGTGGACTACAGAGGTCTCAACTCTGTCACCAAGACAGATGCTCATCCCATTCCTGGAGCTGATGAGCTAATAGACAAATTAGGGGCTGCCAAATTCTTAAGTACCTTTGACTTAACAGCAGGGTACTGGCAAATCAAAATGGCCCCTGGAGCAAAAGAAAAGACAGCATTCTCCACACCGGATGGGCATTATCAGTTCACTGTAATGCCCTTTGGTTTAAAGAATGCCCCTGCCACCTTCCAAAGGTTGGTGAATCAAGTCCTTGCTGGGTTGGAATCCTTTAGTGCAGCTTATCTGGATGATATTGCTGTCTTCAGCTCCACCTGGCAGGATCACCTGGTCCAAATGAAGAAGGTTTTGAAGGCCCTGCAATCTGCAGGCCTCTCTATCAAGGCATCCAAATGCCAGATAGGGCAGGGAACTGTGGTTTACTTGGGACACCTTGTAGGTGGAGGCCAAGTTCAGCCACTCCAGCCTAAGATCCAGACTATTCTGGACTGGGCAGCTCCAAAAACCCAGACTCAAGTCAGGGCATTCCTTGGCTTGACTGGGTACTATAGGAGGTTTGTGAAGGGATATGGATCCATTGTGACAGCCCTCACAGAACTCACCTCCAAGAAAATGCCCAAGAAAGTAAACTGGACTGTAGAATGCCAACAGGCCTTTGACACCCTGAAGCAAGCTATGTGCACAGCACCAGTTCTAAAAGCTCCAGATTACTCCAAGCAATTCATTGTGCAAACAGATGCCTCTGAACATGGGATAGGGGCAGTTTTGTCCCAAACAAATGATGATGGCCTTGACCAGCCTGTTGCTTTCATTAGCAGGAGGTTACTCCCCAGGGAGCAGCGTTGGAGTGCCATTGAGAGGGAGGCCTTTGCTGTGGTTTGGTCCCTGAAGAAGCTGAGACCATACCTCTTTGGTACTCACTTCCTAGTTCAGACTGACCACAGACCTCTCAGATGGCTGATGCAAATGAAAGGTGAAAATCCAAAACTGTTGAGGTGGTCCATCTCCCTACAGGGAATGGACTTTATAGTGGAACACAGACCTGGGACTGCCCATGCCAATGCAGATGGCCTTTCCAGGTTCTTCCACTTAGAAAATGAAGACTCTCTTGGGAAAGGTTAGTCTCATCCTCTTTCGTTTGGGGGGGGGGTTGTGTAAGGAAATGCCTCCTTGGCATGGTTACCCCCTGACTTTTTGCCTTTGCTGATGCTATGTTTTGAATTGAAAGTGTGCTGAGGCCTGCTAACCAGGCCCCAGCACCAGTGTTCTTTCCCTAACCTGTACTTTTGTATCCACAATTGGCACACCCTGGCATCCAGATAAGTCCCTTGTAACTGGTACCTCTGGTACCAAGGGCCCTGATGCCAGGGACGGTCTCTAAGGCCTGCAGCATGTATTATGCCACCCTAAGAGACCCCTCACTCAGCACAGACACACTGCTTACCAGCTTGTGTGTGCTAGTGAGAACAAAATGAGTAAGTCGACATGGCACTCCCCTCAGGGTGCCATGCCAGCCTCTCACTGCCTATGCAGTATAGGTAAGACACCCCTCTAGCAGGCCTTACAGCCCTAAGGCAGGGTGCACTATACCATAGGTGAGGGTACCAGTGCATGAGCACTGTGCCCCTACAGTGTCTAAGCAAAACCTTAGACATTGTAAGTGCAGGGTAGCCATAAGAGTATATGGTCTGGGAGTCTGTTTTACACGAACTCCACAGCACCATAATGGCTACACTGAAAACTGGGAAGTTTGGTATCAAACTTCTCAGCACAATAAATGCACACTGATGCCAGTGTACATTTTATTGTAAAATACACCACAGAGGGCACCTTAGAGGTGCCCCCTGAAACTTAACCGACTATCTGTGTAGGCTGACTGGTTCCAGCAGCCTGCCACACTAGAGACATGTTGCTGGCCCCATGGGGAGAGTGCCTTTGTCACTCTGAGGCCAGTAACAAAGCCTGCACTGGGTGGAGATGCTAACACCTCCCCCAGGCAGGAGCTGTAACACCTGGCGGTGAGCCTCAAAGGCTCACCCCTTTGTCACAGCCCCGCAGGACACTCCAGCTAGTGGAGTTGCCCGCCCCCTCCGGCCCCGGCCCCCGCTTTTGGCGGCAAGGCCGGAGAAAATAATGAGAATAACAAGGAGGAGTCACTGGCCAGTCAGGACAGCCCCTAAGGTGTCCTGAGCTGAGGTGACTCTAACTTTTAGAAATTCTCCATCTTGCAGATGGAGGATTCCCCCAATAGGATTAGGGATGTGACCCCCTCCCCTTGGGAGGAGGCACAAAGAGGGTGTACCCACCCTCAGGGCTAGTAGCCATTGGCTACTAACCCCCCAGACCTAAACACGCCCTTAAATTTAGTATTTAAGGACTTCCCTGAACCTAAAGAGTTAGATTCCTGCAACTACAAGAAGAAGGACTGCCGAGCTGACAAACCCCTGCAGAGGAAGAACAGAAGACACCAACTGCCTTGGCCCCAGACTTACCGGCCTGTCTCCTGCCTTCCAAAGAAACCTGCTCCAGCGACGCTTTCCAAGGGACCAGCGACCTCTGAATCCTCTGAGGACTGCCCTGCTTCGAAAAAGACAAGAAACTCCAGAGGACAGCGGCACTGCTCCAAAAGAACTGCAACTTTGTTACAAGGAGCAGATTTAAAGACCCCTGCAATTCCCCGCAAGAAGCGTGAGACTTGCAACACTGCACCCGGCGCCCCCGACTCGACTGGTGGAGAACAACCAACTCAGGGAGGACCCTCCGGCGACTCTACGACTGTGAGTAACCAAAGTTGTCCCCCCTGAGCCCCCACAGCGACGCCTGCAGAGGGAATCCCCAGGCTCCCCCTGACCGCGACTGTCTGAACTCCATTTCCCGACGGCTGGAAAAGACCCTGCACCCGCAGCCCCCAGCCCCTAAAGAAACGGAACTTCTGTGCAGGAGTGACCCCCAGGAGGCCCTCTCCCTTGCCCAGGTGGTGGCTACCCCGAGGAACCCCCCCCTTGCCTGCCTGCATCGCTGAAGAGACCCCTTGGTCTCCCATTGAAAACTGAAGGAAACCCGACGCATGTTTGCACACTGCACCCGGCCGCCCCCGCGCTGCTGAGGGTGTACTTTCTGTGCTACTTTGTGTCCCCCCCCGGTGCCCTACAAAACCCCCCTGGTCTGCCCTCCGAAGACGCGGGTACTTACCTGCTGGCAGACTGGAACCGGGGCCCCCCCTTCTCTCCATTATAGCCTATGTGTTTTGGGCACCTCTTTGACCTTTGCACCTGACCGGCCCTGAGCTGCTGGTGTGATAACTTTGGGGTTGCTCTGAACCCCCAACGGTGGGCTACCTTGGACCAAAAACTGAAACCTGTAAGAGCCTTACTTACCTGTTGAAACTAACAATAACTTACCTCCCCCAGGAACTGTGAAAATTGCACTGTGTCCACTTTTAAAACAGCTTATTGTGTTTTATGTGAAAAGTATACATGCTAAAGTAATGATTCAAAGTTCCTAGAGTACTTACCTGCAATACCTTTCAAAAGAGCTATTACATGTAAAATTTGAACCTGTGGTTCTTAAAATAAACTAAGAAAAGATATTTTTCTATAACAAAACCTATTGGCTGGATTTGTCTCTGAGTGTGTGTACCTCATTTATTGTCTATGTGTATGTACAACAAATGCTTAACACTACTCCTTGGATAAGCCTACTGCTCGACCACACTACCACAAAATAGAGCATTAGTATTATCTCTTTTTACCACTATTTTACCTCTAAGGGGAACCCTTGGACTCTGTGCATACTGTTCCTTACTTTGAAATAGCACATACAGAGCCAACTTCCTACAATGGTTTAGACAATATTTGTACGGGAAAAGCAAGTTAGGTGTTTTCTGTCCAAGCCATCGGGATTACATTGAAAGATTCCCTTAGCTGCAAAGGCTTTGAGCTGAGAGTTCAGCCCCTTGAGAAGATAGCTGGGGTAGCACACGATTGACACTCTCCACTAGAGACATGGCCTCCTACTGTACCATTGCGAATTAAAACTTTCCTGCAGAAGTAAGTACTGTGGAACAAGCTGCATAGTACTCCGCTCTCTTGACTCTATAACAGGTTCTCTTACATGAAGCTTGATGTCTGTTACAGAGTTACTTACCTGTTAAAAACTCACATTTAATCCTCCACAGAGGGTTGAATCACATATTACTGAATGTCAATGGAATGTATTTATTAACGTTCTGCATACAAATGATTCCAGAAATGGCGCCGTGCAGGACTGTTCTGGTGTCCCGAGCAATGAAGGGCGACAGGCTCGCCATGTGGATTGGCGGTGCAGCTTTGTGTGTCGGCATCAACATCACCTTCCAGCGCCGCTCTGTGGAAATAATGTGGCCTGTGTGACATCTCCTGAAGTACGGCGTGTCTGTCTCTTGCTTAGACCATCGTGCAACCAATAAGTCGACTTGTAGAGCGCAGCTTGTCACTCGTGAGGGTATCCAGGCGTGGTTAGTGTGCAGAGCGAGGAGACCCTGGTGGGTGACAATCTGCTCCTGGTGAATTCTTACACCAGGGATGTCATTCGTCTGGGCTCCAGATTGATGCTGATCAGTAGCACTGTGTGATTCGGGATCACTTTGCCGAGTCAGTGACTCAGTGGGGTAATGCTTCCACTGCAGAGATGATGGCAGGTATGAATATCAGTAAATAGCACAGCCTCTCATCCTTCTGAGGTCAGTAAAATGAGTGCCTTTGACTTGGGTAAGAGTAGACGTCCGTTGTCTCTCACTTGTGGCAAGAGACTCCTGTGGGGTTGGTCATGCGCTCTGCTGAGACGCTGCTTGTCTGACGACACCCTTATTACCAGCTTCTGGTGGAATTGTTCTGTTCTGACAGTTTTTATTTGGAATGATGTTAACCAGAAGCACAATCCGTTGTATGTTGTTTCAGCCTTTGTTTTGCTGCTCTTGTTTTCCAGGCGATGCCCAAAATTGACTTGAACAATTACTCAACGTCGCCTCTGGACGAAGGGGACGAGGACCGAGAAGCCGGTGTTGATGATGAGGAGGATGACTTGGGGTCCGACGTTGATCTGGAGTTGGGGGATTCAGATTCTGAAGCAGGTGCTGTGTCTATTGCTTTATTTGACGTGATATTCAGGCCCCTCGGGAACGTTTTACATTACAGCTCCGCACATCCTGCCCTTTCCATACCCTCCTGTCCTTTTCTCGAGGGCTGGTGGGAGGAGTAAGTTTGCAGCTTACTCCATGAACCATTTTCCTATTGTTGTTAAACTACAGCATTTGACTTTGTTTTTAAAAAGTGTTTTATTTCACTTCTGTTTCCTCTCTTAGGCAGAACGTCTGATTCTTCACTCCCACTCTATGTCCTTCCTCTCTATTCACTACTGGCACCAGAAAAGCAAGCAAAGGTAAGCACTTTCCCTCACCTCTCTAGATGTGTGGATACATCTGGAGTGTCCTTGGTTACCCACTGCTGGTGCACTTCTCACTTATTCAGCTTGACCCCATGCATGTTTGTCATAGTCTGTGGTTTCCGAATAGTACCAGTAGCGTCCAGCGTGCCCCTTTCTCAGTCTTGTAGCGCAGTGAGCCTCATTTAATGTGTTGTTGCAAGCAGCGAGAACCAAGGATCCACGGAAGGAGTGTTTGTTCTGGATGTGGAATTGTGCATTACAAGTGTGGTGTGTGCAGTATTGTTTACATGTGTAGTGTGCATGCCACAGCGGTGTTTTTGGGTTGGTGTAATGGATTTTGAATGCATTGTGCAGCTTCTTGTATGTTATGGTTCAGTGTGGTGATGGCGTGTCGGTCTCGCATTGTTGTTTATTTTGTGCATCACGCACGAGCACACTACTGCAAGTGGTGGGGACGACCTGTGCAAGAAGGTGATCGGCTTATAGCAGCTTTGACACTGTGGTGGTTGAGGATGATGCAGTGACATCACATGGGTTGTGGTATTTGGGACGCGATGAGCAGGAATTTCATACAGGGGATTTGTCACTAATGTCGGTTGGTGCCCTCTGCTGCTTCTGTCCACAGCTTGTAGTTGATATGTCAGTAGGGGATGGTTGTTATTCCTGCTACTTTCTGGTCGCCAAGAAGGACGTAGGCGTTTCGGCCTATTCCATATCTATGCCCTGTCGATGCTTTCCTCCTGAAGGAGAAATTCGAAATGCTTACCCTGGCGAGGGTCTCGTCGGCCCTTGACTGTGGAGGCTGGATGGTGGCGTTGGACCTGCAGGATGCCGATCTCCATGTTCCCGTCCTGCCCGCCCATTGACGCTGCCGCATTTCATAGTAGGAAAGGAACATTCTCATCTTGCTGTGCTGCACTTAGGCTTCACTAGTGCCACTTGGGTGTTCATGAAAGTGGTGGCAGCACTCCTTCAGGGATGTGGGTCTCCAGCCTTCCCTTCCCCAGGCAGTCATCGACTATCTCCAGGCTACGATGAACCTCCTGTCATCTTAGGGGTTCACTATAAACATACCTAAGACACACCTCACTCTTAGATGCTCCTCTTGATCTGAGCCATACTGGATGTGGTTTAGTTTCATGCTTTTTCCTCGGTAAAGAGAGTCCAGGAAATTCAGGCTATGATCCCAATCTTCCAGCCTTGGTCCTAGACTTGAGTGTGGTCGACTCTGAGGCTGCTGGGGCAGATGGCATTTTGCATCCTGCTGGTCGAGCATGCCAGTTGGCAAATGCTGGCTCTGCAGTGGCATCTGAAGTCCCAGTGTGCCCAAAATCAAGGGGAACTCTCTGACCTATTTCAGATTTGGAGAAGACTTCAAGAAATCTACAGTGGTGGTTACTGGGCTGCGATTGTGTCAATGGCAGACCCTTCTCCCTTCCCCAACCAGAGTTAACCTTGGTGACTGATGCGTCACCTCTGGTTTGAGGTAGCCATCTGGGAGAGCTGGGTATCTGAGGTCGCTGGACTCTGGCGGAGTCCCAGCTCCACATCCCGGAGCTAAGGTTTAGGAAGCTGGCTCTTTATATAGTGTACCAAAATGAGGTACACTGTGCTAAGAGTCGAACCAAACCCTAGAGGTATCACAGAGGCACAAGTGACATCCCAAATGCTCTCTTATGTGGCAGTGTGGTCAAGCAGTTAGGCACAGCTGAGGATAGTGTAAGCATGTACAGCACACACTCATACAGAAATGAGTACTTTTCAAGATAAGAATTTTTAAAGGTTTTAAAACTTGACACTTAGTGCAATTTTTGGGTGCGGTAATGTGGTCCTATGGGGGAAGACATGCACAGTGTAGGAAGTTGGCTCTGTATGTGCTATTTCAAAGTAAGGAATAGCATGCACAGAGTCCAAGGGTTCCCCTTAGAGGTAAAATAGTGGTAAAAAGAGATAATAATAATGCTCTATTTTGTGGTAGTGTGGTCGAGCAGTAGGCTTATCCAAGGAGTAGTGTTAAGCATTTGTTGTACATACACATAGACAATAAATGAGGTACACACACTCGGAGACAAATCCAGCCAACAGGTTTTGTTATAGAAAAATATATGTTCGATGGCATCTGTCGCTGTAGATACGCATGTTCTGCAATAGCTCGCCATCTGGTGTTGGGCCGGAGTGTTACAAGTTGTTTTTCTTCGAAGAAGTCTTTCGAGTCACGGGACCGAGTGACTCCTCCTCTTGTCTCCATTGCGCATGGGCGTCGACTCCATCTTCGATTGTTTTTTTTCCGCCATCGGGTTCGGACGTGTTCCTGTCGCTCCGAGTTTCGGAACGGAAAATTAGCTAATTTCGGAAGATTTTCGTCGGTATTGTTGCGTTCGGGATCGGCGTACTTAGATTCCACACCGCATCGAAGATCGAAGAGCTCTGGTGCCCTTCGGGGTAGTTTTTCGATCCTCCGTCGGGGCCTGGTCGGCCCGACCGCGTGCTGAAGAACGCCGATGGAACGGACCCCTTTCCGTTTCTGCCCCAAATGCCACAATAAATACCCCTACACAGACCAACACTTGGTCTGCAACCTGTGCCTGTCACCTGAGCACAGCGAAGACACCTGCGAGGCCTGTCGTGCGTTCCGGTCCCGAAAAACACTCCGAGACCATCGAGCCAGAAGACTTCAGATGGCGTCCGCACCGACAGCCCAACGGGAGTTCGAGGAACAGGAAGAGGAAGGTACCTTCTCGATCCAAGACTCAGACTCCGAAGGATTCGACGATACACAAACCGTGAGTAAGACGTCGAAAACCACACAGAGAAACATTTACAAGGCCCAGGGGACGCCACTGCCATCCGGCCATGGCTCCACCCATAAATTCGGTGACCGACCGTCGGCACCGAAAAAGGCCCAAACAGTGCCGAGATCGTCCGACTCCGGTCGAGACACCGGCACGCAGCCTTCTCGGGACCGAGAAAGTGCTAGAGACAAGCCTCGACACCGAGATGCCGGTGTGGACACGGCTCGACGCCGAGACAGCGGCACCGAAACAGATCGACGCCGAGAGGTTTCGGCCCCGAAAAAGAAAAAAGTCACCTCGGAGCCGAAAAAACACGCAGACAGGGTTTCGATGCCGAAACAAACTGCAAGCGACCCAGCTTCAGGCTCTTATACAGAAGAGCACTCGCTAACCTCCCAAATGCAGAAGCATAGGTTTGAGGAAGAGCTACAAGCAACTGATGTGGACCATACGCAAAAGCGTATCTTCATACAGCAGGGGACAGGAAAAATAAGCACCCTTCCACCCATTAGGAGAAAGAGAAGGTTGGAGTTCCAGACTGAACAGACACCACAACCAAAAGTGGTGAAAAGAGTTACCCCACCACCCTCTCCTCCGCCCGTGATTAACGTCTCACCAGCACAAACTCCATCACACTCCCCAGCTCACACCACCATGAGCCAGGGTGACCAAGATCAGGACGCATGGGACCTATACGACGCCCCAGTGTCAGATAACAGCCCGGAGGCATACCCTACGAAGCCATCTCCACCAGAAGACAGCACCACGTATTCTCAAGTGGTGGCTAGAGCAGCACAATTTCACAACGTAAGCCTCCACTCAGAACAGGTCGAGGATGATTTTTTATTCAACACACTCTCCTCCACCCACAGCTCATACCAAAGCCTGCCTATGCTCCCTGGTATGCTCCGGCACGCAAAAGACATCTTTAAGGAGCCGGTCAAAAGTAGGGCAATCACACCAAGGGTGGAAAAAAAGTATAAGGCGCCTCCTACAGACCCGGTTTTCATCACTACACAGCTGCCACCAGACTCTGTCGTTGTAGGAGCAGCTAGGAAAAGGGCCAACTCTCACACATCTGGAGATGCACCACCCCCAGATAAAGAAAGCCGCAAGTTCGATGCAGCTGGTAAAAGAGTCGCAGCACAAGCTGCAAACCAGTGGCGCATCGCGAACTCCCAGGCACTACTTGCGCGCTATGACAGAGCCCACTGGGACGAGATGCAACATCTCATTGAACATCTGCCCAAGGACTTACAAAATAGAGCAAAACAAGTGGTTGAGGAGGGACAGGCCATTTCCAACAACCAGATCCGCTCCTCCATGGACGCTGCAGATACAGCTGCACGGACAATTAATACATCTGTAACTATCAGAAGGCATGCATGGCTCCGAACGTCTGGATTTAAACCAGAGATTCAACAAGCAGTTCTCAATATGCCTTTTAATGAAAAAGAACTGTTCGGTCCAGAAGTGGACACAGCGATTGAGAAACTCAAAAAAGATACGGACACTGCCAAAGCCATGGGCGCACTCTACTCCCCGCAGAGCAGAGGGAATTACAGCACATTCCGTAAAACGCCCTTTCGAGGGGGGTTTCGGGGTCAAAGCACACAAGCCAGCACCTCACAAGCCACACCGTCCAGTTACCAGGGACAGTATAGAGGAGGTTTTCGGGGACAATATAGAGGAGGGCAATTCCCTAGAAATAGAGGAAGATTTCAAAGCCCCAAAACCCCTGCTACTAAACAGTGACTCACATGTCACTCACCCCCTCCACACAACACCAGTGGGGGGAAGAATAGGTCATTATTACAAAGCATGGGAGGAAATCACTACAGACACTTGGGTTCTAGCAATTATCCAACATGGTTATTGCATAGAATTTCTACAATTCCCTCCAAACATACCACCAAAAGCACAAAATTTAACAACACACCATTCCAATCTCCTGGAGATAGAAGTGCAGGCACTATTGCAAAAGAATGCAATCGAATTAGTGCCAAACACACAAATAAACACAGGAGTTTACTCACTGTACTTTCTGATACCAAAGAAGGACAAAACGCTGAGACCAATCCTAGACCTCAGAGTAGTGAACACTTTCATCAAATCGGACCACTTCCACATGGTCACACTACAAGAAGTATTGCCATTGCTAAAACTACACGACTACATGGCAACTTTAGACCTCAAGGATGCTTATTTCCATATACCAATACACCCATCGCACAGGAAATACCTAAGGTTTGTATTCAAAGGAATACATTACCAATTCAAGGTACTGCCTTTCGGATTAACAACCGCACCAAGAGTCTTTACCAAATGTCTAGCGGTAGTCGCTGCACACATAAGAAGGCAGCAAATACATGTGTTCCCATATTTGGAAGACTGGCTAATCAAGGCCCATTCGTTCATACAGTGCTCAAATCACACAAATCAGATCATACAAACCCTCTTCAAACTCGGGTTCACCGTCAACTTTACAAAATCCAACATTCTGCCGCGCAAGGTAGAACAATACCTAGGAGCCATAATAGACACATCAAAGGGAGTAGCCACTCCAAGTCCACAAAGAATTCTAAATTTCAACACCATCATACAACGCATGTATCCAACACAAAAGATACAGGCAAAGATGGTATTACAACTCCTAGGCATGATGTCTTCATGCATAGCCATTGTCCCAAACGCAAGACTGCACATGAGGCCCTTACAACAATGCCTAGCATCACAGTGGTCTCAAGCACAGGGTCACCTTCTAGATCTGGTGTTAATAGACCGCCAAACTTACCTCTCGCTTCTGTGGTGGAACAACATAAATTTAAACAAGGGGCGGCCTTTCCAAGACCCAGTGCCACAATACGTAATAACAACAGATGCTTCCATGACAGGGTGGGGAGCACACCTCGATCAACACAGCATACAAGGACAATGGAACGTACATCAAACAAAACTGCATATCAATCACCTAGAACTTCTAGCAGTTTTTCAAGCACTAAAAGCTTTCCAACCAATAATAGTTCACAAATACATTCTCGTCAAAACAGACAACATGACAACAATGTATTATCTAAACAAGCAGGGGGGACGCACTCCACGCAGTTAAGCCTGCTAGCACAAAACATTTGGCATTGGGCAATTCACAACCAAATTCGCCTAATAGCACAGTTTATACCAGGGATCCAAAATCAACTCGCAGACAATCTCTCTCGAGATCACCAACAGGTCCACGAATGGGAAATTCACCCCCAAATTCTAAACACTTATTTCAAACTCTGGGGAACACCTCAGATAGACTTGTTTGCGACAAGGGAGAACGCAAAATGCCAAAACTTCGCATCCAGATACCCACACGAACAATCCCAAGGCAATGCCCTATGGATGAACTGGTCAGGGATATTTGCTTACGCTTTTCCTCCTCTCCCTCTCCTTCCTTACCTGGTAAACAAACTCAGTCAAAGCAAACTCAAACTCATATTGATAGCACCAACTTGGGCAAGGCAACCCTGGTACACAACGCTGCTAGACCTATCAGTGGTACCCTGCATCAAATTGCCCAACAGGCCAGATCTGTTGACAGCACAACCAAAAGATCAGACACCCAGATCCAGCATCGCTGAATCTAGCAATCTGGCTCCTGAAATCCTAGAATTCGGGCACTTACAACTTACCCAAGAATGTATGGAAGTCATAAAACAAGCCAGAAGGCCATCCACCAGGCACTGCTATGCAAGTAAATGGAAGAGGTTTGTTTGCTACTGCCATATTAATCAAATACAACCATTACACACAACTCCAGAACATGTAGTGGGTTACTTGCTTCACTTACAAAGATCTAACCTAGCTTTCTCTTCCATTAAAATACACCTTGCAGCAATATCTGCATACCTGCAGACTACCTATTCAACTTCCCTATATAAGATACCAGTCATTAAAGCATTCATGGAGGGCCTTAGGAGAATTATACCACCAAGAACACCACCTGTTCCTTCATGGAACCTAAATGTTGTCCTAACTAGACTTATGGGTCCACCTTTTGAACCCATGCACTCCTGCGACATACAGTTCCTAACCTGGAAGGTGGCATTTCTCATCGCCATTACTTCCCTAAGAAGAGTAAGCGAGATTCAGGCGTTTACAATACAGGAACCTTTTATACAACTACACAAAAATAAAGTCGTCCTAAGGACCAATCCTAAATTTTTGCCAAAGGTTATTTCACCGTTCCATCTAAATCAAACAGTGGAACTTCCAGTGTTCTTTCCACAGCCAGATACCGTAGCTGAAAGGGCACTACATACATTAGATGTCAAAAGAGCATTGATGTATTACATTGACAGAACAAAAAACATCAGAAAGACTAAACAACTCTTTATTGCATCTCAAAAACCTCATGCGGGAAACCCAATTTCAAAACAAGGTATAGCCAGATGGATAGTTAAATGCATCCAAATCTGCTACCTTAAAGCTAAACGACAGCTGCCCATTACACCAAGGGCACACTCAACCAGAAAGAAAGGTGCTACCATGGCCTTTCTAGGAAACATCCCAATGCAAGAAATATGTAAGGCAGCCACATGGTCTACGCCTCACACATTCACCAAGCACTACTGTGTAGACGTGTTATCCGCACAACAAGCCACAGTAGGTCAAGCCGTATTAAGAACATTATTTCAGACTACTTCCACTCCTACAGGCTGATCCACCGCTTTTTGGGGAAATAACTGCTTACTAGTCTATGCAGAACATGCGTATCTACAGCGACAGATGCCATCGAACTGAAAATGTCACTTACCCAGTGTACATCTGTTCGTGGCATCAGTCGCAGTAGATTCGCATGTGCCCACCCGCCTCCCCGGGAGCCTGTAGCAGTTTGGAAGTTACCTTCAATTATTTATATATGTATCATCTCAACCTTAAATAGGTGCATACTTAGTCACTCCATTGCATGGGCACTATTACTACAATTCAACTCCTACCTCACCCTCTGGGGGGAAAAACAATCGAAGATGGAGTCGACGCCCATGCGCAATGGAGACAAGAGGAGGAGTCACTCGGTCCCGTGACTCGAAAGACTTCTTCGAAGAAAAACAACTTGTAACACTCCGGCCCAACACCAGATGGCGAGCTATTGCAGAACATGCGAATCTACTGCGACTGATGCCACGAACAGATGTACACTGGGTAAGTGACATTTTCATTTCTTAGTTTATTTTAAGAACCACAGGTTCAAATTTTACATGTAATATCTCATTTGAAAGGTATTGCAGGTAAGTACTCTAGGAACTTTGAATCATTACTTTAGCATGTATACTTTTTACACAAAACACAATAAGCTGTTTTAAAAGTGGACACAGTGCAATTTTCACAGTTCCTGGGGGAGGTAAGTTATTGTTAGTTTCAAAAGGTAAGTAAGTCACTTACAGGTTTCAGTTTTTGGTCCAAGGTAGCCCACCGTTGGGGGTTCAGAGCAACCCCAAAGTTATCACACCAGCAGCTCAGGGCCGGTCAGGTGCAAAGGTCAAAGAGGTGCCCAAAACACATAGGCTTCAAGGGAGAGAAGGGGGTGCCCCGGTTCCAGTCTGCCAGCAGGTAAGTACCCGCGTCTTCGGAGGGCAGACCAGGGGGGTTTTGTAGGGCACGGGGGGACACAAGTTAGCACAGAAAGTACACCCTCAGCAGCGCGGGGGCTGCCGGGTGCAGTGTGAAAACAAGCGTCGGGTTTCCTTCCGTTTTCAATGGGAGACCAAGGGGTCTCTTCAGCGATGCAGGCAGGCAAGGGGGGGGCTCCTCGGGGTAGCCACCACCTGGGCAAGGGAGAGGGCCTCCTGGGGGTCACTCCTGCACAGAAGTTGTTTCTTTAGGGGCTGGGGGCTGCGGGTGCAGGGTCTTTTCCAGCCGTTGGGAAATGGAGTTCAGACAGTCGCGGTCAGGGGGAGCCTGGGGATTCCCTCTGCAGGCGTCGCTGTGGGGGCTCAGGGGGGACAACTTTGGTTACTCACAGTCGTAGAGTCGCCGGAGGGTCCTCCCTGAGTTGGTTGTTCTCCACCAGTCGAGTCGGGGTCGCCGGGTGCAGTGTTGCAAGTCTCACGCTTCTTGCGGGGAGTTGCAGGGGTCTTTAAATCTGCTCCTTGTAACTAAGTTGCAGTTCTTGTGGAGCAGTGCCGCTGTCCTCGGGAGTTTCTTGTCTTCTTCGAAGCAGGGCAGTCCTCAGAGGATTCAGAGGTCGCTGGTCCCTTGGAAAGCGTCGCTGGAGCAGGGTTCTTTGGAAGGCAGGAGACAGGCCGGTGAGTCTGGGGCCAAGGCAGTTGGTGTCTTCTGTTCTTCCTCTGCAGGGGTTTGTCAGCTCAGCAGTCCTTCTTCTTGTAGTTGCAGGAATCTAATTTCTAGGTTCAGGGAAAGCCCTTAAATACTAAATTTAAGGGCGTGTTTTGGTCTGGGGGGGTTAGTAGCCAATGGCTACTAGCCCTGAGGGTGAGTACACCCTCTTTGTGCCTCCTCCCAAGGGGAGGGGGTCACATCCCTAATCCTATTGGGGGAATCCTCCATCTGTAAGATGGAGGATTTCTAAAAGTTAGTCACTTCAGCTCAGGACACCTTAGGGGCTGTCCTCACTGGTCAGTGACTCCTCCTTGTTGTTTTCTTTGTTTCTTCCAGCCTTGCCGCCAAAAGTGGGGGCCGTTGCCGGAGGGGGCGGGCAACTCCACTAAGCTGGAGTGTCCTGCGGTGCTGTGACAAAGGGGTGAGCCTTTGAGGCTCACCGCCAGGTGTTACAGCTCCTGCCTGGGGGAGGTGTTAGCATCTCCACCCAGTGCAGGCTTGGTTACTGGCCTCAGAGTGACAAAGGCACTCTCCCCATGGGGCCAACAACATGTCTCTAGTGTGGCAGGCTGCTGGAACCAGTCAGCCTACACAGATAGTCGGTTAAGTTTCAGGGGGCACCTCTAAGGTGCCCTCTGTGGTGTATTTTACAATAAAATGTACACTGGCATCAGTGTGCATTTATTGTGCTGAGAAGTTTGATACCAAAAGGCCATCTGCATTGGCATGGGCAGTCCCAGGTCTGTGTTCCACTATAAAGTCCATTCCCTGTAGGGAGATGGACCACCTCAACAGTTTTGGATTTTCACCTTTCATTTGCATCAGCCATCTGAGAGGTCTGTGGTCAGTCTGAACTAGGAAGTGAGTACCAAAGAGGTATGGTCTCAGCTTCTTCAGGGACCAAACCACAGCAAAGGCCTCCCTCTCAATGGCACTCCAACGCTGCTCCCTGGGGAGTAACCTCCTGCTAATGAAAGCAACAGGCTGGTCAAGGCCATCATCATTTGTTTGGGACAAAACTGCCCCTATCCCATGTTCAGAGGCATCTGTTTGCACAATGAATTGCTTGGAGTAATCTGGAGCTTTTAGAACTGGTGCTGTGCACATAGCTTGCTTCAGGGTGTCAAAGGCCTGTTGGCATTCTACAGTCCAGTTTACTTTCTTGGGCATTTTCTTGGAGGTGAGTTCTGTGAGGGCTGTCACAATGGATCCATATCCCTTCACAAACCTCCTATAGTACCCGGTTAAGCCAAGGAATGCCCTGACTTGAGTCTGGGTTTTTGGAGCTGCCCAGTCCAGAATAGTCTGGATCTTAGGCTGGAGTGGCTGAACTTGGCCTCCACCTACAAGGTGTCCCAAGTAAACCACAGTTCCCTGCCCTATCTGGCATTTGGATGCCTTGATAGAGAGGCCTGCAGATTGCAGAGCCTTCAAAACCTTCTTCAGGTGGACCAGGTGATCCTGCCAGGTGGAGCTGAAGACAGCAATATCATCAAGATAAGCTGCACTAAAGGATTCCAGCCCAGCAAGGACTTGATTCACCAACCTTTGGAAGGTGGCAGGGGCATTCTTTAAACCAAAGGGCATAACAGTGAACTGATAATGCCCATCAGGTGTGGAGAATGCTGTCTTTTCTTTTGCTCCATGGGCCATTTTGATTTGCCAGTACCCTGCTGTTAAGTCAAAGGTACTTAAGAATTTGGCAGCCCCTAATTTGTCTATTAGCTCATCAGCTCTAGGAATGGGATGAGCATCTGTCTTGGTGACAGAGTTGAGACCTCTGTAGTCCACACAAAACCTCATCTCTCTCTTTCCTTCTTTGGTGTGAGGTTTGGGGACTAAGACCACTGGGCTAGCCCAGGGGCTGTCAGAGTACTCAATTACTCCCAATTCCAGCATCTTGTGGACTTCCACCTTGATGCTTTCCTTAACTTGGTCAGACTGTCTAAATATTTTGTTTTTGACAGGCATGCTGTCTCCTGTGTCCACATCATGGGTACACAGGTGTGTAGATCACTCCATCCACTGAGCCATCTTTAGGGTCTGATGAGAGGAGATCAGGGAGAGGCTCACTCTCAGCTTCCTGGTCCTCATCTGTTACCATCAACAGATTTACATCAGCCCTGTCATGGAAGAGCTTAAGGCGGTTCACATGGATCACCCTCTTGGGGCTCCTGCTTGTGCCCAGGTCCACCAGGTAGGTGACCTGACTCTTCCTCTCTAGTACTGGGTAAGGGCCACTCCATTGGTCCTGAAGTGCCCTGGGAGCCACAGGCTCCAGAACCCAGACTTTCTGCCCTGGTTGAAATTCAACCAGTGCAGCCTTTTGGTCATACCACAACTTCTGGAGTTGTTGGCTGGCCTCAAGGTTTTTACTTGCCTTTTCCATGTACTCTGCCATCCTTGAGCGAAGGCCAAGTACATAGTCCACTATGTCTTGTTTAGGCTCATGAAGAGGTCTCTCCCAGCCTTCTTTAACAAGAGCAAGTGGTCCCCTTACAGGGTGGCCAAACAGAAGTTCAAAGGGTGAGACCCCTACTCCTTTCTGAGGCACCTCTCTGTAAGCGAAAAGCAGACATGGCAGGAGGACATCCCATCTCCTTTTGAGTTTTTCTGGGAGCCCCATGATCATGCCCTTTAATGTCTTGTTGAATCTCTCAACAAGGCCATTAGTTTGTGGATGATATGGTGTAGTGAACTTATAAGTCACTCCACACTCATTCCACATGTGTTTTAGGTATGCTGACATGAAGTTGGTACCTCTGTCAGACACCTCCTCCTTAGGGAAGCCCACTCTGGTAAAGATACCAATGAGGGCCTTGGCTACTGCAGGGGCAGTAGTCGACCTAAGGGGAATAGCTTCAGGATACCTAGTAGCATGATCCACTACTACTAGGATGTACATATTTCCTGAGGCTGTGGGAGGTTCTAGTGGACCAACTATGTCCACACCCACTCTTTCAAAGGGGACCCCCACCACTGGAAGTGGAATGAGGGGGGCCTTTGGATGCCCGCCTGTCTTACCACTGGATTGACAGGTGGGGCAGGAGAGGCAAAACTCCTTAACCTTCTGGGACATATTGGGCCAGTAGAAGTGGTTGACTAACCTCTCCCACGTCTTGGTTTGTCCCAAATGCCCAGCAAGGGGAATATCATGGGCTAAGGTCAGAATAAACTCTCTGAAACCCTGAGGCACTACCACTCTCCTAGTGGCACCAGGTTTGGGATCTCTTGCCTCAGTGTACAGGAGTCCATCTTCCCAATAGACCCTATGTGTTCCATTTTTCTTGCCTTTGGACTCTTCAGCAGCTTGCTGCCTAAGGCCTTCAAGAGAGGGACAGGTTTCTTGTCCCTTACACAACTCTTCCCTTGAGGGTCCCCCTGGGCCCAAGAGCTCAACCTGATAAGGTTCCAGCTCCATAGGCTCAGTTCCCTCAGAGGGCAGAACTTCTTCCTGAGAAGAGAGGTTCTCTTTTTGTTGTTGTGTTGCAGCTGGTTTCCCAGCTGACTTTCCTTTTCTCTTGGTAGGCTGGGCCCTTTTTCCAGACTCCAGCTCTACTTTTTCACCCTGAGCCTTGCACTGTGCCCTTGTCTTGACACACCAGTTCAGGGATACCCAGCATGGCTGCATGGGTTTTCAGTTCTACCTCAGCCCATGCTGAGGACTTCAGGTCATTTCCAAGCAAACAGTCTACTGGGATATTTGAGGAGACCACCACCTGTTTCAGGCCATTGACCCCTCCCCACTCTAAAGTTACCATTGCCATGGGATGTACTTTAGTCTGATTGTCAGCGTTGGTGACTGGATAGGTTTGTCCAGTCAGGTATTGGCCAGGGGAAAACAGTTTTTCTGTCACCATGGTGACACTGGCACCTGTATCCCTCAGGCCCTCTACACTTGTCCCATTAATTAAGAGCTGCTGCCTGTATTTTTGCATGTTAGGGGGCCAGGCAGCCAGTGTGGCTAAATCCACCCCACCCTCAGAGACTAATGTAGCTTCAGTGTGACACCTGATTTGCTCTGGGCACACTGTTGATCCCACTTGGAGACTGGCCATTCCAGTTTTAGCTGGATGGGAGTTAGAAGTGGTATCTTTCTTGGGACAGGCCTTGTCTCCAGTTTGGTGTCCAGACTGACTACAGCTACGACACCCGGCCTTTTTGGGATCAAAGTTTTTACCCTTGTACCCAGAATTGTTTTGTGAAGAGGCTCTGGGCCCACCCTCCTGTGCAGGTTTTTGGGGGCCTGTAGAAGACTCTTTACTATTTTTGTTTTTTGCTGTCTCACCACCTTTCCCCTGGGGAGGTTTTGTGACCCCTTTCTTTTGGTCACCCCCTGTGGAAGTTTTGGACACCATAGTCTTGACCCAATGGTCCGCCTTCTTTCCCAATTCTTGGGGAGAAATTGGTCCTAGGTCCACCAGATGCTGATGCAGTTTATCATTGAAACAATTACTTAACAGGTGTTCTTTCACAAATAAATTGTACAGCCCATCATAATCACTTACACCACTGCCTTGAATCCAACCATCTAGTGTTTTTACTGAGTAGTCTACAAAGTCAACCCAGGTCTGGCTCGAGGATTTTTGAGCCCCCCTGAATCTAATCCTATACTCCTCAGTGGAGAATCCAAAGCCCTCAATCAGGGTACCCTTCAGGTCATAAGATTCTGCATCTTTTTTAGAGAGTGTGAGGAGTCTATCCCTACACTTTCCTGTGAACATTTCCCAAAGGACAGCACCCCAGTGAGATTTGTTCACTTTTCTGGTTTCACAAGCCCTCTCAAAAGCTGTGAACCATTTGGTGATGTCATCACCATCTTCATATTTTGTTACAATCCCTTTGGGGATTTTCAACATGTCAGGAGAATCTCTGACCCTATTTATGTTGCTGCCACCATTGATGGGTCCTAGGCCCATCTCTTGTCTTTCCCTTTCTATGGCTAGGATCTGTTTTTCCAAAGCCAATCTTTTGGCCATCCTGGCTAACTGGATGTCCTCTTCACTGGAGTTATCCTCAGTGATTTCAGAGAGGCTGGACCCTCCTGTGAGGGAGCCAGCATCTCTGACTATTATTTTTGGAGTCAGGGCTTGAGAAGCCCTGTTCTCCCTAGATAGGACTGGTGGGGGGGAATCACCCTCCAAGTCACTATCATCATCCTCTGTGTTGCCATCCACAGAGGGATTGGCTCTATCATACTCTGCCAACAGCTCCTGGAGCTGTAGTTTGGTAGGTCTGGAGCCCATTGTTATTTTTCTTATTGTAGAGAGTGACCTTAACTCTTTCATCTGGAGATGGAGGTAAGGTGTGGTGTCGAGTTCCACCACATTCATATCTGTACTAGACATTATTTTTCTAAAAGTTGGAATGCTTTTTAAGAATCTAAAACTATTTCTAGAATCTAATTCAAACTTTTACAAACTTTTCAACTCTAAAAGAAATGCTAACAGGGACTAACACAAGGCCCTAGCAGGACTTTAAAGAATTTAGAAAAAATTTCAAATTGCAAAAATCAATTTCTAATGACAATTTTTGGAATTTGTCGTGTGATCAGGTATTGGCCGAGTAGTCCAGCAAATGCAAAGTCTTGTACCCCACCGCTGATCCACCAATGTAGGAAGTTGGCTCTGTATGTGCTATTTCAAAGTAAGGAATAGCATGCACAGAGTCCAAGGGTTCCCCTTAGAGGTAAAATAGTGGTAAAAAGAGATAATACTCATGCTCTATTTTGTGGTAGTGTGGTCGAGCAGTAGGCTTATCCAAGGAGTAGTGTTAAGCATTTGTTGTACATACACATAGACAATAAATGAGGTACACACACTCAGAGACAAATCCAGCCAATAGGTTTTGTTATAGAAAAATATCTTTTCTTAGTTTATTTTAAGAACCACAGGTTAAAATTTTACATGTAATATCTCATTTGAAAGGTATTGCAGGTAAGTACTCTAGGAACTTTGAATCATTACTTTAGCATGTATACTTTTTACACAAAACACAATAAGCTGTTTTAAAAGTGGTCACAGTGCAATTTTCACAGTTCCTGGGGGAGGTAAGTTATTGTTAGTTTCAACAGATAAGTAAGTCACTTACAGGTTTCAGTTTTTGGTCCAAGGTAGCCCACCGTTGGGGGTTCAGAGCAACCCCAAAGTTATCACACCAGCAGCTCAGGGCCGGTCAGGTGCAAAGGTCAAAGAGGTGCCTGTAAGGAAATGCCTCCTTGGCATGGTTGCCCCCTGACTTTTTGCCTTTGCTGATGCTATGTTTACAATTGAAAGTGTGCTGAGGCCTGCTAACCAGGCCCCAGCACCAGTGTTCTTTCCCTAACCTGTACTTTTGTATCCACAATTGGCAGACCCTGGCATCCAGATAAGTCCCTTGTAACTGGTACTTCTAGTACCAAGGGCCCTGATGCCAAGGAAGGTCTCTAAGGGCTGCAGCATGTCTTATGCCACCCTGGAGACCTCTCACTCAGCACAGACACACTGCTTGCCAGCTTGTGTGTGCTAATGAGGACAAAACGAGTAAGTCGACATGGCACTCCCCTCAGGGTGCCATGCCAGCCTCTCACTGCCTATGCAGTATAGGTAAGACACCCCTCTAGCAGGCCTTACAGCCCTAAGGCAGGGTGCACTATACCATAGGTGAGGGTACCAGTGCATGAGCATGGTACCCCTACAGTGTCTAAACAAAACCTTAGACATTGTAAGTGCAGGGTAGCCATAAGAGTATATGGTCTGGGAGTCTGTCAAACACGAACTCCACAGCACCATAATGGCTACACTGAAAACTGGGAAGTTTGGTATCAAACTTCTCAGCACAATAAATGCACACTGATGCCAGTGTACATTTTATTGCAAAATACACCCCAGAGGGCACCTTAGAGGTGCCCCCTGAAACTCAACCGACTGTCTGTGTAGGCTGACTAGTTCCAGCAGCCTGCCACACCAGAGACATGTTGCTGGCCCCATGGGGAGAGTGCCTTTGTCACTCTGAGGCCAGTAACAAAGCCTGCACTGGGTGGAGATGCTAACACCTCCCCCAGGCAGGAGCTGTGACACCTGGCGGTGAGCCTCAAAGGCTCACCCCTTTGTCACAGCCCAGCAGGGCACTCCAGCTTAGTGGAGTTGCCCGCCCCCTCCGGCCACGGCCCCCACTTTTGGCGGCAAGGCTGGAGGGAACAAAGAAAGCAACAAGGAGGAGTCACTGGCCAGTCAGGACAGCCCCTAAGGTGTCCTGAGCTGAAGTGACTCTAACTTTTAGAAATCCTCCATCTTGCAGATGGAGGATTCCCCCAATAGGGTTAGGATTGTGACCCCCTCCCCTTGGGAGGAGGCACAAAGAGGGTGTACCCACCCTCAGGGCTAGTAGCCATTGGCTACTAACCCCCCAGACCTAAACACGCCCTTAAATTTAGTATTTAAGGGCTACCCTGAACCCTAGAAAATTAGATTCCTGCAACTACAAGAAGAAGGACTGCCTAGCTGAAAACCCCTGCAGAGGAAGACCAGAAGACGACAACTGCCTTGGCTCCAGAAACTCTCCGGCCTGTCTCCTGCCTTCCAAAGATCCTGCTCCAGCGACGCCTTCCAAAGGGACCAGCGACCTCGACATCCTCTGAGGACTGCCCCTGCTTCGAAAAGACAAGAAACTCCCGAGGACAGCGGACCTGCTCCAAGAAAGGCTGCAACTTTGTTTCCAGCAGCCTTGAAAGAACCCTGCAAGCTCCCCGCAAGAAGCGTGAGACTTGCAACACTGCACCCGGCGACCCCGACTCGGCTGGTGGAGATCCAACACCTCAGGAGGGACCCCAGGACTACTCTGATACTGTGAGTACAAAAACCTGTCCCCCCTGAGCACCCACAGCGCCGCCTGCAGAGGGAATCCCGAGGCTTCCCCTGACCGCGACTCCTTGAATCCAAAACCCGACGCCTGGGAGAGACCCTGCACCCGCAGCCCCCAGGACCTGAAGGACCGGACTTTCACTGGAGAAGTGACCCCCAGGAGTCCCTCTCCCTTGCCCAAGTGGAGGTTTCCCCGAGGAACCCCCCCCTTGCCTGCCTGCAGCGCTGAAGAGATCCCTAGATCTCCCATAGACTAACACTACAAACCCGACGCTTGTTCTAACACTGCACCCGGCTGCCCCCGCGCCGCTGAGGGTGAAATTCCTGTGTGGGCTTGTGTCCCCCCCCGGTGCCCTACAAAACCCCCCTGGTCTGCCCTCCGAAGACGCGGGTACTTACCTGCTGGCAGACTGGAACCGGGGCACCCCCTTCTCCATTGAAGCCTATGTGTTTTGGGCACCACTTTGAACTCTGCACCTGACCGGCCCTGAGCTGCTGGTGTGGTAACTTTGGGGTTGCTCTGAACCCCCAACGGTGGGCTACTTTGGACCAAGAACTAAGCCCTGTAAGTGTCCTACTTACCTGGTTAACCTAACAAATACTTACCTCCCCTAAGGAACTGTGAAAATTGCACTGTGTCCACTTTTAAAACAGCTATTTGTCAATAACTTGAAAAGTATACATGCAATTTTTATGATTTAAAGTTCCTAAAGTACTTACCTGCAATACCTTTCGAATGAGATATTACATGTAGAATTTGAACCTGTGGTTCTTAAAATAAACTAAGAAAAGATATTTTTCTATACAAAACCTATTGGCTGGATTTGTCTCTGAGTGTGTGTACCTCATTTATTGTCTATGTGTATGTACAACAAATGCTTAACACTACTCCTTGGATAAGCCTACTGCTCGACCACACTACCACAAAATAGAGCATTAGTATTATCTATTTTTACCACTATTTTACCTCTAAGGGGAACCCTTGGACTCTGTGCATGCTATTCCTTACTTTGAAATAGCACATACAGAGCCAACTTCCTACATTGGTGGATCAGCGGTGGGGTACAAGACTTTGCATTTGCTGGACTACTCAGCCAATACCTGATCACACGACAAATTCCAAAATTGTCATTAGAAATTGATTTTTGCAATTTGAAAAGTTTTCTAAATTCTTAAAAGACCTGCTAGGGCCTTGTGTTAGATCCTGTTTAGCATTTCTTTTAGAGTTTAAAAGTTTGTAAAAGTTTGAATTAGATTCTAGAACCAGTTGTAGATTCTTAAAAAGTATTCCAACTTTTAGAAGCAAAATGTCTAGCACAGATGTGACTGTGGTGGAACTCGACACCACACCTTACCTCCATCTTAAGATGAGGGAGCTAAGGTCACTCTGTAAAATAAAGAAAATAACAATGGGCCCCAAACCTACCAAAATACAGCTCCAGGAGCTTTTGGCAGAGTTTGAAAAGGCCAACCCCTCTGAGGGTGGCAACTCAGAGGAAGAGGATAGTGACTTGGAGGAAAATTCCCCCCTACCAGTCCTATCTAGGGAGAACAGGGTCTCTCAAACCCTGACTCCAAAAATAATAGTCAGAGATGCTGGTTCCCTCACAGGAGAGACCAACACCTCTGAAATCACTGAGGATAACTCCAGTGAAGAGGACATCCAGTTAGCCAGGATGGCCAAAAGTTTGGCTTTGGAAAGACAGATCCTAGCCATAGAGAGGGAAAGACAAGAGATGGGCCTAGGACCCATCAATGGTGGCAGCAACATAAATAGGGTCAGAGATTCTCCTGACATGTTGAAAATCCCTAAAGGGATTGTAACTAAATATGAAGATGGTGATGACATCACCAAATGGTTCACAGCTTTTGAGAGGGCTTGTGTAACCAGAAAAGTGAACAGATCTCACTGGGGTGCTCTCCTTTGGGAAATGTTCACAGGAAAGTGTAGGGATAGACTCCTCACACTCTCTGGACAAGATGCAGAATCTTATGACCTCATGAAGGGTACCCTGATTGAGGGCTTTGGATTCTCCACTGAGGAGTATAGGATTAGATTCAGGGGGGCTCAAAAATCCTCGAGCCAGACCTGGGTTGACTTTGTAGACTACTCAGTAAAAACACTGGATGGTTGGATTCAAGGCAGTGGTGTAAGTAATTATGATGGGCTGTACAATTTATTTGTGAAAGAACACCTGTTAAGTAATTGTTTCAATGATAAACTGCATCAGCATCTGGTAGACCTAGGACCAATTTCTCCCCAAGAATTGGGAAAGAAGGCGGACCATTGGGTCAAGACAAGGGTGTCCAAAACTTCCACAGGGGGTGACCAAAAGAAAGGGGTCACAAAACCTCCCCAGGGGAAAGGTGGTGAGACAGCCAAAAATAAAAATAGTCAAGAGTCTTCTAAAGGCCCCCAAAAACCTGCACAGGAGGGTGGGCCCAGAGCCTCTTCACAAAACAATCCTGGGTACAAGGGTAAAAACTTTGATCCCAAAAAGGCCTGGTGTCGAAACTGTAGTCAGTCTGGACACCAAACTGGAGACAAGGCCTGTCCCAAGAAAAGTTCCACTCCAAACTCCAATCCAGGTAACACTGGAATGGCTAGTCTCCAAGTGGGATCAACAGTGTGCCCAGAGCAAATCAGGGTCCACACTGAAGCTACTCTAGTCTCTGAGGGTGGGGTGGATTTAGCCACACTAGCTGCCTGGCCGCCTAACATGCAAAAATACAGGCAGCAGCTCTTTATTAATGGGACAATTGTAGAGGGCCTGAGGGATACAGGTGCCAGTGTCACCATGGTGACAGAGAAACTGGTTTCCCCTGGCCAATACCTGACTGGAAAAACTTATACAGTCACCAATGCTGACAATCAAACTAAAGCACATCCCATGGCAATGGTAACTTTAGAATGGGGAGGGGTCAATGGCCTGAAACAGGTGGTGGTCTCCTCAAACATCCCAGTAGACTGTCTGCTTGGAAATGACCTGGAGTCCTCAGCATGGGCTGAGGTAGAGCTAAAAACCCATGCAGCCATGCTGGGTATCCCTGAACTGGTGTGTGTAAAAACAAGAGCACAATGCAAGGCACAGGGTGAAAAAGTAGAGCTGGAGTCTGGAAAAATGGCCCAGCCTACCAAGAGAAAAGGAAAGTCAGTTGGGAAACCAACTGCAACACAGTCAGAAAAAGGGAACCTCTCTTCTCAGGAAGAAGTTCTGCCCTCTGAGGGAACTGAGCCTTTGGAACTTGAACCTTATCAGGTTGAGCTCTTAGGCCCAGGGGGACCCTCAAGGGAGGAGCTGTGTAAGGGACAAGAAACCTGTCCCTCTCTTGAAGGCCTTAGGCAGCAAGCTGCTGAAGAGTCCAAGGGCAAGAAAAATGGAACACATAGGGTCTATTGGGAAGATGGACTCCTGTACACTGAGGCCAGAGACCCCAAACCTGGTGCCACTAGGAGAGTGGTAGTGCCTCAGTCGTTCAGAGAGTTTATTCTGACCTTAGCCCATGATATTCCCCTTGCTGGGCATTTGGGACAAACCAAGACGTGGGAGAGGTTAGTCAACCACTTCTACTGGCCCAATATGTCCCAGAAGGTTAAGGAGTTTTGCCTCTCCTGCCCCACCTGTCAATCCAGTGGTAAGACAGGTGGGCACCCAAAGGCCCCCCTCATTCCACTTCCAGTGGTGGGGGTCCCCTTTGAAAGAGTGGGTGTGGACATAGTTGGTCCACTGGAACCTCCCACAGCCTCAGTAAATATGTACATCCTAGTAGTAGTGGATCATGCTACTAGGTATCCTGAAGCTATTCCCCTTAGGTCGACTACTGCCCCTGCAGTAGCCAAGGCCCTCATTGGTATCTTTACCAGAGTGGGTTTCCCTAAGGAGGTGGTGTCTGACAGAGGTACCAACTTCATGTCAGCATACCTAAAACACATGTGGAATGAGTGTGGAGTGACTTATAAATTCACTACACCATACCATCCACAAACTAATGGCTTAGTTGAGAGATTCAACAAGACATTAAAAGGCATGATCATGGGGCTCCCAGAAAAGCTCAAAAGGAGATGGGATGTCCTCTTGCCATGTCTGCTTTTCGCTTACAGAGAGGTGCCACAGAAGGGAGTAGGATTCTCACCCTTTGAACTTCTGTTTGGTCATCCTGTAAGGGGACCACTTGCTCTTGTTAAAGAAGGCTGGGAGAGACCTCTTCATGAGCCTAAACAAGACATAGTGGACTATGTACTTGGCCTTCGCTCTAGAATGGCAGAGTACATGGAAAAGGCAACCAAAAACCTTGAGGCCAGCCAACAGCTCCAGAAGTTTTGGTATGACCAAAAGGCTGCACTGGTTGAGTTCCAACCAGGGCAGAAAGTCTGGGTTCTGGAGCCTGTGGCTCCCAGGGCACTCCAGGACAAATGGAGTGGCCCTTACCCAGTGCTAGAAAGGAAGAGTCAGGTCACCTACCTGGTGGACCTGGGCACAAGCAGGAGCCCCAAGAGGGTGATCCATGTGAACCGCCTTAAGCTCTTCCATGACAGGGCTGATGTAAATCTGTTGATGGTAACAGATGAGGACCAGGAGGCAGAGAGTGAACCTCTCCCTGATCTTCTGTCATCAGACCCAAAAGATGGCTCAGTAGATGGAGTGATCTACTCAGACACCCTCTCTGGCCAACAGCAAGCTGATTGTAGGAGAGTCCTACAACAGTTTCCTGAACTCTTCTCCTTAACCCCTGGTCAGACACACCTGTGTACCCATGATGTGGACACAGGAGACAGCATGCCTGTCAAAAACAAAATCTTTAGACAGTCTGACCATGTTAAGGAAAGCATCAAGGTGGAAGTCCACAAGATGCTGGAATTGGGAGTAATTGAGCGCTCTGACAGCCCCTGGGCTAGCCCAGTGGTCTTAGTCCCCAAACCTCACACCAAAGATGGAAAGAAAGAGATGAGGTTTTGTGTGGACTACAGAGGGCTCAATTCTGTCACCAAGACAGATGCTCATCCAATTCCTAGAGCTGATGAGCTCATAGATAAATTAGGTGCTGCCAAATTCTTAAGTACCTTTGACTTGACAGCAGGGTACTGGCAAATAAAAATGGCACCTGGAGCAAAAGAGAAAACAGCATTCTCCACACCTGATGGGCATTATCAGTTTACTGTTATGCCCTTTGGTTTAAAGAATGCCCCTGCCACCTTCCAAAGGTTGGTGAATCAAGTCCTTGCTGGCTTGGAGTCCTTTAGCACAGCTTATCTTGATGATATTGCTGTCTTTAGCTCCACCTGGCAGGATCACCTGGTCCACCTGAAGAAGGTTTTGAAGGCTCTGCAATCTGCAGGCCTCTCTATCAAGGCATCCAAATGCCAGATAGGGCAGGGAACTGTGGTTTACTTGGGCCACCTTGTAGGTGGAGGCCAAGTTCAGCCACTCCAACCCAAGATCCAGACTATTCTGGACTGGGTAGCTCCAAAAACCCAGACTCAAGTCAGGGCATTCCTTGGCTTGACTGGGTATTACAGGAGGTTTGTGAAGGGATATGGATCCATTGTGACAGCCCTCACTGAACTCACCTCCAAGAAAATGCCCAAGAAAGTGAACTGGACTGTGGAATGCCAACAGGCCTTTGACACCCTGAAACAAGCAATGTGCTCAGCACCAGTTCTAAAAGCTCCAGATTATTCTAAGCAGTTCATTGTGCAGACAGATGCCTCTGAACATGGGATAGGGGCAGTTTTGTCCCAAACAAATGATGATGGCCTTGACCAGCCTGTTGCTTTCATTAGCAGGAGGTTACTCCCCAGGGAGCAGCGTTGGAGTGCCATTGAGAGGGAGGCCTTTGCTGTGGTTTGGTCCCTGAAGAAGCTGAGACCATACCTCTTTGGGACTCACTTCCTAGTTCAAACTGACCACAGACCTCTCAAATGGCTGATGCAAATGAAAGGTGAAAATCCTAAACTGTTGAGGTGGTCCATCTCCCTACAGGGAATGGACTTTATAGTGGAACACAGACCTGGGACTGCCCATGCCAATGCAGATGGCCTTTCCAGGTTCTTCCACTTAGAAAATGAAGACTCTCTTGGGAAAGGTTAGTCTCATCCTCTTTCGTTTGGGGGGGGGGGTGTAAGGAAATACCTCCTTGGCATGGTTGCCCCCTGACTTTTTGCCTTTGCTGATGCTATGTTTACAATTGAAAGTGTGCTGAGGCCTGCTAACCAGGCCCCAGCACCAGTGTTCTTTCCCTAACCTGTACTTTTGTATCCACAATTGGCAGACCCTGGCATCCAGATAAGTCCCTTGTAACTGGTACTTCTAGTACCAAGGGCCCTGATGCCAAGGAAGGTCTCTAAGGGCTGCAGCATGTCTTATGCCACCCTGGAGACCTCTCACTCAGCACAGACACACTGCTTGCCAGCTTGTTTGTGCTAGTGAGGACAAAACGAGTAAGTCGACATGGCACTCCCCTCAGGGTGCCATGCCAGCCTCTCACTGCCTATGCAGTATAGGTAAGACACCCCTCTAGCAGGCCTTACAGCCCTAAGGCAGGGTGCACTATACCATAGGTGAGGGTACCAGTGCATGAGCATGGTACCCCTACAGTGTCTAAACAAAACCTTAGACATTGTAAGTGCAGGGTAGCCATAAGAGTATATGGTCTGGGAGTCTGTCAAAAACGAACTCCACAGCACCATAATGGCTACAATGAAAACTGGGAAGTTTGGTATCAAACTTCTCAGCACAATAAATGCACACTGATGCCAGTGTACATTTTATTGCAAAATACACCCCAGAGGGCACCTTAGAGGTGCCCCCTGAAACTCAACCGACTGTCTGTGTAGGCTGACTAGTTCCAGCAGCCTGCCACACCAGAGACATGTTGCTGGCCCCATGGGGAGAGTGCCTTTGTCACTCTGAGGCCAGTAACAAAGCCTGCACTGGGTGGAGATGCTAACACCTCCCCCAGGCAGGAGCTGTAACACCTGGCGGTGAGCCTCAAAGGCTCACCCCTTTGTCACAGCACCGCAGGACACTCCAGCTTAGTGGAGTTGCCCGCCCCCTCCGGCCACGGCCCCCACTTTTGGCGGCAAGGCTGAAGGGAACAAAGAAAGCAACAAGGAGGAGTCACTGGCCAGTCAGGACAGCCCCTAAGGTGTCCTGAGCTGAAGTGACTCTAACTTTTAGAAATCCTCCATCTTGCAGATGGAGGATTCCCCCAATAGGGTTAGGATTGTGACCCCCTCCCCTTGGGAGGAGGCACAAAGAGGGTGTACCCACCCTCAGGGCTAGTAGCCATTGGCTACTAACCCCCCAGACCTAAACACGCCCTTAAATTTAGTATTTAAGGGCTTTCCCTGAACCTAGAAATTAGATTCCTGCAACTACAAGAAGAAGGACTGCTGAGCTGACAAACCCCTGCAGAGGAAGAACAGAAGACACCAACTGCCTTGGCCCCAGACTCACCGGCCTGTCTCCTGCCTTCCAAAGAACCCTGCTCCAGCGACGCTTTCCAAGTAACCAGCGACCTCTGAATCCTCTGAGGACTGCCCTGCTTCGAAGAAGACAAGAAACTCCCGAGGACAGCGGCACTGCTCCACAAGAACTGCAACTTTGTTACAAGGAGCAGATTTAAAGACCCCTGCAACTCCCCGCAAGAAGCGTGAGACTTGCAACACTGCACCCGGCGACCCCGACTCGACTGGTGGAGAACAACCAACTCAGGGAGGACCCTCCGGCGACTCTACGACTGTGAGTAACCAAAGTTGTCCCCCCTGAGCCCCCACAGCGACGCCTGCAGAGGGAATCCCCAGGCTCCCCCTGACCGCGACTGTCTGAACTCCATTTCCCGACGGCTGGAAAAGACCCTGCACCCGCAGCCCCCAGCCCCTAAAGAAACGGAACTTCTGTGCAGGAGTGACCCCCAGGAGGCCCTCTCCCTTGCCCAGGTGGTGGCTACCCCGAGGAGCCCCCCCCTTGCCTGCCTGCATCGCTGAAGAGACCCCTTGGTCTCCCATTGAAAACTGAAGGAAACCCGACGCTTGTTTTCACACTGCACCCGGCCGCCCCCGCGCTGCTGAGGGTGTACTTTCTGTGCTAACTTGTGTCCCCCCCGGTGCCCTACAAAACCCCCCTGGTCTGCCCTCCGAAGACGCGGGTACTTACCTGCTGGCAGACTGGAACCGGGGCACCCCCTTCTCTCCCTTGAAGCCTATGTGTTTTGGGCACTGTAGGAAGTTGGCTCTGTATGTGCTATTTCAAAGTAAGGAATAGCATGCACAGAGTCCAAGGGTTCCCCTTAGAGGTAAAATAGTGGTAAAAAGAGATAATACTAATGCTCTATTTTGTGGTAGTGTGGTCGAGCAGTAGGCTTATCCAAGGAGTAGTGTTAAGCATTTGTTGTACATACACATAGACAATAAATGAGGTACACACACTCAGAGACAAATCCAGCCAATAGGTTTTGTATAGAAAAATATATTTTCTTAGTTTATTTTAAGAACCACAGGTTCAAATTCTACATGTAATATCTCATTCGAAAGGTATTGCAGGTAAGTACTTTAGGAACTTTAAATCATAAAAATTGCATGTATACTTTTCAAGTTATTGACAAATAGCTGTTTTAAAAGTGGACACTTAGTGCAATTTTCACAGTTCCTTAGGGGAGGTAAGTATTTGTTAGGTTAACCAGGTAAGTAGGACACTTACAGGGCTTAGTTCTTGGTCCAAAGTAGCCCACCGTTGGGGGTTCAGAGCAACCCCAAAGTTACCACACCAGCAGCTCAGGGCCGGTCAGGTGCAGAGTTCAAAGTGGTGCCCAAAACACATAGGCTTCAATGGAGAAGGGGGTGCCCCGGTTCCAGTCTGCCAGCAGGTAAGTACCCGCGTCTTCGGAGGGCAGACCAGGGGGGTTTTGTAGGGCACCGGGGGGGGGACACAAGCCCACACAGGAATTTCACCCTCAGCGGCGCGGGGGCAGCCGGGTGCAGTGTTAGAACAAGCGTCAGGTTTGTAGTGTTAGTCTATGGGAGATCTAGGGATCTCTTCAGCGCTGCAGGCAGGCAAGGGGGGGGTTCCTTGGGGAAACCTCCACTTGGGCAAGGGAGAGGGACTCCTGGGGGTCACTTCTCCAGTGAAAGTCCGGTCCTTCAGGTCCTGGGGGCTGCGGGTGCAGGGTCTCTCCCAGGCGTCGGGTTTTGGATTCAAGGAGTCGCGGTCAGGGGAAGCCTCGGGATTCCCTCTGCAGGCGGCGCTGTGGGTGCTCAGGGGGGACAGGTTTTTGTACTCACAGTATCAGAGTAGTCCTGGGGTCCCTCCTGAGGTGTTGGATCTCCACCAGCCGAGTCGGGGTCGCCGGGTGCAGTGTTGCAAGTCTCACGCTTCTTGCGGGGAGCTTGCAGGGTTCTTTCAAGGCTGCTGGAAACAAAGTTGCAGCCTTTCTTGGAGCAGGTCCGCTGTCCTCGGGAGTTTCTTGACTTTTCGAAGCAGGGGCAGTCCTCAGAGGATGTCGAGGTCGCTGGTCCCTTTGGAAGGCGTCGCTGGAGCAGGATCTTTGGAAGGCAGGAGACAGGCCGGTGAGTTTCTGGAGCCAAGGCAGTTGTCGTCTTCTGGTCTTCCTCTGCAGGGGTTTTCAGCTAGGCAGTCCTTCTTCTTGTAGTTGCAGGAATCTAATTTTCTAGGGTTCAGGGTAGCCCTTAGGCTGGTGGTTGTGGTTCTTGCAGAATCCCCTATCACGACTATTGTCTCTTTCTGGGGTAGTAGGGTAACTTTACTCCTACTTTTCAGGGTCTTGGGGTGGGGTATCTTGGACACCCTTACTGTTTTCTTACAGTCCCAGCGACCCTCTACAACCTCCCATAGGCCTGGGGTCCATTTGTGATTCGCATTCCACTTTTGGAGTATATGGTTTGTGTTGCTCCTAGGCCTATGTCTACCTATTGCATCCTATTGTGATTCTACATTGTTTGCACTACTTTTCTTACTGTTACTTACCTGTTCTGAGTTTGTGTACATATAACTTGTGTATATTACTTACCTCCTAAGTGAGGGTACTCACTGAGATACTTTTGGCATATTGTCATAAAAATAAAGTACCTTTATTTTTAGTAACTCTGAGTATTGTGTTTTCTTATGATATTGTGCATATGACACCAGTGGTATAGTAGGAGCTTTGCATGTCTCCTAGTTCAGCCTAAGCTGCTTTGCCATAGCTACCTTCTATCAGTCTAAGCTGCTAGAAACACCTCTATTCTACTAATAAGGGATAACTGGACCTGGCACAGGGTGTAAGTACCACAAGGTACCCACTATAAGCCAGGCCAGCCTCCTACAGAGGGAAGGAAGATGTTCAACGCCAAGCGGATGGCCCTTATGTAGGAAGATGTGTTCTGGTTGCAGTCCACCCCCACCCCAACCACACACTTTGTGCCTGGTTTTTGATACAACTGTGACTGAAGTGCACTGGGTTCCTGCTATCCAGGTCCCCAGTGCCAGTGTTCCTTCCCCAAAACAAGACAGCTGGTCCCTTGATTCCTAAGTTACCAGGCCCCTTTAGCACCTCTGTTAGTCCCTAGTAAATGGTACTCTGCTACCTAGGACCTACGTTCTAAAGAGGGTCCCTAAGAGCTGCAGCATAACTTGTGCCACTCTAAGGGACCCAGCACCAACCTCATGCAGACAGCCACTGCAGGATGTGTGACAAGGTGCCATCAAAAGTGAAAAGATGACGTGGCACACAGACTGTGTGCCATGTCCCCCAAAACACTGCATGTAATGTTTGTAAGTTACCCCTACAGCAGGCCTCACAGCCCTAAGGCGGTGTGCATTATATCACATGTAAGGACATATCTGCATGGGCAGGCATGCCCCTGCTATGTTGGTCGATTCTTAGACATAGTAAGCGTGCAGTGAACCCATTTTAAGAACTGCTGAACACTGGTCACTAAGAGTTCCCCAGTTCCATGATGGCTTCATTGAAACTGGGGATGTTTGGTATCAAACATCTCGCATTAATAAACCCTCACTGGATTTATTAATACATGCACCCAGAGGCCATCTTATAGGTGCCCCCTGAAAACCTACCAACTGCTGATAGGCTCTCTGACTAAAAAAACACAAGAATGGGGTGTAATATGAGGAGTTATGGCGCTCACGGTGCTAATTTACCTTAATAAATGTGGGGACCCCACTGGGGAAACCCCAACCCTCCGAGGTCAACCAACCTCACAATAAAGAAAAAACACAATGAGGAACCCCAATGGCACATATAGAATACAAAAATATCTAATTCACAAAAACTTGGTTGCAACAATCAGTCCATGATGTAACCTGTAGATTTTCAAGTCACTCAGTGCAGATAATTTGATCAGTTCAAAATTTATTACGAATAGGATGTCACAAGAGTAATCAGCAATCCAAATGAATTCGTGCTTCCAATTTTCCAGCCAACACGTGTTTCGTCTTTGGGAGTATTTTACAATCCCTCTACGACTTCTTCAGGGCTTATAGATCCAGTAATGATTGAGAATAAATGATAATATCAGTTAATCAAGCAACCGAAATGTTGCTGTGTAGATAATCTCCGAATGGAAGTTCAAACCACCAGCTAGCAAGACAGCACCAGGAGGACGTCTCGTTAATTCCTTGGAGGATTAATGATGAAGCAAGTCTCATGTCAGACAACAGTTAAGTTTCAACATTTTATTGATTTTCTTTGGTGATTTTCCAGGCTGCCCAGACCCCAGGAGGGCAGAGTCCTGTCTGAGGGGTTGGCAAGAGCAGCAGCTGCAGTGGAAACCCCGGAAAGACAGTTTGGCAGTGCCCGGGTTCTGTGCTAGAGACCCGGGGTATCATGGAATTGTCTCCCCAATACTAGAATGGTACATGGCCATGTTCGGAGTTACCATTGTGACGCTACACATAGGTAGTGACTTATGTGTAGTGCACGCGTGTAATGGTGTCCCCGCACTCATAAACTCCGGGGAATTTGCCCTGAACGATGTGAGGGCACCTTGGCTAGTGCCAGGGTGCCCACACACTAAGTAACTTGGCACCTAACCTTCACCAAGTGAGGGTTAGACATATAGGTGACTTATAAGTTACTTATGTGCAGTGAAATAACGTGGACGTTATTTCACTCAGGCTGCAGTGGCAGTCCTGTGTAAGAATTTTCTGAGCTCCCTATGGGTGGCAAAAGAAATGCTGCAGCCCATAGGGGTCTCCTGGAACCCCAATACCCTGGGTACCTAAGTACCATATACAAGGGAATCATATGGGTGTACCAGTGTGCCAATGAGAATTGGTAAAATTAGTCACTAGCCTGCAGTGACAATTTTAGAAAGCCGAGAGAGCATAAACACTGAAGTTCTGGTTAGCAGAGCCTCAGTGATACAGTTAGGCACCACACAGGGAACACATACAGGCCACAAACTTATGAGCACTGGGGTCCTGGCTAGCAGGATCCCAGTGACACATATCAAACACACTGACAACGTAGGGTTTTCACTATGAGCACTGGGCCCTGGCTAGCAGGATCCCAGTGAGACAGTAAAAATACCCTGACATATACTCACAAACAGGCCAAAAGTGGGGGTAACAAGGCTAGAAAGAGCCCACCTTCCTACACCCTCTATCAAGGGGAGGCTGGTATAGGTGTTCAACGGCAACACCAATGCCATATAGTACTGCAACAAATAGGGCAGGGTGTGGCCGTGGACCCTGTGCTAGGAGTATCTCCACATCTAGACTGGCATTACCACCAAGTAATTTTTCTGATATGAACCCCCCGGTAGGATCGTTGAATGCCAAGGCGGATGAGCTTAGTCATTGACAATGAGCAGATATCGAGTAGTAGTGGATGGCACAGGGTCTCTTCCACGAATGGGGAGAACCTTGGAATATCTGGTTGCCACCACAGAGAACATGCAGTGCCAGTACTTCTCATTGGAATTTCTGAGGCGTCTCTTGCTCGTAGACGCGTTCTGCCTCGAGTGGAACTCTGGAGTCCTGTATCCTTTCCGCAGAGACCACTCCTTCCCAAGGTTCTCAAGAATATCAGGACTGACTGTGCCCATGTGATCCTAGTGGCCCCGGATTGGGCATGGAGAGTATGGTATCTAGACCTCCTGGGCTTGGGCATCTGTCCCCCTATTAGGCTGTCTCTTTGGGAGGACCTGCCGTCGTACCAGTTGGGCAAGGTTTTGCACCCAGTCCTTAGCAATCTCTACCTTCATGCTTGGAGATTGAGTGGCAACAGCTGAACACCTTTGACCTTCCTCTGGATGTGGTTGATGTCATCTTGGCAGCCAGGCTCCTCAACTAATCTGTAAATGTCGGTTGTTGGGACAGATTTGTGGTTTGGTGCGGTACTTGGCAGATCGCCTCCTTCAGGACAAGTTATCTGATGTTTTATATTTTGTCCCAAGCCCGGTAAATCCTTGCCCTGGGCACTGGTAAAGGGGACCTTTTGGCTCATTCGGCTTTTTTGTAGTGCTGGATCAGTCCTCTTTGTTCAAGTCCCATCTGAGGTTTTTGAAAGGGATACGTTTGTTTCCTTTCTCTCCCTTTGTAACGTTACAGTGGGAACTTTACTTGGTGTAAGGAAATGCCTCCTTGGCATGGTTGCCCCCTGACTTTTTGCCTTTGCTGATGCTATGTTTACCATTGAAAGTGTGCTGAGGCCTGCTAACCAGGCCCCAGCACCAGTGTTCTTTCCCTAACCTGTACTTTTGTATCCACAATTGGCAGACCCTGGCATCCAGATAAGTCCCTTGTAACTGGTACTTCTAGTACCAAGGGCCCTGATGCCAAGGAAGGTCTCTAAGGGCTGCAGCATGTCTTATGCCACCCTGGAGACCTCTCACTAAGCACAGACACTCTGCTTGCCAGCTTGTGTGTGCTAGTGAGGACAAAACGAGTAAGTCGACATGGCACTCCCCTCAGGGTGCCATGCCAGCCTCTCACTGCCTATGCAGTATAGGTAAGACACCCCTCTAGCAGGCCTTACAGCCCTAAGGCAGGGTGCACTATACCATAGGTGAGGGTACCAGTGCATGAGCATGGTACCCCTACAGTGTCTAAACAAAACCTTAGTGTAGGAAGATGGCTCTGTATGTGCTATTTCAAAGTAAGGAATAGCATGCACAGAGTCCAAGGGTTCCCCTTAGAGGTAAAATAGTGGTAAAAAGAGATAATACTAATGCTCTATTTTGTGGTAGTGTGGTCGAGCAGTAGGCTTATCCAAGGAGTAGTGTTAAGCATTTGTTGTACATACACATAGACAATAAATGAGGTACACACACTCAGAGACAAATCCAGCCAATAGGTTTTTGTATAGAAAAATATCTTTTCGTAGTTTATTTTAAGAACCATAGGTTCAAATTCTACATGTAATATCTCATTCGAAAGGTATTGCAGGTAAGTACTTTAGGAACTTCAAATCATAAAAATTGCATGTATACTTTACAAGTTATTGACAAATAGCTGTTTTAAAAGTGGACACTTAGTGCAATTTTCACAGTTCCTGGGGGAGGTAAGTTTTTGTTAGTTTTACCAGGTAAGTACGACACTTACAGGGTTCAGTTCTTGGTCCAAGGTAGCCCACCGTTGGGGCTTCAGAGCAACCCCAAAGTCACCACACCAGCAGCTCAGGGCCGGTCAGGTGCAGAGTTCAAAGTGGTGCCCAAAACACATAGGCTAGAATGGAGAGAAGGGGGTGCCCCGGTTCCGGTCTGCTTGCAGGTAAGTACCCGCGTCTTCGGAGGGCAGACCAGGGGGGTTTTGTAGGGCACCGGGGGGGACACAAGCCCACACAGAAATTTCACCCTCAGCAGCGCGGGGGCGGCCGGGTGCAGTGTAGAAACAAGCGTCGGGTTTGTAATGGAAGTCAATGGGAGATCTAGGGATCTCTTCAGCGCTGCAGGCAGGCAAGGGGGGGGTTCCTCGGGGAAACCTCCACTTGATCAAGGGAGAGGGACTCCTGGGGGTCACTCCTCCAGTGAAAGTCCGGTCCGTCAGGTCCTGGGGGCTGCGGGTGCAGGGTCTCTCCCAGGTGTCGGGACTTTGGATTCAAAGAGTCGCGGTCAGGGGAAGCCTCGGGATTCCCTCTGCAGGCGGCGCTGTGGGGGCTCAGGGGGGACAGGTTTTGGTACTCACAGTATCAGAGTAGTCCTGGGGTCCCTCCTGAGGTGTCGGTTCTCCACCAGCCGAGTCGGGGTCGCCGGGTGCAGTGTTGCAAGTCTCACGCTTCTTGCGGGGAGCTTGCAGGGTTCTTTAAAGCTGCTGGAAACAAAGTTGCAGCTTTTCTTGGAGCAGGTCCGCTGTCCTCGGGAGTTTCTTGTCTTTTTGAAGCAGGGGCAGTCCTCAGAGGATGTCGAGGTCGCTGGTCCCTTTGGAAGGCGTCGCTGGAGCAGGATCTTTGGAAGGCAGGAGACAGGCCGGTGAGTTTCTGGAGCCAAGGCAGTTGTCGTCTTCTGGTCTTCCTCTGCAGGGGTTTTTCAGCTAGGCAGTCCTTCTTCTTGTAGTTGCAGGAATCTAATTTTCTAGGGTTCAGGGTAGCCCTTAAATACTAAATTTAAGGGCGTGTTTAGGTCTGGGGGGTTAGTAGCCAATGGCTACTAGCCCTGAGGGTGGGTACACCCTCTTTGTGCCTCCTCCCAAGGGGAGGGGGTCACAATCCTAACCCTATTGGGGGAATCCTCCATCTGCAAGATGGAGGATTTCTAAAAGTTCGAGTCACCTCAGCTCAGGACACCTTAGGGGCTGTCCTGACTGGCCAGTGACTCCTCCTTGTTTTTCTCATTATTTTCTCCGGCCTTGCCGCCAAAAGTGGGGCCTGGCCGGAGTGGGCGGGCAACTCCACTAGCTGGAGTGTCCTGCTGGGTTGGCACAAAGGAGGTGAGCCTTTGAGGCTCACCGCCAGGTGTGACAATTCCTGCCTGGGAGAGGTGTTAGCATCTCCACCCAGTGCAGGCTTTGTTACTGGCCTCAGAGTGACAAAGGCACTCTCCCCATGGGGCCAGCAACATGTCTCGGTTTGTGGCAGGCTGCTAAAACTAGTCAGCCTACACAGATAGTCGGTTAAGTTTCAGGGGGCACCTCTAAGGTGCCCTCTGGGGTGTATTTTACAATAAAATGTACACTGGCATCAGTGTGCATTTATTGTGCTGAGAAGTTTGATACCAAACTTCCCAGTTTTCAGTGTAGCCATTATGGTGCTGTGGAGTTCGTGTTTGACAGACTCCCAGACCATATACTCTTATGGCTACCCTGCACTTACAATGTCTAAGGTTTTGTTTAGACACTGTAGGGGTACCATGCTCATGCACTGGTACCCTCACCTATGGTATAGTGCACCCTGCCTTAGGGCTGTAAGGCCTGCTAGAGGGGTGTCTTACCTATACTGCATAGGCAGTGAGAGGCTGGCATGGCACCCTGAGGGGAGTGCCATGTCGACTTACTCGTTTTGTCCTCACTAGCACACACAAGCTGGCAAGCAGTGTGTCTGTGGTGAGTGAGAGGTCTCCAGGGTGGCATAAGACATGCTGCAGCCCTTAGAGACCTTCCTTGGCATCAGGGCCCTTGGTACTAGAAGTACCAGTTACAAGGGACTTATCTGGATGCCAGGGTCTGCCAATTGTGGATACAAAAGTACAGGTTAGGGAAAGAACACTGGTGCTGGGGCCTGGTTAGCAGGCCTCAGCACACTTTCAATTGTAAACATAGCATCAGCAAAGGCAAAAAGTCAGGGGGCAACCATGCCAAGGAGGCATTTCCTTACACAACCCCCCCCCCAAACGAAAGAGGATGAGACTAACCTTTCCCAAGAGAGTCTTCATTTTCTAAGTGGAAGAACCTGGAAAGGCCATCTGCATTGGCATGGGCAGTCCCAGGTCTGTGTTCCACTATAAAGTCCATTCCCTGTAGGGAGATGGACCACCTCAACAGTTTAGGATTTTCACCTTTCATTTGCATCAGCCATTTGAGAGGTCTGTGGTCAGTTTGAACTAGGAAGTGAGTCCCAAAGAGGTATGGTCTCAGCTTCTTCAGGGACCAAACCACAGCAAAGGCCTCCCTCTCAATGGCACTCCAACGCTGCTCCCTGGGGAGTAACCTCCTGCTAATGAAAGCAACAGGCTGGTCAAGGCCATCATCATTTGTTTGGGACAAAACTGCCCCTATCCCATGTTCAGAGGCATCAGTCTGCACAATGAACTGCTTAGAATAATCTGGAGCTTTGAGAACTGGTGCTGAGCACATTGCTTGTTTCAGGGTGTCAAAGGCCTGTTGGCAGTCCACAGTCCAGTTCACTTTCTTGGGCATTTTCTTGGAGGTGAGCTCAGTGAGGGCTGTCACAATGGATCCATATCCCTTCACAAACCTCCTGTAGTACCCAGTCAAGCCAAGGAATGCCCTGACTTGAGTCTGGGTTTTTGGAGCTACCCAGTCCAGAATAGTCTGGATCTTGGGTTGGAGTGGCTGAACTTGGCCTCCACCTACAAGGTGTCCCAAGTAAACCACAGTTCCCTGCCCTATCTGGCATTTGGATGCCTTGATAGAGAGGCCTGCAGATTGCAGAGCCTTCAAAACCTTCCTCAGGTGGACCAGGTGATCCTGCCAGGTGGAGCTAAAGACAGCAATATCATCAAGATAAGCTGTGCTAAAGGACTCCAAGCCAGCAAGGACTTGATTCACCAACCTTTGGAAGGTGGCAGGGGCATTCTTTAAACCAAAGGGCATAACAGTAAACTGATAATGCCCATCAGGTGTGGAGAATGCTGTCTTTTCTTTTGCTCCAGGTGCCATTTTTATTTGCCAGTACCCTGCTGTCAAGTCAAAGGTACTTAGAAATTTGGCAGCACCTAATTTATCAATGAGCTCATCAGCTCTTGGAATTGGATGGGCATCTGTCTTGGTGACAGAATTGAGCCCTCTGTAGTCCACACAAAACCTCATCTCTTTCTTTCCATCTTTGGTGTGAGGTTTGGGGACTAAGACCACTGGGCTAGCCCAGGGGCTGTCAGAGCGCTCAATTACTCCCAATTCCAGCATCTTGTGGACTTCCACCTTGATGCTTTCTTTAACATGGTCAGATTGTCTAAAGATTTTGTTCTTGACAGGCATGCTGTCTTCTGTGTCCACATCATGGGTACACAGGTGTGTCTGACCAGGGGTTAAGGAGAAGAGTTCAGGAAACTGTTGTAGGACTCTCCTACAATCAGCTTGCTGTTGGCTAGAGAGGGTGTCTGAGTAGATCACTCCATCTACTGTACCATCTTTTGGGTCTGATGACAGAAGATCAGGGAGAGGTTCACTCTCTGCCTCCTGATCCTCATCTGTTACCATCAACAGATTGACATCAGCCCTGTCGTGGAAGAGCTTAAGGCGGTTCACATGGATTACCCTCTTGGGGCTCCTGCTTGTGCCCAGGTCCACCAGGTAGGTGACCTGACTCTTCCTTTCTAGCACTGGGTAAGGGCCACTCCATTTGTCCTGGAGTGCCCTGGGAGCCACAGGCTCCAGAACCCAGACTTTCTGCCCTGGTTGGAACTCAACCAGTGCAGCCTTTTGGTCATACCAAAACTTCTGGAGCTGTTGGCTGGCCTCAAGGTTTTTGGTTGCCTTTTCCATGTACTCTGCCATTCTAGAGCGAAGGCCAAGTACATAGTCCACTATGTCCTGTTTAGGCTCATGGAGAGGTCTCTCCCAGCCTTCTTTAACAAGGGCAAGTGGTCCCCTTACAGGATGACCAAACAGAAGTTCAAAGGGTGAGAACCCTACTCCCTTCTGTGGTACCTCCCTGTAAGCGAAAAGCAGACATGGCAGGAGGACATCCCATCTCCTTTTGAGTTTTTCTGGGAGCCCCATGATCATGCCTTTTAATGTCTTGTTGAATCTCTCAACTAAGCCATTAGTTTGTGGATGGTAAGGTGTAGTGAATTTATAAGTCACTCCACACTCATTCCACATGTGCTTTAGGTATGCTGACATGAAGTTGGTACCTCTGTCAGACACCACCTCCTTAGGGAAACCCACTCTGGTAAAGATACCAATGAGGGCCTTGGCTACTGCAGGGGCAGTAGTCGACCTAAGGGGAATAGCTTCAGGATACCTGGTAGCATGATCCACTACTACCAGGATATACATATTTCCTGAGGCTGTGGGAGGTTCCAGTGGACCAACTATGTCCACACCCACTCTTTCAAAGGGCACCCCCACCACTGGAAGTGGAATGAGGGGGGCCTTTGGATGCCCACCTGTCTTACCACTGGCTTGACAGGTGGGGCAGGAGAGGCAAAACTCCTTAACCATGTTGGACATATTGGGCCAGTAGAAGTGGTTGACTAACCTCTCCCACGTCTTGGTTTGTCCCAAATGTCCAGCAAGGGGAATGTCATGGGCCAATGTTAGGATGAACTCTCTGAACAGCTGAGGCACTACCACTCTCCTAGTGGCACCAGGTTTGGGGTCTCTGGCCTCAGTGTACAGGAGCCCATCTTCCCAATAGAGACCCTATGTGTTCCATTTTTCTTGCCTTTGGACTCTTCAGCAGCTTGCTGCCTAAGGCCTTCAAGAGAGGGACAGGTTGCTTGTCCCTTACACAGCTCTTCCCTGGAGGGTCCCCCTGGGCCTAAGAGCTCAACCTGATAAGGTTCAAGCTCCAAAGGCTCAGTTCCCTCAGAGGGCAGAACTTCTTCCTGAGAAGAGAGGTTCCCTTTCTTTTGCTGTGTTGCAGTTGGTTTCCCAACTGACTTTCCTGTTCTCTTGGTAGGCTGGGCCATTTTTCCAGACTCCAGCTCTACTTTTTCACCCCGTGCCTTGCATTGTGCTCTTGTTTTCACACACACCAGTTCAGGGATACCCAGCATTGCTGCATGGGTTTTTAGCTCTACCTCAGCCCATGCTGAGGACTCCAGGTCATTTCCAAGCAGACAGTCCACTGGGATATTTGAGGAGACCACCACCTGTTTCAGGCCATTGACCCCTCCCCATTCTAAAGTAACCATTGCCATGGGATGTACTTTTCTCTGATTGTCAGCGTTGGTGACTGTGTAAGTTTTTCCAGTCAGGTATTGGCCAGGGGAAACCAGTTTCTCTGTCACCATGGTGACACTGGCACCTGTATCCCTCAGGCCCTCTATTCTAGTCCCATTAATTAAGAGTTGCTGTCTGTATTTTTGCATGTTAGGCGGCCAGACAGCTAGTGTGGCTAAATCCACCCCACCCTCAGAAAGTAGAGTAGCTTCAGTGTGGACCCTGATTTGCTCTGGGCACACTGTTGATCCCACTTGGAGACTAGCCATACCAGTGTTACCTGGATGGGAGTTTGGAGTGGAACCTTTCTTGGGACAGGCCTTGTCTCCAGTTTGGTGTCCATGCTGTTTACAGCTATGACACCAGGCCTTTTTGGGATCAAAGTTTTTACCCTTGTACCCATTGTTTTGTGAAGAGGCTCTGGGCCCACCCTCCTGTGCAGGTTTTTGGGGGCCTGTAGAAGACTCTTTACTATCTTTAGTTTTGGTTGTCTCATCACCCTTCTGCTGGGGAGTCTTTGTGACCCCTTTCTTTTGGTCACCCCCTGTTGAAGTCTTGGACACCCTTGTCTTGACCCAATGGTCCGCCTTCTTTCCCAATTCTTGGGGAGAAATTGGTCCTAGGTCTACCAGATGCTGATGCAGTTTATCATTGAAACAATTACTTAACAGGTGTTCTTTCACAAATAAATTGTACAGCCCATCATAATTACTTACACCACTGCCTTGAATCCAACCATCTAGTGTTTTCACTGAGTAGTCAACAAAGTCAACCCAGGTCTGGCTCGAGGATTTTTGAGCCCCCCTGAACCTAATCCTGTACTCCTCAGTGGAGAATCCAAAGCCCTCAATCAGGGTACCCTTCATGAGGTCATAAGATTCTGCATCTTGTCCAGAGAGTGTGAGGAGTCTATCCCTACACTTTCCTGTGAACATTTCCCAAAGGAGAGCACCCCAGTGAGATCTGTTCACTTTTCTGGTTACACAAGCCCTCTCAAAAGCTGTGAACCATTTGGTGATGTCATCACCATCTTCATATTTAGTTACAATCCCTTTAGGGATTTTCAACATGTCAGGAGAATCTCTGACCCTATTTATGTTGCTGCCACCATTGATGGGTCCTAGGCCCATCTCTTGTCTTTCCCTCTCTATGGCTAGGATCTGTCTTTCCAAAGCCAATCTTTTGGCCATCCTGGCTAACTGGATGTCCTCTTCACTGGAGTTATCCTCAGTGATTTCAGAGTTGTTGGTCCCTCCTGTGAGGGAACCAGCATCTCTGACTATTATTTGTGGAGTCAGGGCTTGAGAAGCCCTGCTCTCCCTAAGTAGGACTGGAGGGGGGAATTTCCCTCCAAGTCACTATCTTCATCCTCTGAGTTGCCATCCTCAGAGGGGTTGGCCTTTTCAAACTCTGCCAAAAGCTCCTGGAGCTGTACTTTGGTAGGTTTGGGGCCCATTGCTATTTTCTTTAGTTTACAGAGTGACCTTAGCTCTCTCATCTGTAGATGGAGGTAAGGTGTGGTGTCGAGTTCCACCACATTCACATCTGTGCTAGACATTTTGCTTCTAAAAGTTGGAATACTTTTTAAGAAACTAAAACTGGTTCTAGAATCTAATTCAAACTTTTAACAAACTTTTAAACTCTAAAAGAAATGCTAAACAGGATCTAACACAAGGCCCTAGCAGGTCTTTTAAGAATTTAGAAAACTTTTCAAATTGCAAAAATCAATTTCTAATGACAATTTTGGAATTTGTCGTGTGATCAGGTATTGGCTGAGTAGTCCAGCAAATGCAAAGTCTTGTACCCCACCGCTGATCCACCAATGTAGGAAGATGGCTCTGTATGTGCTATTTCAAAGTAAGGAATAGCATGCACAGAGTCCAAGGGTTCCCCTTAGAGGTAAAATAGTGGTAAAAAGAGATAATACTAATGCTCTATTTTGTGGTAGTGTGGTCGAGCAGTAGGCTTATCCAAGGAGTAGTGTTAAGCATTTGTTGTACATACACATAGACAATAAATGAGGTACACACACTCAGAGACAAATCCAGCCAATAGGTTTTTGTATAGAAAAATATCTTTTCGTAGTTTATTTTAAGAACCATAGGTTCAAATTCTACATGTAATATCTCATTCGAAAGGTATTGCAGGTAAGTACTTTAGGAACTTCAAATCATAAAAATTGCATGTATACTTTACAAGTTATTGACAAATAGCTGTTTTAAAAGTGGACACTTAGTGCAATTTTCACAGTTCCTGGGGGAGGTAAGTTTTTGTTAGTTTTACCAGGTAAGTACGACACTTACAGGGTTCAGTTCTTGGTCCAAGGTAGCCCACCGTTGGGGCTTCAGAGCAACCCCAAAGTCACCACACCAGCAGCTCAGGGCCGGTCAGGTGCAGAGTTCAAAGTGGTGCCCAAAACACATAGGCTAGAATGGAGAGAAGGGGGTGCCCCGGTTCCGGTCTGCTTGCAGGTAAGTACCCGCGTCTTCGGAGGGCAGACCAGGGGGGTTTTGTAGGGCACCGGGGGGGACACAAGCCCACACAGAAATTTCACCCTCAGCAGCGCGGGGGCGGCCGGGTGCAGTGTAGAAACAAGCGTCGGGTTTGTAATGGAAGTCAATGGGAGATCTAGGGATCTCTTCAGCGCTGCAGGCAGGCAAGGGGGGGGTTCCTCGGGGAAACCTCCACTTGATCAAGGGAGAGGGACTCCTGGGGGTCACTCCTCCAGTGAAAGTCCGGTCCGTCAGGTCCTGGGGGCTGCGGGTGCAGGGTCTCTCCCAGGTGTCGGGACTTTGGATTCAAAGAGTCGCGGTCAGGGGAAGCCTCGGGATTCCCTCTGCAGGCGGCGCTGTGGGGGCTCAGGGGGGACAGGTTTTGGTACTCACAGTATCAGAGTAGTCCTGGGGTCCCTCCTGAGGTGTCGGTTCTCCACCAGCCGAGTCGGGGTCGCCGGGTGCAGTGTTGCAAGTCTCACGCTTCTTGCGGGGAGCTTGCAGGGTTCTTTAAAGCTGCTGGAAACAAAGTTGCAGCTTTTCTTGGAGCAGGTCCGCTGTCCTCGGGAGTTTCTTGTCTTTTTGAAGCAGGGGCAGTCCTCAGAGGATGTCGAGGTCGCTGGTCCCTTTGGAAGGCGTCGCTGGAGCAGGATCTTTGGAAGGCAGGAGACAGGCCGGTGAGTTTCTGGAGCCAAGGCAGTTGTCGTCTTCTGGTCTTCCTCTGCAGGGGTTTTTCAGCTAGGCAGTCCTTCTTCTTGTAGTTGCAGGAATCTAATTTTCTAGGGTTCAGGGTAGCCCTTAAATACTAAATTTAAGGGCGTGTTTAGGTCTGGGGGGTTAGTAGCCAATGGCTACTAGCCCTGAGGGTGGGTACACCCTCTTTGTGCCTCCTCCCAAGGGGAGGGGGTCACAATCCTAACCCTATTGGGGGAATCCTCCATCTGCAAGATGGAGGATTTCTAAAAGTTAGAGTCACCTCAGCTCAGGACACCTTAGGGGCTGTCCTGACTGGCCAGTGACTCCTCCTTGTTTTTCTCATTATTTTCTCCGGCCTTGCCGCCAAAAGTGGGGCCTGGCCGGAGGGGGCGGGCAACTCCACTAGCTGGAGTGTCCTGCTGGGTTGGCACAAAGGAGGTGAGCCTTTGAGGCTCACCGCCAGGTGTGACAATTCCTGCCTGGGAGAGGTGTTAGCATCTCCACCCAGTGCAGGCTTTGTTACTGGCCTCAGAGTGACAAAGGCACTCTCCCCATGGGGCCAGCAACATGTCTCGGTTTGTGGCAGGCTGCTAAAACTAGTCAGCCTACACAGATAGTCGGTTAAGTTTCAGGGGGCACCTCTAAGGTGCCCTCTGGGGTGTATTTTACAATAAAATGTACACTGGCATCAGTGTGCATTTATTGTGCTGAGAAGTTTGATACCAAACTTCCCAGTTTTCAGTGTAGCCATTATGGTGCTGTGGAGTTCGTGTTTGACAGACTCCCAGACCATATACTCTTATGGCTACCCTGCACTTACAATGTCTAAGGTTTTGTTTAGACACTGTAGGGGTACCATGCTCATGCACTGGTACCCTCACCTATGGTATAGTGCACCCTGCCTTAGGGCTGTAAGGCCTGCTAGAGGGGTGTCTTACCTATACTGCATAGGCAGTGAGAGGCTGGCATGGCACCCTGAGGGGAGTGCCATGTCGACTTACTCGTTTTGTCCTCACTAGCACACACAAGCTGGCAAGCAGTGTGTCTGTGGTGAGTGAGAGGTCTCCAGGGTGGCATAAGACATGCTGCAGCCCTTAGAGACCTTCCTTGGCATCAGGGCCCTTGGTACTAGAAGTACCAGTTACAAGGGACTTATCTGGATGCCAGGGTCTGCCAATTGTGGATACAAAAGTACAGGTTAGGGAAAGAACACTGGTGCTGGGGCCTGGTTAGCAGGCCTCAGCACACTTTCAATTGTAAACATAGCATCAGCAAAGGCAAAAAGTCAGGGGGCAACCATGCCAAGGAGGCATTTCCTTACACTTAGACATTGTAAGTGCAGGGTAGCCATAAGAGTATATGGTCTGGGAGTTTGTCAAACACGAACTCCACAGCACCATAATGGCTACACTGAAAACTGGGAAGTTTGGTATCAAACTTCTCAGCACAATAAATGCACACTGATGCCAGTGTACATTTTATTGTAAAATACACCCCAGAGGGCACCTTAGAGGTGCCCCCTGAAACTTAACCGACTATCTGTGTAGGCTGACTAGTTTTAGCAGCCTGCCACAAACCGAGACATGTTGCTGGCCCCATGGGGAGAGTGCCTTTGTCACTCTGAGGCCAGTAACAAAGCCTGCACTGGGTGGAGATGCTAACACCTCCCCCAGGCAGGAATTGTCACACCTGGCGGTGAGCCTCAAAGGCTCACCTCCTTTGTGCCAACCCAGCAGGACACTCCAGCTAGTGGAGTTGCCCGCCCCCTCCGGCCAGGCCCCACTTTTGGCGGCAAGGCCGGAGAAAATAATGAGAAAAACAAGGAGGAGTCACTGGCCAGTCAGGACAGCCCCTAAGGTGTCCTGAGCTGAAGTGACTCTAACTTTTAGAAATCCTCCATCTTGCAGATGGAGGATTCCCCCAATAGGGTTAGGATTGTGACCCCCTCCCCTTGGGAGGAGGCACAAAGAGGGTGTACCCACCCTCAGGGCTAGTAGCCATTGGCTACTAACCCCCCAGACCTAAACACGCCCTTAAAATTAGTATTTAAGGGCTACCCTGAACCCTAGAAAATTAGATTCCTGCAACTACAAGAAGAAGGACTGCCTAGCTGAAAACCCCTGCAGAGGAAGACCAGAAGACGACAACTGCCTTGGCTCCAGAAACTCACCGGCCTGTCTCCTGCCTTCCAAAGATCCTGCTCCAGCGACGCCTTCCAAAGGGACCAGCGACCTCGACATCCTCTGAGGACTGCCCCTGCTTCGAAAAGACAAGAAACTCCCGAGGACAGCGGACCTGCTCCAAGAAAAGCTGCAACTTTGTTTCCAGCAGCTTTAAAGAACCCTGCAAGCTCCCCGCAAGAAGCGTGAGACTTGCAACACTGCACCCGGCGACCCCGACTCGGCTGGTGGCGATCCAACACCTCAGGAGGGACCCCAGGACTACTCTGATACTGTGAGTACCAAAACCTGTCCCCCCTGAGCCCCCACAGCGCCGCCTGCAGAGGGAATCCCGAGGCTTCCCCTGACCGCGACTCTTTGAACCTAAAGTCCCGACGCCTGGGAGAGACCCTGCACCCGCAGCCCCCAGGACCTGAAGGACCGGACTTTCACTGGAGAAGTGACCCCCAGGAGTCCCTCTCCCTTGCCCAAGTGGAGGTTTCCCCGAGGAATCCCCCCCTTGCCTGCCTGCAGCGCTGAAGAGATCCCGAGATCTCTCATAGACTAACATTGCGAACCCGACGCCTGTTCCTACACTGCACCCGGCCGCCCCCGCGCTGCTGAGGGTGAAATTTCTGTGTGGGCTTGTGTCCCCCCCGGTGCCCTACAAAACCCCTCTGGTCTGCCCTCCGAAGACGCGGGTACTTACCTGCAAGCAGACCGGAATCGGGGCACCCCCCCTCTCTCCATTCTAGCCTATGTGTTTTGGGCACCACTTTGAACTCTGCACCTGACCGGCCCTGAGCTGCTGGTGTGGTGACTTTGGGGTTGCTCTGAACCCCCAACGGTGGGCTACCTTGGACCAAGAACTAAGCCCTGTAAGTGTCTTACTTACCTGGTTAACCTAACAAATACTTACCTCCCCTAGGAACTGTGAAAATTGCACTGTGTCCACTTTTAAAACAGCTATTTGTGAATAACTTGAAAAGTATACATGCAATTTTGATGATTTGAAGTTCCTAAAGTACTTACCTGCAATACCTTTCGAATGAGATATTACATGTAGAATTTGAACCTGTGGTTCTTAAAATAAACTAAGAAAAGATATTTTTCTATATAAAAACCTATTGGCTGGATTTGTCTCTGAGTGTGTGTACCTCATTTATTGTCTATGTGTATGTACAACAAATGCTTAACACTACTCCTTGGATAAGCCTACTGCTCGACCACACTACCACAAAATAGAGCATTAGTATTATCTCTTTTTGCCACTATCTTACCTCTAAGGGGAACCCTTGGACTCTGTGCATGCTATTCCTTACTTTGAAATAGCACATACAGAGCCAACTTCCTACATTGGTGGATCAGCGGTGGGGTACAAGACTTTGCATTTGCTGGACTACTCAGCCAATACCTGATCACACGACAAATTCCAAAATTGTCATTAGAAATTCATTTTTGCAATTTGAAATTTTTCTAAATTCTTAAAAGTCCTGCTAGGGCCTTGTGTGTTAAGTCCCTGTTTAGCATTGTCTTTTTAGAGTTTAAAAGTTTGTTAAAAGTTTGAAATTAGATTCTAGAAACAGTTTTAGATTCTTTAAAAAGTATTCCAACTCTTAGCAGAATAATGTCTGATACAGAGATGCAGGTGGTGGAACTCGACACCACACCTTACCTCCATCTTAAGATGAGGGAGCTAAGATCTCTCTGTAATATCAAAAAAATAACCATTGGCTCCAGACCTACCAAAATTCAGCTCCAGGAGCTGTTGGCAGAGTTTGAAAAAGCCAACCCCTCTGATGATGACCTCACAGAGGAAGAAATTAGTGACTTGGAGGCCAATGTCCCTCCTCCAGTCCTAAATAGGGAGAACAGGACCCCTCAAGTCCTGTCTCCAACTGTGTTAGTCAGAAATAGTGAGTCCCTCACAGGAGGGTCCCACATTTCTGAAATCACTGAGGATGCTCTCAGTGAAGATGACCTCCTGTTAGCCAGGATGGCCAAAAGATTGGCGTTAGAGAGACAGCTCCTAGCCATAGAAAGGGAAAGACAAGAGATGGGCCTAGGACCCATCAATGGTGGCAGCAATATAAATAGGGTCAGAGATTCTCCTGACATGTTAAAAATCCCCAAAGGGATTGTGACAAAATATGAAGATGGTGATGACATCACCAAATGGTTCACAGCTTTTGAGAGGGCTTGTGTAACCAGAAAAGTGAACAGATCTCACTGGGGTGCTCTCCTTTGGGAAATGTTCACTGGAAAGTGTAGGGATAGACTCCTCACACTCTCTGAAAAAAAAGATGCAGAATCTTATGACCTCATGAAGGGTACCCTGATTGAGGGCTTTGGATTCTCCACTGAGGAGTACAGGATTAGGTTCAGGGGGGCTCAAAAATCCTCGAGCCAGACCTGGGTTGACTTTGTTGACTACTCAGTGAAAACACTAGATGGTTGGATTCAAGGCAGTGGTGTAAGTAATTACGATGGGCTGTACAATTTATTTGTGAAGGAACACCTGTTAAGTAATTGTTTCAATGATAAACTGCATCAGCATCTGGTAGACCTAGGACCAATTTCTCCCCAAGAATTGGGAAAGAAGGCGGACCATTGGGTCAAGACAAGGGTGTCCAAGACTTCAACAGGGGGTGACCAAAAGAAAGGGGTCACAAAGACTCCCCAGGGGAAGGGTGATGAGACAGCCAAAACTAAAAATAGTAAAGAGTCTTCTACAGGCCCCCAAAAACCTGCACAGGAGGGTGGGCCCAGAGCCTCTTCACAAAACAATGGGTACAAGGGTAAAAACTTTGATCCCAAAAAGGCCTGGTGTCATAGCTGTAAACAGCATGGACACCAAACTGGAGACAAGGCCTGTCCCAAGAAAGGTTCCACTCCAAACTCCCATCCAGGTAACACTGGTATGGCTAGTCTCCAAGTGGGATCAACAGTGTGCCCAGAGCAAATCAGGGTCCACACTGAGGCTATTCTAGTTTCTGAGGGTGGGGTGGATTTAGCCACACTAGCTGTCTGGCCGCCTAACATGCAAAAATACAGACAGCAACTCTTAATTAATGGGACTAGAATAGAGGGCCTGAGGGATACAGGTGCCAGTGTCACCATGGTGACAGAGAAACTGGTTTCCCCTGGCCAATACCTGACTGGAAAAACTTACACAGTCACCAACGCTGACAATCAGAGAAAAGTACATCCCATGGCAATGGTTACTTTAGAATGGGGAGGGGTCAATGGCCTGAAACAGGTGGTGGTCTCCTCAAATATCCCAGTGGACTGTCTGCTTGGAAATGACCTGGAGTCCTCAGCATGGGCTGAGGTAGAACTAAAAACCCATGCAGCAATGCTGGGTATCCCTGAACTGGTGTGTGTGAAAACAAGAGCACAATGCAAGGCACAGGGTGAACAAGTAGAGCTGGAGTCTGGAAGAATGGCCCAGCCTACCAAGAGAACAGGAAAGTCAGTTGGGAAACCAACTGCAACACAGCAAAAGAAAGGGAACCTCTCTTCTCAGGAAGAAGTTCTGCCCTCTGAGGGAACTGAGCCTTTGGAGCTTGAACCTTATCAGGTTGAGCTCTTAGGCCCAGGGGGACCCTCAAGGGAGGAGCTGTGTAAGGGACAAGAAACCTGTCCCTCTCTTGAAGGCCTTAGGCAGCAAGCTGCTGAAGAGTCCAAAGGCAAGAAAAATGGAACGCATAGGGTCTATTGGGAAGATGGACTCCTGTACACTGAGGCCAGAGACCCCAAACCTGGTGCCACTAGGAGAGTGGTAGTGCCTCAGCTGTTCAGGAAGTTCATCCTAACATTGGCCCATGACATTCCCCTTGCTGGACATTTGGGACAAACCAAGACGTGGGAGAGGTTAGTCAACCACTTCTACTGGCCCAATATGTCCAACATGGTTAAGGAGTTTTGCCTCTCCTGCCCCACCTGTCAAGCCAGTGGTAAGACAGGTGGGCATCCAAAGGCCCCCCTCATTCCACTTCCAGTGGTGGGGGTGCCCTTTGAAAGAGTGGGTGTGGACATAGTTGGTCCACTAGAACCTCCCACAGCCTCAGGAAATATGTATATCCTGGTAGTAGTGGATCATGCTACCAGGTATCCTGAAGCTATTCCCCTTAGGTCGACTACTGCCCCTGCAGTAGCCAAGGCCCTCATTGGTATCTTTACCAGAGTGGGTTTCCCTAAGGAGGTGGTGTCTGACAGAGGTACCAACTTCATGTCAGCATACCTAAAGCACATGTGGAATGAGTGTGGAGTGACTTATAAATTCACTACACCATACCATCCACAAACTAATGGCTTGGTTGAGAGATTCAACAAGACATTAAAAGGCATGATCATGGGGCTCCCAGAAAAACTCAAAAGGAGATGGGATGTCCTCTTGCCATGTCTGCTTTTCGCTTACAGAGAGGTGCCACAGAAGGGAGTAGGATTCTCACCCTTTGAACTTCTGTTTGGTCATCCTGTAAGGGGACCACTTGCCCTTGTTAAAGAAGGCTGGGAGAGACCTCTCCATGAGCCTAAACAAGACATAGTGGACTATGTACTTGGCCTTCGCTCTAGAATGGCAGAGTACATGGAAAAGGCAACCAAAAACCTTGAGGCCAGCCAACAGCTCCAGAAGTTTTGGTATGACCAAAAGGCTGCACTGGTTGAGTTCCAACCAGGGCAGAAAGTCTGGGTTCTGGAGCCTGTGGCTCCCAGGGCACTCCAGGACAAATGGAGTGGCCCTTACCCAGTACTAGAAAGGAAGAGTCAGGTCACCTACCTGGTGGACCTGGGCACAAGCAGGAGCCCCAAGAGGGTGATCCATGTGAACCGCCTTAAGCTCTTCCATGACAGGGCTGATGTGAATCTGTTGATGGTAACAGATGAGGATCAGGAGGCAGAGAGTGAACCTCTCCCTGATCTTCTGTCATCAGACCCAAAAGATGGCACAGTAGATGGAGTGATCTACTCAGACACCCTCTCTGGCCAACAGCAAGCTGATTGTAGGAGAGTCCTACAACAGTTTCCTGAACTCTTCTCCTTAACCCCTGGTCAGACACACCTGTGTACCCATGATGTGGACACAGGAGACAGCATGCCTGTCAAGAACAAAATCTTTAGACAGTCTGACCATGTTAAGGAAAGCATCAAGGTGGAAGTCCACAAGATGCTGGAATTGGGAGTAATTGAGCGCTCTGACAGCCCCTGGGCTAGCCCAGTGGTCTTAGTCCCCAAACCTCACACCAAAGATGGAAAGAAAGAGATGAGGTTTTGTGTGGACTACAGAGGGCTCAATTCTGTCACCAAGACAGATGCCCATCCAATTCCAAGAGCTGATGAGCTCATTGATAAATTAGGTGCTGCCAAATTTCTAAGCACCTTTGACTTGACAGCAGGGTACTGGCAAATAAAAATGGCACCTGGAGCAAAAGAAAAGACAGCATTCTCCACACCTGATGGGCATTATCAGTTTACTGTTATGCCCTTTGGTTTAAAGAATGCCCCTGCCACCTTCCAAAGGTTGGTGAATCAAGTCCTTGCTGGCTTGGAGTCCTTTAGCACAGCTTATCTTGATGATATTGCTGTCTTTAGCTCCACCTGGCAGGATCACCTGGTCCACCTGAAGAAGGTTTTGAAGGCTCTGCAATCTGCAGGCCTCTCTATCAAGGCATCCAAATGCCAGATAGGGCAGGGAACTGTGGTTTACTTGGGCCACCTTGTAGGTGGAGGCCAAGTTCAGCCACTCCAACCCAAGATCCAGACTATTCTGGACTGGGTAGCTCCAAAAACCCAGACTCAAGTCAGGGCATTCCTTGGCTTGACTGGGTATTACAGGAGGTTTGTGAAGGGATATGGATCCATTGTGACAGCCCTCACTGAACTCACCTCCAAGAAAATGCCCAAGAAAGTGAACTGGACTGTGGAATGCCAACAGGCCTTTGACACCCTGAAACAGGCAATGTGCTCAGCACCAGTTCTAAAAGCTCCAGATTATTCTAAGCAGTTCATTGTGCAGACTGATGCCTCTGAACATGGGATAGGGGCAGTTTTGTCCCAAACAAATGATGATGGCCTTGACCAGCCTGTTGCTTTCATTAGCAGGAGGTTACTCCCCAGGGAGCAGCGTTGGAGTGCCATTGAGAGGGAGGCCTTTGCTGTGGTTTGGTCCCTGAAGAAGCTGAGACCATACCTCTTTGGGACTCACTTCCTAGTTCAAACTGACCACAGACCTCTCAAATGGCTGATGCAAATGAAAGGTGAAAATCCTAAACTGTTGAGGTGGTCCATCTCCCTACAGGGAATGGACTTTATAGTGGAACACAGACCTGGGACTGCCCATGCCAATGCAGATGGCCTTTCCAGGTTCTTCCACTTAGAAAATGAAGACTCTCTTGGGAAAGGTTAGTCTCATCCTCTTTCGTTTGGGGGGGGGTTGTGTAAGGAAATGCCTCCTTGGCATGGTTGCCCCCTGACTTTTTGCCTTTGCTGATGCTATGTTTACCATTGAAAGTGTGCTGAGGCCTGCTAACCAGGCCCCAGCACCAGTGTTCTTTCCCTAACCTGTACTTTTGTATCCACAATTGGCAGACCCTGGCATCCAGATAAGTCCCTTGTAACTGGTACTTCTAGTACCAAGGGCCCTGATGCCAAGGAAGGTCTCTAAGGGCTGCAGCATGTCTTATGCCACCCTGGAGACCTCTCACTAAGCACAGACACTCTGCTTGCCAGCTTGTGTGTGCTAGTGAGGACAAAACGAGTAAGTCGACATGGCACTCCCCTCAGGGTGCCATGCCAGCCTCTCACTGCCTATGCAGTATAGGTAAGACACCCCTCTAGCAGGCCTTACAGCCCTAAGGCAGGGTGCACTATACCATAGGTGAGGGTACCAGTGCATGAGCATGGTACCCCTACAGTGTCTAAACAAAACCTTAGACATTGTAAGTGCAGGGTAGCCATAAGAGTATATGGTCTGGGAGTTTGTCAAACACGAACTCCACAGCACCATAATGGCTACACTGAAAACTGGGAAGTTTGGTATCAAACTTCTCAGCACAATAAATGCACACTGATGCCAGTGTACATTTTATTGTAAAATACACCCCAGAGGGCACCTTAGAGGTGCCCCCTGAAACTTAACCGACTATCTGTGTAGGCTGACTAGTTTTAGCAGCCTGCCACAAACCGAGACATGTTGCTGGCCCCATGGGGAGAGTGCCTTTGTCACTCTGAGGCCAGTAACAAAGCCTGCACTGGGTGGAGATGCTAACACCTCCCCCAGGCAGGAATTGTCACACCTGGCGGTGAGCCTCAAAGGCTCACCTCCTTTGTGCCAACCCAGCAGGACACTCCAGCTAGTGGAGTTGCCCGCCCCCTCCGGCCAGGCCCCACTTTTGGCGGCAAGGCCGGAGAAAATAATGAGAAAAACAAGGAGGAGTCACTGGCCAGTCAGGACAGCCCCTAAGGTGTCCTGAGCTGAAGTGACTCTAACTTTTAGAAATCCTCCATCTTGCAGATGGAGGATTCCCCCAATAGGGTTAGGATTGTGACCCCCTCCCCTTGGGAGGAGGCACAAAGAGGGTGTACCCACCCTCAGGGCTAGTAGCCATTGGCTACTAACCCCCCAGACCTAAACACGCCCTTAAAATTAGTATTTAAGGGCTACCCTGAACCCTAGAAAATTAGATTCCTGCAACTACAAGAAGAAGGACTGCCTAGCTGAAAACCCCTGCAGAGGAAGACCAGAAGACGACAACTGCCTTGGCTCCAGAAACTCACCGGCCTGTCTCCTGCCTTCCAAAGATCCTGCTCCAGCGACGCCTTCCAAAGGGACCAGCGACCTCGACATCCTCTGAGGACTGCCCCTGCTTCGAAAAGACAAGAAACTCCCGAGGACAGCGGACCTGCTCCAAGAAAAGCTGCAACTTTGTTTCCAGCAGCTTTAAAGAACCCTGCAAGCTCCCCGCAAGAAGCGTGAGACTTGCAACACTGCACCCGGCGACCCCGACTCGGCTGGTGGCGATCCAACACCTCAGGAGGGACCCCAGGACTACTCTGATACTGTGAGTACCAAAACCTGTCCCCCCTGAGCCCCCACAGCGCCGCCTGCAGAGGGAATCCCGAGGCTTCCCCTGACCGCGACTCTTTGAACCTAAAGTCCCGACGCCTGGGAGAGACCCTGCACCCGCAGCCCCCAGGACCTGAAGGACCGGACTTTCACTGGAGAAGTGACCCCCAGGAGTCCCTCTCCCTTGCCCAAGTGGAGGTTTCCCCGAGGAATCCCCCCCTTGCCTGCCTGCAGCGCTGAAGAGATCCCGAGATCTCTCATAGACTAACATTGCGAACCCGACGCCTGTTCCTACACTGCACCCGGCCGCCCCCGCGCTGCTGAGGGTGAAATTTCTGTGTGGGCTTGTGTCCCCCCCGGTGCCCTACAAAACCCCTCTGGTCTGCCCTCCGAAGACGCGGGTACTTACCTGCAAGCAGACCGGAATCGGGGCACCCCCCTCTCTCCATTCTAGCCTATGTGTTTTGGGCACCACTTTGAACTCTGCACCTGACCGGCCCTGAGCTGCTGGTGTGGTGACTTTGGGGTTGCTCTGAACCCCCAACGGTGGGCTACCTTGGACCAAGAACTAAGCCCTGTAAGTGTCTTACTTACCTGGTTAACCTAACAAATACTTACCTCCCCTAGGAACTGTGAAAATTGCACTAAGTGTCCACTTTTAAAACAGCTATTTGTGAATAACTTGAAAAGTATACATGCAATTTTGATGATTTGAAGTTCCTAAAGTACTTACCTGCAATACCTTTCGAATGAGATATTACATGTAGAATTTGAACCTGTGGTTCTTAAAATAAACTAAGAAAAGATATTTTTCTATATAAAAACCTATTGGCTGGATTTGTCTCTGAGTGTGTGTACCTCATTTATTGTCTATGTGTATGTACAACAAATGCTTAACACTACTCCTTGGATAAGCCTACTGCTCGACCACACTACCACAAAATAGAGCATTAGTATTATCTCTTTTTGCCACTATCTTACCTCTAAGGGGAACCCTTGGACTCTGTGCATGCTATTCCTTACTTTGAAATAGCACATACAGAGCCAACTTCCTACACTTGGTCTTCCCCTTTCCAATGTGCACTCCATTTGAGCCACTTCACAGCTGTCCCTTGCAGCTCCTCATCCTCAAGGCAGTGTTCTCATCGCCATAACATCGGTGCATAATGTGAGTGAGCTTCAAGGTCCTTGGGCATCCTTTCTGCCAAAAGTGGACACCATTCCACATAGGTCAGAACAGTACCCAGAGGCGTTCTGTGCTTGGCCTCACCCCTCACAGGTGAAGGAGAAACTCCTTCGCTTTGACCCTAAGAGAGTGCTGAGATTCTTAAATTGTACCAAAAACCACAGAGTGGACAATCAGCTCTTTGTGGGGTTCACTGGAGCAACGAAAGGCAAGGCTGTTCAGAAGAGAACCACCTCCCGCTGGATCCATCTCTGCATTAAGATCTGCTACACTTTGGCTAAAAAGCAGCCCCTGGAAGGACTGCGTGCTCATTCTACCAAGACCAAAGCTGCTAACTCTGCTCTTACATGCAGAGTCCCTGACTTAGACATCTTCTAGGCAGCTATATGAGCGTCTCCCAGTACTTTCACGCAACTCGATTATCTGGACAGACTTGTAGCTGCATATTCCTTACCTTGGAATGTTCCCCGGGTGTCAGACTGGATCCTGAATCTTTTGACAAGCGTAGACACTTTGTGCCGTTTTGGATCCGTATGGCATTGGTGCAGGAAATGACGTGTATGGTGCCTATATAGGCGCCACCCCAGCATGCTGCTGTCAGTTCTTGTCTTTCCATGCCAGTCAGTGCAGATCTTAAGAGAGCTACCTCTAGTCAATTTTTGACTGACCTTTTTGGCCTTAAGTCGAATATTTTTCTGAGACTTTCTCTCCTGGTGTGAAGATGTCCTCCAAAAAGCTAGGTTTCAAACCATGCGGCACTAATCACCATAAAATGTCGGTGAAGGGACCAGCAATTGGTTTGCCTTTGGTTTCTAGAGCACAATCACGATGCCAAGATGTGTGAAGATTGCCTCGCCATCCATCCAAAGGTACTGAGGGAGCTGTCCCTCAAGTTCCTCGCTGCCCCATCCCAAGATGTTCTAGAACTCGTTCGCGAGGAATGTCCCTTGTTTGCGGAACCACTCCTGGCAATCTTCATCCCACTCCAAGTCATCGGGAAAATCCGGCAAGTCCCACAAGAAGAAGTCTTCGACTTCACTGTGCAAGTCTTGGACGAGATGCGAGGCGGTCAGCACCTAAGACCTAACTCTCTGGTGGAGTCTGGGGCCATCTCTGAGACTCCCTGAGATTCTGGAAGCCAGAGCGACGCCAGCCCAGCTAAAATAATTCTAGAAGGCCATGACCTCATTTTTGGGAGGCTTGACTCCTCTGGAGCAACCTCGGGACCCAGGGGTTCAGGAAGGGCCCCTACTGGGTTTCCACTGGCATGACTGCCCTCCATGATTCAGTATATTGAGCAGCAAAAGTTGAGTGGCCTCGTCCTTCCTCAGCACCTGCCCCAGTTCCGATGCCCATAGTTGGCACTGCCTGCATCATTATTCCCGACTCTGACATGGAGCCAGACAGGTGCCAGTTCAGGTGCCAACCAGTGACAGACCAAACCCCCTCCCCATTTCTGGGCCAGTGCCTTATTCTTATGACAGGCCTGGATTGGGTGATGAATGGGAGGGGTCTGAGAGACACCTGGTATGAGGAACCTGGTGGATGCCATTTGGCTGGACACCTCACCAGACACTGGCCTGATCTTTCTGTAGGAAGCTGTCTCTTTATATAGTGGAACAAAATGAGGTACACTGTGCTACGAGTCCAAGCAATCCCCCAAAGGTATCACACAGCCACAAATGCCACCCCAAATGTTCTCTTTTTGGGTACTGAATATCAGAGGGTAGTGCTAAGCATGACAAGACATGTGCAGGAAGTGAGACCCTGTAAGAAAGTAGCCTCTTTCTAGTTTGGCCCCCACTTTTGGGCTGTTTGTCAGAGTATTTGACTGTGTTCACTGGGATCCTGCTAACCAGAACCCAAGTGACTGTGCTTTCTCATCTAAATTTGGTTGCTAGTAACTTTTTATCCCCACAATTGACATACTGGTGCCCCCATGTAAGTCCTTGGTAAATGGTACCAAGGTACCCAGGGCATTTGGGTTCCAGGGGATCCCTATGGGCTACAGCAGTTTTTTTGCCACTCATAGGGCGCCCATGCGAAGGGTTCTGCAGGCCTGCCATTGCAGTCTGCGTGAACCGGATGCACGCACCCGGTTTCACCACATGTCACTGCACCAGGTCACTGTAAGTCACCCCTATGATAGGCCCTCCTAGCCCAGAGGGCAGGGTGCAGGTCCCTATGTGTGAGGGCACCCCTGCACTAGCAGAGGTGCCCCCCACGAACTCCAGCCCCATTTTACTGGACTTCGTGAGTGCAGGGAAGCCATTTTATATGTGTACTGGACATAGGTCACTACCTATGTCCAGCTACATAATGGTAACTCCGAACCTGGGCATGTTTGGTATCAAACATGTCAGAATCCTACCCCAATACTGTTGCAAATATTGGAAATATGATTCCATGCACTCTGGGGGCTACTTAGAGGACCCCCAGCATTGCTACCACCTGTCTTACAGGGTTTTTGCAAGCAGCCCAGCTGCTGCCACCCCTCAGACAGGTTTCTGTCCCCCTGCTGCTTGATCTTATCAAGCCCAGGAAGGCAGAACAAAGGATTTCCTTTGGGAGAGGGAGGTAACACCCTCTAGATTTGGAGCTTTGGAAATAGGTGTGACTGGCTTTGGAGGGGGTAGCCTCCCCAGTCCACTGGTTTTGCTTGAAGGGCACATTTGGTGCCCTCCGTGCATAAATCAGACCACACAGGTTCAGGAACCCCCAGTCCCTGCTCTGGTGCGAAACTGGACAATAGAAAGGGGGGCGACCACTCCCCTGTCCATCACCACCCCAGAGGCGGTGCCCAGAGCTCCTCCAGAAGGTCCCTGGGTTCTTCCATCTTGATTCCAAGGTTGGCAGGGAACTCTGGGAGCATCTGAGCGGCCAGGCTCCGAAGGTGACGTCAAAGGCACCCTCCGATAGTTACCTGGTTAGGTGACCAAGCCCACTCTTTGGGCTATACAGAGTCTTCCTCTAGGGTGGGTCCTCAGATTCAGCTTCCAAGATTCCAGTAGGACTCCTCTGCAACTTTTACATCAACTTCTGGCCTCCGGAACCGCGACTGGACCTTCCAGGAACCATTCAAGCCGCAGATCCACGAGGAAGACTCTTCTGCAACATTGTTTCCAGAGTTCCTGCCAGCTTTGCAACAGTTTTCTCACCGTTCATCCTCAGAAAACTGCAACTCTGAATCCTGCACAAGAAGGAGGAGGAATCTCCTTTGGAGGGAAGGAGTCACTTTCCTGCAACCGCAGGCACCTACAACAAGTGGCGACTGGCTGCGCGGATCCTCTCTCCTGCTGAGCTGCGCGGATCCTGCATCACAGGTGGTGGTCCGGAGTACTCCTCTTAGTCCTCTCTGCCAGCTGTCCAGCTTTGGTTGAGGTAAGCCTTTGCCTTCCCATTCAGGACAGCACACCCGAGCACCGCGTCCCTTGCAGCTGCCAAGGCTTGTTTATGTCTCCTCCAAGAGATCTTCATGCAACGTGCAGCTCCAGTCCCCAGCACTCCTTCCTGCAAATCTTAGCCTCCTGCGTGGTTCTCCTGTGGAGTGGGATCCACTTTTGTAGTGCTGCGTGGGTTTCTTCTGTGGCTTCTGTGTCCCTGTCCTGTGGGACTCCTGTGGGGGCTGCCTCTGCTCCTGTGGACTCTGCAACGCCGAGGGTCCCCTGTGACTCCCCCTCCTAGGTTGTGTCCTCCTGGGCTTTGCTGGTCCCCGGCAGCACCTCTTTTCCACTAACCTCCGGTTTGCCTTTGCTGAGCCTTGTTGGTGTTTAGCTCTCCTTGAGCGCACTGGCCGGCTACTGAAAACATACGAGGCTCAATGTTTTCTGTATGGTTTCTGGACTACTTTTTCTCTTTTTTTTGCAGGCAGCGTGATCTCGCTGGGCAGTAGTTGAGTGCTTTGCATGACATCGACCCTGTTACATGGCTAATTGTACTTTTTGCTGGTTACATGGATAATTGCACTTTTGCCGAAACGTTTCACTGCGAGCGAACTTCTGTTTCCTTTTGTGTGTCTCCTTATGTGAAACTGTCTTACTTTTCAGTTTATGTGGCAAGAAAAGTTCGGTTAGGAGTTTAAAACGCGAATAGGTCTAACTCGAGCAAATGCGAGACCCGTTCCATTTCAAATGCTTGTTTAGTATATGGTTTGCGAACCCCAAGGGTCACTATTGGGTATTACTGTTGCACTGCTTTTCTAACCTTTTCTGTGCCTATTTGATTGCTAGTGTCTATTTAGTGTATTACTTACCTCCTAAGGGTGGGTCACCTGTCTAGTGATTTGTAATAATCTGTGCCAAAACTAAAGTACCTTTATTTTCTTACAGCTGGGTGTTTTTCTTTCATGTGTGGGAGTACTGTGTGACTACAGTGATACTGCATGAGAAATGCATGTCTCCTAGATAAGCCTTTGGCTGCTCAAACGCAACTACCTCTAGAGAGCTTGGCTTCTAGTCACGGTTTACACTTCACTAAGAGGGGATACCTGGACCTTGTATAAGGTGTAAGTACCTGTGGTACCCACCACACACCAGGCCAGCTTCCTACAGACCCACACTCAATTAAGAAATCAAACACCAATTTATAACAAGCATTTGCAATACAGTAGGTCTCACATTTGCTTGAGGTAGAGCTGTTGGTGTAACTGCATAACTGGACTTTTCTTGCCACATAAATTGGTCAACTCTGCTGCATAATTTCGTCCTCTCTGCCACATAATTTCTGTGGCTTTTTTGCTTCCTGCCAATGTGCACCCGAATCATGTCCGGGTGTTATCTATTGACAGATAGAAAAATAATTGTATTCTAGAAATATCTCCGAACGTAGGAGGAACTAAAATAGCTGGATTTGACAATGCGTGCATTATTAGCAGACATCGAGACCCTATGGGTGATTAGCCGCACTTTAGAAATATTGATTGATTGATTGGCATACATACGTTCATCAAATAGTGCTAAAGGACAATGACATCTGCCTTTCAGATGGCATTTCCATAACTCCAAAAATGAAAAAAGTTAGTATGGTCCCAGCATAATACCCACCCTCGTGTCTATGCGGTGGAAAACTACCCTTTTTTCAGATCACTGGAAAAGAGAACAATCTTTATAGTCAGTTCAAAGAGAGTGAACTCAAAAATAAAACAGCATAAAAAGTAATGATGATGGAATTGAGGGAGGCCGAACGCCATGGACCACGAAGGGAAGAGACAAAAGAAAAAACGTCTAAGTGCTCTGTCCGTCATGGAGCGCAAAGGGGAGAGACAAAACAAACAATGTGATGTAACTGATAGTCATGCAGAGCGCTCCAATGCTGCTGATTGAGTTCCACTATATGAAACTTATAAGCACTATAGCAGCCAGGCAGCGTGAAGTGGTGAGACAAATGAAAAAAAATAGTTTGCCCACACTAAAGTATAGCGGCTATCTTGCAATAAGCCATGTAACAGGGTCAGTCTGCAAGGCGTAACAAAACAACCTCAAGGCAGAACAAATGTAAAGCATTTACCAATAACATCAAGGGATTTTTAAAGGGAAGCCCAGGAACAAATTAAAGTGATGTGCGTGGTTAAAGCCCACAGAATAGATTACAACATGTTGGGAAGAGCAGCGCCCAAGCGCTTCTATGCTTGACCTGAAAATAACACATACCTTTATATAAATTTAGATACCAAGGTCACTGGAGTCAGGTGAGTACTTTTCGAGTTATGAATTTTTACAGTTTTTAAAAGTGCAATTTTCAGAGCGGTAATGTTATCCTATGGTGAAAGAACAAACACTGCATACAGATAGAGTACAGTGACACATGGGGCCAATCTCCTGGGCTTAAGGCGAGTATAGGGCAAGGTCTAAGGCTGCACCGACAAGTCACCTCGAGAGGCTCTGCTGCATCCGGATGCAGAGGTGTTTTATGGCGTCGGGTGTCCCATTCAAGTCTATGGGGATCGGTCTGGTTACAAAGTCGCTGCAGGAATGGACTGGAGGGACAGTCCGGGGGAACCCACAGGGGGGGCTCAGGCACATGAGCACATTCAGTCTAGTCCTTCTCGGGCTGAAGGGTGCAGGTCCAGCACTGGAGTTCCTTGTAGTTGCAGGGGGCCCGCAGAAACACCCTACAGGCGTGGAATGGGAATCCAGTCCGACCAGGCCAACAAGTGGAGTAAGGTCTCATGAGGTGGGGCGATGTGGGGGCACCCTTGGTTCTCTGCTGGCTCTAGTGTGGACGGGTGCAGAGGTGTCCTGAGGCATTTGGTTTCTGTCTCCTGGTCACTCACGGTTGGAGGGTGGTCTGCAGAAAGGGCTGCAGACACCGTCTCGAAGTCCACAGTGGGTGAACTCAGGGTGGGCTTCATTTCTGGAGGACCTGGGGACTATGGTGGCACCGTTGGCCCACTTTAGCCCTTGACAGTCTATGCAGCACATGTGTACCTACAGCAGGAACCTCCGACCTTTCCTTTAATAAGAGCTACTTACAAATACCGGTGTTGTAATAGTGACCACATCAAACAAGACAACATTAGTGGTCACCCTGTTCCAGATTACCAGTAGTGATGACCGTGGTGCATAAGCGGTGATGGCAAAAAAAATGGTTTATCAATTTGGAATCCTTCATCGTGGATGACACAAAACAGCCAGAGCTGCAGTGCCTGTGGAAGCAAGGTAATAACACTAGGAATAAATCTTCCCAGTGCAGGATGATTTATCATTCACATATCAGCTTTAAATATGTTTTGGGATTGCAACTATTTTACTTCAAATCTCAGTTTAGGAGTTCTGAGAATACACACAGTTTTAAATTGTGTGTATGTAGGAAGTTGGCTCTGTATGTGCTATTTCAAAGTAAGGAATAGCATGCACAGAGTCCAAGGGTTCCCCTTAGAGGTAAAATAGTGGTAAAAATAGATAATACTAATGCTCTATTTTGTGGTAGTGTGGTCGAGCAGTAGGCTTATCCAAGGAGTAGTGTTAAGCATTTGTTGTACATACACATAGACAATAAATGAGGTACACACACTCAGAGACAAATCCAGCCAATAGGTTTTTATATAGAAAAATATCTTTTCTTAGTTTATTTTAAGAACCACAGGTTCAAATTCTACATGTAATAGCTCATTCGAAAGGTATTGCAGGTAAGTACTTTAGGAACTTCAAATCATCAAAATTGCATGTATACTTTTCAAGTTATTCACAAATAGCTGTTTTAAAAGTGGACACTTAGTGCAATTTTCACAGTTCCTAGGGGAGGTAAGTATTTGTTAGTTTTACCAGGTAAGTAAGACACTTACAGGGTTCAGTTCTTGGTCCAAGGTAGCCCACCGTTGGGGGTTCAGAGCAACCCCAAAGTCACCACACCAGCAGCTCAGGGCCGGTCAGGTGCAGAGTTCAAAGTGGTGCCCAAAACACATAGGCTAGAATGGAGAGAAGGGGGTGCCCCGGTTCCGGTCTGCTTGCAGGTAAGTACCCGCGTCTTCGGAGGGCAGACCAGGGGGGTTTTGTAGGGCACCGGGGGGGACACAAGTCCACACAGAAATTTCACCCTCAGCGGCGCGGGGGCGGCCGGGTGCAGTGTAGAAACAAGCGTCGGGTTCGCAATGTTAGTCTATGAGAGATCTCGGGATCTCTTCAGCGCTGCAGGCAGGCAAGGGGGGGGTTCCTCGGGGAAACCTCCACTTGGGCAAGGGAGAGGGACTCCTGGGGGTCGCTTCTCCAGTGAAAGTCCGGTCCTTCAGGTCCTGGGGGCTGCGGGTGCAGGGTCTCTCCCAGGCGTCGGGACTTTAGATTCAAAGAGTCGCGGTCAGGGGAAGCCTCGGGATTCCCTCTGCAGGCGGCGCTGTGGGGGCTCAGGGGGGACAGGTTTTGGTACTCACAGTATCAGAGTAGTCCTGGGGTCCCTCCTGAGGTGTTGGATCGCCACCAGCCGAGTCGGGGTCGCCGGGTGCAGTGTTGCAAGTCTCACGCTTCTTGCGGGGAGCTTGCAGGGTTCTTTAAAGCTGCTGGAAACAAAGTTGCAGCTTTTCTTGGAGCAGGTCCGCTGTCCTCGGGAGTTTCTTGTCTTTTCGAAGCAGGGGCAGTCCTCAGAGGATGTCGAGGTCGCTGGTCCCTTTGGAAGGCGTCGCTGGAGCAGGATCTTTGGAAGGCAGGAGACAGGCCGGTGAGTTTCTGGAGCCAAGGCAGTTGTCGTCTTCTGGTCTTCCGCTGCAGGGGTTTCAGCTAGGCAGTCCTTCTTCTTGTAGTTGCAGGAATCTAATTTTCTAGGGTTCAGGGTAGCCCTTAAATACTAAATTTAAGGGCGTGTTTAGGTCTGGGGGGTTAGTAGCCAATGGCTACTAGCCCTGAGGGTGGGTACACCCTCTTTGTGCCTCCTCCCAAGGGGAGGGGGTCACAATCCTAACCCTATTGGGGGAATCCTCCATCTGCAAGATGGAGGATTTCTAAAAGTTAGAGTCACCTCAGCTCAGGACACCTTAGGGGCTGTCCTGACTGGCCAGTGACTCCTCCTTGTTATTCTCATTATTTTCTCCGGCCTTGCCGCCAAAAGTGGGGCCTGGCCGGAGGGGGCGGGCAACTCCACTAGCTGGAGTGTCCTGCTGGGTTGGCACAAAGGAGGTGAGCCTTTGAGGCTCACCGCCAGGTGTGACAATTCCTGCCTGGGAGAGGTGTTAGCATCTCCACCCAGTGCAGGCTTTGTTACTGGCCTCAGAGTGACAAAGGCACTCTCCCCATGGGGCCAGCAACATGTCTCGGTTTGTGGCAGGCTGCTAGAACTAGTCAGCCTACACAGATAGTCGGTTAAGTTTCAGGGGGCACCTCTAAGGTGCCCTCTGTGGTGTATTTTACAATAAAATGTACACTGGCATCAGTGTGCATTTATTGTGCTGAGAAGTTTGATACCAAACTTCCCAGTTTTCAGTGTAGCCATTATGGTGCTGTGGAGTTCGTGTTTGACAGACTCCCAGACCATATACTCTTATGGCTACCCTGCACTTACAATGTCTAAGGTTTTGTTTAGACACTGTAGGGGTACCATGCTCATGCACTGGTACCCTCACCTATGGTATAGTGCACCCTGCCTTAGGGCTGTAAGGCCTGCTAGAGGGGTGTCTTACCTATACTGCATAGGCAGTGAGAGGCTGGCATGGCACCCTGAGGGGAGTGCCATGTCGACTTACTCGTTTTGTCCTCACTAGCACACACAAGCTGGCAAGCGGTGTGTCTGTGCTGAGTGAGAGGTCTCCAGGGTGGCATAAGACATGCTGCATCCCTTAGAGACCTTCCTTGGCATCAGGGCCCTTGGTACTAGAAGTACCAGTTACAAGGGACTTATCTGGATGCCAGGGTCTGCCAATTGTGGATACAAAAGTACAGGTTAGGGAAAGAACACTGGTGCTGGGGCCTGGTTAGCAGGCCTCAGCACACTTTCAATTGTAAACATAGCATCAGCAAAGGCAAAAAGTCAGGGGGCAACCATGCCAAGGAGGCATTTCCTTACACAACCCCCCCCCAAACGAAAGAGGATGAGACTAACCTTTCCCAAGAGAGTCTTCATTTTCTAAGTGGAAGAACCTGGAAAGGCCATCTGCATTGGCATGGGCAGTCCCAGGTCTGTGTTCCACTATAAAGTCCATTCCCTGTAGGGAGATGGACCACCTCAACAGTTTAGGATTTTCACCTTTCATTTGCATCAGCCATTTGAGAGGTCTGTGGTCGGTTTGAACTAGGAAGTGAGTCCCAAAGAGGTATGGTCTCAGCTTCTTCAGGGACCAAACCACAGCAAAGGCCTCCCTCTCAATGGCACTCCAACGCTGCTCCCTGGGGAGTAACCTCCTGCTAATGAAAGCAACAGGCTGGTCAAGGCCATCATCATTTGTTTGGGACAAAACTGCCCCTATCCCATGTTCAGAGGCATCAGTCTGCACAATGAACTGCTTAGAATAATCTGGAGCTTTGAGAACTGGTGCTGAGCACATTGCCTGTTTCAGGGTGTCAAAGGCCTGTTGGCAGTCCACAGTCCAGTTCACTTTCTTGGGCATTTTCTTGGAGGTGAGCTCAGTGAGGGCTGTCACAATGGATCCATATCCCTTCACAAACCTCCTGTAGTACCCAGTCAAGCCAAGGAATGCCCTGACTTGAGTCTGGGTTTTTGGAGCTACCCAGTCCAGAATAGTCTGGATCTTGGGTTGGAGTGGCTGAACTTGGCCTCCACCTACAAGGTGTCCCAAATAAACCACAGTTCCCTGCCCTATCTGGCATTTGGATGCCTTGATAGAGAGGCCTGCAGATTGCAGAGCCTTCAAAACCTTCCTCAGGTGGACCAGGTGATCCTGCCAGGTGGAGCTAAAGACAGCAATATCATCAAGATAAGCTGTGCTAAAGGACTCCAAGCCAGCAAGGACTTGATTCACCAACCTTTGGAAGGTGGCAGGGGCATTCTTTAAACCAAAGGGCATAACAGTAAACTGATAATGCCCATCAGGTGTGGAGAATGCTGTCTTTTCTTTTGCTCCAGGTGCCATTTTTATTTGCCAGTACCCTGCTGTCAAGTCAAAGGTACTTAGGAATTTGGCAGCACCTAATTTATCAATGAGCTCATCAGCTCTTGGAATTGGATGAGCATCTGTCTTGGTGACAGAATTGAGCCCTCTGTAGTCCACACAAAACCTCATCTCTTTCTTTCCATCTGTGGTGTGAGGTTTGGGGACTAAGACCACTGGGCTAGCCCAGGGGCTGTCAGAGCGCTCAATGACTCCCAATTCCAGCATCTTGTGGACTTCCACCTTGATGCTTTCCTTAACATGGTCAGACTGTCTAAAGATTTTGTTCTTGACAGGCATGCTGTCTCCTGTGTCCACATCATGGGTACACAGGTGTGTCTGACCAGGGGTTAAGGAGAAGAGTTCAGGAAACTGTTGTAGGACTCTCCTACAATCAGCTTGCTGTTGGCCAGAGAGGGTGTCTGAGTAGATCACTCCATCTACTGTACCATCTTTTGGGTCTGATGACAGAAGATCAGGGAGAGGTTCACTCTCTGCCTCCTGATCCTCATCTGTTACCATCAACAGATTGACATCAGCCCTGTCGTGGAAGAGCTTAAGGCGGTTTACATGGATCACCCTTTTGGGGCTCCTGCTTGTGCCCAGGTCCACCAAGTAGGTGACCTGACTCTTCCTCTCTAGTACTGGGTAAGGGCCACTCCATTTGTCCTGGAGTGCCCTGGGAGCCACAGGCTCCAGAACCCAGACTTTCTGCCCTGGTTGGAACTCAACCAGTGCAGCCTTTTGGTCATACCAAAACTTCTGGAGCTGTTGGCTGGCCTCAAGGTTTTTGGTTGCCTTTTCCATGTACTCTGCCATTCTAGAGCGAAGGCCAAGTACATAGTCCACTATGTCCTGTTTAGGCTCATGGAGAGGTCTCTCCCAGCCTTCTTTAACAAGGGCAAGTGGTCCCCTTACAGGATGACCAAACAGAAGTTCAAAGGGTGAGAACCCTACTCCCTTCTGTGGTACCTCCCTGTAAGCGAAAAGCAGACATGGCAGGAGGACATCCCATCTCCTTTTGAGTTTTTCTGGGAGCCCCATGATCATGCCTTTTAATGTCTTGTTGAATCTCTCAACTAAGCCATTAGTTTGTGGATGGTAAGGTGTAGTGAATTTATAAGTCACTCCACACTCATTCCACATGTGCTTTAGGTATGCTGACATGAAGTTGGTACCTCTGTCAGACACCACCTCCTTAGGGAAACCCACCCTGGTAAAGATACCAATGAGGGCCTTGGCTACTGCAGGGGCAGTAGTCGACCTAAGGGGAATAGCTTCAGGATACCTGGTAGCATGATCCACTACTACCAGGATATACATATTTCCTGAGGCTGTGGGAGGTTCCAGTGGACCAACTATGTCCACACCCACTCTTTCAAAGGGCACCCCCACCACTGGAAGTGGAATGAGGGGGGCCTTTGGATGCCCACCTGTCTTACCACTGGCTTGACAGGTGGGGCAGGAGAGGCAAAACTCCTTAACCATGTTGGACATATTGGGCCAGTAGAAGTGGTTGACTAACCTCTCCCACGTCTTGGTTTGTCCCAAATGTCCAGCAAGGGGAATGTCATGGGCCAATGTTAGGATGAACTCTCTGAACAGCTGAGGCACTACCACTCTCCTAGTGGCACCAGGTTTGGGGTCTCTGGCCTCAGTGTACAGGAGCCCATCTTCCCAATAGACCCTATGTGTTCCATTTTTCTTGCCTTTGGACTCTTCAGCAGCTTGCTGCCTAAGGCCTTCAAGAGAGGGACAGGTTTCTTGTCCCTTACACAGCTCTTCCCTTGAGGGTCCCCCTGGGCCTAAGAGCTCAACCTGATAAGGTTCAAGCTCCAAAGGCTCAGTTCCCTCAGAGGGCAGAACTTCTTCCTGAGAAGAGAGGTTCCCTTTCTTTTGCTGTGTTGCAGTTGGTTTCCCAACTGACTTTCCTGTTCTCTTGGTAGGCTGGGCCATTTTTCCAGACTCCAGCTCTACTTTTTCACCCTGTGCCTTGCATTGTGCTCTCGTTTTCACACACACCAGTTCAGGGATACCCAGCATTGCTGCATGGGTTTTTAGCTCTACCTCAGCCCATGCTGAGGACTCCAGGTCATTTCCAAGCAGACAGTCCACTGGGATATTTGAGGAGACCACCACCTGTTTCAGGCCATTGACCCCTCCCCATTCTAAAGTAACCATTGCCATGGGATGTACTTTTCTCTGATTGTCAGCGTTGGTGACTGTGTAAGTTTTTCCAGTCAGGTATTGGCCAGGGGAAACCAGTTTCTCTGTCACCATGGTGACACTGGCACCTGTATCCCTCAGGCCCTCTATTCTAGTCCCATTAATTAAGAGTTGCTGTCTGTATTTTTGCATGTTAGGCGGCCAGACAGCTAGTGTGGCTAAATCCACCCCACCCTCAGAAACTAGAGTAGCTTCAGTGTGGACCCTGATTTGCTCTGGGCACACTGTTGATCCCACTTGGAGACTAGCCATACCAGTGTTACCTGGATGGGAGTTTGGAGTGGAACCTTTCTTGGGACAGGCCTTGTCTCCAGTTTGGTGTCCATGCTGTTTACAGCTATGACACCAGGCCTTTTTGGGATCAAAGTTTTTACCCTTGTACCCATTGTTTTGTGAAGAGGCTCTGGGCCCACCCTCCTGTGCAGGTTTTTGGGGGCCTGTAGAAGACTCTTTACTATTTTTAGTTTTGGTTGTCTCATCACCCTTCTGCTGGGGAGTCTTTGTGACCCCTTTCTTTTGGTCACCCCCTGTTGAAGTCTTGGACACCCTTGTCTTGACCCAATGGTCCGCCTTCTTTCCCAATTCTTGGGGAGAAATTGGTCCTAGGTCTACCAGATGCTGATGCAGTTTATCATTGAAACAATTACTTAACAGGTGTTCTTTCACAAATAAATTGTACAGCCCATCATAATTACTTACACCACTGCCTTGAATCCAACCATCTAGTGTTTTCACTGAGTAGTCAACAAAGTCAACCCAGGTCTGGCTCGAGGATTTTTGAGCCCCCCTGAACCTAATCCTGTACTCCTCAGTGGAGAATCCAAAGCCCTCAATCAGGGTACCCTTCATGAGGTCATAAGATTCTGCATCTTGTCCAGAGAGTGTGAGGAGTCTATCCCTACACTTTCCTGTGAACATTTCCCAAAGGAGAGCACCCCAGTGAGATCTGTTCACTTTTCTGGTTACACAAGCCCTCTCAAAAGCTGTGAACCATTTGGTGATGTCATCACCATCTTCATATTTAGTTACAATCCCTTTAGGGATTTTCAACATGTCAGGAGAATCTCTGACCCTATTTAAGTTGCTGCCACCATTGATGGGTCCTAGGCCCATCTCTTGTCTTTCCCTCTCTATGGCTAGGATCTGTCTTTCCAAAGCCAATCTTTTGGCCATCCTGGCTAACTGGATGTCCTCTTCACTGGGGTTATCCTCAGTGATTTCAGAGGTGTTGGTCTCTCCTGTGAGGGAACCAGCATCTCTGACTATTATTTTTGGAGTCAGGGTTTGAGGGACCCTGTTCTCCCTAGATAGGACTGGTAGGGGGGAATTGTCCTCCAAGTCACTATCCTCTTCCTCTGAGTTGCCACCCTCAGAGGGGTTGGCCTTTTCAAACTCTGCCAAAAGCTCCTGGAGCTGTATTTTGGTAGGTTTGGGGCCCATTGTTATTTTCTTTAGTTTACAGAGTGACCTTAGCTCTCTCATCTGTAGATGGAGGTAAGGTGTGGTGTCGAGTTCCACCACATTCACATCTGTGCTAGACATTATGCTTCTAAAAGTTGGAATACTTTTTAAGAAACTAAAACTGATTCTAGAATCTAATTCAAACTTTTAACAGACTTTTAAACTCTAAAAGAAATGCTAAACAGGATCTAACACAAGGCCCTAGCAGGTCTTTTAAGAATTTAGAAAACTTTTCAAATTGCAAAAATCAATTTCTAATGACAATTTTGGAATTTGTCGTGTGATCAGGTATTGGCTGAGTAGTCCAGCAAATGCAAAGTCTTGTACCCCACCGCTGATCCACCAATGTAGGAAGTTGGCTCTGTATGTGCTATTTCAAAGTAAGGAATAGCATGCACAGAGTCCAAGGGTTCCCCTTAGAGGTAAAATAGTGGTAAAAATAGATAATACTAATGCTCTATTTTGTGGTAGTGTGGTCGAGCAGTAGGCTTATCCAAGGAGTAGTGTTAAGCATTTGTTGTACATACACATAGACAATAAATGAGGTACACACACTCAGAGACAAATCCAGCCAATAGGTTTTTATATAGAAAAATATCTTTTCTTAGTTTATTTTAAGAACCACAGGTTCAAATTCTACATGTAATAGCTCATTCGAAAGGTATTGCAGGTAAGTACTTTAGGAACTTCAAATCATCAAAATTGCATGTATACTTTTCAAGTTATTCACAAATAGCTGTTTTAAAAGTGGACACTTAGTGCAATTTTCACAGTTCCTAGGGGAGGTAAGTATTTGTTAGTTTTACCAGGTAAGTAAGACACTTACAGGGTTCAGTTCTTGGTCCAAGGTAGCCCACCGTTGGGGGTTCAGAGCAACCCCAAAGTCACCACACCAGCAGCTCAGGGCCGGTCAGGTGCAGAGTTCAAAGTGGTGCCCAAAACACATAGGCTAGAATGGAGAGAAGGGGGTGCCCCGGTTCCGGTCTGCTTGCAGGTAAGTACCCGCGTCTTCGGAGGGCAGACCAGGGGGGTTTTGTAGGGCACCGGGGGGGACACAAGTCCACACAGAAATTTCACCCTCAGCGGCGCGGGGGCGGCCGGGTGCAGTGTAGAAACAAGCGTCGGGTTCGCAATGTTAGTCTATGAGAGATCTCGGGATCTCTTCAGCGCTGCAGGCAGGCAAGGGGGGGGTTCCTCGGGGAAACCTCCACTTGGGCAAGGGAGAGGGACTCCTGGGGGTCGCTTCTCCAGTGAAAGTCCGGTCCTTCAGGTCCTGGGGGCTGCGGGTGCAGGGTCTCTCCCAGGCGTCGGGACTTTAGATTCAAAGAGTCGCGGTCAGGGGAAGCCTCGGGATTCCCTCTGCAGGCGGCGCTGTGGGGGCTCAGGGGGGACAGGTTTTGGTACTCACAGTATCAGAGTAGTCCTGGGGTCCCTCCTGAGGTGTTGGATCGCCACCAGCCGAGTCGGGGTCGCCGGGTGCAGTGTTGCAAGTCTCACGCTTCTTGCGGGGAGCTTGCAGGGTTCTTTAAAGCTGCTGGAAACAAAGTTGCAGCTTTTCTTGGAGCAGGTCCGCTGTCCTCGGGAGTTTCTTGTCTTTTCGAAGCAGGGGCAGTCCTCAGAGGATGTCGAGGTCGCTGGTCCCTTTGGAAGGCGTCGCTGGAGCAGGATCTTTGGAAGGCAGGAGACAGGCCGGTGAGTTTCTGGAGCCAAGGCAGTTGTCGTCTTCTGGTCTTCCGCTGCAGGGGTTTCAGCTAGGCAGTCCTTCTTCTTGTAGTTGCAGGAATCTAATTTTCTAGGGTTCAGGGTAGCCCTTAAATACTAAATTTAAGGGCGTGTTTAGGTCTGGGGGGTTAGTAGCCAATGGCTACTAGCCCTGAGGGTGGGTACACCCTCTTTGTGCCTCCTCCCAAGGGGAGGGGGTCACAATCCTAACCCTATTGGGGGAATCCTCCATCTGCAAGATGGAGGATTTCTAAAAGTTAGAGTCACCTCAGCTCAGGACACCTTAGGGGCTGTCCTGACTGGCCAGTGACTCCTCCTTGTTATTCTCATTATTTTCTCCGGCCTTGCCGCCAAAAGTGGGGCCTGGCCGGAGGGGGCGGGCAACTCCACTAGCTGGAGTGTCCTGCTGGGTTGGCACAAAGGAGGTGAGCCTTTGAGGCTCACCGCCAGGTGTGACAATTCCTGCCTGGGAGAGGTGTTAGCATCTCCACCCAGTGCAGGCTTTGTTACTGGCCTCAGAGTGACAAAGGCACTCTCCCCATGGGGCCAGCAACATGTCTCGGTTTGTGGCAGGCTGCTAGAACTAGTCAGCCTACACAGATAGTCGGTTAAGTTTCAGGGGGCACCTCTAAGGTGCCCTCTGTGGTGTATTTTACAATAAAATGTACACTGGCATCAGTGTGCATTTATTGTGCTGAGAAGTTTGATACCAAACTTCCCAGTTTTCAGTGTAGCCATTATGGTGCTGTGGAGTTCGTGTTTGACAGACTCCCAGACCATATACTCTTATGGCTACCCTGCACTTACAATGTCTAAGGTTTTGTTTAGACACTGTAGGGGTACCATGCTCATGCACTGGTACCCTCACCTATGGTATAGTGCACCCTGCCTTAGGGCTGTAAGGCCTGCTAGAGGGGTGTCTTACCTATACTGCATAGGCAGTGAGAGGCTGGCATGGCACCCTGAGGGGAGTGCCATGTCGACTTACTCGTTTTGTCCTCACTAGCACACACAAGCTGGCAAGCGGTGTGTCTGTGCTGAGTGAGAGGTCTCCAGGGTGGCATAAGACATGCTGCATCCCTTAGAGACCTTCCTTGGCATCAGGGCCCTTGGTACTAGAAGTACCAGTTACAAGGGACTTATCTGGATGCCAGGGTCTGCCAATTGTGGATACAAAAGTACAGGTTAGGGAAAGAACACTGGTGCTGGGGCCTGGTTAGCAGGCCTCAGCACACTTTCAATTGTAAACATAGCATCAGCAAAGGCAAAAAGTCAGGGGGCAACCATGCCAAGGAGGCATTTCCTTACAGTGTACATTTTGATTGGACCAGGCAAAGCTTCTAATTTAATAGGCTGAGCTGGACAAAGGATATCCGCGAGTAGGTCAAGAGTTACTGGTTGAAGACGCCTGATCTACAACCACAAATGCTATGAATGTAAAATGTTGCTTATCCCGTATGTATCTGTTCGTACTGTGTGGTGTTGTAGATTCACGTGTGCTGAGTATTCTTTTCCGGAGCTTGTGACTTCGGATCTATCCTCTTATTACTCAGTCCACAGTGCTCAGTACTCATTGTGCATAGCAGGAGGCTCACTCAACACCCCTATTACACTCTCCCCACTGCTGCAAAAAACTGTCTAACATGCAGTTGGTGCTCATTGGCATTGTTACTAAAAGAGGAGTCCGCTCAAATTATGACTTGAAAGCGTCTGCAAAGAAGAGCAATTTGCAAAGGTCTGAGTCCAACACCAGGTGGCAGTAGTGTGCAGAGCATGTGAATCTACAGCACTAGATGCTACGAACGGAGGCTTATCCGGGAAGTAACGTTTCCCTTAGGGATATCTGAGACATTCTTTGGCCACAATGATGTTTGTTTCAGGGAACCTAAACTTGTTTGCAGAAAAAAAACAATCTTAGGTTGACTCTATTTCTTGGTTCATTGTAGTATTCGGGGGAGGGATCATGAGTTACTTCAAAACCAAAACCTATTCATCTTGGAGCATCCGTACGGTAGTACAGTCTGTAAAACCACAAAATTGTGTTTTCCATTTTTGGTACTCAGGATAAGGACTTCAGTAAACTGTGACTCGTGCTTTTAGATTTACATTTTTAGTGATAACTGTAGGAAGCTGGCCTGGTGTGTGGTGAGCACCTGTGGTGTTATCTCCTTATACCAGGTCCAGGTATCCCCGATTAGTGAGGTGAAGTCAGTGTCTAGACGCCAGGCTCTCTAGAGGTAGCTGTGGATGAGCATCCAATACTTATCTAGGAGACATGCAAAGCTTATACAATAGCACAATACGCACACAGCACTTACCCACATGAAAGAACCACACAGCGTTACAAAAATAAAGGTACTTTATTATAGTAACACAAATACTGAAATACTGTATAGGCAATACTCCACTAGGAGGTGAGTAAACACACTACTATATACACATCAGAAGTCGGTGATTACCATAGAAAGCAATAGCGAATAGTAAAACAGTAGAAAATAGTGAAGGCCCTAGGGGGGGGACCAAACCTTATACTAAGGAAGTGGAATGTGAAAGGCAGTCCCCCACCTATGGAAGTGGAAGCAGTAGAGGGGAGCTGGAGGAACTGGCAACCCCAAAAGGTAAGTACCAGGGTGCCCTCCAGCGACCAGGAGAGAAGAGGTAAGTACCTGGTTTTTCCCCAAACCTGCAGGGGAACTTTGGTAAAGGACTGTGCACGATCTTAGCAAGACTGGAAGAAACCAGAGTTGAATCCTGACAGAAGAGGACCTGCAAAGAAGGGGACCAAGTCCAGTTCCAGTTGGAGAGTTCGGCTGTGGCAAGAGTCACTACCCACCCTTCTATGGATGCAGGACCAGGTTGAGGGTAGATGAAGAAGGTCAGCAGTGCCGCACAGGAGCAGAAGAGGAGTTCCAGAAATGTTGCAAGTGATGTTCCACGTCAGCAGTCATGATGCAGATGGTCAGTGGTGCTGGAAATCCAACAACAAGCCTTGGCAAATGCAAGGGTCAGAGAAGAAGGTTTGCAAGGCTGAAGAGGACCAGCAAGGCCCAGGAGACTGGACCCAAGGAGGGGAGCCCGAGGTGACCCTCAGCAGCTGGGAGAGTCACAACAAGGGGAGGCAGCCCTCACAGGCGACCCACTGGCAGCAGGCACAGGAGTCACGATGATGCCCACTCAGCACACCTGAAGAGGAGTCCGATGACGTTGGAGCAGCAGACAGGAGACTGTGCTGTGCAGGGAAGAGTGCTGGAGGCTGGGGCTACACGGAGCCTGAAGATCCCTTAGAGGAAGAACAAACAAGCCTTGGTAGCTGTGCACGGGGGTACTGTCCTGCGAAGAGAGGCAAGGGCTTACTGTCTCCTAAATTAGACAGCTGGTAGAGAGGATCAAGGGGAGCACTCAGACCACCATCTGTGATGCACGATCCACGCAGTTCCAAAGGAGAGAGGATCCATGCAGCCGGTCGTTGTTGCAGTTGGTGCCTGCGGATGCAGGAGAGTGTCTCCTTCACTCCAAGGGAGATTCCTTCTTGCTTCTTGTCCAGGCTGAAGACTCGTCACCCTCAGAGGATGCACAGCCAGGGAAATGTTGCATTTGCTGAAAGGAGCTGGAGAAACAATGTTGCAGAGCGGAGTCTTCGCTGGAGTTACAGATTGTCAGTTCCTGGAGGTTCCAGTTGCAGTCCCAGTGGCCAGAAGATGCAGAGGAGTCCTGCTGGAATCTTACACTTCGAATCTGAAGACTCACCGGGAGGGAGATCCTGAATAGCCCAGGAAGGGAAATTGGTCACCTAGCAGGGTGACCACCTATCAGGAGGGGGCTGTGATGTCACCTGCCTGACCTGGCCACTCAGATGCTCCCAGGGACTTCTGCCTTCCTTGGATTCACGATGGCAGAATCAAGTGACCACCTGGAGGAGCTCAGGGCTCCACCCCTGGGGTGGTGATGGACAGGGGAGTGGTCACTCCCCTATCAATTGTCCAGTTTTGCACCAGAGCAGAGACCGGGGTTACCTGGACTTGTGCAAACCGGTTTATGCAAGGAGGGCACCAAATGTGCCCTTCAAAGCATACCAGTGGTTTGGGGAGGTTACCCCGCCCAAGCCATGTAACATCTATTTCCAAAGGGAGATGGTGTTGACTCCCTCACCCAAAGGAAATCCTTTGTTCTGCCTTCCTCTGCTTGAGCTGGTCAAGCAGCAAGAGGGCAGAAACCTGTCTGAGTGGTGGCAGCAGTGCGGGCAACCCGGAAAACCCCAGAAGGCTGGTACAAGCAATGGTGGGAGTCCTCTAAGGGGCCCCAAGTGCATGGAACCATACACCCAATGCTGGAAACAGTATTGGGGTATGATTGCGACAGGCCTACAGACACATTTTGCATGGGCTCCCATGGGTGGCACAATACATGCTGCAGTCCATGGGAAACCCCTGGTACCCCAATGCCCTGGGTACCTAAGTACCATATACTAGGGACTTATATGGGGGCACCAGTACGCCAATTGTGGGGTGTGCTAAGTCCTAAGCAACTACATTTTGAGTGAGAGAGCACAGTCAGTGGGGTGCTGGTTAGCAGGATCTCAGTGAACACAGTCAAAAACACACTGACCGCAGGCACAAATTGGGGATAACCATGCCAAAAAGAGGGTACTTTCTTACAATAACTCATTCATTGTAATTTATTTTTTACCATCAATGTAATATGTAATTAATTTATGGCAGACAAGTCGCATAAACATAATGATGTTTTCTCAGGTCTTCAGGCCAGCGCCAGAGGGGACCAGGCTTTGTGTTGTAGCCACGAATGTCGCTGAAACATCGCTGACCATCCCTGGCATCAAATATGTGGTTGACTCTGGAAGAGTGAAAAAGCGCTTTTATGACAAAGTGACAGGCGTTTCATCCTTTAAAGTTACCTGGACTTCTCAGGCTTCTGCCAATCAGAGGGCAGGTAGAGCTGGCCGCACGGAGCCTGGGCACTGTTATAGGTAAGTGGCCAGAGGTCCTTTTCCGAATTGATGCACAGAGTCTGTATGCCTCACTGCTCATTGTTCAAGTATAGGCAGGTTTCAGTGCGCTATTGTGCCGTGCAGTTGGCATAGTTAGGTATGGTAACAAAATCTTACTTTCAGGGTTCAAAAGCCCTAGACATTAACTGTAAAACTGAAGGTTAAAGTATGTTGCAGTAAGGTATGATAACCATGTGTTACTTGACATTAAAAATAATTCTCCCAGAAATACACTTTAAAAACAATTATTAAAGTGACAGTATAGTTAGGTGAAAATGCCAGTTAAAACATAACATTTTAAACTGAAAAGGCCACTGAGATTCACCAGTTATAGTTAACTAAAGTGACTATAACTTGCGCCTTGGCCAGAACAGAATGATCAATTGTGTTGGGAGGTGGAGGAGAGGTCCCAAAGTGTTAAAACTCCCTCCCTCCGTCGTCCACCAGCATTCTACGATCGTCTGTCTACCAAACAATAGGTTCTGAATTCTTACTGGGTCTGAAGCCCTGCTGCATAGAATGCAGGAGTTTATTAGTTTTAGCAAAACTTTGAAGCTGAAGGTTAACTGTTTTTTGGAGTGATTAGTAAACAATAGCAAAAAGGAAAATAGCCCCCTAATTGGATGTACCTAAGTCAGTCCGATTAGTTGGGGGATGAACGCCTGCACTTTAAAAAAAAAAAATCCTTGGGCTTGCCCCTAAGCTAGAGCGGAATTGAGAATTTATCTCACAAATAATCACTCTTGCACCTAAACTTGACTTCCAAAAGTGGTCGGCAATGGGATCATCTTTGAAGCTGGACATACAGCTGCTATCAATCGGATTTTCATATTTGAATTTCTTGAGCTGTGAAGTTGAGTGATAAACCCAATGAGGGGTTTCTGTTTTGGAATCCCATTGCTTGTTATTTAGCTTGTCTCTAATTCTGTTGATTGTATTTAAAAAAAAAAAAAAGTGATAGATTGTGTATAAGGTCATGCGATGGTATGTTATGATTTGAGAAAGGGGATTTCTCTAGGTTTTTATTTATTTACTATTTTATTTGAGTTATTCTTAGCACTAAGGAAATTTTGGGCCATAGTAATACCTTACTATGGTGGTTACCACTCTTGCTCCATTCAGATTGGACTACGGCAACGCTCTATGCATGGACATTCAGAAACAACTTCTTGTTAAACTCCAGGTGCTGTAGAATCAGCATCATCCTGGCTCGTGACGAAGATTCCAAAATATCAGTCTGTTTCCCTGGGCAAGCTTCATTGGCTTCCAGTGGCTAAGAGAATAGAATTCAAAGCTCTTTACATAGCTTTTAAGACTTTGCATAATATCAGCCCTCTACATATCTAGGACATATTTGTTATATACACTGTCCCGGAAGCTCAGATCTACGGAAGCCAAGCACCTAGTGCTGCCAAGCATCTTGGGGAGTTAGAAGTTTCTTCTTCAGAACAGGTAAACTGTGGAAGTACCTTCCCACGAACCTAAAGAATTGTCCTAACGTATTGTTGTTCAGGAAATCTCTTAAGACTTGCCTCTTTAGTCACTAAGGTGCTTATCTTGCTCATGTCCCTTTTGCGCAAGCCCCAAGACGCCTCCAGGCATTCGAGCGCGATATAAATTAAAACATCAAATCAAACCTTTTAGTTTATCCAATCCACTACCCCCTGCATGTTTATGGTTAAAAGTTTTGTCTTGGGTAGGGCCGAAGCCATCTAGAATAGAGTTTAGGTTAGCATTGAGGGATGACGCAAAGGTCGTAGTCTGTAGAATCGACATGTCTGGCAAACGAGTTACAGATTGGTGTTGTTTTCAAACCAGCCGTAGCTGAAGCGATAATAGACAAAGCCCTGGTTCTCACTACTGTTCTCTGTATAGGATTAGTTTGCTTAGAGATGGCGATCTTTAAACTTCAAAAATATTAAGGGGCCGGACAGACTAGTGGATTTCTGAGGAGGCTGTAAATTAAACTGAGTTGTTAGCAACAAAGATTAAATAGAGTAGATGGCCGGTAATATGGCAAGAGCCAACCACCTGCTGCGTCAGCTTTAAATACTTCTTCATATTGTGGACCTCATTGAACATATAGGGCTGGTTAGGTCCTCGGTCCTCATCGTAGCAGAAACGGACATAACACAGAGTTCTTCTATCCGAGCTCCAGAGTTCAAAGTAAGTGATGAAATTAGGCAACCGCCTATGGTGTTGCCAAGAGGTAGCGGTAAATGTTCTGCCCTAGAGAATTGGTAATATGGAAGCTTAGAAAGCTGGTATTATTTCTTTGAATATAAATGACTCATACACCTCCTTCCTCTGGTTGATCTTTATGGAGGATGTTGTAGCCAGATGGAACCAGTTCCTGCGGAATGGAGCCACAACCTGATGAAAGCCATGTTTCAATGAAAGAGACTAGGCAGAGGTTATGATTAGAGCATTATTACCAACTGCTGAGGCCCTTACCGGTTGTTAAAGGCCCTGAACCCTAGCTACAGGTGAGGGTCTCTAGCAGGGGAGAGGATGAAAGTAGGCAAGATCTTTGCCCTGGTATGATTTGTGCATAATACATTAACTTGCAGTTTTATCCTGACCTCCACATTGGGGTCATGTCCAGGCTGGTGTAATCCGGTCTAGTTTTGGTACGTGCCTGATTTTGCGCGCTTTGCTGCCTGGTGATTAGCGTTTTTGAGTTGCCAATGTAAACAGATCAAGAATCTCCTGGGAAATTCTCAGAAAATCAGAACCCACAGTACCGATGTGTGAACTAAGCAAGATATTCTTCTAGCATAATCCCTAGGTGAGTGAATTATACACTCCATACACATCTCTAATATTGTTCTCCTGAAAAAATCACTAATTAAATGTATTCTTTTCAGACGGGGATGGTTCTAAATATTGTATTGTATTATGTGATTTCAATAGCACTTTCCTCTCTCTTCTTGAGACCCCAGTACATCCTCCAGCAAAAGGCGGCTGCCCAGTCTTCAGTGCCAGTCGATGCTCTTCAGTCTAGTCTGTGGTATCCTTCCTCTTCCACTGCAAGATAGTTACTGTCTGCGGCTGGAGACCTCTCCACTGCTCCCCGCCAGGCATTCTTCCAGTGTCTGCATTCAGCACTTCTAGGCAAGCCTTACTTTGCACTTTAGAAGCAAGTTGAAAAACACATATGATCTTTATATTTACCCAGAGACTTGTCCCCTTACTAAAGCCACTGCAGAGAATTCACTGACCATTTCTTTTCTCTGTTGTTACTGCGTTGTCCTGGTCCAGGAGCTGTGGCCAAGGTCCTGTTGTATTGTGATAGATTTTTACAGAAGGCACATGCATCTGAGCTTTAACAAACTGAGTGCCCTTAAAGTGCACAGTTCATTTAAACAGATGCTTTGAAAAGTGCAATTTGCAAATAAACAAGCATTTTCAATGCAATAGGTCTCGCATTTACTTGAGAAGGAGCTATTGGGATTGTAAATGCATAACTAGACTTTTTTTGCCATATTAATTGGTCAACCTTGGCGCATATTTTGGTCATTTCTGCCACATTATTCCAGTGTCCCTGCATATAACTAAAGGCCTAGTAGGCCTACTGGAATATTTTTTTTAAACAAGGCCCTTAAAACACAAACTACTCCCAGGTGCAAAACACATGTACTTATCATTTGGTACATTGCCTGCGGGGTAAAGAATAAATAGTTGTACTCCAAGAATGCCTGCTTACTGGACCACTGTCCCTTTACTGTAGTCGAACAAAATGCCCATGAGTTTTGACACGCCTGAAGAGAGCCACCTCACATGATAATAATGATCCTCAGTCAATCTTGAACTGAAATATTAGTTATAATATAATGACCAGTGTACAGCATAATCAACTGTAAGCTCTCCTTGAGCTTAGTTTTATAAATACACGCACACACAGCTCAAGTTTCAGAAACTCAAACGTGTATTTCATATAGTCAGGTTTCTGCTTTGTAATCTCAGCTTGTACCAGGTTATAAAAATCAAACTACAAATCCCAGAATGCAAAGCAGAAACATAAACTAAATGAGTGAATCACATTTTGAACTAGGGAACTGAACAACTCTACAAATATTATCCCAAGGGCTGGTGTCCAGCTTTATGATATTACAGTTGGAATGACTTCTTTAATAGTAGTGTATCACAGTAAAAACACAGCAAAGCCAGGATTTCAGCACCTTACCTGACCGTTTGCATCACGGACTGCAGCTACAGCTCATGATCTGGGGTTGGCGGCCTGCAGTGCACACGTTTTAAAGATATTTATTAAGGAGTTCAGTAAAGTTGTAATACTGCTCTCAAACTAATAACTCATTATGCCTGCAAGCCCAAAAAACATCTTCAAAGCAGAAAATAGCTTTAAAGTGCTATACAGTAACATGGCTGCTGCATATAAATGTTATAGCACTAAATACTGAGGCAACGTAATTTTAAAGCTATATCAGGCCTATATATTCCATGTCCAGCCGCTCTCAGCTCACTTATTTTTTCCATTTGTGACGAGTGCATCTAATGTAAAAGTGCCAAAATAACTGTGGTGATTAATGTTCTTTCTGGAGACTTACCTTTATCTAGTGGATGCTTGGACTCATCATAAGGTAGTGCACAGAGTTAAGATGCCTGCTGCAAAGAAGGTGTACTAGCAGTCCAGAGTGCATGTAGTGTAAAAATGTCAAAATAACTCTGGCGATTAATGTTCTTTCTAGAACAGCTTTGTGTTTCTGCCTCCGGGTCAGTTCTCAACTATGAAGTCACTTGAGGTCTCTGCTACGTCTCCTGGTGACCCTTTGTTTTGTCCATGCTCCCTACCCCCTGCTTCTGACTCCACAGTGACCTCATTTCCCACACTGGACACAGTGACACCCGCCTACGGCTTCCCAGGCATGACGGGTGACGGAGCTTTCAACACACCTCATGCCCTGGAAAGAAAATGCTTTCTGATGTGCCTGGAAATGTAGCTCTAATAAAAAAATAAAAAATAAAAACATAAATATTTACCATGCGTTATCTGAGAAGGTAATCCTGTAACCTACAGATCACGCAAATAAAAGCCAAAAAGAAAAATGAAATGACTCTAATAAGGTAATAGTGTAAACAATGTGAGCAGCGCTCCAAGACCGCCGATCGAGTTTGCTCTGTGAGCGCCATGGCAGCCACAGATTGAAAGCGAAAGAAAAAAGTAGTTTGCCCCTGCTGAAATAAAACGGCAATTGTGCAATACTCCATGTAACAGGGTGGGTGTCCAAGGAGGTAACCAAACCATCCCAAGGCGGGACAAACTTAAAGCATTTACCAATGACGTCAAGTGATTTTTGAAAGGCAACCCCACGAACGAATGAGGTGGGCGTGGTTAAAAGCCCACAATACTTACAACAGGTCAAAGCGCTTGCCCTAAAAATGGGCTTCAAATTGGTAAAAGCTTCATCTCTCTCCTGTCCAACCTCCACCCTAGTTATAATCTAACACAACATTTATTTACATTTTCTTACATGTATATGTACATAAGGCTATATCTGCATAAGGGCCAAGAGATTAAGGCTGCCAGTCGGAGCTCTTCCCTTCAGTCGGGCATCTTGACTAGCCTCGTCTGAGGTAATGTGTGTGGAACGTGGAAGTAGGCAGTAGTTGTGAAGCTAGTCCAAGTGACCAGCACTACCAGGAAGAGTGTACCCCGTCAGCTGCCTCTAAAGCTCTGTGGTGTTGTCAGTAGGATGCCCCGGTGAAGGCTTTCTGCCTTGAAGCACCTTCCTCTGATGTGGAAGAGTTAGTTAACGATGGGTTGATAGAGCCTTTTATGTGTTTGTGAGTTTACACAGCACTCTTGGTTAGACCAGCTTAGACTCTAGTTTTGGTTTCACATTTCTGGGTGTGAGTCCAGTCATGTCTAAAGTTGCAGTGAGTAGAAGAGGGGAGAGGCTGAGGGTGGTACGAATGGTCTGTAGTGTCTTGCTTTTGGGAAGATCCCTCTGCCTGCCAACGACGCTAGAAAGTGAGCGTTCCACAGGCACAGATGGCCTGTGCATCCGCTCGACTAGTCCCTTGTTTGTGTGGTGAAACCCCCTTTGGCTTAAGGTTACTGGGGACTGATGGGCATGGCTTATTTTCATGTCCATCTTCAGTGAGTGCTTGGAAATGTCAGTGAGTGTTTGGGTGTCAGTTTCTATAAACCTGCCACTGAATATTGGGGGTAAATTTTAAGGGTATTGAAAGGCCAGCCTTAAGATTGTTTATTCTGGCGTATTTCAGTTTATCTACAGTTTCAGTACTGAGCGCAACTTCTGTTATAAAGGTCAACAATGTTCTTTTTCATCAGATTGTATTCTTCAGCCGTTTTTAGCGATTTTGAAGAGTTTTCGCCTCCTGAAATCACGCGGCGACCGGTAGAGGACTTAGTTCTTCAGATGAAAGACCTGAACATTGAAAAGGTTAGTTCAGTATCTGTTGTCATCTCTAATTCATTTGAATTCCTAATTGTTGATTTGTCTTCAGTACTTGTCTAGTCAGTAACAGGCACAGTGTTGAGTGTCTTGTAAACCGTCTGACAGTATGGTTACATATTGGTGATCAGCCTAATCAACCAAGCAAATGTACTGTGGTATCAACTCTGTCTTACCTTAGAGAAGAGAGAAAAACACATATTATTTATCAGACACAATTAGTTCTTGCTGAATGTTGCTTTTTGTCAGGGTTGTGGTTGTTCCATGCGGAGTTACATCCACAGACACCATATAGCAGGAAACACTGAGCAGCTATGGTCAAGGGAAAGTAAAGTTGGTGACTCCTGCGTCATTGGTTGTACTTCAAGGGTAGAGGTGGTCAAGCTGGTGGAACCGCCTGTCCTCTGCTGGAGGTCGCTGGATGTGTGAGGTCCACCACCAATGCTCTCTAGCATTTCTCTAACTTTCTTCTTTTCACTAAGCCAGCCTTATTCCCGGCTGTCAGTGGTGTAAAATGTAAAAACAACACCGCTGTGGTAGGGTTGAGCTGCTTTTCAACTGTTTGTGAGAGAATAAACACTGCCAGAGCAGAGGTGACTCCGTTGCTGTCTCAGCGCTGTCTTTGCTTTCTGTCTTGCAGATGCATCTCGTCAAGGTGCCAGGCTTCTTTATTTTTATAAACAGAATGTTGGTATTTTGAAACAATTGCCACAGTCATGCTTAGCTATGCACATATGGATGTTGAAGCATGAACAGATCCACTAGATGAGACATAACAGTAACTCTGTTCCAAGGCAGTCCCCAAGATTGCAGCCATTTCCCCCGAATCTTCCTGTGCTTCTTGGACATCAGTGCACTATATGAAGAGCTTCTTCTGGCCAGGTGCACCAGTGCATCGTCTGCTCCCAGAGGACCAGGACAGAGGAAGAGGCGCAGTTCCAGAGTTTCGCAGTCTCTCTTGGCCAGCACTGTTCCAATCCCTGCCACAGCCCATGTCCCATTGCGTTGTACACACCATCCCACCATCCGGGACTCCCAGGAGGCCTCCTCAGAGGATGGAACCACGGCCTCTCCAGCACTCCAGGGAGGAGACTCCGTGTTTTCTCCCAGTATTGTGCAATCTGGGGGCATTCCCAGACCACGTGAAAGAAGTTTCTTTGGTTCTGGGCAGTGCCAGCACGCTGGGGTTGCCAGTGCGTCCGCGTGCCATAGTGTTATGGGCAACTGAGCCTGAGCCTTGAAGGGATGACCAATACCCTTGCTGACAGGCCGGCATCCCTCAAGTCACTGTCATCCAGGGAGCCCAACCATCGCTCCCAGCTGGACAGCAGCGGTGCACACAGGTCTTGTGGGGTAAGTATGCGCCTCTAACTCTGTGAGATGCCCTTCTCTTTTATAGGGTCCATGAGGATTCAGGATTTTAGGGGGCTGTATTCTGGAACTGCACCCGGCGAGTCGCGTTGTTGTTGAAGGGCAGGGCGCAGTCGTAGGTATTTAACGAATTGGGTTTTATGAAGTGTTTTTTCTCCTTGAAGTGATTAATATGTGAATCCTGCCAAACGTCTCCCACAGTGGAGATCCCGATTTTATCCCAATCCCTTAATCCTGATAAGGACGACAAATTGCTTAGTCATTGTCTCATCCACAACGGCGTCTCCTTCTTGATCTGTTTATCCCACCCATTTCAGCATTGAACACCAAATTAGAAGAATAACTTGAGGTGTCTCAGGAAGGTGTAGGGGGACGGGGTTTCCATTAAGCATCCTCGACATTATCTAGACCCATGGTTGCTACCTTGAGGCGGAATGCTGGGTCGTCCCTGCCACCAATTAGCCACTCACTCACCCTCAACAGGGGCTCCCAGTAGTAGAGGCGAACGTCTGCCATGCCCATACGTCTGTGGTTTTATTTCTTTTTTTCGATAAAACACTTTTTACTGAAATTTTCAACAGGCAATATGACATGTTCTACATTTTCAGTTTAGCACAAAAAGAAAAACATATATTAGTGTATGGCTTCTTATCTCCACTTCACATGATCAGTATTGCTGTATGTCCGTAGGTTTAAGCAGTAAATGTATGGAAAAATTCCCAACACAAAATTATAAGTTTCAGCTGATGAACACCAAACATACAAGGTAAATCCCACCACCTCCACAACTACCCCTCATTCTGCATTTCCACCCAAAACGCACCTGACACCCCTGAACACCCTTGGAATGAAGCGAACAAAGAGAGCCCCAGCTGTGCCCAAATAACTATATACAAATCAGCAGAGTACGCAGCAACAACTGACCATAGTGTCCATCCAAGGGGCAGAGTCTGTACTGCAGTCTGCTTCTACTCCACAAGGCTGGTGCCAACTGGGTGGGATTCCAAGGCTCCCCATTGTTATTTCTAAGTGTCTGTTCTGCTGTAGTTGGTGCCCTTGATTCAGGGTAGACTCGTCACAGCCCAACTTTGTGGCAAACCTTTATAAATGACCAATTCCACATATTGCATACGCTTTAATCTGGGATTATCTCAAAGATGCAGCCTCATTCCCCCCCAGGAGGTCAAAGCCATTGATAGAAGCCACAGTCCTTGCAGGTGCTGAGAACCAGATCATTAATTGTGCCCGCTGTGCCCGTAACAAGGTCTCTAGTCACTGAGCTGCCGCAAGCCCTCAGTTGCCACCATTTTGTTCCTACAGGCCTCCAAAGCTGCCTTTCTGGCCTCAGTTTTGTGAGCCTCGTCCCAACTCTATTACAGAGTCTCCAGCAAGCGATGTCCCTCAGTGCGCTGATCAAGCGATGTCCCTCAGTGCGCTGATCAGTGTTTACACTATTGGGTGTCTTACAGCTGATAACTCCATACCTGAACTCGTTCCCATCCTCACCCATGGTTGATTCCACCTTACAAATTGTCTGGAGAACAAGAGTGACTCAGGGGATTGTGGAATCACCGCCATCACGGCACAGTATGAAATGGACTACCGCTGCCTGATGGGCACAAAAGCGAAGGCTTAAAGGAGTATGTCTGCCATCTTCACCTGTCCACCCACACCCTGTGCCTTCGCACTTTCTTTGACGAAGCCTCAGGGCTACATACCTGCACCCCATTTGACTTGACCTGTCTTTTCCATCCCATAATTTCTCCTAAGATTGATAGATATTGTGGGAACTTCATGTTCGATGGCATGTGTAGCTGCAGATACACATGTTGTGCATAGTCCGCCGTCTGGTGTTGGGTCGGAGTGTTACAAGTTGTTTTTCTTCGAAGAAGTCTTTTCGAGTCACGAGACCGAGGGACTCCTCCTCCTTTGTTCCATTGCGCATGGGCGTCGACTCCATGTTAGATTGTTTTTTTTCCGCCATCGGGTTCGGACGTGTTCCTTTTCGCTCCGGGTTTCGGGACGGAAAGATAGTCAAAACTTCAGAAAACTACGTCGGTATTGTTTCGTTCGGTATCGGGTTAGAATAGAATCGACACCGAATCGTGAAGAGCTCCGGTAGCCCTTCGGGGTAATTTCGATCCCCCGTCGGGGCCTGGTCGCCCGACCGCGTGTAAGATCGACACTGATGGAACGGACCCGTTCCGATTCTGTCCTAAATGCCACAATAAATATCCATATACAGACCAACATTTGGTCTGTAACCTGTGCCTGTCGCCCGAGCACAGGGAAGAGACGTGTGAGGCCTGTCGTGCGTTTCGGTCCCGAAAAACGCTCCGTGACCGGCGAGCCAGAAGATTGCAAATGGCGGCCACGCCGACAGGACAACGAGGGTTCGAGGAACATGGAGAAGAAGAGGAAGCCTTCTCCATTCATGAATCGGACTCGGAAGAACTCGACGTCGAAGAAACCGTGAGTAAGACGTCGAAGCAAGCACCACACAAGAAAACAGACAAGGCCCAGGGGACGCCACCGCCAACAGGCCATGGCTCAACCCATAAAGTAGGTGACCGTCCATCGGCACCAAAAAAGGCCGAACCGGTGCCGAGATCGTCCGACTCCGGTCGAGACACAGGCACGCAGCAATCTCGGGACCGAGACAGTGCTGCCGAAAAAGATCGACGCCGAGACAGCGGAACCGAAGCTGCTCGACGCAGAGACAGCGGCACCGAGGATGATCGACGCCGAGAAGGCTCGACTCCGAAAAAGAGGAAATTCTCCTCGGAGCCGAAAAAAGGCAAAGACACAGTTTCGATGCCAAAACGACCGGCAACCGAACCGACTGCCAGCTCGTATTCAGAGGAACAATCACTGTCCTCTCAAATGCACAAACACAGATTTGAGGAAGAGTTGCAGACCACTGACGTGGACCACACACAAAAGCGGATCTTCATACAAAGTGGGACAGGGAGAATCAGCACCCTTCCCTCAATCAGGAGAAAAAGGAGACTCGAGTTCCAACAGGAACAAACACCACAAACAAAAGTGGTTAAAAAGGTAACCCCCCGCCGCCCTCTCCTCCACCTGTGACTCATATATCACCGGCACAGACTCCGTCTCATTCACTGGCTCATACCACCATGAGCCAAGATGACCAAGACGCTTGGTGTAAGGAAATGCCTCCTTGGCATGGTTGCCCCCTGACTTTTTGCCTTTGCTGATGCTATGTTTACAATTGAAAGTGTGCTGAGGCCTGCTAACCAGGCCCCAGCACCAGTGTTCTTTCCCTAACCTGTACTTTTGTATCCACAATTGGCAGACCCTGGCATCCAGATAAGTCCCTTGTAACTGGTACTTCTAGTACCAAGGGCCCTGATGCCAAGGAAGGTCTCTAAGGGCTGCAGCATGTCTTATGCCACCCTGGAGACCTCTCACTCAGCACAGACACACTGCTTGCCAGCTTGTGTGTGCTAGTGAGGACAAAACGAGTAAGTCGACATGGCACTCCCCTCAGGGTGCCATGCCAGCCTCTCACTGCCTATACAGTATAGGTAAGACACCCCTCTAGCAGGCCTTACAGCCCTAAGGCAGGGTGCACTATACCATAGGTGAGGGTACCAGTGCATGAGCATGGTACCCCTACAGTGTCTAAATAAAACCTTAGACATTGTAAGTGCAGGGTAGCCATAAGAGTATATGGTCTGGGAGTCTGTCAAACACGAACTCCACAGCACCATAATGGCTACACTGAAAACTGGGAAGTCTGGTATCAAACTTCTCAGCACAATAAATGCACACTGATGCCAGTGTACATTTTATTGTAAAATACACCACAGAGGGCACCTTAGAGGTGCCCCCTGAAACTTAACCGACTGTCTGTGTAGGCTGACTAGTTCCAGCAGCCTGCCACACCAGAGACATGTTGCTGGCCCCATGGGGAGAGTGCCTTTGTCACTCTGAGGCCAGTAACAAAGCCTGCACTGGGTGGAGATGCTAACACCTCCCCCAGGCAGGAGCTGTGACACCTGGCGGTGAGCCTCAAAGGCTCACCCCTTTGTCACAGCCCAGCAGGGCACTCCAGCTTAGTGGAGTTGCCCGCCCCCTCCGGCCACGGCCCCCACTTTTGGCGGCAAGGCTGGAGGGAACAAAGAAAGCAACAAGGAGGAGTCACTGGCCAGTCAGGACAGCCCCTAAGGTGTCCTGAGCTGAAGTGACTCTAACTTTTAGAAATCCTCCATCTTGCAGATGGAGGATTCCCCCAATAGGGTTAGGATTGTGACCCCCTCCCCTTGGGAGGAGGCACAAAGAGGGTGTACCCACCCTCAGGGCTAGTAGCCATTGGCTACTAACCCCCCAGACCTAAACACGCCCTTAAATTTAGTATTTAAGGGCTACCCTGAACCCTAGAAAATTAGATTCCTGCAACTACAAGAAGAAGGACTGCCTAGCTGAAAAACCCCTGCAGAGGAAGACCAGAAGACGACAACTGCCTTGGCTCCAGAAACTCACCGGCCTGTCTCCTGCCTTCCAAAGATCCTGCTCCAGCGACGCCTTCCAAAGGGACCAGCGACCTCGACATCCTCTGAGGACTGCCCCTGCTTCGAAAAGACAAGAAACTCCCGAGGACAGCGGACCTGCTCCAAGAAAGGCTGCAACTTTGTTTCCAGCAGCTTTAAAGAACCCTGCAAGCTCCCCGCAAAAGGCGTGAGACTTGCAACACTGCACCCGGCGACCCCGACTCGGCTGGTGGCGATCCAACACCTCAGGAGGGACCCCAGGACTACTCTAAGACTGTGAGTACAAAAACCTGTCCCCCCTGAGCCCCCACAGCGCCGCCTGCAGAGGGAATCCCGAGGCTTCCCCTGACCGCGACTCTTTGAATCCTAAGTCCCGACACCTGGGAGAGACCCTGCACCCGCAGCCCCCAGGACCTGAAGGACCGGACTTTCACTGGAGGAGTGACCCCCAGGAGTCCCTCTCCCTTGCCCAAGTGGAGGTTTCCCCGAGGAACCCCCCCCTTGCCTGCCTGCAGCGCTGAAGAGATCCCTAGATCTCCCATTGACTTCCATTACAAACCCGACGCTTGTTTCTACACTGCACCCGGCCGCCCCCGCGCTGCTGAGGGTGAAATTTCTGTGTGGACTTGTGTCCCCCCCGGTGCCCTACAAAACCCCCCCTGGTCTGCCCTCCGAAGACGCGGGTACTTACCTGCAAGCAGACCGGAACCGGGGCACCCCCTTCTCTCCATTCTAGCCTATGTGTTTTGGGCACCACTTTGAACTCTGCACCTGACCGGCCCTGAGCTGCTGGTGTGGTGACTTTGGGGTTGCTCTGAACCCCCAACGGTGGGCTACCTTGGACCAAGAACTGAACCCTGTAAGTGTCTTACTTACCTGGTAAAACTAACAAAAACTTACCTCCCCTAGGAACTGTGAAAATTGCACTAAGTGTCCACTTTTAAAGTAGCTATTTGTCAATAACTTGAAAAGTATACATGCAATTGAAATGATTCAAAGTTCCTAATGTACTTACCTGCAATACCTTTCAAACAAGATATTACATGTTAAATTTGAACCTGTGGTTCTTAAAATAAACTAAGAAAAGATATTTTTCTATAACAAAACCTATTGGCTGGATTTGTCTCTGAGTGTGTGTACCTCATTTATTGTCTATGTGTATGTACAACAAATGCTTAACACTACTCCTTGGATAAGCCTACTGCTCGACCACACTACCACAAAATAGAGCATTAGTATTATCTATTTTTACCACTATTTTACCTCTAAGGGGAACCCTTGGACTCTGTGCATGCTATTCCTTACTTTGAAATAGCACATACAGAGCCAACTTCCTACATTGGTGGATCAGCGGTGGGGTACAAGACTTTGCATTTGCTGGACTACTCAGCCAATACCTGATCACACGACAAATTCCAAAATTGTCATTAGAAAATGATTTTTGCAATTTGAAAAGTTTTCTAAATTCTTAAAAGACCTGCTAGGGCCTTGTGTTAGATCCTGTTTAGCATTTCTTTTAGAGTTTAAAAGTTTGTTAAAAGTTTGAATTAGATTCTAGAACCAGTTTTAGTTTCTTAAAAAGTATTCCAACTTTTAGAAGCATAATGTCTAGCACAGATGTGAATGTGGTGGAACTCGACACCACACCTTACCTCCATCTACAGATGAGAGAGCTAAGGTCACTCTGTAAACTAAAGAAAATAGCAATGGGCCCCAAACCTACCAAAGTACAGCTCCAGGAGCTTTTGGCAGAGTTTGAAAAGGCCAACCCCTCTGAGGATGGCAACTCAGAGGATGAAGATAGTGACTTGGAGGGAAATTCCCCCCCTCCAGTCCTACTTAGGGAGAGCAGGGCTTCTCAAGCCCTGACTCCACAAATAATAGTCAGAGATGCTGGTTCCCTCACAGGAGGGACCAACAACTCTGAAATCACTGAGGATAACTCCAGTGAAGAGGACATCCAGTTAGCCAGGATGGCCAAAAGATTGGCTTTGGAAAGACAGATCCTAGCCATAGAGAGGGAAAGACAAGAGATGGGCCTAGGACCCATCAATGGTGGCAGCAACATAAATAGGGTCAGAGATTCTCCTGACATGTTGAAAATCCCCAAAGGGATTGTAACTAAATATGAAGATGGTGATGACATCACCAAATGGTTCACAGCTTTTGAGAGGGCTTGTGTAACCAGAAAAGTGAACAGATCTCACTGGGGTGCTCTCCTTTGGGAAATGTTCACAGGAAAGTGTAGGGATAGACTCCTCACACTCTCTGGACAAGATGCAGAATCTTATGACCTCATGAAGGGTACCCTGATTGAGGGCTTTGGATTCTCCACTGAGGAGTACAGGATTAGGTTCAGGGGGGCTCAAAAATCCTCGAGCCAGACCTGGGTTGACTTTGTTGACTACTCAGTGAAAACACTAGATGGTTGGATTCAAGGCAGTGGTGTAAATAATTATGATGGGCTGTACAATTTATTTGTGAAAGAACACCTGTTAAGTAATTGTTTCAATGATAAACTGCATCAGCATCTGGTAGACCTAGGACCAATTTCTCCCCAAGAATTGGGAAAGAAGGCGGACCATTGGGTCAAGACAAGGGTGTCCAAGACTTCAACAGGGGGTGACCAAAAGAAAGGGGTCACAAAGACTCCCCAGCAGAAGGGTGATGAGACAACCAAAACTAAAAATAGTAAAGAGTCTTCTACAGGCCCCCAAAAACCTGCACAGGAGGGTGGGCCCAGAGCCTCTTCACAAAACAATGGGTACAAGGGTAAAAACTTTGATCCCAAAAAGGCCTGGTGTCATAGCTGTAAACAGCATGGACACCAAACTGGAGACAAGGCCTGTCCCAAGAAAAGTTCCACTCCAAACTCCAATCCAGGTAACACTGGAATGGCTAGTCTCCAAGTGGGATCAACAGTGTGCCCAGAGCAAATCAGGGTCCACACTGAAGCTACTCTAGTCTCTGAGGGTGGGGTGGATTTAGCCACACTAGCTGCCTGGCCGCCTAACATGCAAAAATACAGGCAGCAGCTCTTTATTAATGGGACAAGTGTAGAGGGCCTGAGGGATACAGGTGCCAGTGTCACCATGGTGACAGAGAAACTGGTTTCCCCTGGCCAATACCTGACTGGAAAAACTTACACAGTCACCAACGCTGACAATCAGAGAAAAGTACATCCCATGGCAATGGTTACTTTAGAATGGGGAGGGGTCAATGGCCTGAAGCAGGTGGTGGTCTCCTCAAATATCCCAGTGGACTGTCTGCTTGGAAATGACCTGGAGTCCTCAGCATGGGCTGAGGTAGAGCTAAAAACCCATGCAGCAATGCTGGGTATCCCTGAACTGGTGTGTGTGAAAACAAGAGCACAATGCAAGGCACAGGGTGAAAAAGTAGAGCTGGAGTCTGGAAAAATGGCCCAGCCTACCAAGAGAACAGGAAAGTCAGTTGGGAAACCAACTGCAACACAGCAAAAGAAAGGGAACCTCTCTTCTCAGGAAGAAGTTCTGCCCTCTGAGGGAACTGAGCCTTTGGAGCTTGAACCTTATCAGGTTGAGCTCTTAGGCCCAGGGGGACCCTCAAGGGAGGAGCTGTGTAAGGGACAAGAAACCTGTCCCTCTCTTGAAGGCCTTAGGCAGCAAGCTGCTGAAGAGTCCAAAGGCAAGAAAAATGGAACACATAGGGTCTATTGGGAAGATGGGCTCCTGTACACTGAGGCCAGAGACCCCAAACCTGGTGCCACTAGGAGAGTGGTAGTGCCTCAGCTGTTCAGAGAGTTCATCCTAACATTGGCCCATGACATTCCCCTTGCTGGACATTTGGGACAAACCAAGACGTGGGAGAGGTTAGTCAACCACTTCTACTGGCCCAATATGTCCAACATGGTTAAGGAGTTTTGCCTCTCCTGCCCCACCTGTCAAGCCAGTGGTAAGACAGGTGGGCATCCAAAGGCCCCCCTCATTCCACTTCCTGTGGTGGGGGTGCCCTTTGAAAGAGTGGGTGTGGACATAGTTGGTCCACTGGAACCTCCCACAGCCTCAGGAAATATGTATATCCTGGTAGTAGTGGATCATGCTACCAGGTATCCTGAAGCTATTCCCCTTAGGTCGACTACTGCCCCGGCAGTAGCCAAGGCCCTCATTGGTATCTTTACCAGAGTGGGTTTCCCTAAGGAGGTGGTGTCTGACAGAGGTACCAACTTCATGTCAGCATACCTAAAGCACATGTGGAATGAGTGTGGAGTGACTTATAAATTCACTACACCATACCATCCACAAACTAATGGCTTAGTTGAGAGATTCAACAAGACATTAAAGGGCATGATCATGGGGCTCCCAGAAAAACTCAAAAGGAGATGGGATGTCCTCCTGCCATGTCTGCTTTTCGCTTACAGGGAGGTACCACAGAAGGGAGTAGGGTTCTCACCCTTTGAACTTCTGTTTGGTCATCCTGTAAGGGGACCACTTGCCCTTGTTAAAGAAGGCTGGGAGAGACCTCTCCATGAGCCTAAACAGGACATAGTGGACTATGTACTTGGCCTTCGCTCTAGAATGGCAGAGTACATGGAAAAGGCAACCAAAAACCTTGAGGCCAGCCAACAACTCCAGAAGTTTTGGTATGACCAAAAGGCTGCACTGGTTGAGTTCCAACCAGGGCAGAAAGTCTGGGTTCTGGAGCCTGTGGCTCCCAGGGCACTCCAGGACAAATGGAGTGGCCCTTACCCAGTACTAGAGAGGAAGAGTCAGGTCACCTACTTGGTGGACCTGGGCACAAGCAGGAGCCCCAAGAGGGTGATCCATGTAAACCGCCTTAAGCTCTTCCACGACAGGGCTGATGTCAATCTGTTGATGGTAACAGATGAGGATCAGGAGGCAGAGAGTGAACCTCTCCCTGATCTTCTGTCATCAGACCCAAAAGATGGTACAGTAGATGGAGTGATCTACTCAGACGCCCTCTCTGGCCAACAGCAAGCTGATTGTAGGAGAGTCCTACAACAGTTTCCTGAACTCTTCTCCTTAACCCCTGGTCAGACACACCTGTGTACCCATGAGGTGGACACAGGAGACAGCATGCCTGTCAAGAACAAAATCTTTAGACAGTCTGACCATGTTAAGGAAAGCATCAAGGTGGAAGTCCACAAGATGCTGGAATTGGGAGTAATTGAGCGCTCTGACAGCCCCTGGGCTAGCCCAGTGGTCTTAGTCCCCAAACCTCACACCAAAGATGGAAAGAAAGAGATGAGGTTTTGTGTGGACTACAGAGGGCTCAATTCTGTCACCAAGACAGATGCCCATCCAATTCCAAGAGCTGATGAGCTCATTGACAAATTAGGTGCTGCCAAATTTCTAAGTACCTTTGACTTGACAGCAGGGTACTGGCAAATAAAAATGGCACCTGGAGCAAAAGAAAAGACAGCATTCTCCACACCTGATGGGCATTATCAGTTTACTGTTATGCCCTTTGGTTTAAAGAATGCCCCTGCCACCTTCCAAAGGTTGGTGAATCAAGTCCTTGCTGGCTTGGAGTCCTTTAGCACAGCTTATCTTGATGATATTGCTGTCTTTAGCTCCACCTGGCAGGATCACCTGGTCCACCTGAGGAAGGTTTTGAAGGCTCTGCAATCGGCAGGCCTCTCTATCAAGGCATCCAAATGCCAGATAGGGCAGGGAACTGTGGTTTACTTGGGACACCTTGTAGGTGGAGGCCAAGTTCAGCCACTCCAACCCAAGATCCAGACCATTCTGGACTGGGTAGCTCCAAAAACCCAGACTCAAGTCAGGGCATTCCTTGGCTTGACTGGGTACTACAGGAGGTTTGTGAAGGGATATGGATCCATTGTGACAGCCCTCACTGAGCTCACCTCCAAGAAAATGCCCAAGAAAGTGAACTGGACTGTGGACTGCCAACAGGCCTTTGACACCCTGAAACAAGCAATGTGCTCAGCACCAGTTCTCAAAGCTCCAGATTATTCTAAGCAGTTCATTGTGCAGACTGATGCCTCTGAACATGGGATAGGGGCAGTTTTGTCCCAAACAAATGATGATGGCCTTGACCAGCCTGTTGCTTTCATTAGCAGGAGGTTACTCCCCAGGGAGCAGCGTTGGAGTGCCATTGAGAGGGAGGCCTTTGCTGTGGTTTGGTCCCTGAAGAAGCTGAGACCATACCTCTTTGGGACTCACTTCCTAGTTCAAACTGACCACAGACCTCTCAAATGGCTGATGCAAATGAAAGGTGAAAATCCTAAACTGTTGAGGTGGTCCATCTCCCTACAGGGAATGGACTTTATAGTGGAACACAGACCTGGGACTGCCCATGCCAATGCAGATGGCCTTTCCAGGTTCTTCCACTTAGAAAATGAAGACTCTCTTGGGAAAGGTTAGTCTCATCCTCTTTCGTTTGGGGGGGGGTTGTGTAAGGAAATGCCTCCTTGGCATGGTTGCCCCCTGACTTTTTGCCTTTGCTGATGCTATGTTTACAATTGAAAGTGTGCTGAGGCCTGCTAACCAGGCCCCAGCACCAGTGTTCTTTCCCTAACCTGTACTTTTGTATCCACAATTGGCAGACCCTGGCATCCAGATAAGTCCCTTGTAACTGGTACTTCTAGTACCAAGGGCCCTGATGCCAAGGAAGGTCTCTAAGGGCTGCAGCATGTCTTATGCCACCCTGGAGACCTCTCACTCAGCACAGACACACTGCTTGCCAGCTTGTGTGTGCTAGTGAGGACAAAACGAGTAAGTCGACATGGCACTCCCCTCAGGGTGCCATGCCAGCCTCTCACTGCCTATACAGTATAGGTAAGACACCCCTCTAGCAGGCCTTACAGCCCTAAGGCAGGGTGCACTATACCATAGGTGAGGGTACCAGTGCATGAGCATGGTACCCCTACAGTGTCTAAATAAAACCTTAGACATTGTAAGTGCAGGGTAGCCATAAGAGTATATGGTCTGGGAGTCTGTCAAACACGAACTCCACAGCACCATAATGGCTACACTGAAAACTGGGAAGTCTGGTATCAAACTTCTCAGCACAATAAATGCACACTGATGCCAGTGTACATTTTATTGTAAAATACACCACAGAGGGCACCTTAGAGGTGCCCCCTGAAACTTAACCGACTGTCTGTGTAGGCTGACTAGTTCCAGCAGCCTGCCACACCAGAGACATGTTGCTGGCCCCATGGGGAGAGTGCCTTTGTCACTCTGAGGCCAGTAACAAAGCCTGCACTGGGTGGAGATGCTAACACCTCCCCCAGGCAGGAGCTGTGACACCTGGCGGTGAGCCTCAAAGGCTCACCCCTTTGTCACAGCCCAGCAGGGCACTCCAGCTTAGTGGAGTTGCCCGCCCCCTCCGGCCACGGCCCCCACTTTTGGCGGCAAGGCTGGAGGGAACAAAGAAAGCAACAAGGAGGAGTCACTGGCCAGTCAGGACAGCCCCTAAGGTGTCCTGAGCTGAAGTGACTCTAACTTTTAGAAATCCTCCATCTTGCAGATGGAGGATTCCCCCAATAGGGTTAGGATTGTGACCCCCTCCCCTTGGGAGGAGGCACAAAGAGGGTGTACCCACCCTCAGGGCTAGTAGCCATTGGCTACTAACCCCCCAGACCTAAACACGCCCTTAAATTTAGTATTTAAGGGCTACCCTGAACCCTAGAAAATTAGATTCCTGCAACTACAAGAAGAAGGACTGCCTAGCTGAAAAACCCCTGCAGAGGAAGACCAGAAGACGACAACTGCCTTGGCTCCAGAAACTCACCGGCCTGTCTCCTGCCTTCCAAAGATCCTGCTCCAGCGACGCCTTCCAAAGGGACCAGCGACCTCGACATCCTCTGAGGACTGCCCCTGCTTCGAAAAGACAAGAAACTCCCGAGGACAGCGGACCTGCTCCAAGAAAGGCTGCAACTTTGTTTCCAGCAGCTTTAAAGAACCCTGCAAGCTCCCCGCAAAAGGCGTGAGACTTGCAACACTGCACCCGGCGACCCCGACTCGGCTGGTGGCGATCCAACACCTCAGGAGGGACCCCAGGACTACTCTAAGACTGTGAGTACAAAAACCTGTCCCCCCTGAGCCCCCACAGCGCCGCCTGCAGAGGGAATCCCGAGGCTTCCCCTGACCGCGACTCTTTGAATCCTAAGTCCCGACACCTGGGAGAGACCCTGCACCCGCAGCCCCCAGGACCTGAAGGACCGGACTTTCACTGGAGGAGTGACCCCCAGGAGTCCCTCTCCCTTGCCCAAGTGGAGGTTTCCCCGAGGAACCCCCCCCTTGCCTGCCTGCAGCGCTGAAGAGATCCCTAGATCTCCCATTGACTTCCATTACAAACCCGACGCTTGTTTCTACACTGCACCCGGCCGCCCCCGCGCTGCTGAGGGTGAAATTTCTGTGTGGACTTGTGTCCCCCCCGGTGCCCTACAAAACCCCCCCTGGTCTGCCCTCCGAAGACGCGGGTACTTACCTGCAAGCAGACCGGAACCGGGGCACCCCCTTCTCTCCATTCTAGCCTATGTGTTTTGGGCACCACTTTGAACTCTGCACCTGACCGGCCCTGAGCTGCTGGTGTGGTGACTTTGGGGTTGCTCTGAACCCCCAACGGTGGGCTACCTTGGACCAAGAACTGAACCCTGTAAGTGTCTTACTTACCTGGTAAAACTAACAAAAACTTACCTCCCCTAGGAACTGTGAAAATTGCACTAAGTGTCCACTTTTAAAGTAGCTATTTGTCAATAACTTGAAAAGTATACATGCAATTGAAATGATTCAAAGTTCCTAATGTACTTACCTGCAATACCTTTCAAACAAGATATTACATGTTAAATTTGAACCTGTGGTTCTTAAAATAAACTAAGAAAAGATATTTTTCTATAACAAAACCTATTGGCTGGATTTGTCTCTGAGTGTGTGTACCTCATTTATTGTCTATGTGTATGTACAACAAATGCTTAACACTACTCCTTGGATAAGCCTACTGCTCGACCACACTACCACAAAATAGAGCATTAGTATTATCTATTTTTACCACTATTTTACCTCTAAGGGGAACCCTTGGACTCTGTGCATGCTATTCCTTACTTTGAAATAGCACATACAGAGCCAACTTCCTACACTTGGGACCTGTACGACGCCCCAGTATCAGACAATAGTCCTGAGTTTTACCCTACCAAGCCCTCACCACCTGAGGACAGCACAGCGTATGCACAGGTGGTAGCTAGGGCAGCAGAGTTCCATAACGTGTCGTTACACGCAGAACCTGTCGAGGATGACTTCCTTTTCAACACCCTCTCTTCCACCCATAGCACCTACCAAAGCCTGCCTATGCTTCCAGGAATGCTAAGGCACGCAAAGCAGATCTTCAAAGACCCTGTCAAGAGTAGAGCGATAACTGCAAGGGTGGAGAAGAAATATAAAGCACCGCCCACGGACCCTACTTTTATCACCTCACAGCTGCCACCAGATTCAGTCGTGGTAGGGGCAGCTCGCAAGAGAGCCAACTCGCACACATCAGGCGAGGCACCACCTCCGGATAAGGAGAGCCGCAAGTTCGACGCAGCTGGGAAAAGGGTCGCAGTACAAGCTGCAAACCAGTGGCGCATCGCCAACTCTCAGGTGCTCCTAGCGCGATATGATAGAGCCCATTGGGACGAGATGCAGCATCTCATCGAGCATCTACCCAAGGAATTTCAAAAACGGGCGAAACAAGTGGTTGAGGAGGGACAAAACATCTCCAATAACCAAATACGCTCCTCTATGGACGCAGCGGACACAGCTGCAAGAACAATAAATACCGCAGTAACCATTAGAAGGCACGCATGGTTGCGCACATCTGGCTTTAAACCGGGAATACAGCAAGCGGTGCTCAATATGCCATTCAATGAACAACAATTGTTTGGTCCCGAAGTCGACACGGCAATTGAGAAATTGAAAAAGGACACTGACACAGCCAAGGCCATGGGCGCACTCTATTCCCCGCAGGGCAGAGGCACTTTCGGCACCTTCCGCAAAACAACCTTCAGAGCGGGGTTTCGGGGTCAAGCCACACAAGCCAGTACCTCACAAACAACACCGTCTACATACCAGGGACAGTACCAAAGGGGAGGCTTTCGGGGCCAGTACAGAGGAGGACAATTCCCTAGAAACCGGGGAAAATTTCAAAGTCCAAAAACCCCTCCAACCAAACAGTGACTCACAGGTCACTCAACCCCTTCACACAACACCAGTGGGGGGAAGACTAAGTCAATTTTACAAATCTTGGGAGGAGATAACAACAGACACTTGGGTCTTAGCAATTATCCGACATGGTTATTTCATAGAATTTCTCCAACTCCCTCCAGATGTCCCACCAAAAACACAGAATATGTCCAAACAACATCTAGACCTTCTAGAACTGGAAGTTCAGGCATTACTGCAAAAGGACGCAATAGAATTGGTACCATGTACACAAAAAAACACGGGAGTTTACTCACTGTACTTTCTAATACCAAAAAAGGACAAAACACTGAGACCAATCCTAGATCTCAGAACACTAAACACCTACATCAAATCAGACCACTTTCACATGGTCACGCTACAAGACGTGTAACCACTGCTAAAGCAACAAGATTACATGACAACCTTAGATCTAAAGGATGCGTATTTCCACATACCGATACATCCCTCGCACAGGAAATACCTAAGGTTCGTATTCAAAGGAATACATTACCAATTCAAAGTGTTGCAGTTCGGTATAACAACCGCACCAAGAGTATTTACAAAATGCCTGGCAGTAGTAGCTGCACACATCAGAAGGCAGCAAATACACGTATTCCCGTACCTAGACGATTGGCTAATCAAGACCAACTCCCTAACAAAGTGTTCACACCACACGGATTATGTCATACAAACCCTCTACAAACTCGGTTTCTCCATCAACTATACAAAATCTCACATTCTGCCGTGCAAAACACAGCAATACTTAGGAGCAACAATCAACACAACAAAGGGAATAGCCACTCCAAGTCCACAAAGGGTTCAAAATTTTCACAAGGTTATACAAGCCATGTATCCAACACAAAAGATACAGGCAAAGATGGTATTACAACTCCTAGGCATGATGTCCTCATGCATAGCCATTGTCCCAAACGCAAGACTGCACATGAGGCCCTTACAACAGTGCCTAGCATCACAATGGTCACATGCACAGGGTCATCTTCTAGATCTGGTGTTGATAGACCGCCAAACATACATCTCGCTTCAATGGTGGAACAGTATAAATTTAAACAAAGGGCGGCCTTTCCAAGACCCAGTGCCACAATACGTGATAACAACAGATGCTTCCATGACAGGGTGGGGAGCACACCTCAGTCAACACACCATCCAAGGACAATGGGACGTACATCAAACAAAGCTGCATATAAATCACCTCGAATTGTTAGCAGTATTCCTAGCGTTGAAAGCATTTCAACCCATCATAACCCACAAATACATTCTTCTCAAAACAGACAACATGACAACGATGTATTATCTAAACAAACAAGGGGGAACACACTCGACACAGCTGTGCCTCCTGGCACAAAAGATATGGCAATGGGCAATTCACAACCACATTCGCCTAATAGCACAATTCATTCCAGGGATCCAAAATCAACTAGCAGACAATCTCTCTCGAGATCACCAACAGGTCCGCGAATGGGAGATTCACCCCCAAATTCTAAACACTTACTTCGAGGTTTGGGGAACACCTCAAATAGACCTATTTGCAACAAAAGAGAACGCAAAATGCCAAAACTTCGCATCCAGGTACCCACACAGGCAGTCTCAAGGCAATGCACTATGGATGAACTGGTCAGGGATATTTGCGTACGCTTTTCCCCCTCTCCCTCTCCTTCCATATCTAGTAAACAAATTGAGTCAAAACAAACTCAAACTCATACTAGTAGCACCAACATGGGCAAGACAACCTTGGTACACAACACTACTAGACCTGTCAGTAGTACCCCATGTCAAGTTACCCAACAGGCCAGATCTGTTAACTCAACACAAACAACAGATCAGGCATCCAAACCCAGCATCGCTGAATCTAGCAATCTGGCTCCTGAAATCCTAGAATTCGGACATTTAAACCTCACACAAGAATGTATGGAAGTCATAAAACAAGCTAGAAGACCATCCACTAGACACTGCTACGCAAGCAAATGGAAAAGATTTGTTTGCTACTGCCATAATAAGCAAGTTCAACCATTACATGCATCTCCAAAGGATGTAGTGGGATACTTACTACATTTACAGAAATCAAATCTAGCCTTCTCTTCCATAAAAATACACCTCACAGCAATATCTGCATACCTGCAGATTACCCATTCAACTTCACTATTTAGGATACCTGTCATTAAGGCATTTATGGAAGGCCTAAAAAGAATTATACCACCAAGAACACCACCTGTTCCTTCATGGAACCTCAACATCGTCTTAGCAAGACTCATGGGCCCACCTTTTGAACCCATGCACTCTTGCGAAATGCAATTCTTAACGTGGAAGGTTGCATTTCTCATTGCTATCACATCTCTAAGAAGAGTAAGTGAAATTCAGGCGTTTACTATACAAGAACCTTTTATTCAAATACACAAAAATAAGGTAGTCCTAAGAAAAAATCCGAAATTTTTACCAAAAGTTATTTCACCGTTCCACTTAAATCAAACGGTAGAACTACCAGTGTTCTTCCCACAGCCAGACTCAGTAGCTGAAAGGGCACTACATACATTAGACATCAGAAGAGCATTAATGTACTACTTTGACAGAACAAAAGAAATTAGGAAAACAAAACAACTGTTTATTGCATTTCAAAAACCTCATACAGGAAACCCAATATCAAAACAAGGTATAGCCAGATGGATAGTTAAATGCATCCAAACCTGATACCTTAAAGCAAAGAGAGAGCTGCCCATTACACCAAAGGCACACTCAACCAGAAAGAAAGGTGCTACTATGGCCTTTCTAGGAAACATCCCAATGCACGAGATATGTAAGGCAGCCACATGGTCTACGCCTCACACATTTACTAAGCACTACTGTGTAGACGTGCTATCCGCACAACAAGCCACAGTAGGTCAAGCCGTACTAAGAACTCTATTTCAGACTACTTCCACTCCTACAGGCTGAACCACCGCTTTTGGGGAGATAACTGCTTACTAGTCGGTGCACAGCATGTGTATCTGCAGCTACACAGGCCACCGAACGGAAAATGTCACTTACCCAGTGTACATCTGTTCGTGGCATGAGACGCTGCAGATTCACATGCGCCCACCCGCCTCCCCTGGAGCCTGTAGCCGGTTGGAAGTAATCTTCAACATTTGTACATTTGTAAATATATTACTTTAACCTTCATTATGTACAGACTCATTCACTCCATTGCATGGGCACTTTTACTAGCATACACAACTCCTACCTCACCCTCTGCGGGGAAAACAATCTAAGATGGAGTCGACGCCCATGCGCAATGGAACCGAAAGGGGAGGAGTCCCTCGGTCTCGTGACTCGAAAAGACTTCTTCGAAGAAAAACAACTTGTAACACTCCGACCCAACACCAGACTATGCACAACATGTGAATCTGCAGCGACTAATGCCACGAACAGATGTACACTGGGTAAGTGACATTTTCATTACAAAACATTTACCTGTTCTAACAACAACTAGAATATTCTACAAGCAGCCAGAATATAGGAATATTTTAAAATGATAAAGTGGTCATGTTGTTGCTTCTAAGCCTTTGCTTGAGCAACATGACTGGGACTGCAACTGCGAAGCCTCTCTGCCCCTCACAGAGCAGTTCATCTGGGTGTCGTCTGTTGGGTGCAGGCCACAGATTAATCTGTAATTCCTCATTCGAGGGTTTGGTGGAAAGAGTGGACAGTTTTCATCCCTCTGCACATGGGGCTGTAATACCTAGAATACATATCTAAGGTCTCAAGGTATCTTTACTCGTCTTGTGTTACGAATGGCATTACTGGTTGTTATAGGAACTCTCGCTAGGACACAGTGTGGCAGAAATACCCGGCACTTCACTCCGTATCACTGGGGCTTAACCCTCCTGCTAAAGTCAGAGTCTCATGGAAAGTGCCAGTGGAGGTTTGGTTATAGCACTTAACAGCGACATGTCCTTGAACAGATTCCGCCCTGAGATATGTAAGCTGCTACTATTCAAACACTTTGTCAGTACCCGACAGGCTGAGACCTACAACCCGTGACGTTCTCATCCTGGTGCTCTAAAGCACGAGCCAGTCCCAAACTATCTTTGCTTATCGCTGAAGGTCGCTGGTGCGAAGCTCTGCACCAAGAAAGCTACGATGGATTTTTCCCTCTGAAGATTTTCAAATCCACTAATATCACAAAAGTTATATCTGACATAGTTAACAATCTAAAGAAACCAAACAAACCAACGGATGAGTTTTTATTTGAGCACAAATGCAATGCACTTCCCACCTTTCTTATAAAGAAGATGATGATGGATATTTCTTGAATTTAAAGTGGTTTCACTGATTTACAGTCATTTATCGAGATACCTTGCAAGCCGGCTCACTGCTGTTTTACGGATTATTTTGAAGTGTTTGAGTCCCTCCCAAGAATCACTGCATTCCACCACACTCACTGCTCTTAGCTTACATTTGTCTTTTTATAAACCTTCCCAACCGCCGAGATCTCAATAGAAGTCTTTGTTGTCTGTTCCTAGTTTCTGACTTTCGATGGTTGTGCCTTTTCTGGGGCCTCCGCAAAAAAAAGTAAAACTCACTTGCTCTGCATCTGTGACAGACCTCCAACCTTCCTAAGTTCAGAGAGTTACTAAAAACATGGTTATTCAGTGATTCTGATCTCACCTGCACGGCATACTTTTCATTTTGCGGGTTTTCTTGCACCGTGGTACCCCCGGGTGAAAGGAACACAAAATAATATAACATAACCTTGAGCGTGGCGACTTCTTCTCGAGATATCAGCAGATTTGTTTGCTGCTCTGTCTGCCCTTGAGTGCTAAGGGGTCATCGTGAGAGTGTGTGTGCTGTGGGTTGCCTGTCATAAGATGTGTTTATCACTGTGGCTTTTATGCACAAATACCTGAGCTAAGGTCCTGCTGGTTCAGCATTAGCTTTTAAACCAAATGGCACTCTTCTGTTGGTGAAAGGTGAATATACTGCCTTCCCCGGTCATGGGACAGCAAAAATGATAAGTGGCTTCTTTCCCGTAGGTTGTCAACTTCCCCTTCCCATCGCCTCCCTCCACGGATGCGCTCATCGCTGCTGAAGAGATCCTTATCTCCCTGGGAGCCTTGCAGGAGCCGCCCAAGGTTGGAAGGTAAGGCAGCCCCGAGTGTGATGGCGTCTTGTGAAATAGGAACCTGGAGACACTAATGCAGGTTCTAGCTGTGCTCGTAGTATAGAAAAAAATGCACATGACATGAATGAACTTAAAAACAATCTTTGCTCTAAATGTTGTGCTTCAAATGTTTGATTTGCAGACGTCTTGCTGGGTCTCTTGGGTTTCTCCCAGTCAGCTTGTGATCAAAGGAACTGTGCTTTTCAGAAGACAATGTTCTGATTTTGTTTCTCCTGTTTTCAGACTGAAAGACTTGCAGAAAGCCAAGCTAAGTTGCCCCATCAGTCCTTTGGGCCGGACAATGGCATCTTTCCCTGTAGCTCCCCGATATGCTAAAATGCTGGCCTTGAGTAGACAGCACGACTGCTTGCCGTATGCCATCGTCATCGTGTCTGCAATGACTGTCCGCGAGCTCTTCCAGGAGTTTGAGAGGTAATGTGCTTTCTTAGTCTATGCGATTCTTAGCAGTATCCAGGGAAATCCTACTTCCGAGACTGTGGATAGGAGTTAGGCGAGTAGGGCATCGGGGCCTCCGTAAGATTTAACCAGACAAGATAAGGTGAGCTTGTTCCAGAAGCCACAGCCCTTACTAAATATAGGGATTGTTGACCCATACTAGGCAAGAATGAATGCAGATCCCACTTCCATCCACAGAAACTGATGGGCAGAGTAGTGAACAAGAGCAGATGAAATGAGTATTGTTTGAAGAGCAGATCCTTCGGACACCGCATCAAGCGCGTAGAAATGAAAGATGCCCACACTCGGGGGCACTGATTTGTTTTAAGTATCCACATAATTGTTCATTTCAATACCTTTGTGGGTCTTATCTGGACAGCAGCACAGAAATGTGTTTAGTCGTTTGAAACAACGGTTCGTCCTTCACATGTGAATGCCCTAAGTGAGTGGCCCTTAACCCCCCTCCAATTTAGTTTCCTTTCCTGTGTTGATACAGTAGTTGTCAGCTTTATTCCACTCTCCTGAACCTAGTGGAAGTTCTGCAGCTTGAACTGTTTCATAGACTTTCAGACGCAGTTGACTAGTTCTCCTGGACTTTTCTGAGGCGACCGAAACACTTTCAGGTGTCTTTTGAAACACTTTAATGTGCTCTTGATGCAACCGGAGAACAAGCCTCTCTCTGATATTTGTAATGTTTTCTTAGTTTAATATCGTAGAAGTGATGCTGAAGTCAGTGAATTTACAATGATAATATTAACACCTTGTAGCCTATATGTTTTTTTTGAGCACCGTAAATAAAATGTTGCTCTCAAGCGCTGTGTACTCCGGTGGGCCCCGAGCTCCACATTACTGTTGATCAATACAGGCCTATGAATTGTGATTGTAACCAGTAAAGAAACTGGCAGCATTTGTTGTGGGTTGGATTTAACTTGTATTTGGAATAACAGAAGCATCTGAGTGAACACTGCAGTCCTGAGCACGTACTGTGGGGCCCCACTGATGCTTTGTACCCTCTCCCAGGCTGGACCCGGGGGTTGCAGCCAGTGTAGGTGTCACCCACCGTCTCCTGTTAAATACCTCCACTATACCTGGAGTGTGAGATCTGGTCTTATCAAGCCCACAAGGAGGGCAGAGGTTGCCCTGTTTTGCCCCTCCTTCAAAATCCAATGTGTGCTTTCTGTGCCCTGTGAAGTCTTAATTCTAAGAGCCACTCGTGGGGTTTTTGTTTTACAGTAAACTTTCAAGGCTGCTCAGCACAAAAGCACTTTTATTTTAATGTGATTGAGGCACCTTGGCCATGTGTAACTGTCCCACTGATCACTGTGTTGGCTTCCCTTTGTCATACACAATTGCTCGTGAACTTGCTTAAATTTTCAAGTTATTTCCTGTCTCTCCTGCTGAGTGATTCACACAACAGTGGATCAGAGTATGGGGCACTGTAAGGAAATGCCTCCTTGGCATGGTTGCCCCCTGACTTTTTGCCTTTGCTGATGCTATGTTTACAATTGAAAGTGTGCTGAGGCCTGCTAACCAGGCCCCAGCACCAGTGTTCTTTCCCTAACCTGTACTTTTGTATCCACAATTGGCAGACCCTGGCATCCAGATAAGTCCCTTGTAACTGGTACTTCTAGTACCAAGGGCCCTGATGCCAAGGAAGGTCTCTAAGGGCTGCAGCATGTCTTATGCCACCCTGGAGACCTCTCACTCAGCACAGACACACTGCTTGCCAGCTTGTGTGTGCTAGTGAGGACAAAACGAGTAAGTCGACATGGCACTCCCCTCAGGGTGCCATGCCAGCCTCTCACTGCCTATGCAGTATAGGTAAGCCACCCCTCTAGCAGGCCTTACAGCCCTAAGGCAGGGTGCACTATACCATAGGTGAGGGTACCAGTGCAGGAGCATGGTACCCCTACAGTGTCTAAACAAAACCTTAGACATTGTAAGTGCAGGGTAGCCATAAGAGTATATGGTCTGGGAGTCTGTTTTACACGAACTCCACAGCACCATAATGGCTACACTGAAAACTGGGAAGTTTGGTATCAAACTTCTCAGCACAATAAATGCACACTGTAAGGAAATGCCTCCTTGGCATGGTTGCCCCCTGACTTTTTGCCTTTGCTGATGCTATGTTTACAATTGAAAGTGTGCTGAGGCCTGCTAACCAGGCCCCAGCACCAGTGTTCTTTCCCTAACTTGTACTTTTGTATCCACAATTGGCAGACCCTGGCATCCAGATAAGTCCCTTGTAACTGGTACTTCTAGTACCAAGGGCCCTGATGCCAAGGAAGGTCTCTAAGGGCTGCAGCATGTCTTATGCCACCCTGGAGACCTCTCACTCAGCACAGACACTCTGCTTGCCAGCTTGTGTGTGCTAGTGAGGACAAAACGAGTAAGTCGACATGGCACTCCCCTCAGGGTGCCATGCCAGCCTCTCACTGCCTATGCAGTATAGGTAAGACACCCCTCTAGCAGGCCTTACAGCCCTAAGGCAGGGTGCACTATACCATAGGTGAGGGTACCAGTGCATGAGCATGGTACCCCTACAGTGTCTAAACAAAACCTTAGACATTGTAAGTGCAGGGTAGCCATAAGAGTATATGGTCTGGGAGTCCGTCAAACACGAACTCCACAGCACCATAATGGCTACACTGAAAACTGGGAAGTTTGGTATCAAACTTCTCAGCACAATAAATGCACACTGATGCCAGTGTACATTTTATTGTAAAATACACCCCAGAGGGCACCTTAGAGGTGCCCCCTGAAACTTAACCGACTATCTGTGTAGGCTGACTAGTTTTAGCAGCCTGCCACAAACCGAGACATGTTGCTGGCCCCATGGGGAGAGTGCCTTTGTCACTCTGAGGCCAGTAACAAAGCCTGCACTGGGTGGAGATGCTAACACCTCCCCCAGGCAGGAATTGTCACACCTGGCGGTGAGCCTCAAAGGCTCACCTCCTTTGTGCCAACCCAGCAGGACACTCCAGCTAGTGGAGTTGCCCGCCCCCTCCGGCCAGGCCTCACTTTTGGCGGCAAGGCCGGAGAAAATAATGAGAAAAACAAGGAGGAGTCACTGGCCAGTCAGGACAGCCCCTAAGGTGTCCTGAGCTGAAGTGACTCTAACTTTTAGAAATCCTCCATCTTGCAGATGGAGGATTCCCCCAATAGGGTTAGGATTGTGACCCCCTCCCCTTGGGAGGAGGCACAAAGAGGGTGTACCCACCCTCAGGGCTAGTAGCCATTGGCTACTAACCCCCCAGACCTAAACACGCCCTTAAATTTAGTATTTAAGGGCTACCCTGAACCCTAGAAAATTAGATTCCTGCAACTACAAGAAGAAGGACTGCCTAGCTGAAAACCCCTGCAGAGGAAGACCAGAAGACGACAACTGCCTTGGCTCCAGAAACTCACCGGCCTGTCTCCTGCCTTCCAAAGATCCTGCTCCAGCGACGCCTTCCAAAGGGACCAGCGACCTCGACATCCTCTGAGGACTGCCTCTGCTTCGAAAAGACAAGAAACTCCTGAGGACAGCGGACCTGCTCCAAGAAAAGCTGCAACTTTGTTTCCAGCAGCTTTAAAGAACCCTGCAAGCTCCCCGCAAGAAGCGTGAGACTTGCAACACTGCACCCGGCGACCCCGACTCGGCTGGTGGCGATCCAACACCTCAGGAGGGACCCCAGGACTACTCTAAGACTGTGAGTACCAAAACCTGTCCCCCCTGAGCCCCCACAGCGCCGCCTGCAGAGGGAATCCCGAGGCTTCCCCTGACCGCGACTCTTTGAATCCTAAGTCCCGACACCTGGGAGAGACCCTGCACCCGCAGCCCCCAGGACCTGAAGGACCGGACTTTCACTGGAGGAGTGACCCCCAGGAGTCCCTCTCCCTTGCCCAAGTGGAGGTTTCCCCGAGGAACCCCCCCCTTGCCCGCCTGCAGCGCTGAAGAGATCCCGAGATCTCTCATAGACTAACATTGCGAACCCGACGCCTGTTTCTACACTGCACCCGGCCGCCCCCGCGCTGCTGAGGGTGAAATTTCTGTGTGGGCTTGTGTCCCCCCGGTGCCCTACAAAACCCCCCTGGTCTGCCCTCCGAAGACGCGGGTACTTACCTGCAAGCAGACCGGAACCGGGGCACCCCCTTCTCTCCATTCTAGCCTATGCGTTTTGGGCACCACTTTGAACTCTGCACCTGACCGGCCCTGAGCTGCTGGTGTGGTGACTTTGGGGTTGCTCTGAACCCCCAACGGTGGGCTACCTTGGACCAAGAACTAAGCCCTGTAAGTGTCTTACTTACCTGGTTAACCTAACAAATACTTACCTCCCCTAGGAACTGTGAAAATTGCACTAAGTGTCCACTTTTAAAACAGCTATTTGTGAATAACTTGAAAAGTGTACATGCAATTTTGATGATTTGAAGTTCCTAAAGTACTTACCTGCAATACCTTTCGAATGAGATATTACATGTAGAATTTGAACCTGTGGTTCTTAAAATAAACTAAGAAAAGATATTTTTCTATACAAAAACCTATTGGCTGGATTTGTCCCTGAGTGTGTGTACCTCATTTATTGTCTATGTGTATGTACAACAAATGCTTAACACTACTCCTTGGATAAGCCTACTGCTCGACCACACTACCACAAAATAGAGCATTAGTATTATCTATTTTTACCACTATTTTACCTCTAAGGGGAACCCTTGGACTCTGTGCATGTTATTCCTTACTTTGAAATAGCACATACAGAGCCAACTTCCTACACACACTGATGCCAGTGTACATTTTATTGCAAAATACACCCCAGAGGGCACCTTAGAGGTGCCCCCTGAAACTTAACCGACTATCTGTGTAGGCTGACTAGTTCCAGCAGCCTGCCACACTAGAGACATGTTGCTGGCCCCCTGGGGAGAGTGCCTTTGTCACTCTGAGGCCAGTAACAAAGCCTGCACTGGGTGGAGATGCTAACACCTCCCCCAGGCAGGAGCTGTAACACCTGGCGGTGAGCCTCAAAGGCTCCCCCCTTTGTCACAGCACCGCAGGACACACCAGCTAGTGGAGTTGCCCGCCCCCTCCGGCCCCGGCCCCCACTTTTGGCGGCAAGGCCAGAGAAAATAATGAGAACAACAAGGAGGAGTCACTGGCCAGTCAGGACTGCCCCTAAGGTGTCCTGAGCTGAGGTGACTCTAACTTTTAGAAATCCTCCATCTTGCAGATGGAGGATTCCCCCAATAGGGTTAGGATTGTGACCCCCTCCCCTTGGGAGGAGGCACAAAGAGGGTGTACCCACCCTCAGGGCTAGTAGCCATTGGCTACTAACCCCCCCAGACCTAAACACGCCCTTAAATTTAGTATTTAAGGGCTACCCTGAACCCTAGAAAATTAGATTCCTGCAACAACAAGAAGGACTGCCTAGCTGAAAACCCCTGCAGAGGAAGACCAGAAGACAACAACTGCCTTGGCTCCAGAAACTCACCGGCCTGTCTCCTGCCCTCCAAAGAACTCTGCTCCAGCGACGCCTTCCAAAGGGACCAGCGACCTCTGAATCCTCTGAGGACTGCCCTGCTTCGAAAAAGACAAGAAACTCCCGAGGACAGCGGACCTGCTCCAAAAAGACTGCAACTTTGTTTCAAGAAGCAGCTTTAAAGAACCCTGCAACTCCCCGCAAGAAGCGTGAGACTTGCAACACTGCACCCGGCGACCCCGACTCGGCTGGTGGAGAACCAACACCTCAGGGAGGACCCCCGGACTACTCTACGACTGTGAGTACCAAAACCTGTCCCCCCTGAGCCCCCACAGCGCCGCCTGCAGAGGGAATCCCGAGGCTTCCCCTGACCGCGACTCTCTGAAACCTAAGTCCCGACGCCTGGAAAAGACCCTGCACCCGCAGCCCCCAGGACCTGAAGGACCGGACTTTCACTGCAGAAGTGACCCCCAGGAGTCCCTCTCCCTTGCCCAAGTGGAGGTTTCCCCAAGGAAGCCCCCCCTTGCCTGCCTGCAGCGCTGAAGAGATCCCTTGATCTCTCATTAACTAACATTGCGAACCCGACGCTTGTTCTAACACTGCACCCGGCCGCCCCCGCGCCGCTGAGGGTGAAATTTCTGTGTGGGTTTGTGTCCCCCCCGGTGCCGTACAAAACCCCCCTGGTCTGCCCTCCGAAGACGTGGGTACTAACCTGCAAGCAGACCGGAACCGGGGCACCCCCTTCTCTCCATTATAGCCTATGCGTTTTGGGCACCACTTTGAACTCTGCACCTGACCGGCCCTGAGCTGCTGGTGTGGTGACTTTGGGGTTGCTCTGAACCCCCAACGGTGGGCTACCTTGGACCAAGAACTGAACCCTGTAAGTGTCTTACTTACCTGGTAAAACTAACAAAAACTTACCTCCCCCAGGAACTGTGAAAATTGCACTAAGTGTCCACTTTTAAAGTAGCTATTTGTGAATAACTTGAAAAGTATACATGCAATTGAAATGATTCAAAGTTCCTAATGTACTTACCTGCCATACCTTTCAAACAAGATATTACATGTTAAATTTGAACCTGTGGTTCTTAAAATAAACTAAGAAAAGATATTTTTCTATAACAAAACCTATTGGCTGGATTTGTCTCTGAGTGTGTGTACCTCATTTATTGTCTATGTGTATGTACAACAAATGCTTAACACTACTCCTTGGATAAGCCTACTGCTCGACCACACTACCACAAAATAGAGCATTAGTATTATCTATTTTTACCACTATTTTACCTCTAAGGGGAACCCTTGGACTCTGTGCATGCTATTCCTTACTTTGAAATAGCACATACAGAGCCAACTTCCTACAGGCACCTTTTCTTCATTCAACACATTGGTGGGACAGGACAGTAATTGTACAACTGGGGGAATTGCAGTAATTGTACAACTGGGGGAATTGCAGTAATTGTACATAGGGGGGGACAGGGCAGTAATTGTACATAGGGGGGTACAGGGCAGTAATTGTACATAGGGGGGGACAGGGCAGTAATTGTACATGGGGGGGACAGGGCAGTAATTGTACATAGGGGGGTCCAGGGCAGTAATTGTACATAGGGGGGGACAGGGCAGTAATTGTACATAGGGGGGTCCAGGGCAGTAATTGTACATAGGGGTCCAGGGCAGTAATTGTACATTGGGGGGGGCAGGGCAGTAATTGTACATAGGGGTCCAGGGCAGTAATTGTACATAGGGGGGGGGGCAGGGCAGTAATTGTACATAGGGGGGGACAGGGCAGTAATTGTACATAGGGGGGTCCAGGGCAGTAATTGTACATAGGGGGGTCCAGGGCAGTAATTGTACATAGGGGGGTCCAGGGCAGTAATTGTACATAGGGGGGTCCAGGGCAGTAATTGTACATAGGGGGGTCCAGGGCAGTAATTGTACATAGGGGGGTCCAGGGCAGTAATTGTACATAGAGGGGTCCAGGGCAGTAATTGTACATAGGGGGGTCCAGGGCAGTAATTGTACATAGGGGGGTCCAGGGCAGTAATTGTACATTGGGGGGGGGGGGTCCAGGGCAGTAATTGTACATTGGGGGGGGGGGTCCAGGGCAGTAATTGTACATAGGGGGGTCCAGGGCAGTAATTGTACATTGGGGGGGGGTCCCGGGCAGTAATTGTACATAGGGGGGTCCCGGGCAGTAATTGTACATAGGGGGGTCCAGGGCAGTAATTGTACATAGGGGGGTCCAGGGCAGTAATTGTACATTGGGGGGGTCCAGGGCAGTAATTGTACATTGGGGGGGGACAGGGCAGTAATTGTACATTGGGGGGGGACAGGGCAGTAATTGTACATTGGGGGGGGACAGGGCAGTAATTGTACATTGGGGAAACCAGGCAGTACATATTTGGTATTTTCAAAGGGTGCTTGGTTTCCCACTAGTTCTAACATAGATTTCGCTTTAAGAAATGTTATTGTTTCGACTGTTGACTTCAGATGGTAAATGTAGGAAGCTGTGTAACGGGGTTCGGCAGTTGTTTCCCAATGAGTGGACAGGTCTTGCTTTGCAATTCCAAAGTGATCTTATTAGGAGTAGTGTCGTCGAGCATGCAGGAAGCTGGCCTGGTGTGTGGTGAGCACCTCGGGTGTTATCACCTTGTTCCAGGTATCCCCTATTAGTGAGGTGTAGGCAGTGTCTGGAAGCCAGGCTCTTTAGAGGTAGCTGTGGATGAGCAGCCAAGACTTATATAGGAGACATGCAAAGCTTATGCAATACCACAATAGTCACACACTAACTTATCACATATGAAATGAACCACGCAGTGTTAAGAAAATAAATGTATTTCATTACAGTAACACTACACTAGATTACTTATAGGCAGCCCCTCCAAAACTGGATGTAAGTGTGTGTGTGTGTGTGTATATATATATATGTTCGATGGCATGTGTAGCTGCAGATACACATGCTTTGCACATCCCGCCATCTAGTGTTGGGCTTGGAGTGTTACAAGTTGTTTTTCTTCGAAGAAGTCTTTTCGAGTCACGAGATCGAGGGACTCCTCCCATTTCGGCTCCATTGCGCATGGGCGTCGACTCAATCTTAGATTGGTTTTTTTCCACCATCGTGTTCGGACGTGTTCTTTTTCGCTCCGTGTTTCGGTTCGGAAAATTAGTTAGAATCTCGGAAAATTCGACGGTATTGTTTGCGTTCGGTATCGGGTTAGTTACTATAGATCGACACCGCTTTGGAAGAGCTCCGGTGGCCCTTTGGGGTTTTTTCGATCCCCCGTCGGGGCCTGGTCGGCCCGGACACGTGTCTCTTCAAGGCTGATGGAACGGACCCCATTCCGCTTCTGCCCAAAATGTCACAACAAGTATCCGTATACAGATCAGCACCTGGTCTGTAACTTGTGTTTGTCTCCAGAACACAAGGAAGATACTTGTGAAGCCTGTCGGGCGTTTCGGTCGAGGAAGACATTAAGAGACCGAAGAGCGAGAAGACTGCAAATGGCGTCGGCACCGACAGGACAAAGGCTTTTGGAGGAGGAAGAGGAAACCTTCTCCATCCAGGAGTCGGACTCGGACGAGCTCGATCCCGAAGAAACGCTTAAAACCGTGAGTAAGACGTCGAAACATAAAACTCAAGCGAAGACCACAAAAGCCCAGGGGACGCCACCGCCAACAGACCATGGCTTAACCCGTAAAATAGGTGACCTATCATCGGCACCGAAAAAGGGCACGCTTGTGTCGAAGTCATCCGACTCCGGTCGAGATACCGGCACACAGCAATCTCGAGCCCAAGAAAGCGGCTCCGAGCAAGTTCGGCACTGAGACAGTGGCACCGAAATGGGTCGGCGCCGAGAAAGCACGATGCCGAAAATAAAGAAAGTGTCGTCGGAGCCGAAAAAGGCTACCGAAAAGGTTTCCATTCCGAAACATCCAGCCTCGGAACCGAAATCAGGTTCCTACACAAAGGAACAGGGATTGTCCTCCCAAATGCAAGGACATAAATTCGGACAGGAACTGGAATCAATGGAGCCAGACTACACTCAAAGGAGGCTCCACATTCAAAAGGACACAGGGAAGATAAGCACTCTTCCCCCAATTAAAATGAAAAGAAGACTTGCCTTTCAAGACAAAGACAAGCAGCCACAGGCAAAGGTGGCAAGACAGACAACTCCGCCACCATCTCCACCACCTTCAATGCACACATCACCGGTAGTTACTCCACCACTGATGCAATCCCTAACACATACTGCAATGAGTCAGGACGAACCCTGACGCAAGGGACCTTTATGATGCGCCAGTATTGGATAACAGCCCAGACTGTTACCCAGCGAGACCGTCCCCACCTGAGGACAGTACATCCTACACGCAGGTGGTCTCTAGGGCAGCGGCTTTTCATAATGTCACCCTGCATGCAGAACCGATTGAGGATGACTTTTTGTTTAATACACTATCCTCCACTCATAGCCAATACCAGAGCTTACCTATGCTACCTGGAATGTTAAAACACTCCAAACAGGTGTTTCAGGAGCCTGTGAAGGGCAGGGCCATAACTCCAAGGGTGGAGAAAAAGTACAAGCCACCGCCTACAGACCCTGTGTATATCACGCAGCAACTAATACCAGACTCTGTGGTAGTAGGGGCAACTCGCAAGAGAGCAAACTCTCACACCTCGGGAGACGCACCACCTCCAGACAAGGAGAGTCGCAAATTTGACGCTGCTGGGAAAAGGGTTGCAGCACAAGCAGCAAACCAGTGGCGCATTGCCAACTCACAAGCACTTCTGGCAAGAGATGATAGGGCTCATTGTGACGAAATGCAGCATTTCATAGAACACTTACCCAAAGAGTTCCAAAAAAGGGCACAACAAGTGGTGGAGGAAGGACAAAGTATCTCAAATAATCAGATACGGTCAGCAATGGATGCAGCAGATACAGCTGCAAGGACAGTAAATACTGCAGTAACAATAAGGAGACACGCATGGTTGCGTACGTCAGGATTCAAGCCGGAAATACAGCAAGCCGTGCTGAATATGCCTTTTAATGGACAGCAGTTGTTTGGGCCGGAGGTGGACACTGCTATAGAAAAACTTAAAAAAGACACTGATACGGCCAAAGCCATGGGCGCACTCTACTCCCCACAAAGCAGAGGCACATTTCGCAAAACACAGTTTAGAGGGGGGTTTCGAGGACAGGCTACAGAACCCACAACCTCACAAACAAGGCCCACTTATCAAAGTCAATATCAGCGGGGAAGTTTTCGGGTGCAATATAGAGGGGGACAATTCCAAAAGAATAGAGGGAAGTTCCAAAGCCCCAAAACTCCTCAAAACAAGCAGTGACTTTCAAGTCACAAATCCCCAACACATAACACCTGTGGGGGGGAGACTAAGCAATTTTTACAAACATTGGGAGGAGATAACAACAGACACTTGGGTACTGGCAATTATCCAGCATGGTTATTGCATAGAATTTCTCAGATTCCCTCCAAACATTCCACCGAAAACACACAATATGTCAAAACAACACATGGATCTTCTAGGACTAGAAGTCCAGGCATTGCTACAAAAAGGAGCAATAGAATTAGTACCAATTCAACAGAAAGGAACAGGAGTTTACTCTCTGTACTTTCTCATACCCAAAAAGGACAAAACACTGAGACCTATATTAGATCTCAGAACATTAAATACCTACATCAAATCAGACCACTTTCACATGGTGACATTACAAGACGTAATCCCACTGCTCAAACAACAAGACTACATGACAACACTAGACCTAAAGGATGCATATTTCCATATACCAATACATCCTTCACACAGAAAGTACCTAAGATTTGTATTCCAAAGGGTACATTACCAATTCAAGGTGTTGCCATTCGGGATAACAACTGCGCCAAGAGTTTTAACAAAATGCCTCGCAGTAGTAGCTGCGCATATCAGAAGGCAGAATATACATGTGTTCCCGTACCTAGACGATGGGTTAATCAAAACCAACACACTAGCACGGTGTGTACAACACACAAAGTACGTCATAGAGACCCTACACAAACTAGGTTTCTCACTCAACTACACAAAGTCACACCTTCAGCCGTGTCAAACACAGCAATACTTAGGGGCAACAATCGACACAGCAAAAGCGATTGCCACGCCAAGTCCACAAAGAGTACAAGCATTTCACAATATAATACAGGTCATGTATCCAAACCAAAGAATACAAGTCAAAATAGTAATGAAACTTCTGGGCATGATGTCCTCATGCATAGCCATTGTCCCAAATGCAAGATTGCACATGCGGCCCTTACAACAGTGCCTAGCATCACAATGGTCACAGGCACAGGGTCAACTTCTAGATCTAGTGTTGATAGACCGCCAAATATACACCTCGCTTCAATGGTGGAACAATATAAATTTAAATCAAGGGCGGCCTTTTCAAGACCCAGTGCCTCAATACGTAATAACTACAGATGCCTCCATGATAGGGTGGGGAGCACACCTCAATCAACACAGCATTCAGGGACAATGGGACTCTCGGCAAAAACAGTTTCACATAAATCACTTAGAACTATTGGCAGTATTCCTAGCGTTAAAAGCATTTCAACCAATAATAAGACACAGACACATTCTTGTCAAAACAGACAACATGACAACAATGTATTACCTAATCAAACAGGGAGGAACACACTCAACACAGTTGTGTCTCCTGACACAGAAAATATGGCATTGGGCGATACACAACCACATTCGCCTAATAGCACAGTTCATTCCAGGGATTCAGAATCAATTAGCAGACAATCTCTCTCGGGATCACCAACAGATCCACGAATGGGAAATTCACCCACAAGTACTACACACTTACTTCCAAAATTGGGGAACACCACAAATAGACCTGTTTGCAACAAAAGAAAACGCAAAATGCCGAAACTTCGCATCCAGGTACCCACAAAATCAGTCTCTGGGCAATGCGTTATGGATGAGTTGGTCAGGGATATTTGCATACGCTTTTCCCCCTCTCCCACTCCTTCCATATCTAGTAAACAAGTTGAGTCAAAACAAACTCAAACTCATACTCATAGCACCAACTTGGCCAAGACAACCTTGGTACACAACACTACTAGACCTCTCAGTAGTGCCTCATATCAAACTACCAAACAGACCAGATCTGTTAACTCAACACAATCAACAGATCAGACACCCCAATCCAGCATCGCTGAATCTAGCAATTTGGCTCCTGAAGTCTTAGAGTTCGGACACTTAGACCTTACACAGGAATGTATGGAAGTCATAAAACAGGCTAGAAAACCAACCACTAGACATTGCTATGCAAATAAGTGGAAAAGATTTGTTTATTATTGTCATAATAATCAAATCCAGCCATTACACGCATCTGCTAAAGACATTGTAAGCTACTTACTACATTTGCAAAAGTCAAAGCTAGCTTTTTCATCCATTAAAATACATCTTACCGCAATTTCAGCGTATCTGCAAATTACGCACTCAAATTCATTATTTAGGATACCAGTCATAAAAGCGTTTATGGAAGGCCTAAAGAGAATTATACCACAGAGAACACCACCAGTTCCTTTGTGGAACCTCAACATTGTCTTAACTCGACTTATGGGTCCACCTTTTGAACCCATGCACTCATGTGAAATGCAATACTTAACATGGAAAGTTGCATTTCTAATTGCTATGACATCTCTAAGAAGAGTAAGTGAGATACAAGCATGTTCGATGGCATGTGTACCTGCAGATACACATGTTGTGCATAGCCCGCCATCTGGTGTTGGGTCGGAGTGTTACAAGTTGTTTTTCTTCGAAGAAGTCTTTCGAGTCACGAGACCGAGGGACTCCTCCTCGTTTGCTTCCATTGCGCATGGGCGTCGACTCCATCTTCGATTGTTTTCTTTCCGCCATCGGGTTCGGACGTGTTCCTTTTCGGTCCGGGTTCGGAACGGAAAGATAGTTAGAAATTCGGAAAATTACGTCGGTATTGTTGCGTTCGGGATCGGATTAGATAGAATCGACACCGAATCGAATCGTGAAGAGCTCCGGTAGCCCTTCGGGGTAATTTCGATCCCCCGTCGGGGCCTGGTCGGCCCGACCGCGTGTAACATCGAGGCTCATGGAACGGACCCCGTTCCGATTCTGCCCTAAATGCCACAACAAATACCCATATACAGACCAACATTTGGTCTGTAACCTGTGCCTGTCGCCCGAGCACAAGGAAGAAACTTGTGAGGCCTGTCGCGCATTTCGATCCCGAAAAACGCTCCGTGACCGGCGAGCCAGAAGATTACAGATGGCGTCCACGCCGACAGGACACCGAGAGTTCGAGGAATAAGGAGAAGTAGAGGAAGCCTTCTCTATCCATGAATCGGACTCGGAGGAATTCGACGTCCACGAAACAGTGAGTAAGACGTCGAAGCCAGCACACAAGAAAACAGACAAGGCCCAGGGGACGCCACTGCCAACAGGCCATGGCTCAACCCATAAAGTCGGTGACCGCCCATCGGCACCGAAAAAGGCCGAACTAGTGCCGAGATCGTCCAACTCGGGTCGAGACACAGGCACGCAGCAATCTCGGGACCGAGAAAGTGCTGCCGACAAAGATCGACGCCGAGACATCGGAGCCAAAGCTGCTCGATGCAGAGACAGCGGCACCGAGGAGGATCGACGCCGAGAAGTTTCAACTCCAAAAAAGAGGAAAGTCGCCTCGGAGCCGAAAACGAGTAAGGACATAGTTTCAGTGCCGAAACGACCGGCAACCGAGCCAACAACCAGCTCATATTCAGAGGAGCAATCACTGTCCTCTCAATTGCGCAAACATAGATTCGAGGAAGAGTTACAGTCCACTGAAGTAGACCACACTCAAAAGCGGATCTTTATACAGAGTGGAACAGGGAAGATCAGCACCCTTCCCCCTATTAGGAGAAAAAGGAGACTTGAGTTCCAAATACAGGAACAAGCACCACAAACAAAAGTGGTGAAGAAGGTAACTCCGCCACCCTCTCCTCCACCTGTAACTTACATATCACCGGCACAGACTCCGTCACACTCACCGGCTCACACCACCATGAGCCAAGATGACCAGGACGCTTGGGACCTATACGACGCCCCAGTGTCAGACAACAGTCCGGAGGCGTATCCTACCAAGTCCTCACCACCAGAGGACAGCACAGTGTATTCACAGGTGGTAGCTAGGGCAGCAGAGTTCCATAACGTGTCGCTACACTCGGAACCTGTCGAGGATGAATTCCTTTTCAACACCCTCTCCTCCACCCATAGCACCTACCAGAGCCTGCCTATGCTCCCAGGAATGCTATGGCACGCAAAGCAAATCTTCAAAGAGCCTGTCAAGAGTAGAGCAATAACACCAAGGGTGGAAAAGAAATACAAAGCACCGCCCACAGACCCTGCTTTCATCACCTCACAACTCCCACCAGATTCGGTTGTAGTAGGGGCAGCTCGCAAGAGAGCCAACTCTCACACGTCAGGCGATGCACCACCTCCGGATAAAGAAAGCCGCAAGTTCGACGCAGCCGGAAAAAGGGTCGCAGTACAAGCTGCAAACCAGTGGCGCATCGCTAACTCTCAAGCGCTCCTAGCGCGATATGATAGAGCCCATTGGGACGAGATGCAGCACCTCATCGAGCATCTACCCAAGGATTTACAAAAAAGGGCGAAACAGGTGGTTGAGGAGGGACAAAATATCTCCAATAACCAAATACGCTCCTCTATGGATGCAGCTGACACAGCTGCAAGAACAATTAACACAGCAGTAACCATAAGAAGGCACGCGTGGTTACGAACATCTGGCTTTAAACCGGAGATACAGCAAGCGGTGCTCAATATGCCATTCAATGAGCAACAATTGTTCGGACCTGAAGTGGACACGGCAATTGAGAAGCTAAAAAAGGACACTGCCAAGGCCATGGGCGCACTCTATTCCCCGCAGGGCAGAGGCACTTTCGGCACCTTCCGCAAAACAACCTTCAGAGGGGGGTTTCGGGGTCAGGCCACACAAGCCAGTACCTCACACTCAACACCATCTACCTACCAGGGACAGTACCAAAGGGGAGGCTTTCGGGGCCAGTACAGAGGGAGGACAATTCCCTAGAAACAGGGGAAAATTTCAAAGCCCAAAAACACCTGCAACCAAACAGTGACTCACAGGTCACTCATCCCCTCCACACAACACCAGTGGGGGGAAGAATAAGTCAGTATTACCAATCTTGGGAGGAAATAACAACAGACACTTGGGTCTTAGCAATTATCCAACATGGTTATTGCATAGAATTTCTCCAAATCCCTCCAAATATACCACCAAAAACACAGAATATATCAAAACAGCATTCAGACCTGGAAATAGAAGTTCAAGTATTACTGCAAAAGAACGCAATAGAACTGGTACCAGGTACACAAATAAACACAGGAGTTTACTCACTGTACTTTCTAATACCAAAAAAGGACAAAACACCGAGACCAATCCTAGATCTCAGAACACTAAACACCTACATCAAATCAGAACACTTTCACATGGTCACGCTACAAGAAGTGTTACCATTGCTAAAGCAACAAGACTACATGACAACCTTAGATCTCAAAGACGCATATTTCCACATACCGGTGCATCCCTCGCACAGGAAATACCTAAGGTTCGTATTCAAAGGAATACATTACCAATTCAAAGTATTGCCGTTCGGTATAACAACCGCACCAAGAGTCTTTACAAAATGCCTAGCAGTAGTAGCTGCACACATCAGAAGGCAGCAAATACACGTATTCCCGTATCTAGACGATTGGCTAATCAAGACCAACTCACTGACAAAGTGTTCACACCACACAGATCAGGTCATAGAAACCCTCTACAAACTCGGTTTCTCCGTCAACTATGCGAAATCACGCGTAATGCCGTGCAAAGTACAGCAATACCTAGGAGCAACAATAGACACAACAAGGGGAATAGCCACTCCAAGTCCACAAAGGGTTCAAAATTTCCAAAAAGTTATACAAACCATGTATCCAACACAGAAAATACAGGCAAAGACGGTATTACAACTCCTAGGCATGATGTCCTCATGCATAGCCATTGTCCCGAATGCAAGACTGCACATGAAGCCCTTACAACAGTGCCTAGCATCATGATGGTCACAAGCACAGGGTCACCTTCTAGATCTGGTGTTGATAGACCGCCAAACATACATCTCGCTTCTATGGTGGAACAGTATAAATTTAAACAAAGGGCGGCCTTTCCAAGACCCAGTGCCACAATACGTGATAACAACAGATGCTTCCATGACAGGGTGGGGAGCACACCTCAATCAACACAGCATCCAAGGACAATGGGACGTACATCAAACAAAGCTGCATATAAATCACCTCGAACTGCTAGCAGTTTTCCTAGCGTTAAAAGCATTCCAACCCATCATAACCCACAAGTACATTCTTGTCAAAACAGACAACATGACAACAATGTATTATCTAAACAAACAGGGGGGGACACACTCGACACAGCTGTGCCTCCTGGCACAAAAAATATGGCAATGGGCAATTCACAACCACATTCGCCTAATAGCACAGTTTATTCCGAGAATCCAGAATCAACTTGCAGACAATCTCTCTCGAGATCACCAACAGGTCCACAAATGGGAAATTCACCCCCAAATTCTAAACACTTACTTCAAAATTTGGGGAACACCTCAAATAGACTTATTTGCAACAAAGGAGAACGCAAAATGCCAAAACTTCGCATCCAGATACCCACACAGGCAGTCCCAAGGCAATGCCCTATGGATGAACTGGTCAGGGATATTTGCGTACGCTTTTCCCCCTCTCCCTCTCCTTCCATATCTAGTAAACAAATTGAGTCAAAACAAACTCAAACTCATACTGATAGCACCAACATGGGCGAGGCAACCATGGTACACAACACTGCTAGACCTATCAGTAGTACCCCACGTCAAGTTACCCAACAGGCCAGATCTGTTAACACAACACAACACAAACAACAGATCAGGCATCCAAACCCAGCATCGCTGAATCTAGCAATCTGGCTCCTGAAATCCTAGAATTCGGACACTTAAACCTTACCCAAGAATGTATGGAAGTCATAAAGCAAGCTAGAAGACCATCCACTAGACACTGCTATGCAAGCAAATGGAAAAGGTTTGTTTGCTACTGCCATAATAATCAAATTCAACCATTACACGCATCTCCAAAGGATGTAGTGGGTTACTTACTACACTTACAAAAATCTAACCTGGCCTTCTCTTCCATTAAAATACACCTCGCAGCAATATCTGCATACCTGCAGATTACCCATTCAACTTCACTATTTAGGATACCTGTCATTAAAGCGTTTATGGAAGGCCTCAAAAGAATTATACCACCAAGGACACCACCCGTTCCTTCATGGAACCTCAACATCGTCTTAACAAGACTCATGAGTCCACCTTTTGAACCCATGCATTCTTGCGAAATACAATTCCTAACCTGGAAAGTTGCATTTCTCATCGCCATCACATCTCTAAGAAGAGTAAGTGAAATTCAGGCGTTTACAATACAAGAACCTTATATCCAAATACACAAAAATAAGGTAGTCCTAAGAACCAATCCTAAATTTCTACCAAAGGTTATTTCACCGTTCCACTTAAATCAAATGGTAGAACTACCAGTGTTCTTCCCACAGCCAGACTCGGTAGCTGAAAGGGCACTACATACATTAGACATCAGAAGAGCACTAATGTACTACATTGACAGAACGAAAGAAATCAGAAAAACAAAACAACTGTTTATTGCATTCCAAAAACCTCATACAGGAAACCCAATATCAAAACAGGGTATAGCCAGATGGATAGTTAAATGCATCCAAATCTGCTACCTTAAAGCAAAAAGGGAGCTGCCCATTACACCAAGGGCACACTCAACCCGTAAGAAAGGCGCTAGCATGGCCTTCCAAGGGAATATTCCAATGCACGAGATATGTAAGGCAGCCACATGGTCTACGCCTCACACATTTACTAAGCACTACTGTGTAGACGTGCTATCCGCACAACAAGCCACAGTAGGTCAAGCCGTACTAAGAACTCTATTTCAGACTACTTCCACTCCTACAGGCTGAGCCACCGCTTTTTGGGAGATAACTGCTTAGTAGTCTATGCACAACATGTGTATCTGCAGCTACACATGCCATCGAACTGAAAATGTCACGTTCGATGGCATCTGTCGCTGTAGATACGCATGTTCTGCAATAGCTCGCCATCTGGTGTTGGGCCGGAGTGTTACAAGTTGTTTTTCTTCGAAGAAGTCTTTCGAGTCACGGGACCGAGTGACTCCTCCTTTTGTCTCCATTGCGCATGGGCGTCGACTCCATCTTCGATTGTTTTTTTTCCGCCATCGGGTTCGGACGTGTTCCTGTTGCTCCGAGTTTCGGAACGGAAAAAATTGTTAATTTCGGAAGATTTTCGTCGGTATTGTTGCGTTCGGGATCGGCGTACTTAGATTCCACACCGCATCGAAGATCGAAGAGCTCCGGTGCCCTTCGGGGTAGTTTTTCGATCCTCCGTCGGGGCCTGGTCGGCCCGACCGCGTGCTGAAGAACGCCGATGGAACGGACCCCGTTCCGTTTCTGCCCCAAATGCCACAATAAATACCCCTACACAGACCAACACTTGGTCTGCAACCTGTGCCTGTCACCTGAGCACAGCGAAGACACCTGCGAGGCCTGTCGTGCGTTCCGGTCCCGAAAAACACTCCGAGACCGTCGAGCCAGAAGACTTCAAATGGCGTCCGCACCGACAGCCCAACGGGAGTTCGAGGAACAAGAAGAGGAAGGTACCTTCTCGATCCAAGACTCAGACTCCGAAGGATTCGACGATACACAAACCGTGAGTAAGACGTCGAAAACCACACAAAGAAACATTTACAAGGCCCAGGGGACGCCACTGCCACCAGGCCATGGCTCGACCCATAAATTCGGTGACCGACCGTCGGCACCGAAAAAGGCCCAAACAGTGCCGAGATCGTCCGACTCCGGTCGAGACACCGGCACGCAGCCTTCTCGGGACCGAGAAAGTGCTGGAGACAAGCCTCGACACCGAGATGCCGGTGTGGACACGGCTCGACGCCGAGACAGCGGCACCGAAACAGATCGACGCCGAGAGGTTTCGGCCCCGAAAAGGAAAAAAGTCACCTCGGAGCCGAAAAAACACGCAGACAAAGTTTCGATGCCGAAACAAACTGCAAGCGACCCAGCTTCAGGCTCTTATACAGAAGAGCACTCGCTAACCTCCCAAATGCAAAAGCATAGGTTTGAGGAAGAGCTACAAGCAACTGATGTGGACCATACGCAAAAGCGTATCTTCATTCAGCAGGGGACAGGAAAAATAAGCACCCTTCCCCCCATTAGGAGAAAGAGAAGGTTGGAGTTCCAGACGGAACAAGCACCACAACCAAAAGTGGTGAAAAGAGTTACACCACCACCCTCTCCTCCGCCCGTGATTAACGTTTCACCAGCACAAACGCCATCACACTCCCCAGCTCACACCACCATGAGCCAGGGTGACCAAGATCAGGACGCATGGGACCTATACGACGCCCCAGTGTCAGATAACAGCCCGGAGGCATACCCTACAAAACCATCTCCACCAGAAGACAGCACCGCGTACTCTCAGGTGGTGGCTAGAGCAGCACAATTTCACAACGTAAGCCTCCACTCAGAACAGGTCGAGGATGATTTCTTGTTCAACACACTCTCCTCCACCCACAGCTCCTACCAAAGCCTGCCTATGCTCCCTGGTATGCTCCGGCACGCAAAAGACATATTTAAGGACCCGGTCAAAAGTAGGGCAATCACACCAAGGGTGGAAAAAAAGTATAAGCCGCCTCCTACGGACCCGGTTTTCATCACAACACAGCTGCCACCAGACTCTGTTGTTGTAGGAGCAGCTAGAAAAAGGGCCAACTCTCACACATCTGGAGATGCACCACCCCCAGATAAAGAAAGCCGCAAGTTCGATGCAGCTGGTAAGAGAGTCGCAGCACAAGCTGCAAACCAGTGGCGCATCGCGAACTCCCAGGCACTACTTGCGCGCTATGACAGAGCCCACTGGGACGAGATGCAACATCTCATTGAACATCTGCCCAAAGACTTCCAAAATAGGGCAAAACAAGTAGTTGAGGAGGGACAGACCATCTCCAACAACCAGATACGTTCCTCCATGGACGCTGCAGATACAGCTGCACGGACAATTAATACATCTGTAACTATCAGAAGGCATGCATGGCTCCGAACGTCTGGATTTAAACCAGAGATTCAACAAGCAGTTCTCAATATGCCTTTTAATGAAAAAGAACTGTTCGGTCCAGAAGTGGACACAGCGATTGAGAAACTTAAAAAAGATACAGACACTGCCAAAGCCATGGGCGCACTCTACTCCCCGCAGAGCAGAGGGAATTACAGCACATTCCGTAAAACGCCCTTTCGAGGGGGGTTTCGGGGTCAAAGCACACAAGCCAGCACCTCACAAGCAACACCGTCCACTTACCAGGGACAGTATAGAGGAGGTTTTCGGGGACAATATAGAGGAGGGCAATTCCCTAGAAATAGAGGGAGATTTCAAAGCCCCAAAACCCCTACTACTAAACAATGACTCACATGTCACTCACCCCCTCCACACAACACCAGTGGGGGGAAGAATAGGTCATTATTACAAAGCATGGGAGGAAATCACTACAGACACTTGGCTTCTAGCAATTATCCAACATGGTTATTGCATAGAATTTCTACAATTCCCTCCAAACATACCACCAAAAGCACAAAATTTAACAACACACTATTCCAATCTCCTGGAGATAGAAGTGCAGGCACTATTGCAAAAGAATGCAATCGAATTAGTGCCAAACACACAAATAAACACAGGAGTTTACTCACTGTACTTTCTGATACCAAAGAAGGACAAAACGCTGAGACCAATCCTAGACCTCAGAGTAGTGAACACTTTCATCAAATCAGACCACTTCCACATGGTCACGCTACAAGAAGTATTGCCATTGCTAAAACTGCACGACTACATGGCAACTTTAGACCTCAAGGATGCTTATTTCCATATACCAATACACCCATCGCACAGGAAATACCTAAGGTTTGTATTCAAAGGAATACATTACCAATTCAAGGTACTGCCTTTCGGATTAACAACCGCACCAAGAGTCTTTACCAAATGTCTAGCAGTGGTCGCAGCACACATAAGAAGGCAGCAAATACATGTGTTCCCATATCTAGACGACTGGCTAATCAAGGCCCATTCGTTAATAGAGTGCTCAAATCACACAAATCATATCATACAAACCCTCTTCAAACTAGGGTTCACCGTCAATTTCACAAAATCCAAAATTCTGCCACGCAAGGTACAACAATACCTGGGAGCCATAATAGACACATCAAAAGGAGTAGCCACTCCAAGTCCACAAAGAATTCAAAATTTCAACACCATCATACAACGCATGTATCCAACACAAAAGATACAGGCAAAGATGGTATTACAACTCCTAGGCATGATGTCATCATGCATAGCCATTGTCCCAAACGCAAGACTGCACATGAGGCCCTTACAACAATGCCTAGCATCACAGTGGTCTCAAGCACAGGGTCACCTTCTAGATCTGGTGTTAATAGACCGCCAAACTTACCTCTCGCTTCTGTGGTGGAACAACATAAATTTAAACAAGGGGCGGCCTTTCCAAGACCCAGTGCCACAATACGTAATAACAACAGATGCTTCCATGACAGGGTGGGGAGCACACCTCAATCAACACAGCATACAAGGACAATGGAACGTACATCAAACAAAACTGCATATCAATCACCTAGAACTTCTAGCAGTTTTTCAAGCACTAAAAGCTTTCCAACCAATAATAGTTCACAAATACATTCTCGTCAAAACAGACAACATGACAACAATGTATTATCTAAACAAGCAGGGAGGGACGCACTCCACGCAGTTAAGCCTGCTAGCACAAAAAATTTGGCATTGGGCAATTCACAACCAAATTCGCCTAATTGCACAGTTTATACCAGGGATACAAAATCAACTCGCAGACAATCTCTCTCGAGATCACCAACAGGTCCACGAATGGGAAATTCACCCCCAAATACTGAACACTTATTTCAAACTCTGGGGAACACCTCAGATAGACTTGTTTGCGACAAGGGAGAACGCAAAATGCCAAAACTTCGCATCCAGATACCCACACAAACAATCCCAAGGCAATGCCCTATGGATGAACTGGTCAGGGATATTTGCTTACGCTTTTCCTCCTCTCCCTCTCCTTCCTTACCTGGTAAACAAACTCAGTCAAAGCAAACTCAAACTCATATTGATAGCACCAACTTGGGCAAGGCAACCCTGGTACACAACGCTGCTAGACCTATCAGTGGTACCCTGCATCAAATTGCCCAACAGGCCAGATCTGTTGACACAGCACAACCAAAAGATCAGACACCCAGATCCAGCATCGCTGAATCTAGCAATCTGGCTCCTGAAATCCTAGAATTCGGGCACTTACAACTTACCCAAGAATGTATGGAAGTCATAAAACAAGCAAGAAGGCCATCCACCAGGCACTGCTATGCAAGTAAATGGAAGAGGTTTGTTTGCTACTGCCATATTAATCAAATACACCCATTACACACAACTCCAGAACATGTAGTGGGTTACTTGCTTCACTTACAAAAATCTAACCTAGCTTTCTCTTCCATTAAGATTCACCTTGCAGCAATATCTGCATACCTGCAGACTACCTATTCAACTTCCCTATATAAAATACCAGTCATTAAAGCATTCATGGAGGGCCTTAGGAGAATTATACCACCAAGAACACTACCTGTTCCTTCATGGAACCTAAATGTTGTCCTAACTAGACTTATGGGTCCACCTTTTGAACCCATGCACTCCTGCGACATACAGTTCCTAACCTGGAAGGTGGCATTTCTCATCGCCATTACTTCCCTGAGAAGAGTAAGCGAGATTCAGGCGTTTACTATACAGGAACCTTTTATACAACTACACAAAAATAAAGTCGTCCTAAGGACCAATCCTAAATTTTTGCCAAAGGTTATTTCACCGTTCCATCTAAATCAAACAGTGGAACTTCCAGTGTTCTTCCCACAGCCAGATACCGTAGCTGAAAGGGCACTACATACATTAGATGTCAAAAGAGCATTAATGTATTACATTGACAGAACAAAGAACATCAGAAAGACTAAACAACTCTTTATTGCATTTCAAAAACCTCATGCAGGAAACCCAATTTCAAAACAAGGTATAGCCAGATGGATAGTTAAATGCATCCAAATCTGCTACCTTAAAGCTAAACGACAGCTGCCCATTACACCAAGGGCACACTCAACCAGAAAGAAAGGTGCTACCATGGCCTTTCTAGGAAACATCCCAATGCAAGAAATATGTAAGGCAGCCACATGGTCTACGCCTCACACATTCACCAAGCACTACTGTGTAGACGTGTTATCCGCACAACAAGCCACAGTAGGTCAAGCTGTATTAAGGACATTATTTCAGACTACTTCCACTCCTACAGGCTGATCCACCGCTTTTGGGGAAATAACTGCTTACTAGTCTATTGCAGAACATGCGTATCTACAGCGACAGATGCCATCGAACTGAAAATGTCACTTACCCAGTGTACATCTGTTCGTGGCATCAGTCGCAGTAGATTCGCATGTGCCCACCCGCCTCCCCGGGAGCCTGTAGCAGTTTGGAAGTTACCTTCAATTATTTATATATGTATCATCTCAACCTTAAATAGGTGCATACTTAGTCACTCCATTGCATGGGCACTATTACTACAATTCAACTCCTACCTCACCCTCTGCGGGGAAAAACAATCGAAGATGGAGTCGACGCCCATGCACAATGGAGACAAAAGGAGGAGTCACTCGGTCCCGTGACTCGAAAGACTTCTTCGAAGAAAAACAACTTGTAACACTCCGGCCCAACACCAGATGGCGAGCTATTGCAGAACATGCGAATCTACTGCGACTGATGCCACGAACAGATGTACACTGGGTAAGTGACATTTTCATTACCCAGTGTACATCTGTTCGTGGCATTAGTCGCTGCAGATTCACATGTGCCCACCCGCCTCCCCGGGAGCCTGTAGCCGTTTGGAAGTTATCTTCAACTTTGTACATTTTGTAAATATATTACTTAAACCTTAACTGGTACATACTTATTCACTCCATTGCATGGGCACTATTACTAACACACACAACTCCTACCTCACCCTCTGCGGGGAAAACAATCGAAGATGGAGTCGACGCCCATGCGCAATGGAAGCAAAGGAGGAGGAGTCCCTCGGTCTCGTGACTCGAAAGACTTCTTCGAAGAAAAACAACTTGTAACACTCCGACCCAACACCAGATGGCGGGCTATGCACAACATGTGAATCTGCAGCGACTAATGCCACGAACAGATGTACACTGGGTAAGTGACATTTTCATTACCATACAAGAACCATTTATTCAGATACACAAGCATAAAATAGTCTTACGAACAAATCCTAAATTCTTAACAAGAGTCATATCACCGTTCCACTTGAATCAAACAGTAGAACTACCAGTGTTCTTCCCAGAGCCAGATTCCGTAGCTGAAAGAGCACTACATACATTAGACATCAAAAGAGAGTTAATGTACTTCATTGACAGAACAAAACCAATTAGGAAAACAAAACAATTATTTGTTGCTTTCCAAAAACCTCATACAGGAAATCCAATTTCAAAACAAGGCATTGCTAGACGGATAGTGAAGTGCATTCAAACTTGCTATCTGTAGGAAGTTGGCTCTGTATGCACTATTTCAAAGTAAGGAATAGTATGCACAGAGTCCAAGGGTTCCCCTTACAGGTAAGATAGTGGCAAAAAGAGATAATACTAATGCTCTATTTTGTGGTAGTGTGGTCGAGCAGTAGGCTTATCAAAGGAGTAGTGTTAAGCATTTGTTGTATGTAGGAAGTTGGCTCTGTATGTGCTATTTCAAAGTAAGGAATAGCATGCACAGAGTCCAAGGGTTCCCCTTAGAGGTAAAATAGTGGAAAAAAGAGATAATACTAATGCTCTATTTTGTGGTAGTGTGGTCGAGCAGTAGGCTTATCCAAGGAGTAGTGTTAAGCATTTGTTGTACATACACATAGACAATAAATGAGGTACACACACTCAGAGACAAATCCAGCCAATAGGTTTTGTTATAGAAAAATATATTTTCTTAGTTTATTTTAAGAACCACAGGTTCAAATTCTACATGTAATATCTCATTTGAAAGGTATTGCAGGTAAGTACTTTAGGAACTTTGTATCATTACATTAGCATGTATACTTTTTACATAAAACACAATAAGCGGTTTTAAAAGTGGACACAGTGCAAATTTCACAGTTCCTGGGGGAGGTAAGTTTTTGTTAGTTTTGTCAGGTAAGTAAATCACTTACAAGTCTCAGGTTTGGGTCCAAGGTAGCCCACCGTTGGGGGTTCAGAGCAACCCCAAAGTTACCACACCAGCAGCTCAGGGCCGGTCAGGTGCAGAGGTCAAAGAGGTGCCCAAAACGCATAGGCTTCAATGGAGAGAAGGGGGTGCCCCGGTTCCGGTCTGCCAGCAGGTAAGTACCCGCGTCTTCGGAGGGCAGACCAGGGGGGTTTTGTAGGGCACCGGGGGGGGACACGAGTCCACACAGAAAGTACATCCCCAGCAGCGCGGGGGCGGCCGGGTGCAGTGTGCAAACAAGCGTCTGGTTCTCTGTAGATTTCAATGAGAGATCAAGGGATCTCTTCAGCGGTGCAGGCAGGCAAGGGGGGGGCTCCTCGGGGTAGCCACCACCTGGACAAAGGAGATGGCCTCCTGGGGGTCACTCCTGCACAGGAGTTCCGTTCCTTTAGGTGCTGGGGGCTGCGGGTGCAGGGTCTTTTCCAGCCGTCGGGAAATGGAGTTCAGGCAGTCGCGGTAAGGGGGAGCCTCGGGATTCCCTCTGCAGGCGTCGCTGTGGGGGCTCAGGGGGGACAACTTTGGTTACTCATGGTCTCGGAGTCGCCAGAGGGTCCTCCCTGAGGTGTTGGTTCTCTACCAGTCGAGTCGGGGTCGCCGGGTGCAGTGTTGCAAGTCTCACGCTTCTTGCGGGGAGTTGCAGGGGTCTTTAAATCTGCTCCTTGAAACAAAGTTGCAGTTCTTTTGGAGCAGTGCCACTGTCCTCGGGAGTTTCTTGTCTTTTTCGAAGCAGGGCAGTCCTCAGAGGATTCAGAGGTCGCTGGTCCCTTGGAAAGCGTCGCTGGAGCAGGGTTCTTTGGAAGGCAGGAGACAGGCCGGTAGGACTGGGGCCAAGGCAGTTGGTGTCTTCTGTTCTTCCTCTGCAGGGGTTTTTCAGCTCAGCAGTCTTCTTCTTCTTGTAGGTTTCAGGAATCTAAATTCTTAGGTTCAGGGGAGCCCTTAAATACTAAATTTAAGGGCGTATTTAGGTCTGGGGGGTTAGTAGCCAATGGCTACTAGCCCTGAGGGTGGGTACACCCTCTTTGTGCCTCCTCCCAAGGGGAGGGGGTCACATCCCTAATCCTATTGGGGAATCCTCCATCTGCAAGATGGAGGATTTCTAAAAGTTAGAGTCACTTCAGCTCAGGACACCTTAGGGGCTGTCCTGACTGGCCAGTGACTCCTCCTTGTTTTTCTCATTATTTTCTGCGGCCTTGCCGCCAAAAGTGGGGGCCGTGGCCGGAGGGGGCGGGCAACTCCACTAGCTGGAGTGTCCTGCGGTGCTGGCACAAAGGGGTGAGCCTTTGAGGCTCACCGCCTGGTGTGACAGCTCCTGGCTGGGGGAGGTGTTAGCATCTCCACCCAGTGCAGGCTTTGTTACTGGCCTCAGAGTGACAAAGGCACTCTCCCCATGGGGCCAGCAACATGTCTCGGTTGTGGCAGGCTGCTGGTCAGCCTACACAGATAGTCGGTTAAGGTTTCAGGGGGCACCTCTAAGGTGCCCTCTGGGGTGTATTTCACAATAAAATGTACACTGGCATCAGTGTGCATTTATTGTTCTGAGAAGTTTGATACCAAACTTCCCAGTTTTCAGTGTAGCCATTATGGTGCTGTGGAGTCCGTGTTTGACAGACTCCCAGACCATATACTCTTATGGCTACCCTGCACTTACAATGTCTAAGGTTTGGCTTAGACACTGTAGGGGCACAGTACTCATGTACTGGTGCCCTCACCTATGGTATAGTGCACCCTGCCTTAGGGCTGTAAGGCCTACTAGAGGGGTGACTTATCTATACTGCATAGGCAGTGTGAGGTTGGCATGGCACCCTGAGGGGAGTGCCATGTCGACTTACTCGTTTTGTTTTCACCAGCACACACAAGCTGGCAAGCAGTGTGTCTGTGCTGAGTGAGGGGTCCCCAGGGTGGCATAAGATATGCTGCAGCCCTTAGAGACCTTCCCTGGCATCAGTGCCCTTGGTACCAGGGGTACCAGTTACAAGGGACTTACCTGGATGCCAGGGTGTGCCAATTGTGGAATCAAAAGTACAGGTTAGGGAAAGAACACTGGTGCTGGGGCCTGGTTAGCAGGCCTCAGCACACTTTCAATTCAAAACATAGCATCAGCAAAGGCAAAAAGTCAGGGGGTAACCATGCCAAGGAGGCATTTCCTTACACTATCTCAAAGCAAAAAGAGAACTGCCTATTTCACCAAAGGCACACTCAACTAGAAAGAAGGGTGTTGCCATGGCCTTTCTAGGAAATATTCCAATGACTGAAATATGTAAGGCAGCCACATGGTCTACGCCTCATAACGTTTAGCAAGCACTACTGCGTGGATGTGTTAACAGCACAACAGGCCACAGTAGGCCAAGCAGTACTACGAACATTGTTTCAAACAACTTCAACTCCTACAGGCTGAACCACCGCTTTTGGGGAGATAACTGCTTACTAGTCTATGCACAACATGTGTATCTGCAGCTACACATGCCATCGAACGGAAAATGTCACTTACCCAGTGTACATCTGTTCGTGGCATGAGTCGCTGCAGATTCACATGCGCCCACCCGCCTCCCCGGGAGCCCGTAGCCGTTTTGAAGTTGATCTTAAACATTTGTAAATTTGTAAATATATTACTTTAAACTACATTATGTACATACATATTCACTCCATTGCATGGGCACTATTACTATAATACACAACTCCTACCTCACCCTCTGCGGGGAAAACAATCTACGATGGAGTCGACGCCCATGCGCAATGGAGCCGAAATGGGATGAGTCCCTCGATCTCGTGACTCGAAAAGACTTCTTCGAAGAAAAACAAATTGTAACACTCCGAGCCCAACACCAGATGGCGGGATGTGCAAAGCATGTGAATCTGCAGCGACTCATGCCACGAACAGATGTACACTGGGTAAGTGACATTTTCCATATATATATATGTATATATGTTCGATGGCATGTGTAGTTGCAGATACACATGCTGTGCATTATCCTGCCGTCTAGTGTTGGGCTCGGAGTGTTACAAGTTGTTTTTCTTCAAAGAAGTATTTTCGAGTCACGAGACCGAGGGACTCCTCCCTTTCGGCTCCATTGCGCATGGGCGTCGACTCCATCTTAGATTGTTTTCTTTCCGCCATTGGGTTCGGATGTGTTCCTCTTCGCTCAGTATTTCGAATCGGGAAAGTTAGCTAAAAATACGAAAATTTGATGGTATTGTTCGGGCTCGGTACCGGTTTAGTGTTTGCGTATCGACACCGATCGAAGAAGCGCTCCGGCGGCCCTTCAGGGCTTCCGCTCTTCAGCGGGGCCTGGTCTGCCCGACCGCGTCCATCGATGAAACTAATGGACCAGACCCCCTTCCGCTTCTGTCCGAAGTGCCACTCGAAGTATCCTTATACAGACCAACACTTGGTCTGTAATCTGTGTCTATCACCAGAACACAGGGAGGATACTTCTGAGGCCTGTCGGACGTTTCGATCTAGAAAGACCCTACGGGATCGAAGAGCCAGAAGACTACAAATGGCGTCGACACCAAGAGAACAACTCGACGCCGAAGAGGAGGAAAGAATTTCCATCCAGGGGACGGACTCAGACGATTCCGGAAGTGAGCGACCCACGACGATGCAGAAAACAGTGAGTAAAACTGCCCCGTCCAAGACTCACACAAAGATTGTTAAGGCCAAGGGGATGCCACCGCCAGCAGGCCATGGCTTAACCCATCGAAAAAAAGGTGACCAAACATCGGTACCGAAAAAGGGCAAAGATTTGCCGAAGACATCCGACTCCGGTCGAGATTCAGGCTCCGAACGATCTCGGCACCGAGAGTTCGACTCACCCAAGGTGAGAAAAGTAACGCCGGAACTGAAAAAGACTTTATCGGAAGCACTGGTACCGAAAAAAGCGACTTTGAAGCCGAAAAGAAGCTCTTACACAGAAGAGCAAGGACTTTCCAGCCAAATGCATACACACAGATTTGAGCAGGAAATAAGTATGGGGGAACCAGACCATACCCAAAGGAGGTTGCATATCCAGAAAGAGACTGGAAAAATACAAACTCTTCCTCCAATTAAAACGAAGAGAAAGCTGGCATTTCATAAGTCAGAAATGCAGCCGAAGGCAAAGGTGGCAAGAGATAAAACCCCACCAGTAAGGTTTTCGCCACAACCTTCTCCACTACACTCACCACAGCTGTCCCCGGTAACAACACCTCCAATGCAGTCACCAACACATACGGGGATGACGCAGGATGACCCGGATGCATGGGACGTATATGATGCACCGGTCTCCGACAACAGCCTAGATTGTTACCCAACAAGGCCGTCACCTCCAGAGGACAGTACTGCATATACGCAGGTACTATCAAGGGCAGCTACATTCCACAATGTAGAAATGCATTCAGAGACAATAGAGGATGATTTCCTATTCAACACCTTGGCATCCACCCACCCTTCATACCAGAGTCTGCCAATGCTCCCGGGCATGCTCAAGCATGCAAAACAGGTCTTCCAAGACCCAGTTAAAGGAAGGGCTATCACACCTAGGGTGGAGAAAAAATACAAACCTCCCCCAACGGACCCTGTGTTTATAACACAGCAACTTACACCAGACTCAGTGGTTGTGGGAGCAGCAAGAAAGAGGGCAAACTCTCAATCGTCAGGAGACGCACCACCACCTGACAAAGAGAGTAGGAAGTTTGATGCAGCGGGCAAACGTGTGGCAGCACAGGCAGCCAATCAATGGCGGATCGCAAACTCACAAGCCCTGCTTGCTCGCTATGACAGGGCACACTGGGACGAGATGCAACACATTATACAGCACTTGCCCAAAGAACACCAAAAGCGTGCCCAACAGGTTGTGGAAGAAGGACAAGCAATATCCAACAACCAAATAAGGTCCGCATTAGACTCCGCAGACACAGCGGCACGAACAGTCAACACTGCGGTAACCATTCGCAGGCATGCATGGTTACGAAGCTCGGGCTTCAAACCAGAAATCCAGCAAGCTGTGTTAAACATGCCTTTTAACCAGGAACAATTGTTTGGGCCGGAAGTGGACACAGCAATTGAAAAATTAAAGGAGGACACGGACACGGCCATTTAGAAAGCCACTATTTAGAGGGGGGTTTCGAATGCAAACACCAGAGCCTTCCACCTCGCAAACCAGACCTACCCATCAGGGACAATACCAGAGAGGAGGGTTTCGTGGCTCATACAGAGGTGGACAATTCCCAAAAGGAAGGGGAAAATTCCAAACACCTAAGACAAGTCAAACCAAACAGTGACTTCAATGTCAGAAAACCCCAACACTTAACACCAGTGGGGGGGAGACTTACCACATACTACCAAAACTGGACACACATAACTACGGACGCATGGGTCCTAGCCATTATCCAACATGGTTATTGCATAGAATTCATAAAGTTCCCACCAGATGTGCCCCCAAGGACACACAATATGTCCAAACAACACTTAGACCTATTACAACTAGAGGTCCAAGCATTATTACAAAAACAAGCAATAGAGTTAGTACCCAACCATCAGAACGGAACAGGTGTCTACTCACTATATTTCCTAATTCCAAAAAAGGACAAAACGTTAAGACCTATATTAGACCTCAGAACACTGAATCTCTTCATCAAGTCAGATCACTTTCACATGGTAACACTTCAAGACGTGGTTCCCTTACTAAAAAAAAGAGGACTACATGTCAACGTTAGATCTCAAGGATGCCTACTTTCACATACCCATACATCCTTCCCACAGAAAATACTTAAGGTTTGTAATACACGGCGTGCACTATTAATTCAAAGTGCTACCGTTCGGGATAACAACAGCCCCAAGGGTATTCACAAAATGCCTTGCAGTAGTAGCCGCTCACATAAGGAGACAACACATGCACGTATTCCCATACTTAGACAACTGGCTAATAAAAGCCAGCACTCAACAACAGTGTCTTCTTCACACGCAATACGTTTATAGAAACTCTCCACAAACTAGGATTTTCTATAAATTACCAGAAATCACATCTGCAGCCATCACAATACTTGGGAGCAACACTCAACACACAAAAAGCAATTGCTACGCCAAGTCCACAAAGAGTACAAGCGTTCCAAAGTATAACATCAAACATACAGCCAAACCAACACTACCAAGTAAGGTTTGTAATGAAACTTCTAGGCATGATGTCTTCATGCATATCCATAGTCCCAAACGCAAGATTACACATGCGGCCTTTACAACAGTGCCTAGCAAAACAATGGACACAGGCACAGGGTCAACTCCAAGATCTAGTGTTAATAGACCGCCAGACACACTTCTAGCTTCAATGGTGGAACCCTATAAATTTAAACAAAGGGCGGCCATTCCAGGACCCTGTGCCTCAGGATGTGATCACAACAGATGCTTCCATGATGGGGTGGGGAGCACACCTCAACCAGCACAGCATACAGGGACAATGGACAATCAACAAAAACAACTCCACATAAATCATTTAGAACTGTTGGCAGTGTTTCTAGCATTAAAAGCATTTCAATCACTAATAGCCCACAAACACATTCTTGTCAAAACTGACAACATGACAACAATGTATTATCTCAACAAACAAGGAGGGACACACTCGTCACAACTGTGTCTCTTAGCCCAGAAAATTTGGCATTGGGCAATTCACATTCGCCTATTAGCACAATACATCCCAGGAATTCAGAACCAGTTGGCCGACAATCTCAGTCGAGATCACCAGCAAACACACGAATGGGAAATTCCTCCCCAGATCCTACAGGATTACTTCCTACGCTGGGGAACACCAAAAATAGACCTATTCGCAACAAAAGAAAACGCAAAATGACAAAACTTCGCATCCAGGTACCCACACCCTCAATCCAAGGGCAATGCGTTATGGATCAGTTGGTCAGGGATATTTTCTTATGCTTTTCCCCCTCTCCCACTCATTCCTTATCTGGTAAACAAACTAAGTCAAAACAGACTCAAACTAATTCTCATAGCACAAACCTGGGCTCGCCAAGCGTGGTACACAACACTGCTGGACCTATCTGTAGTACCTCACCTCAAATTACCAAACCGGCCAGATCTGTTAACTCAACACAAACAACAGATCCGACACCCGAATCCAGCATCGCTCAATCTAGCAATCTGGCTCCTGAAGTCTTAGAATTTGGGCACTTAGACCTTACACAAGAATGTATGGAGGTCATTAAACAAGCTAGAAAACCTACTACAAGACATTGTTACGCAAACAAATGGAAAAGATTTGTTCATTACTGCCACAACAATCAAATTCAACCACTACATGCTTCCGCAAGGGACACTGTAGGCTACCTATTACACTTACAAAAGTCTAAGCTAGCATTCTCTTCAGTTAAAATACATCTCACAGCAATATCTGCCTATCTGCAGATAACACATTCAACATCGCTTTTTAGAATCCCAGTCAAAGCATTTATGGAGGGATTAAAAATAATCATACCCCCGAGAACACCACCAGTACCTTCGTGGAACCTTAATATTGTATTGACACGACTCATGGAACCACCATTTGAACCCATGCACTCTTGTGAAATGCAATACTTAGCTTGGAAAGTAGTTTTAATAGCTATCACATCACTTAGAAGAGTAAGTGAGATACAAGCATTTACTATACAAGAACCCTTTATACAAATACAAATACATAAACATAAAGTGGTTCTCCGTACAAATCCCAAATTCCTACCAAAGGTTATATCACCATTCCACCTAAACCAAACAGTGGAACTCCCAGTTTTCTTTCCACAGCCAGACTCAGTAGCCGAAAGACCCTTACATACATTAGACATAAAAAGAGCACTAATGTATTACATTGACAGAACAAAAGTTTCGTAAAACAAAACAATTGTTCGTAGCCTTCCAAAAACCTCATGCAGGTAATCCTATATCCAAACAAGGCATTGCCAGATGGATAGTTAAATGTATTCAAATTTGCTATATTAAAGCAAAAAGAGATTTACCTATTGCACCAAGAGCACATTCCACTAGGAAAAAAGGCGCCACAATGGCTTTTTTTAGGAAATATACCTATGACAGAAATTTGTAAGGCAGCCACCTGGTCTACGCCTCATACATTCACAAAACATTACTGTGTAGATGTGTTAACAACACAACAAGCCACAGTAGGACAGGCTGTATTACGAACATTATTTAAAACAACTTCAACTCCTACAGGCTAAGCCACCGCTTTTGGGGAGAGTACTGCTTATTAGTCTATGCACAGCATGTGTATCTGCAGCTACACATGCCATCGAACGGAAAATGTCACTTACCCAGTGTACATCTGTTCGTGGCATGAGACGCTGCAGATTCACATGCGCCCTTCCTCCTCCCCGTGAGCATGTAGCCGTTATAAGTTGAATTAAATTTGTAAATAAATACTATTTTAATACACATTATGTACATACATACTTACTCCATTGCATGGGCACTTTTAGTATATTCACAACTCCTACCTCACCCTCTGCGGGGAAAACAATCTAAGATGGAGTCGACAGCCATGCGCAATGGAGCCGAAAGGGAGGAGTCCCTCGGTCTTGTGACTCGAAAATACTTCTTCAAAGAAAAACAACTTGTAACACTCCGAGCCCAACACTAGATGGCAGGATAATGCACAGCATGTGAATCTGCAGCGTCTCATGCCATGAACAGATGTACACTGGGTAAGTGACATTTTCCATATCTCACACACACACACACACACACACACACAGGCAATCAGGAATTAGCATAGAAACAACAAGCAGGGGAGGGGAGGGCCAAACCATATACTAAAATTGTGGAATGCGAATTGAACTCAGAATCCCAAGAGGTGAGTACCTAAGTGGCCCCCAGTGATCAGGGAGAGCAGAGGTAAGTACCTGGTCTTCCCAAGGACTAACAAGAGGACTTAGAAAATGGATTGTGCAAGACCAGGACCAGACCAGAGGAAACCAAAGGTGGATTCTGGAAGAAAGGACCTGCAAAAGAACGAGACAGAGTCCAGTCCACGATGGAGTGTCCAGTCGGGGCAGGAGCCACTGCCCACCCTTCTCGGGATGACAAACCTGGTTGACAGGGGAAGAAGTGGAGCCCAGGAGCTGAAGAGGAGTCATTGGAGTGGTGCAGATGGTGTCCCGTGTTGGTTGCAGATGGTCAGTGGTTAGGAGAACCATCAGCAAGCCTTGGCAAATGCAAGAGGAGGTAAAAGAAGAGTTGCAAGGCTGAAGAGTATTAGCAAGGTCCGGGGGACTTGACCCTTGGAGTGGAGTCTGGGGTGACCCTCAGCAGTTGGAAAAGCAAGCAGAAGCAGTTGCAGCCCCCACAGGCAACCCACTGGCAGCAGGCACAATAAGTTGCAGTGAGGCCCAATCAGCACACCTGGAGAGGAGTCCCACGTCATTGGAGCAGCAGGGAGGGGACTGTCCTTGCAAGGATGAAGTGCTGGAGGCCGGGGCTACTCTAAGCCTAAAGATCCCTTGGAGCAGGGGTCAACAAGCCTTGGTTGCTGCAAGAGTTGCGGTGCACAGGGCTACTGTCCTACAAAAAGAGGCAAGGGCTTACCATCTCCCAAGTTGGACAGTGGGCAGAGAGAACCAAGGGGACCACACCAGAATCCACGCAGTTCCAGAGGAGCAGATCCACGCAGTCAGATGTCGTTGCTGCAGGTGCCTGCAGATGCAGGGGAGCGACCCCTTCACTGCAAGGGAGATTCCTTCGTTCTTCTTGCTGCAGCTAAAGTCTTGCTGACCCCGGAGGATGCACAGCTGGGGAAATGTTGCAGTTGCTTCAAGGAACCAGAGAAACAATGTTGCAAGGCAAGGTCGTCTCAGGAGTTGGTCTTGTCTGTTCCTGGAGTGTCCAGTTGCGGTTCCAGTGGGCAGAAGTAAATGATGCCGAGGAGTCCTGGTGGAGTCTTGCACGCCGAATCTGGGACCCACCCGCAAGGGAGTCCCTAAATAGCCCTAAAAAGGGGGTTTGGTCTTCTTGCAAGGTGACCATCTATCAGAAGGGGTCTCTGATGTCACTTGCCTGACCTGGCCACTCATATGCTCCCAGGGGCCTCTGCCCATCTTGGTTTCAAGACGACAGAATCAAGTGGCCACCTGGAGGAGCTCTGGGCACCACCCTTGGGGTGGTGAAGGACAGGGGAGTGGTCACTTTCCTTTCCCTTGTCCAGTTTCGTGCCAGAGCAGTGACTGGGGGTTGCTGAGCTGGTGCAAACAGGTTTATGCAAGGAGGGCACCAAATGTGCCCTTCAAAGCAAACCTGTGGCCTGGGGAGGCCACCCCTCCCAAGCCATGTAACACCTATTTCCATGGGAGAGAGTGTTGCTCCCCTCTCCCACAGGAAATCCTTTGTTCTGCCTTCCCCTGCCTGAGCTGGTCAAGCAGCAGGAGGGCAGAAACCTGTCTGATGGGCTGCAGCAGTGCGAGCTGCCTGGAAAACCCTGGAAGACTGGTAGGTGCAATACTGGCGGGGTCCTTCAAGAAGCCCCAGAGTGCATGGAATCATGCAATCAATCCTGGCAACTGTATTGGGGTATGAATCCGACATGGTTGATACCAAACATGCCCAGGTTTGAAGTTCCCATTATGTAGCTGGATACAGGTAGTGAGTGACTTGTGTCCAGTACACGGGTAAAATGGCTTCCCTGCACTTACAAAGTCCAGTGCAATAGAACTGGAGTTCGTAGAGGCACCTCTGCTCGTCCAGGGGAGCCTTATATACAGGAATCTGCACCCAGCCCTTTCGGCTGGAAGGGCCTACCATAGGGGTGACTTACAATGACCTGGTGTAGTGACCTGTGGTGAAAGCGTGCATGCACCTTTTAACGCAGGCTGCAATAGCAGGCCTGCAGACACATTTTGCATGGGCTCCAATGGGTGGCATAATACATGCTGCAGCCCATGGGGGCTCCTGGTGTGCCAGTGCCCTGGGTACCTAAGAACCATATACTAGGGACTTATTATGGGACACCAGTATGCCAGTTGTGGAGTGCACAAAGGCCTAAGGTAACTAAATTTGGAGGGAGAGAACACAATCACTGGGGTCCTTCTCATCAGGATCCCAGTAAAGACAGCCTAAGCACACTAATAGCAGGCAAAAAAGTGGAGGTAACCATGCCAAAAAGAGTACTTTCCTACATTCCATACTGTTAATGAGGCTATTTCTTGTTTCCCCTGCCCTTATAAGTCTGGGGTATCATCCAGTTGTGTATTGGTTCCTGTCCTTATGTTCCCGTCCCATTAGAGGGTTTCTCTCCCTTCCTGGTATTTTTCCCCCTCTCTGTGTGTGTCCTTGGTCATCGTTTGACCGCTTCATTCAGGCACTTTATGTGCAGGATTCCAATCCTAGCATTTGCTTCATCCTTACTACGTCAGCTGCAAGAAGCTACTCGTATTGCTTCCTTCTGTCGGACATTTCCTCCTTCCTACCTCATTGTTTTTGTGTTTAGGACTGTTGTCCTCGGATATGGTCATTCACATTTGGCCTGGCGGACTTCTGCAGGTCCAGTGTTAGGACACGATTCTGGGGGTCGAAGTCTCATATACCTTATATTTCACAACATTTCATTACTGAGTCCCCCATGTTGGATCACTTTCTTATACGCTGGTTGTCCCTCGGGGTTCTGCCACTTTTCCTTCAGTTCTTTCTTCAGCAACTTTTTTGCGTCTGCTGGATTGTCAATGCTATTACCGTACCCTTTCTGTGGTTAGCATCTACTCACGTGGCATTGTCTGCCTCGTGTTGCTCTTTTTCGTGTACCGCGGGGTTTTGGTTTCTGTCAGCGGGTGGCTCTACCAACCTCTTTTTACTTTAGTCCGCTGGCATTGATTGTCCTCTTTGGCTGGCTGTTCTTTCTTGAGGGGTGCTATTATGCAACTCTTTTCTTGCCCTTGCTCTCTAATTATTATTTTATATATATATATATATATATATATATATATATATATATATATATATATATATATGTGTGTGTGTGTGTGTATGTATACCTACATGTCATTTCTGCTTCATAGGTATTTGTCTCTATTTTTATATCAGCATCTGTATTAATCTGATCGGATGCACCGCTATAAACAACAGATGTATGGACACATCCATGTCTTTACATATATATCTGTGCGTATGGGTGTCTTGGCATGTATTGTCCAGACGTCCTAATTTACCCATTTTATGACATGCATATGGCAAACCTTTCGTGCCGCCTGTCGAGTGGCTCTGAGTCTCACAGTTCTGTTACTTCTTTCTCAGATTTGCCCTCTGGGTGTTCCTGGAGATGTACATTGTGTCTTTTGAGTTACTCTCCCTTCCAGCGTTAAGCTTACTGCTTCTTGCAGGTTTCGTGCATGCACCCTGCTGGAAGCAGGATATGGGCATTGCTTCCCTTTTATCATATGCTCTAGGGTTACCCCTCGATGGGTGTCCCATTCCTAATATTTCAATGATGTTGGGGCATTTTTTGCACCTTGCTCCTTCCGCCCCTACTGTGGGGCGTGTTATTACCCTGTTGTTCTCTACTAACAGATTAATTTTCATAGCCATACGCTCTGGCTCCTCTGGCGTTTCATATTTTCTTAAAATATTCTGTGGATCGTCGTCTCATCAGGTGAGCTGAATGCTTCTTCTCACCTTTGACTCTCATGCCTGGTCTTCTACTCCTTTACTTAGACCGGTTGTTTATTGCGAGACTTGGAAAGGATGTGTTCACAGACGCTCCTGCTGGGCTGGGATTGCTTTGGTATCTAATTCTAAGGTAGGGAATCTGCAGATAGGTGCCTCTGTCAGATGAACAAGTTACTAACCTTCGGTAACGCCTTATCTGGTAGAGACATAGACTAGCTGCACATTCCTTACTGACCCACCCATCTCCCCGCTCTGCGAACTGGTTTATCTTATTTCAGTCTCGCTTTCTTGGCATTCTTTTTCCAGGCTTTTCAATTTAGTGTTTGTAAAATCAAATTTACAGGTTCGATGGCATCTGTCGCTGTAGATACACATGTTCTGCATAGCTCGCCATCTGGTGTTGGGTCGGAGTGTTACAAGTTGTTTTTCTTCGAAGAAGTCTTTCGAGTCACGGGACCGAGTGACTCCTCCTTCTGTCTCCATTGCGCATGGGCGTCGACTCCATCTTCGATTGTTTTCTTTCCGCCATCGGGTTCGGACGTGTTCCTGTCGCTCCGAGTTTCGGAACGGAAAGTTAGTAAATATCGGAAGATTTTCATCGGTATTGTTGCGTTCGGGATCGGCGTAGTTAGATTCAACACCGCATCGAAGATCGACGCGCTCCGGTGCCCTTCAGGGTAGTTTTCGATCCCCCGTCGGGGCCTGGTCGGCCCGACCGCGTGTCGAACAACGCCGATGGAACGGACCCCGTTCCGTTTTTGTCCCAAATGCCACAACAAATACCCGTATACAGACCAACATTTGGTCTGTAACCTGTGCCTGTCACCTGAGCACAGTGAGGAGACTTGCGAGGCCTGTCGCGCGTTCCGGTCCCGAAAGACACTCCGTGACCGTCGAGCCAGGAGACTTCAGATGGCGTCCACACCGACAGCGCACCGAGAGTTCGAGGAACAAGAGGAAGAAGAAACCTTTTCGATCCACAAATCGGACTCCGAGGAATTCGACGATCAAAAAACCGTGAGTAAGACGTCGAAAACAACACATAAGAAAAGTGACAAGGCCCAGGGGACGCCACTGCCACCAGGCCATGGCTCCACCCATAAATTCGGTGACCGACCATCGGCACCGAAAAAGGCCCAAACAGTGCCGAGATCGTCCGACTCCGGTCGAGACACCGGCACGCAGCCTTCTCGGGATCGAGAAAGTGCTGGAGAAAAGCAACGACACCGAGATAGCGGTGTAGAAACGGCTCGACGCCGAGACAGCGGCACCGACGAAGATCGACGCCGAGAGGTTTCGACTCCAAAAAAGAAAAAAGCCACCTCGGAGCCGAAAAAAGGTACAGGCAGGGTTTCGGTGCCGAAACAACCCGTAACCGACCCAGGTCCAGGCTCTTATACAGAGGAGCAATCACTGTCCTCTCAGATGCGAAAGCATAGGTTTGAGGAAGAGCTGCAATCCACCGAAGTGGACCATACGCAAAAACGTATTTTCATACAGCAGGGAACAGGAAAAATAAGCACCCTTCCCCCTATTAGGAGAAAAAGGAGACTGGAGTTTCAAACAGACCAGGCGCCACAAACAAAAATGGTGAAAAAGGTGACTCCGCCACCCTCTCCTCCACCTGTAATTAACGTCTCACCAACGCAAACTCCGTCACATTCCCCGGCTCACACCACCATGAGCCAAGGTGACCAGGATCAAGACGCTTGGGACTTATATGACGCCCCAGTGTCGGACAACAGTCCGGAGGCATATCCAACAAAGCCCTCACCACCAGAAGACAGCACAGCATATTCTCAAGTGGTGGCTAGAGCAGCACAATTCCACAACGTAAACCTCCACTCAGAACAAGTCGAGGATGACTTTTTATTCAACACCCTCTCCTCCACCCACAGCTCCTACCAAAGCCTGCCTATGCTGCCAGGTATGCTTCAGCACGCAAAGGAAATCTTCAAGGAGCCGGTCAAAAGTAGGGCAATAACGCCAAGGGTGGAAAAGAAATATAAGGCACCTCCTACAGACCCTGTTTTCATCACCACACAGCTGCCACCAGATTCCGTCGTAGTAGGAGCAGCTCGGAAAAGAGCCAACTCCCACACATCTGGGGATGCACCACCCCCAGATAAAGAGAGCCGCAAGTTCGATGCAGCTGGGAAAAGAGTCGCAGTACAAGCTGCAAACCAGTGGCGCATCGCTAACTCTCCAGCACTACTTGCGCGCTATGACAGAGCCCATTGGGATGAGATGCAACACCTCATTGAGCACCTACCCAAGGAACTACAAAAGAGGGCAAAGCAGGTGGTTGAGGAGGGACAGAACATATCAAATAACCAGATACGTTCTTCTATGGACGCAGCAGACACAGCTGCAAGAACAATTAATACATCTGTGACCATTAGAAGGCACGCATTGCTAAGAACGCCTGGGTTCAAACCAGAGATACAGCAGGCAGTGCTCAATATGCCATTCAATGAAAAACAACTGTTCGGACCAGAAGTGGACACGGCAATCGAAAAACTTAAAAAAGACACTGACACTGCTAAAGCCATGGGCGCACTCTACTCCCCGCAGAGCAGAGGAACCTACAGCACCTTCCGCAAGACACCCTTTCGAGGGGGGTTTCGGGGTCAGGCCACACAAGCCAGCACCTCACAGGCAACACCGTCCAGCTACCAGGGACAGTACAGGGGAGGCTTTCGGGGCCAATACAGAGGAGGGCAATTCCCTAGGAATAGAGGAAAATTTCAAAGCCCCAAAACCCCTACAACCAAGCAGTGACTCACATGTCACTCACCCCCTCCACACAACACCAGTGGGGGGAAGAATAGGTCAGTATTACAAAGCATGGGAGGAAATAACTACAGACACTTGGGTCTTAGCAATTATCCAACATGGTTATTGCATAGAATTCCTACAATTCCCTCCAAACATACCACCAAAAGCACAGAAATTGTCAAAACAACATTCCGACCTTCTGGAAATAGAAGTTCAAGCACTATTGCAAAAGAACGCAATCGAATTAGTACCAAACACACAAACAAACACAGGAGTCTATTCACTGTACTTCCTAATACCAAAGAAGGACAAAACACTGAGACCAATCCTAGACCTCAGAACACTAAACACCTACATCCAATCAGAACACTTTCACATGGTCACGCTACAAGAGGTGTTACCATTGCTAAAGCAACAGGACTACATGACAACCTTAGACCTCAAAGACGCGTATTTCCATATACCAATACATCAATCGCACAGAAAATACCTACGGTTCGTATTCAAAGGAATACATTACCAATTCAAAGTGTTGCCTTTTGGTTTAACAACCGCACCAAGAGTCTTTACAAAATGTCTAGCAGTAGTGGCTGCACACATCAGACGGCAGCAAATACATGTATTCCCGTATCTAGACGACTGGCTAATCAAAACCAATTCACTAACAAAGTGCTTACAACACACAAATCAAATCGTACAAACCCTCTACAAACTAGGTTTCACCGTCAACTTTGCAAAATCCAACATTTTGCCGTGCAAAGTACAACAATACCTGGGAGCCATAATAGACACAACAAAAGGAGTAGCCACTCCAAGTCCACAAAGAATTCAAAATTTCAACAAGATCATACAACGCATGTATCCAACACAAACAATACAAGCAAAGATGATATTACAACTCCTAGGCATGATGTCTTCATGCATAGCCATTGTCCCGAACGCAAGACTACACATGAGGCCCTTACAACAGTGCCTAGCATCACAATGGTCACAAGCACAGGGTCACCTTCTAGATCTGGTGTTGATAGACTGCCAAACTTACCTCTCGCTTCTATGGTGGAACAGTATAAATTTAAACAAAGGGCGGCCATTCCAAGACCCAGTGCCACAATACGTAATAAGAACAGATGCTCCCATGACAGGGTGGGGAGCACACCTCGATCAACACAGCATACAAGGACAATGGAACGTACATCAAACAAAACTGCATATAAATCACCTAGAAATGCTAGCAGTTTTTCAAGCATTAAGGGCTTTCCAACCAATTATAACTCACAAATACATTCTTGTCAAAACAGACAACATGACAACAATGTATTATCTAAACAAACAGGGGGGGACACACTCAACGCAGTTGAGCCTTCTAGCACAGAAGATATGGCGATGGGCAATTCACAACCACATTCGCCTAATAGCGCAGTTTATTCCAGGGATCCAGAATCAACTTGCAGACAATCTCTCTCGAGATCACCAACAAGTCCACGAATGGGAAATTCACCCCCAAATTCTAAACACTTACTTCAGACTCTGGGGAACACCTCAAATAGACTTGTTTGCAACAAGAGAGAACGCAAAATGCCAAAACTTCGCATCCAGATACCCACACAGGCAGTCCCAAGGCAATGCCCTATGGATGAACTGGTCAGGGATATTTGCCTACGCTTTTCCTCCTCTCCCTCTTCTTCCTTATCTGGTAAACAAATTGAGTCAAAACAAACTCAAACTCATTTTAATAGCACCAACTTGGGCAAGGCAACCCTGGTACACAACACTGCTAGACCTATCAGTAGTACCCCACATCAAATTGCCCAACAGGCCGGATCTGTTAACACAACACAACCAACAGATCAGACATCCAGATCCAGCATCCCTGAATCTAGCAATCTGGCTCCTGAAATCCTAGAATTCGGACACTTACAACTTACCCAAGAATGTATGGAAGTCATAAAGCAAGCCAGAAGGCCGTCCACTAGGCACTGCTATGCAAGTAAATGGAAGAGGTTTGTCTGCTACTGCCATCATAATCAGATCCAACCTTTACACGCAACTCCAAAGGATGTAGTGGGTTACTTGCTTCACTTACAAAAATCTAACCTAGCCTTCTCTTCCATTAAAATACACCTTGCGGCAATATCTGCATACCTGCAGACTACCTATTCAACTTCCCTATATAGGATACCAGTCATTAAAGCATTCATGGAAGGCCTTAAAAGAATTATACCACCAAGAACACCACCTGTTCCTTCATGGAACTTAAATGTTGTCTTAACAAGACTCATGGGTCCACCTTTTGAACCCATGCACTGTTGCGAAATACAGTTCCTAACCTGGAAGGTTGCATTTCTCATCGCCATTACATCTCTAAGAAGAGTACGCGAAATTCAGGCGTTTACAATACAAGAACCTTTTATACAACTACACAAAAATAAAGTCGTCCTAAGGACTAATCCTAAATTTTTACCAAAGGTTATTTCACCGTTCCATCTAAATCAAACAGTGGAACTACCAGTGTTCTTCCCACAGCCAGATTCCGTAGCTGAGAGGGCACTACATACACTAGATGTCAAAAGAGCATTAATGTACTACATTGACAGAACGAAAAACATCAGAAAGACTAAACAACTATTTATTGCATTCCAAAAACCTCATGCAGGAAACCCAATATCAAGACAAGGTATAGCCAGATGGATAGTTAAATGCATCCAAATCTGCTACCTTAAAGCAAAACGACAACTGCCCATTACACCAAGGGCACACTCAACCAGAAAAAAAGGTGCTACCATGGCCTTTCTAGGAAACATCCCAATGCAAGAAATATGTAAGGCAGCCACATGGTCTACGCCACACACGTTCACCAAGCACTACTGTGTAGACGTGCTATCAGCACAGCAAGCCACAGTAGGTCAAGCCGTGTTAAGAACATTATTTCAAACCACTTCCATTCCTACAGGCTGAGCCACCGCTTTTGGGGAGATAACTGCTTACTAGTCTATGCAGAACATGTGTATCTACAGCGACAGATGCCATCGAACTGAAAATGTCACGTTCGATGGCATCTGTCGCTGTAGATACGCATGTTTTGCAATAGCTCGCCATCTGGTGTTGGGCCGGAGTGTTACAAGTTGTTTTTCTTCGAAGAAGTCTTTCGAGTCACGGGACCGAGTGACTCCTCCTTTTGTGTCCATTGCGCATGGGCGTTGTAAGGAAATGCCTCCTTGGCATGGTTGCCCCCTGACTTTTTGCCTTTGCTGATGCTATGTTTACAATTGAAAGTGTGCTGAGGCCTGCTAACCAGGCCCCAGCACCAGTGTTCTTTCCCTAACCTGTACTTTTGTATCCACAATTGGCAGACCCTGGCATCCAGATAAGTCCCTTGTAACTGGTACTTCTAGTACCAAGGGCCCTGATGCCAAGGAAGGTCTCTAAGGGCTGCAGCATGTCTTATGCCACCCTGGAGACCTCTCACTCAGCACAGACACACTGCTTACCAGCTTGTGTGTGCTAGTGAGGACAAAACGAGTAAGTCGACATGGCACTCCCCTCAGGGTGCCATGCCAGCCTCTCACTGCCTATGCAGTATAGGTAAGACACCCCTCTAGCCGGCCTTACAGCCCTAAGGCAGGGTGCACTATACCATAGGTGAGGGTACCAGTGCATGAGCATGGTACCCCTACAGTGTCTAAACAAAACCTTAGACATTGTAAGTGCAGGGTAGCCATAAGAGTATATGGTCTGGGAGTCTGTCAAACACGAACTCCACAGCACCATAATGGCTACACTGAAAACTGGGAAGTTTGGTATCAAACTTCTCAGCACAATAAATGCACACTGATGCCAGTGTACATTTTATTGTAAAATACACCACAGAGGGCACCTTAGAGGTGCCCCCTGAAACTTAACCGACTATCTGTGTAGGCTGACTAGTTTTAGCAGCCTGCCACAAACCGAGACATGTTGCTGGCCCCATGGGGAGAGTGCCTTTGTCACTCTGAGGCCAGTAACAAAGCCTGCACTGGGTGGAGATGCTAACACCTCTCCCAGGCAGGAATTGTCACACCTGGCGGTGAGCCTCAAAGGCTCACCTCCTTTGTGCCAACCCAGCAGGACACTCCAGCTAGTGGAGTTGCCCGCCCCCTCCGGCCAGGCCCCACTTTTGGCGGCAAGGCCGGAGAAAATAATGAGAAAAACAAGGAGGAGTCACTGACCAGTCAGGACAGCCCCTAAGGTGTCCTGAGCTGAAGTGACTCTAACTTTTAGAAATCCTCCATCTTGCAGATGGAGGATTCCCCCAATAGGGTTAGGATTGTGACCCCCTCCCCTTGGGAGGAGGCACAAAGAGGGTGTACCCACCCTCAGGGCTACCTTGGACCAAGAACTGAACCCTGTAAGTGTCTTACTTACCTGGTAAAACTAACAAATACTTACCTCCCCTAGGAACTGTGAAAAATTGCACTAAGTGTCCACTTTTAAAACAGCTATTTGTGAATAACGTGAAAAGTATACATGCAATTTTGATGATTTGAAGTTCCTAAAGTACTTACCTGCAATACCTTTCGAATGGGCTATTACATGTAGAATTTGAACCTGTGGTTCTTAAAATAAACTAAGAAAAGATATTTTTCTATATAAAAACCTATTGGCTGGATTTGTCTCTGAGTGTGTGTACCTCATTTATTGTCTATGTGTATGTACAACAAATGCTTAACACTACTCCTTGGATAAGCCTACTGCTCGACCACACTACCACAAAATAGAGCATTAGTATTATCTATTTTTACCACTATTTTACCTCTAAGGGGAACCCTTGGACTCTGTGCATGCTATTCCTTACTTTGAAATAGCACATACAGAGCCAACTTCCTACAGGCGTCGACTCTATCCTCGATTGTTTTTTTTTCCGCCATCGGGTTCGGACGTGTTCCTGTCGCTCCGAGTTTCGGAACGGAAAGATAGCTAAATTCGGCAGATTTTCGTCGGTATTGTTGCGTTCGGGATCGGCGTAGTTAGATTCAACACCGCATCGAAGATCGAAGAGCTCCGGTGCCCTTCGGGGTCGTTTTTCGATCCCCCGTCGGGGCCTGGTCGGCCCAACCGCGTGCTGAAGAACGCCGATGGAACGGACCCCGTTCCGTTTCTGTCCCAAATGCCACAACAAGTACCCCTATACAGACCAACACTTGGTCTGTAACCTGTGCCTGTCACCTGAGCACAGTGAAGACACCTGCGAGGCCTGTCGTGCGTTCCGGTCCCGAAAAACACTCCGAGACCGTCGAGCCAGAAGACTTCAAATGGCGTCCGCGCCGACAGCCCACCGAGAGTTCGAGGAACAAGAAGAGGAAGGTACCTTCTCGATCCACGAATCGGACTCCGAGGAATTCGATGACCCACAAACCGTGAGTAAGACGTCGAAAACAACACATAAGAAGATTGACAAGGCCCAGGGGACGCCACTGCCACCAGGCCTTGGCTCGAATCATAAATTCGGTGACCGACCGTCGGCACCGAAAAAGGCCCAAACAGTGCCGAGACAGTCCGACTCCGGTCGAGACACTGGTACGCAGCCTTCTCGGGACCGAGAAAGTGCTGGAGACAAGCATCGACACCGAGATAGCGGTGTAGACACGGCTCGACGCCAAGACAGCGCCACCGACGAAGATCGACGCCGAGAGGTTTCGGCCCCGAAAAAAAGAAAAGTCAGCTCGGAGCCGAAAAAAGATGCAGACAGGGTTTCGGTGCCAAAACAACCTGCAACCGACCCAGTTTCAGGCTCTTATACAGAGGAGCATTCACTAACCTCCCAAATGCGAAAGCATAGGTTCGAGGAAGAGCTGCAATCTACCGATGTAGACCATACGCAAAAGCGTATCTTCATACAGGAGGGATCAGGGAAAATAAGCACCCTTCCCCCTATTAGAAGAAAGAGAAGACTGGAGTTCCAAACTGAACAAACACCACAAACAAAGGTGGTGAAAAAGGTTACTCCACCACCCTCTCCTCCACCTGTAATTCACGTCTCACCAGCACAAACTCCATCACATTCCCCAGCTCACACCACCATGAGCCAGGGTGACCAGGATCAGGACGCATGGGACTTATACGACGCCCCAGTGTCAGATAACAGCCCGGAGGCATACCCTACGAAGCCATCTCCACCAGAAGACAGCACTGCGTATTCTCAAGTGGTGGCTAGAGCAGCACAATTTCACAATGTAAGCCTCCACTCAGAACAGGTCGAGGATGACTTTTTATTCAACACCCTCTCCTCCACCCACAGCTCCTACCAAAGCCTGCCTATGCTCCCTGGTATGCTCCGGCACGCAAAATAAATTTTTAAGGAGCCGGTCAAAAGTAGGGCAATCACACCAAGAGTGGAAAAAAAGTATAAGGCGCCCCCTACAGACCCTGTTTTCATCACTGCACAGCTGCCACCAGATTCCGTCGTTGTAGGAGCAGCTAGGAAAAGGGCCAACTCCCACACATCTGGGGATGCACCACCCCCGGATAAGGAAAGCCGCAAGTTCGATGCAGCTGGAAAGAGAGTCGCAGCACAGGCTGCAAACCAGTGGCGCATCGCCAACTCTCAAGCACTACTTGCGCGCTATGACAGAGCCCATTGGGATGAGATGCAACACCTCATTGAACATCTACCCAAAGACCTACAAAAAAGGGCAAAGCAAGTGGTTGAGGAAGGTCAAAACATTTCAAACAACCAGATACGCTCCTCCATGGACGCAGCAGACACAGCTGCAAGGACAATTAATACATCCGTGACCATCAGAAGGCATGCATGGCTACGAACGTCTGGGTTTAAACCAGAGATACAGCAGGCAGTTCTCAATACGCCTTTCAATGAAAAAGAACTGTTCGGTCCAGAAGTGGACACAGCGATAGAAAAACTTTAAAAGGACACGGACACTGCTAAAGCAATGGGCGCACTCTACTCCCCGCAGAGGAAACTACAGCACCTTCCGCAAGACACCCTTTAGAGGGGGGTTTCGGGGTCAGGCCACACAAGCCAGCACCTCACAGGCAACACCGTCCAGTTACCAGGGACAGTACAGGGGAGGCTTTCGGGGCCAATACAGAGGAGGGCAATTCCCTAGGAATAGGGGAAAATTTCAAAGCCCCGAAACCCCTGCAACTAAGCAGTGACTCACATGTCACTCATCCCCTCCACACAACACCAGTGGGGGGAAGAATAGGTCATTATTACAAAGCATGGCAGGAAATCACTACAGACACTTGGGTTCTAGCAATTATCCAACATGGTTATTGCATAGAATTTCTACAATTCCCTCCAAACATACCACCAAGAGCACAAAATTTATCACAACATCATTCCGAGCTCCTGGAGACAGAAGTTCAAGCACTATTGCAAAAGAATGCAATCGAATTAGTACCAAACACACAAATAAACACAGGAGTTTATTCACTGTACTTCTTAATACCAAAGAAGGACAAGACGCTAAGACCAATCCTAGACCTCAGGATAGTAAACACATACATCAAATCAGACCACTTTCACATGGTCACACTACAAGAAGTGCTACCATTGCTCAAACTACACGACTACATGACAACCTTAGACCTCAAAGACGCGTATTTCCATATACCAATACATCCATCGCACAGGAAATACCTAAGGTTTGTATTCAAAGGAATACATTACTAATTCAAAGTATTGCCTTTCGGTTTAACAACAGCACCAAGAGTCTTTACAAAATGTCTAGCAGTAGTCGCTGCACACATCAGAAGGCAGCAAATACATGTATTCCCGTATCTAGACGACTGGCTAATCAAGACCCATTCGTTATCAAAGTGCTCACACCACACAAATCAAATCATACAAACCCTCTACAAACTGGGGTTCACCGTCAACTTCGCAAAATCAAACATCCTGCCGTGCAAAGTACAACAGTACCTAGGAGCCATAATAAACACAACAAAAGGAGTAGCCACTCCAAGTCCACAAAGAATTCAAAACTTCAACAACATCATACAACGCATGTATCCAACACAAAAGATACAAGCAAAGATGATATTACAACTCCTAGGCATGATGTCTTCATGCATAGCTATTGTCCCGAACGCAAGACTGCACATGAGGCCCTTACAACAGTGCCTAGCATCACAATGGTCACAAGCACAGGGTCACCTTCTAGATCTGGTGTTAATAGACCGCCAAACTTACCTCTCGCTTCTATGGTGGGACAATATAAATTTAAACAAAGGGCGGCCTTTCCAAGACCCAGTGCCACAATACGTAATAACAACAGATGCTTCCATGACAGGGTGGGGAGCACACCTCGATCAACACAGCATACAAGGACAATGGAACGTACATCAAACAAAACTGCATATAAATCACCTAGAACTGCTAGCAGTTTTTCAAGCACTAAAGGCTTTCCAACCAATAATAGTTCACAAATACATTCTCGTCAAAACAGACAACATGACAACAATGTATTATCTAAACAAGCAAGGGGGGACACACTCAACGCAGTTGAGCCGGTTGGCACAAAAGATATGGCATTGGGCAATTCACAACCAAATTCGCCTAATAGCACAGTTTATCCCAGGGATTCAGAATCAACTCGCAGACAATCTCTCTCGAGATCACCAACAGGTCCACGAATGGGAAATTCACCCCCAAACTCTGAACACTTACTTCAAGCTCTGGGGAACACCTCAGATAGACTTGTTTGCACCAAAAGAGAACGCAAAATGCCAAAACTTCGCATCCAGATACCCACACAGGCAGTCCCAGGGCAATGCCCTATGGATGAACTGGTCAGGGATATTTGCCTACGCTTTTCCTCCTCTCCCTCTCCTTCCTTATCTGGTAAACAAACTCAGTCAAAACAAACTCAAACTCATATTAATAGCACCAACTTGGGCAAGGCAACCCTGGTACACAACGCTGCTAGACCTATCAGTAGTACCACACATCAAACTGCCCAACAGACCGGATCTGTTAACTCAACACAACCAACAGATCAGGCACCCAGATCCAGCATCGCTGAATCTAGCAATCTGGCTCCTGAAATCCTAGAATTCGGACACTTACAACTTACACAAGAGTGTATGGAAGTCATAAAGCAAGCCAGAAGGCCATCCACCAGGCACTGCTATGCAAGTAAATGGAAGAGGTTTGTTTGCTGCTGCCATATTAATCAAATCCAACCATTACACGCAACTCCAAAAGATGTAGTGGGTTACTTGCTTCACTTACAAAAATCTAACCTAGCTTTCTCTTCCATTAAAATACACCTTGCAGCAATATCTGCATACCTGCAGACTACCTATTCAACTTCCCTTTATAGGATACCAGTCATTAAAGCATTCATGCAGGGCCTTAAAAGAATTATTCCACCAAGAACACCACCTGTTCCTTCATGGAACCTAAATGTTGTCCTAACTAGACTTATGGGTCCACCTTTTGAACCCATGCACTCCTGCGAAATACAGTTCCTAACCTGGAAGGTTGCATTCCTCATCGCCATTACTTCCCTAAGAAGAGTAAGCGAGATTCAGGCGTTTACAATACAAGAACCTTTTATACAACTACACAAGAATAAGGTCGTCCTAAGGACTAATTCTAAATTTTTACCAAAGGTTATTTCACCGTTCCATCTAAATCAAACAGTGGAACTTCCAGTGTTCTTCCCACAGCCAGATTCCGTAGCTGAGAGGGCACTACATACATTAGATGTCAAAAGAGCATTAATGTATTACATTGACAGAACTAAAAACATCAGAAAGACTAAACAACTCTTTATTGCATTCCAAAAACCTCATGCAGGAAACCCAATATCAAAACAAGGTATAGCCAGATGGATAGTTAAATGCATCCAAATCTGCTACCTTAAAGCTAAACGACAGCTGCCCATTACACCAAGTGCACACTCAACCAGAAAGAAAGGTGCTACCATGGCCTTTCTAGGAAACATCCCAATGCAAGAAATATGTAAGGCAGCCACATGGTCTACGCCTCACACATTCACCAAGCACTTCTGTGTAGACGTGTTATCCGCACAACAAGCCACAGTAGGGCAAGCCGTATTAAGAACATTGTTTCAGACTACTTCCACTCCTACAGGCTGAGCCACCGCTTTTGGGGAGATAACTGCTTACTAGTCTATGCAAAACATGCGTATCTACAGCGACAGATGCCATCGAACTGAAAATGTCACTTACCCAGTGTACATCTGTTCGTGGCATCAGTCGCTGAAGATTCACATGTGCCCACCCGCCTCCCCGGGAGCCTGTAGCAGTTTGGAAGTTACCTTCAACTATTTGTATATGTATCATCTCAACCTTAAATAGGTGCATACTTAGTCACTCCATTGCATGGGCACTATTACTACAATTCAACTCCTACCTCACCCTCTGCGGGGAAAAACAATCGAAGATGGAGTCGACGCCCATGCGCAATGGAGACAAAAGGAGGAGTCACTCGGTCCCGTGACTCGAAAGACTTCTTCGAAGAAAAACAACTTGTAACACTCCGGCCCAACACCAGATGGCGAGCTATGCAAAACATGCGAATCTACAGCGACTGATGCCACGAACAGATGTACACTGGGTAAGTGACATTTTCATTACCCAGTGTACATCTGTTCGTGGCATCAGTCGCTGGAGATTCACATGTGCCCACCCACCTCCCCGGGAGCCTGTAGCAGTTCGGAAGTTAGCTTCAACTTTGTACATTTGTATATATATTATTTTAACCTTAAATAGGTACATACTTAGTCACTCCATTGCATGGGCACTATTACTACAACACAACTCCTACCTCACCCTCTGCGGGGAAAACAATCGAAGATGGAGTCGACGCCCATGCGCAATGGAGACAGAAGGAGGAGTCACTCGGTCCCGTGACTCGAAAGACTTCTTCGAAGAAAAACAACTTGTAACACTCCGACCCAACACCAGATGGCGAGCTATGCAGAACATGTGAATCTCCAGCGACTGATGCCACGAACAGATGTACACTGGGTAAGTGACATTTTCATTACCTCTTCTGTGATACACTGTTCCACTGCCAGTTTCTATCGTGGCTCCTGATTGTTGTACGGATTCTAGTCAAACCTATGTCAGCACGTCGGGATGGATGATATGGTCTCCATCAAAGTCCTGTCCGGATGAGAGTAGTGTTTTATGTTGTGAGTCCTTAGTATACAAACTCTAAGAGACCAAGTCAATTGCAAGACAGTGAGTAGCTGCGTCTGCGAGCCCCCCCTCCCAATCAAAAGCTCCTGTGACCTAAATAGCACAATCCGTAGATGTGGCCGCGTCTGACGCATCTGCATGGTTTCTCCTGTTACCTTGGTAGGGATACATTTTGACTTCTAGTTTTTTCAAGATGTTCTTCTTTTTTCAGGCCAGCCGTGAGTGAAGACGAGAAGGAGAAACTGAAAGGGAAGAAGGCCAGGGTGCTCCAGATGAAAAGGATTTGGGCTGGTCAGGGGCCCTCACAGGAGCTGGGGGACCTTATGGTGATGTTAGGTACTGATGCTATTTTTCAGCTGATGCTTACGTGCATTTCATGTTTTCTCAATAGTGTTTGAGACCATGGTATTTACAAAGATGACTCTAAACTCTATTGGGTCTCCTGATACAATTTTTAAGTTCTTTAGGATGTCTCATTAAAGGTTGCTTGGGATACGTTTTCCTCTGTGCTTAATCTGTAACTAATGTTTTAGGAGCTGTGGGGGCTTGTGAATTTGCTGGATTTTCTCAAAAGTTTTGCGAAGACAACGGTTTGCGGTACAAAGCCATGCTGGAGATTCGGCGCTTGAGAGGACAGCTGACGACCACAGGTACGAGCTCAGACAGTTTGAAGGCACACAGTAAAGTCTGAGAGGAGAGTTAGCCAGCTGGTGTGCTTTATCCTGAAAATTGGTTTAATTAAGGGAATGTGCTGTATATTGACGTGTTTGTGGCTGCTTTTGTTGGCCTTTTAAACTAAGGATGAGTAGTCATTAGAAAGGGGTTTAATTAAAAAAGTATAAGAGGGCAGTTCTTAGAGACTTGCTGAGGAACATTCAGCCCCGGAGAATCACTAGGATAGAGGCCGGTCTGGTGGGTGATGATTTTGGGAAGGTTGGAATTTAGACTGGCCAAGGCTGAATGCTGATGGTTTCTTCTTGCGGTGGGCGATTAAACAAGGGAATTGTGAGCAGGAGGGAGCCCACATCCTAGCTCTCACCAAACAGGATCTCACCAAACATTCATCAATCAGATAAAATCTTAGAAGCGTTGTGGTGTGTCAGAATGCCACTTTTGAGCTTTGCTTGATCCATGCTCAGAGCACCACTGATCCTCACATTGTCAGTGACCTTATTACTCTGAACCGTCTCTTCTCCTATGACAGGACTGCCCTGTGCCTCAGCTCTTTTGTGGCACTGCTGCCCTGTGTCTCTCCTCTCTTGTGGCACTGCTGCCCTGTGTCTCTTCTCTCTTGTGGCAGTGCTGCCCTGTGTCTCTTCTCTCTTGTGGCAGTGCTGCCCTGTGTCCCTTCTCTCTTGTGGCACTGCTGCCCTGTGCCTCTGCTCTCTTGTGGCATTGCTGCCCTGTGCCTCTGCTCTCTACTGGCAGTGCTGCTCTGTGCCTCTGCTCTCTTGTGGCAATGCTGCCCTGTGCCTCTTCTCTCTTGTGGCATTGCTGCCCTGTGTCTCAGCTCTCTTGTGGCAGTGCTGCCCTGTGCCTCTTCTCTCTTGTGGCAGTGCTGCCCTGTGCCTCTCCTCTCTTGTGGCAGTGCTGCCCTGTGCCTCTGCTTTCTTGTGGCAGTGCTGCCCTGTGCCTCTGTTCTCTTGTGGCAGTGCTGCCCTGTGCCTCTGTTCTCTTGTGGCAGTGCTGCCCTGTGCCTCTTCTCTCTTGTGGCAGTGCTGCCCTGTGCCTCTGCTCTCTTGTGGCAGTGCTGCCCTGTGTCTCTTCTCTCTTGTGGCATTGCTGCCCTGTGCCTCTTCTCTCTTGTGGCATTGCTGCCCTGTGCCTCTTCTCTCTTGTGGCAGTGCTGCCATGTGCCTCTGCTCTTCTGTGGCGGTGCTGCCCTGTGCCTTAGCTCTCTAGTGGCAGTGCTGCCCTGTGCCTTAGCTCTCTTGTGGCAGTGCTGCCCTGTGCCTTAGCTCTCTTGTGGCAGTGCTGCCCTGTGCCTCAGCTCTCTTGTGGCAGTGCTGCCCTATGCCTCAGCTCTCTTGTGGCAGTGCTGCCCTGTGCCTCTGCCCTCTTGTGGCAGTGCTGCCCTGTGCCTCAACTCTCTTGTGGCATTGCTGCCCTGTGCCTCAACTCTCTTGTGGCATTGCTGCCCTGTGCCTCTGCCCTCTTGTGGCAGTGCTGCCCTGTGCCTCTTCTCTCTTGTGGCGGTGCTGCCCTGTGCCTCTTCTCTCTTGTGGCAGTGCTGCCCTGTGCCTCAGTTCTCCTGTGGCAGTGCTGCCCTGTCTCTCTTCTCTCTTGTGGCGGTGCTGCCCTGTGCCTCTTCTCTCTTGTGGCAGTGCTGCCCTGTGCCTCAGCTCTCCTGTGGCAGTGCTGCCCTGTCTCTCTTCTCTCTTGTGGCAGTGCTGTCCTGTCTCTCTTCTCTCTTGTGGCATTACTGCCCCGTGCCTCTGCTCTCTTGTGGCAGTGCTGCCCTTTCATCTCTTGTGGCAGTGCTGCCCTGTGCCTCAGGTCTCTTGTGGCAGTGCTGCCCTGTGCCTCAGGTCTCTTGTGGCAGTGCTGCCCTGTGCCTCTTCTCTCTTGTGGCAGTGCTGCCCTGTGCCTCAGGTCTCTTGTGGCAGTGCTGCCCTGTGCCTCAGGTCTCTTGTGGCAGTGCTGCCCTGTGCCTCAGGTCTCTTGTGGCAGTGCTGCCCTGTGCCTCTGCCCTCTTGTGGCATTGGTGCCCTGTGCCTCTGCCCTCTTGTGGCATTGGTGCCCTGTGCCTCTGCCCTCTTGTGGCATTGGTGCCCTGTGCCTCTGCCCTCTTGTGGCATTACTGCCCTGTGCCTCAGCTCTCTTGTGGCATTACTGCCCTGTGCCTCAGCTCTCTTGTGGCATTACTGCCCTGTGCCTCAGCTCTCTTGTGGCATTACTGCCCTGTGCCTCAGCTCTCTTGTGGCAGTTCTGCCCTGTGCCTCAGCTCTCTTGTGGCATTACTGCCCTGTGCCTCAGCTCTCTTGTGGCAGTGCTGCCCTGTGCCTCTTCTCTCTTGTGGCAGTGCTGCCCTGTGTCTCTTCTCTCTTGTGGCATTGCTGCCCTGTGTCTCTTCTCTCTTGTGGCATTGCTGCCCTGTGCTCTCTTGTGGCAGTGCTGCCCTGTGCCTCAGCTCTCTTGTGGCAGTGCTGCCCTGTGCCTCTTCTCTCTTGTGGCAGTGCTGCCCTGTGCCTCTTCTCTCTTGTGGCAGTGCTGCCCTGTCCTCTCTTGTGGCAGTGCTGCCCTGTGCCTCAGCTCTCTTGTGGCATTTGTAAAGAAATGGCTCCCTGTTGTAGTTACCCCCCACTTTTTGCCTGATACTGATGCTGACTTGACTGAGAAGTGTGCTGGGACCCTGCTAACCAGGCCCCAGCACCAGTGTTCTTTCACCTAAAATGTACCATTGTCTCCACAATTGGCACAACCCTGGCACCCAGGTAAGTCCCTTGTAACTGGTACCCCTGGTACCAAGGGCCCTGATGCCAGGGAAGGTCTCTAAGGGCTGCAGCATGACTTATGCCACCCTAGGGACCCCTCACTCAGCACAGACACACTGCTTGCCAGCTTGTGTGTGCTGGTGGGGAGAAAATGACTAAGTCGACATGGCACTCCCCTCAGGGTGCCATGCCAACCTCACACTGCCTGTGGCATAGGTAAGTCACCCCTCTAGCAGGCCTTACAGCCCTAAGGCAGGGTGCACTATACCACAGGTGAGGGCATAGGTGCATGAGCACTATGCCCCTACAGTGTCTAAGCAAAACCTTAGACATTGTAAGTGCAGGGTAGCCATAAGAGTATATGGGCTGGGAGTCTGTCAGAAAAGAACTCCGCAGCTCCATAATGGCTACACTGAATACTGGGAAGTTTGGTATCAAACTTCTCAGAATAATAAACCCACACTGATGCCAGTGTTGGATTTATTACAAAATGCACACAGAGGGCATCTTAGAGATGCCCCCTGTATTTTACCCCATTGTTCAGTGCAGGACTGACTGGTCTGTGCCAGCCTGCTGCTGAGAGACAAGTTTCTGACCCCATGCGGTGAGAGCCTTTGTGCTCTCTGAGGACAGAAACAAAGCCTGCTCTGGGTGGAGGTGCTTCACACCTCCCCCCTGCAGGAACTGTAACACCTAGCAGTGAGCCTCAAAGGCTCAGGCTTCGTGTTACAATGCCCCAGGGCACTCCAGCCAGTGGAGATGCCCGCCCCTTGGACACAGCCCCCACTTTTGACAGCAAGTCCAGGAGAAATAATGAGAATAACAAGGAGGAGTCACTGGCCAGTCAGGACAGCCCCTAAGGTGTCCTGAGCTGAAGTGACTCTAACTTTTAGAAATCCTCCATCTTGCAGATGGAGGATTCCCCCAATAGGGATAGGAATGTGACCCCCTCCCCTTGGGAGGAGGCACAAAGAGGGTTTACCCACCCTCAGGGCTAGTAGCCATTGGCTACTAACCCCCCAGACCTAAACACGCCCTTAAATTTAGTATTTAAGGGCTCCCCTGAACCTAAGAATTTAGATTCCTGAAACTACAAGAAGAAGAGGACTGCTGAGCTGAAAAACCCCTGCAGAAGAAGAACAGAAGACACCAACTGCTTTGGCCCCAGTCCTACCGGCCTGTCTCCTGCCTTCCAAAGAAACCTGCTCCAGCGACGCTTTCCAAAGGACCAGCGACCTCTGAATCCTCAGAGGACTGCCCTGCTTCAAGAAAGACAAGAAACTCCCGAGGACAGCGGCCCTGCTCCCAAAAGACTGCAACTTTGTTTCAAAGGAGCAGATTTAAAGACCCCTGCAACTCCCCGCAAGAAGCGTGAGACTTGCAACACTGCACCCGGCGACCCCGACTCGACTGGTGGAGAACCAACACCTCAGGGAGGATCCTCCGGCGACTCCGAGACTGTGAGTAACCAAAGTTGTCCCCCCTGAGCCCCCACAGCGACACCTGCAGAGGGAATCCCCAGGCTCCCCTGACCGCGACTGCCTGACTCTGAAATCCCGACGGCTGGAAAAGAACCTGCACCCCCAGCACCTGAAGGAACGGAACTTCAGTGCAGGAGTGACCCCCAGGAGGCCCTCTCCCGTGTCCAGGTGGTGGCTACCCCGAGGAGCCCCCCCCCCCTTTGCCTGCCTGCACCGCTGAAGAGATCCCTTGGTCTCTCATTGAAAACCATTGAAAACCCGATGCGTGTTTGCACACTGCACCCGGCCGCCCCCGCGCTGCTGAGGGTGTACTTTATGTGTGGACTTGTGTCCCCCCCGGTGCCCTACAAAACCCCCCTGGTCTGCCCTCCGAAGACGCGGGTACTTACCTGCTGGCAGACTGGAACCGGGGCACCCCCTTCTCTCCATTGAAGCCTATGCGTTTTGGGCACCACTTTGAACTCTGCACCTGACCGGCCCTGAGCTGCTGGTGTGGTAACTTTGGGGTTGCTCAGAGCCCCCAACGGTGGGCTACCTTGGACCCAAACCTGAGACTTGTAAGTGATTTACTTACCTGCTAAAACTAACAATAACTTACCTCCCCCAGGAACTGTGAAAATTGCACTGTGTCCACTTTTAAAACAGCTATTTGTGTTTTATGTGAAAAGTATATATGCTACTGTAATTATTCAAAGTTCCTAAAGTACTTACCTGCAATACCTTTCAAATGAGATATTACATGTAGAATTTGAACCTGTGGTTCTTAAAATAAACTAAGAAAAGATATTTTTCTATAACAAAACCTATTGGCTGGATTTGTCTCTGAGTGTGTGTTCCTCATTTATTGCCTGTGTGTATGTACAACAAATGCTTAACACTACTCCTTTGATAAGCCTACTGCTCGACCACACTACCACAAAATAGAGCATTAGTATTATCTCTTTTTGCCACTATCTTACCTCTAAGGGGAACCCTTGGACTCTGTGCATACTATTCCTTACTTTGCAATAGTGCATACAGAGCCAACTTCCTACATTGGTGGATCAGCGATGGGGTACAAGACTTTGTATTTGCTGGACTACTCAGCCAATACCTGATCACACGACAAATTCCAAAAATTGTCATTAGAAATTGATTTTTGCAATTTGAACTATTTTTCTAAATTCTTAAAAGACCTGCTAGGGCCTTGTGTTAGATCCCGTTTAGCATTTCTTTTAGAGTTTAAAAGTTTTGTGAAAGTTTGAATTAGAACCTAGAACTAGTTTTAGATTCTTAAAAAGTATTCCAACTTTTAGAAGCATAATGTCTAGTACAGAGATGAATGTGGTGGAACTCGACACCACCCCTTACCTCCATCTTAAGATGAGGGAGCTAAGGTCACTCTGTAAAATAAAGAAAATAACAATGGGCCCCAGACCTTCCAAACTACAGCTCCAGGAGCTGTTGGCAGAGTTTGAAAAGGCCAACCCCTCTGAGGATGGCAACACAGAGGATGATGATAGTGACTTGAAGGGAGATTCCCCCCTACCAGTCCTATTTAGGGAGAACAGGGCCTCTCAAGCCCTGACTCCAAACATAATAGTCAGAGATGCTGCTTCCCTCACAGGAGGGACCAACATCTCTGAAATCACTGAGGATAACTCCAGTGAAGAGGACATCCAGTTAGCCAGGATGGCCAAAAGATTGGCTTTGGAAAAACAGATCCTAGCCATAGAAGGGGAAAGACAAGAGATGGGCCTAGGACCCATCAATGGTGGCAGCAACTTAAATAGGGTCAGAGATTCTCCTGACATGTTGAAAATCCCTAAAGGGATTGAAACTAAATATGAAGATGGTGATGACATCACCAAATGGTTCACAGCTTTTGAGAGGGCTTGTGTAACCAGAAAAGTGAACAAATCTCACTGGGGTGCTCTCCTTTGGGAAATGTTCACAGGAAAGTGTAGGGATAGACTCCTCACACACTCTGGAAAAGATGCAGAATCTTATGACCTCATGAAGGGTACCCTGATTGAGGGCTTTGGATTCTCCCCTGAGGAGTATAGGATTAGATTCAGGGGGGCTAAAAAATCCTCGAGCCAGACCTGGGTTGATTTTGTAGACTACTCAGTGAAAACACTGGATGGTTGGGTAACTGGAAATGAAGTGCATGACTTTGTTGGGCTTTATAATTTGTTTATGAAAGAACACATTTTAAGTAACTGCTTCAATGAAAAGTTGCATCAGTATCTGGTGGACCTAGGTCCAATTTCTCCCCAAGAATTGGGAAAGAAGGCAGACCACTGGGTCAAGACTAGGGTAACCAAAACTTCCACTGGGGGTGACCAAAAGAAAGGGGTTACAAAACCTCCTCAGGAGAAAGTGGGTGACACTAGAAACAAAGAAAAAGAGTCCTCTGTAGGCCCCCAAAAACCAGACCAGGTGGGTGGGCCCCGAGACACAACCCAAAACAAAGGTGGGTACCAGGGTAAGAACTGGGATGCCACTAAGGCATGGTGCCATAACTGTAAACAGACAGGGCACCACACCAAGGACACTTCTTGTCCCAAAAACAAACCCCCTAGCAAAATCCCAGGGGTGACCAGTGTAGCCATTGGGGATGACTCCTCAGATGAGGAGGTCTTCATAGCCTTCAACTGGAAAAAGGGCCCAACAGGTGAGTTGGAGATTCCAGAGGGAAGTAGACACTTCCACCACCTACTGGTGAATGGAATCCCAGCCACTGCCCTGAGAGACACTTGTGCCAGTCACACTATTGTGCATGACAGGCTGGTGTTCTCAAACCAGTACATCCCAGGTGAGACTGCCAGAGTAAGAGTTAGACCAGACAGGGTCACTGATAGGCCTGTGGCTTTTGTGCCCATAGAAGTGGGTGGGACTTTTAGCTGGAGAAGGGTGGTAGTCAGTACAGACCTCCCCCTTGATTGTCTCCTTGGAAATGACTACCCAGAGGTTAGTCAGAGCCCCCAAGAGAGGAACTGGTCCAGTGCCAGTCCTCTCCCAAGGATTCTGGAGGTCCTGCCTCTGCAGTAAATGCAAGTAGGCCCCAGAAGAAAAAGAAAAGAAAACAGTGTAGGAAGGGTGGACAACCTTTAGCCAAGGTTCCAGCAAGCCAAGGAGATTCTGCTCCAGTAGGGGAGAACTCCAAAAGTGGCACTGGTAAAGTCCAACCTGACCCACAAGAAGTCCTGGCTAGTCAGGCAACTGTTAAGCCTGAGTGGGTGGCTCCTCAGCTAACAGAAGAAAGAGTGGAAGAAGGGTGTTTACTACAAGATGTGGTAACCCCCCACTCTAATACAGCAGACAGGCACCCTGAACCCAAAGAAGCCTGTAACTTAGCCCCTTCCCTTGTAGGTGAAGAGCTAAAGGTGTGGTTCTGGGCACTGACAGCTGTCAGTGGCCTCTGCTGGGTGTTAGCCTTTATGGCTGCACTATCCTTGGCATGGTGGTCAGACCCCATGCCAAATAGCAAGTTAGGCCCCCTGACCCTATTGGTCATGGTGGGGTTACTCCAGCTCTGGGTAACCTCTTTGGGTAAGCTAGGGGTGACCCTGGCTAAGATACGATTAGCAGAGGTGGATACCTCTAACCCCAAAATAGAGAAAATGGATGAAGACATTAAAAGCACAGACAAGAGGCAGTTCAGACTAGGTCCTATCACTGTGGAAGTGGGTCAGTTCCCCAAAGGGAATGACCTGAACAGGAGGATGTAAGGCAGAGTAGGCCCTGCAACAAACCAGCCTATTTCCTCTACTCTTCCTCGCCTGACAGACTAGGAAGACTCTCCCAGCTTTGGCTGAGTCTCCTGGCCTGTGGGCTGGGGGGGGTTTGTGTAAAGAAATGGCTCCCTGTTGCAGTTACCCCCCACTTTTTGCCTGATACTGATGCTGACTTGACTGAGAAGTGTGCTGGGACCCTGCTAACCAGGCCCCAGCACCAGTGTTCTTTCACCTAAAATGTACCATTGTCTCCACAATTGGCACAACCCTGGCACCCAGGTAAGTCCCTTGTAACTGGTACCCCTGGTACCAAGGGCCCTGATGCCAGGGAAGGTCTCTAAGGGCTGCAGCATGACTTATGCCACCCTAGGGACCCCTCACTCAGCACAGACACACTGCTTGCCAGCTTGTGTGTGCTGGTGGGGAGAAAATGACTAAGTCGACATGGCACTCCCCTCAGGGTGCCATGCCAACCTCACACTGCCTGTGGCATAGGTAAGTCACCCCTCTAGCAGGCCTTACAGCCCTAAGGCAGGGTGCACTATACCACAGGTGAGGGCATAGGTGCATGAGCACTATGCCCCTACAGTGTCTAAGCAAAACCTTAGACATTGTAAGTGCAGGGTAGCCATAAGAGTATATGGGCTGGGAGTCTGTCAAAAACGAACTCCACAGCTCCATAATGGCTGCACTGAATACTGGGAAGTTTGGTATCAAACTTCTCAAAATAATAAACCCACACTGATGCCAGTGTTGGATTTATTACAAAATGCACACAGAGGGCATCTTAGAGATGCCCCCTGTATTTTACCCCATTGTTCAGTGCAGGACTGACTGGTCTGTGCCAGCCTGCTGCTGAGAGACGAGTTTCTGACCTCATGCGGTGAGAGCCTTTGTGCTCTCTGAGGACAGAAACAAAGCCTGCTCTGGGTGGAGGTGCTTCACACCTCCCCCCTGCAGGAACTGTAACACCTAGCAGTGAGCTTCAAAGGCTCAAGCTTCGTGTTACAATGCCCCAGGGCACTCCAGCCAGTGGAGATGCCCGCCCCCTGGACACAGCCCCCACTTTTGGCGGCAAGTCCAGGAGAAATAATGAGAATAACAAGGAGGAGTCACTGGCCAGTCAGGACAGCCCCTAAGGTGTCCTGAGCTGAAGTGACTCTAACTTTTAGAAATCCTCCATCTTGCAGATGGAGGATTCCCCCAATAGGGATAGGAATGTGACCCCCTCCCCTTGGGAGGAGGCACAAAGAGGGTTTACCCACCCTCAGGGCTAGTAGCCATTGGCTACTAACCCCCCAGACCTAAACACGCCCTTAAATTTAGTATTTAAGGGCTCCCCTGAACCTAAGAATTTAGATTCCTGAAACTACAAGAAGAAGAGGACTGCTGAGCTGAAAAACCCCTGCAGAAGAAGAACAGAAGACACCAACTACTTTGGCCCCAGTCCTACCGGCCTGTCTCCTGCCTTCCAAAGAAACCTGCTCCAGCGACGCTTTCCAAAGGACCAGCGACCTCTGAATCCTCAGAGGACTGCCCTGCTTCAAGAAAGACAAGAAACTCCAGTGGACAGCGGCCCTGCTCCAAAAAGACTGCAACTTTCTTTCAAAGGAGCAGATTTAAAGACCCCTGCAACTCCCCGCAAGAAGCGTGAGACTTGCAACACTGCACCCGGCGACCCCGACTCGACTGGTGGAGAACCAACACCTCAGGGAGGACCCTCCGGCGACTCCGAGACTGTGAGTAACCAAAGTTGTTCCCCCTGAGCCCCCACAGCGACGCCTGCAGAGGGAATCCCCAGGCTCCCCCTTGACCGCGACTGCCTGACTCTGAAATCCCGACGGCTGGAAAAGACCCTGCACCCGCAGCCTCCAGCACCTGAAGGAACGGAACTTCAGTGCAGGAGTGACCCCCACGAGGCCCTCTTCTGTGTCCAGGTGGTGGCTACCCCGAGGAGCCCCCCCCCTTGCCTGCCTGCACCGCTGAAGAGATCCCTTGGTCTCTCATTGAAAACCATTGAAAACCCGACGCGTGTTTGCACACTGCACCCGGCCGCCCCCGCGCTGCTGAGGGTGTACTTTCTGTGTGGACTTGTGTCCCCCCTGGTGCCCTACAAAACCCCCCTGGTCTGCCCTCCGAAGACGCGGGTACTTACCTGCTGGCAGACTGGAACCGGGGCACCCCCTTCTCTCCATTGAAGCCTATGCGTTTTGGGCACCACTTTGAACTCTGCACCTGACCGGCCCTGTGCTGCTGGTGTGGTAACTTTGGGGCTGCTCTGAACCCCCAAAGGTGGGCTACCTTGGACCCAAACCTGAGACTTGTAAGTGATTTACTTACCTGCTAAAACTAACAATAACTTACCTCCCCCAGGAACTGTGAAAATTGCACTGTGTCCACTTTTAAAACACCTATTTGTGTTTTATGTGAAAAGTATATATGCTACTGTAATTATTCAAAGTTCCTAAAGTACTTACCTGCAATACCTTTCAAATGAGATATTACATGTAGAATTTGAACCTGTGGTTCTTAAAATAAACTAAGAAAAGATATTTTTCTATAACAAAACCTATTGGCTTGATTTGTCTCTGAGTGTGTGTTCCTCATTTATTGCCTGTGTGTATGTACAACAAATGCTTAACACTACTCCTTTGATAAGCCTACTGCTCGACCACACTACCACAAAATAGAGCATTAGTATTATCTCTTTTTGCCACTATCTTACCTCTAAGGGGAACCCTTGGACTCTGTGCATACTATTCCTTACTTTGAAATAGTGCATACAGAGCCAACTTCCTAAAGCATTGCTGCCCTGTGCCTCAGCTCTCTTGTGGCAGTGCTGCCCCTGTGCCTCAGCTCTCTTGTGGCATTGCTGCCCTGTGCCTCAGCTCTCTTGTGGCATTACTGCCCTGTGCCTCAGCTCTCTTGTGGCATTACTGCCCTGTCTCTCTTCTCTCTTGTGGCAGTGCTGCCCTGTCCTCTCTTGTGGCAGTGCTGCCCTGTGCCTCTGCCCTCTTGTGGCAGTGCTGCCCTGTGCCTCTGCCCTCTTGTGGCATTGGTGCCCTGTGCCTCAGCTCTCTACTGGCAGTGCTGCCCTGTGCCTCTGCTCTCTACTGGCAGTGCTGCCCTGTGCCTATGCTCTCTTCCTGCAGTGCTGCCCTGTGCCTCTCCTCTCTTGCTGCAGTGCTGCCCTGTGCCTCTGCTCTCTTGCTGCAGTGCTGCCCTGTACCTCTGCTCTCTTGTGGCAGTGCTGCCCTATGTCTCTTCTCTCTTGTGGCACTGCTGCCCTGTGCCTCTGCTCTCTTGTGGCAGTGCTGCCCTATGTCTCTTCTCTCTTGTGGCACTGCTGCCCTATGCCTCTGCTCTCTTGTGGCAGTGCTGCCCTGTGCCTCTGCCCTCTTGTGGCATTGGTGCCCTGTGCCTCAGCTCTCTACTGGCAGTGCTGCCCTGTGCCTCTGCTCTCTTCCTGCAGTGCTGCCCTGTGCCTCTGCTCTCTTCCTGCAGTGCTGCCCTGTGCCTCTGCTCTCTTGCTGCAGTGCTGCCCTGTGCCTCTGCTCTCTTGCTGCAGTGCTGCCCTGTGCCTCTGCTCTCTTGCTGCAGTGCTGCCCTGTGCCTCTGCTCTCTTGTGGCAGTGCTGCCCTATGTCTCTTCTCTCTTGTGGCACTGCTGCCCTGTGCCTCTGCTCTCTTGTGGCAGTGCTGCCCTGTGCCTCTGCCCTCTTGTGGCATTGGTGCCCTGTGCCTCAGCTCTCTACTGGCAGTGCTGCCCTGTGCCTCTGCTCTCTACTGGCAGTGCTGCCCTGTGCCTCTGCTCTCTACTGGCAGTGCTGCCCTGTGCCTCAGCTCTCTTGTGGCAGTGCTGCCCTGTGCCTCAGCTCTCTTGTGGCAGTGCTGCCCTGTGTCTCTACACTCAAGTGGCAGTGCTGCCCTGTGCCTGTGCTCTCTTGTGGCAGTGCTGCCCTGTGCTCTCTTGTGGCAGTGCTGCCCTGTGCTCTCTTGTGGCAGTGCTGCCCTGTGCCTCAGCTCTCTTGTGGCATTGCTGCCCTGTGCCTCAGCTCTCTTGTGGCATTGCTGCCCTGTGCCTCAGCTCTCTTGTGGCATTGCTGCCCTGTGCCTCAGCTCTCTTGTGGCATTGCTGCCCTGTGCCTCAGCTCTCTTGTGGCATTGCTGCCCTGTGCCTCAGCTCTCTTGTGGCATTGCTGCCCTGTGCCTCAGCTCTCTTGTGGCATTGCTGCCCTGTGCCTCAGCTCTCTTGTGGCAGTGCTGCCCTGTGCCTCAGCTCTCTTGTGGCAGTGCTGCCCTGTGCCTCAGCTCTCTTGTGGCAGTGCTGCCCTGTGCCTCAGCTCTCTTGTGGCAGTGCTGCCCTGTGCCTCAGCTCTCTTGTGGCAGTGCTGCCCTTTGCCTCAGCTCTCTTGTGGCAGTGCTGCCCCGTGCCTCTTCTCCCTTGTGGCAGTGCTGCCCTGTGCCTCTGCTCTCTTGTGGCAGTGCTGCCCTGTACCCCAGCTCTCTTGTGGCAGTGCTGCCTTGTGCCTCTTTTCTCTTGTGGCAGTGCTGCCCTGTCCTCTCTTGTGGCAGTGCTGCCCTGTGCCTCTGCCCTCTTGTGGCATTGGTGCCCTGTGCCTCAGCTCTCTACTGGCAGTGCTGCCCTGTGCCTCTGCTCTCTACTGGCAGTGCTGCCCTCTGCCTCTGCTCTCTTGCTGCAGTGCTGCCCTGTGCCTCTGCTCTCTTGCTGCAGTGCTGCCCTGTGCCTCTGCTCTCTTGCTGCAGTGCTGCCCTGCGCCTCTGCTCTCTTGTGGCAGTGCTGCCCTATCTCTTCTCTCTTGTGGCACTGCTGCCCTGTGCCTCTGCTCTCTTGTGGCACTGCTGCCCTGTGCCTCTGCTCTCTTGTGGCACTGCTGCCCTGTGCCTTTGCCCTCTTGTGGCATTGGTGCCCTGTGCCTCAGCTCTCTTGTGGCAGTGCTGCCCTGTGCCTCAGCTCTCTACTGGCAGTGCTGCCCTGTGCCTCAGCTCTCTAGTGGCAGTGCTGCCCTGTGCCTCTGCTCTCTACTGGCAGTGCTGCCCTGTGTCTCTACACTCAAGTGGCAGTGCTGCCCTGTGCCTGTGCTCTCTGGTGGCAGTGCTCCTCTGTGCTCTCTTGTGGCAGTGCTGCCCTGTGCTCTCTTGTGGCAGTGCTGCCCTGTGCTCTCTTGTGGCAGTGCTGCCCTGTGCTCTCTTGTGGCAGTGCTGCCCTGTGCTCTCTTGTGGCAGTGCTGCCCTGTGCCTCAGCTCTCTTGTGGCAGTGCTGCCCTGTGCCTCAGCTCTCTTGTGGCATTGCTGCCCTGTGCCTCAGCTCTCTTGTGGCAGTGCTGCCCTGTGCTCTCTTGTGGCAGTGCTGCCCTGTGCTCTCTTGTGGCAGTGCTGCCCTGTGCCTCAGCTCTCTTGTGGCATTGCTGCCCTGTGCCTCAGCTCTCTTGTGGCATTGCTGCCCTGTGCCTCAGCTCTCTTGTGGCATTGCTGCCCTGTGCCTCAGCTCTCTTGTGGCATTGCTGCCCTGTGCCTCAGCTCTCTTGTGGCATTGCTGCCCTGTGCCTCAGCTCTCTTGTGGCATTGCTGCCCTGTGCCTCAGCTCTCTTGTGGCATTGCTGCCCTGTGCCTCAGCTCTCTTGTGGCAGTGCTGCCCTGTGCCTCAGCTCTCTTGTGGCAGTGCTGCCCTGTGCCTCAGCTCTCTTGTGGCAGTGCTGCCCTGTGCCTCAGCTCTCTTGTGGCAGTGCTGCCCTGTGCCTCAGCTCTCTTGTGGCAGTGCTGCCCTTTGCCTCAGCTCTCTTGTGGCAGTGCTGCCCCGTGCCTCTTCTCCCTTGTGGCAGTGCTGCCCTGTGCCCCAGCTCTCTTGTGGCAGTGCTGCCTTGTGCCTCTTTTCTCTTGTGGCAGTGCTGCCCTGTCCTCTCTTGTGGCAGTGCTGCCCTGTGCCTCTGCCCTCTTGTGGCATTGGTGCCCTGTGCCTCAGCTCTCTACTGGCAGTGCTGCCCTGTGCCTCTGCTCTCTACTGGCAGTGCTGCCCTCTGCCTCTGCTCTCTTGCTGCAGTGCTGCCCTGTGCCTCTGCTCTCTTGCTGCAGTGCTGCCCTGCGCCTCTGCTCTCTTGTGGCAGTGCTGCCCTATGTCTCTTCTCTCTTGTGGCACTGCTGCCCTGTGCCTCTGCTCTCTTGTGGCACTGCTGCCCTGTGCCTTTGCCCTCTTGTGGCATTGGTGCCCTGTGCCTCAGCTCTCTTGTGGCAGTGCTGCCCTGTGCCTCAGCTCTCTACTGGCAGTGCTGCCCTGTGCCTCAGCTCTCTAGTGGCAGTGCTGCCCTGTGCCTCTGCTCTCTACTGGCAGTGCTGCCCTGTGCCTCAGCTCTCTTGTGGCAGTGCTGCCCTGTGTCTCTACACTCAAGTGGCAGTGCTGCCCTGTGCCTGTGCTCTCTGGTGGCAGTGCTCCTCTGTGCTCTCTTGTGGCAGTGCTGCCCTGTGCTCTCTTGTGGCAGTGCTGCCCTGTGCTCTCTTGTGGCAGTGCTGCCCTGTGCCTCAGCTCTCTTGTGGCAGTGCTGCCCTGTGCCTCAGCTCTCTTGTGGCATTGCTGCCCTGTGCCTCAGCTCTCTTGTGGCATTGCTGCCCTGTGCCTCAGCTCTCTTGTGGCAGTGCTGCCCTGTGCCTCAGCTCTCTTGTGGCATTGCTGCCCTGTGCCTCAGCTCTCTTGTGGCAGTGCTGCCCTGTGCCTCAGCTCTCTTGTGGAAGTGCTGCCCTGTGCCTCAGCTCTCTTGTGGCAGTGCTGCCCTGTGCCTCAGCTCTCTTGTGGCAGTGCTGCCCTGTGCCTCAGCTCTCTTGTGGCAGTGCTGCCCTGTGCCTCAGCTCTCTTGTGGCAGTGCTGCCCTGTGCCTCAGCTCTCTTGTGGCAGTGCTGCCCTGTGCCTCAGCTCTCTTGTGGCAGTGCTGCCCTTTGCCTCTTCTCCCTTGTGGCAGTGCTGCCCTGTGCCTCTTCTCCCTTGTGGCAGTGCTGCCCTGTGCCTCTGCTCTCTTGTGGCAGTGCTGCCCTGTGCCTCTGCTCTCTTGTGGCAGTGCTGCCCTGTGCCTCAGCTCTCTTGTGGCAGTGCTGCCCTGTGCCCCAGCTCTCTTGTGGCAGTGCTGCCCTGTGCCTCAGCTCTCTTGTGGCAGTGCTGCCCTGTGCCTCAGCTCTCTTGTGGCAATGCTGCCCTGTGCCTCAGCTCTCTTGTGGCAGTGCTGCCCTGTGCCTCTGCCCTCTTGTGGCATTGGTGCCCTGTGCCTTTTCTCTCTTGTGGCATTGCTTCCCTGTCCCTCTGCTCTCTTGTGGCATTGCTGCCCTGTCCCTCTGCTCTCTTGTGGCATTGCTGCCCTGTGCCTCTGCTCTCTACTGGCAGTGCTGCCCTGTGCCTCTTCTCTCTTGTGGCATTGCTGCCCTGTGCCTTTTCTCTCTTGTGGCATTGCTTCCCTGTCCCTCTGCTCTCTTGTGGCATTGCTGCCCTGTGCCTTTTCTCTCTTGTGGCACTGCTCCCCTGTGCCTCTGCTCTCTTGTGGCAGTGCTGCCCTGTGCCTCTGCCCTCTTGTGGCAGTGCTGCCCTGTGCCTCTTCTCTCTTGTGGCGGTGCTGCCCTGTGCCTCTTCTCTCTTGTGGCGGTGCTGCCCTGTGCCTCTTCTCTCTTGTGGCAGTGCTGCCCTGTGCCTCAGCTCTCCTGTGGCGGTGCTGCCCTGTCTCTCTTCTCTCTTGTGGCGGTGCTGCCCTGTGCCTCTTCTCTCTTGTGGCAGTGCTGCCCTGTGCCTCAGCTCTCTTGTGGCAGTGCTGCCCTGTGCCTCAGCTCTCTTGTGGCATTACTGCCCTGTGCCTCTGCTCTCTTGTGGCAGTGCTGCCCCTGTGCCTCTTCTCTCTTGTGGCAGGGCTGCCCTGTCTCTCTTCTCTCTTGTGGCAGTGCTGCCCTGTGCCTCTGCCCTCTTGTGGCAGTGCTGCCCTGTGCCTCTGCCCTCTTGTGGCAGTGCTGCCCTGTGCCTCTGCCCTCTTGTGGCAGTGCTGCCCTGTGCCTCAGGTCTCTAGTGGCAGTGCTGCCCTGTGCCTCTGCTCTCTGGTGGCATTGCTGCCCTGTGCTTTTTCTCTCGTGGCATTGCTGCCCTGTGCCTCTGCTCTCTTGCTGCAGTGCTGCCCTGTACCTCTGCTCTCTTGTGGCAGTGCTGCCCTGTGCCTCTGCCCTCTTGTGGCAGTGCTGCCCTGTGCCTCAGGTCTCTAGTGGCAGTGCTGCCCTGTGCCTCTGCTCTCTTCCTGCAGTGCTGCCCTGTGCCTCTCCTCTCTTGCTGCAGTGCTGCCCTGTGCCTCTGCTCTCTTGCTGCAGTGCTGCCCTGTACCTCTGCTCTCTTGTGGCAGTGCTGCCCTATGTCTCTTCTCTCTTGTGGCACTGCTGCCCTGTGCCTCTGCTCTCTTGTGGCAGTGCTGCCCTATGTCTCTTCTCTCTTGTGGCACTGCTGCCCTATGCCTCTGCTCTCTTGTGGCAGTGCTGCCCTGTGCCTCTGCCCTCTTGTGGCATTGGTGCCCTGTGCCTCAGCTCTCTACTGGCAGTGCTGCCCTGTGCCTCTGCTCTCTTCCTGCAGTGCTGCCCTGTGCCTCTGCTCTCTTCCTGCAGTGCTGCCCTGTGCCTCTGCTCTCTTGCTGCAGTGCTGCCCTGTGCCTCTGCTCTCTTGCTGCAGTGCTGCCCTGTGCCTCTGCTCTCTTGTGGCAGTGCTGCCCTATGTCTCTTCTCTCTTGTGGCACTGCTGCCCTGTGCCTCTGCTCTCTTGTGGCAGTGCTGCCCTGTGCCTCTGCCCTCTTGTGGCATTGGTGCCCTGTGCCTCAGCTCTCTACTGGCAGTGCTGCCCTGTGCCTCTGCTCTCTACTGGCAGTGCTGCCCTGTGCCTCTGCTCTCTACTGGCAGTGCTGCCCTGTGCCTCAGCTCTCTTGTGGCAGTGCTGCCCTGTGCCTCAGCTCTCTTGTGGCAGTGCTGCCCTGTGTCTCTACACTCAAGTGGCAGTGCTGCCCTGTGCCTGTGCTCTCTTGTGGCAGTGCTGCCCTGTGCTCTCTTGTGGCAGTGCTGCCCTGTGCTCTCTTGTGGCAGTGCTGCCCTGTGCCTCAGCTCTCTTGTGGCATTGCTGCCCTGTGCCTCAGCTCTCTTGTGGCATTGCTGCCCTGTGCCTCAGCTCTCTTGTGGCATTGCTGCCCTGTGCCTCAGCTCTCTTGTGGCATTGCTGCCCTGTGCCTCAGCTCTCTTGTGGCATTGCTGCCCTGTGCCTCAGCTCTCTTGTGGCATTGCTGCCCTGTGCCTCAGCTCTCTTGTGGCATTGCTGCCCTGTGCCTCAGCTCTCTTGTGGCAGTGCTGCCCTGTGCCTCAGCTCTCTTGTGGCAGTGCTGCCCTGTGCCTCAGCTCTCTTGTGGCAGTGCTGCCCTGTGCCTCAGCTCTCTTGTGGCAGTGCTGCCCTGTGCCTCAGCTCTCTTGTGGCAGTGCTGCCCTTTGCCTCAGCTCTCTTGTGGCAGTGCTGCCCCGTGCCTCTTCTCCCTTGTGGCAGTGCTGCCCTGTGCCTCTGCTCTCTTGTGGCAGTGCTGCCCTGTGCCCCAGCTCTCTTGTGGCAGTGCTGCCTTGTGCCTCTTTTCTCTTGTGGCAGTGCTGCCCTGTCCTCTCTTGTGGCAGTGCTGCCCTGTGCCTCTGCCCTCTTGTGGCATTGGTGCCCTGTGCCTCAGCTCTCTACTGGCAGTGCTGCCCTGTGCCTCTGCTCTCTACTGGCAGTGCTGCCCTCTGCCTCTGCTCTCTTGCTGCAGTGCTGCCCTGTGCCTCTGCTCTCTTGCTGCAGTGCTGCCCTGTGCCTCTGCTCTCTTGCTGCAGTGCTGCCCTGCGCCTCTGCTCTCTTGTGGCAGTGCTGCCCTATCTCTTCTCTCTTGTGGCACTGCTGCCCTGTGCCTCTGCTCTCTTGTGGCACTGCTGCCCTGTGCCTTTGCCCTCTTGTGGCATTGGTGCCCTGTGCCTCAGCTCTCTTGTGGCAGTGCTGCCCTGTGCCTCAGCTCTCTACTGGCAGTGCTGCCCTGTGCCTCAGCTCTCTAGTGGCAGTGCTGCCCTGTGCCTCTGCTCTCTACTGGCAGTGCTGCCCTGTGCCTCAGCTCTCTTGTGGCAGTGCTGCCCTGTGTCTCTACACTCAAGTGGCAGTGCTGCCCTGTGCCTGTGCTCTCTGGTGGCAGTGCTCCTCTGTGCTCTCTTGTGGCAGTGCTGCCCTGTGCTCTCTTGTGGCAGTGCTGCCCTGTGCTCTCTTGTGGCAGTGCTGCCCTGTGCCTCAGCTCTCTTGTGGCAGTGCTGGCCTGTGCCTCAGCTCTCTTGTGGCATTGCTGCCCTGTGCCTCAGCTCTCTTGTGGCAGTGCTGCCCTGTGCTCTCTTGTGGCAGTGCTGCCCTGTGCTCTCTTGTGGCAGTGCTGCCCTGTGCCTCAGCTCTCTTGTGGCATTGCTGCCCTGTGCCTCAGCTCTCTTGTGGCATTGCTGCCCTGTGCCTCAGCTCTCTTGTGGCATTGCTGCCCTGTGCCTCAGCTCTCTTGTGGCATTGCTGCCCTGTGCCTCAGCTCTCTTGTGGCATTGCTGCCCTGTGCCTCAGCTCTCTTGTGGCATTGCTGCCCTGTGCCTCAGCTCTCTTGTGGCATTGCTGCCCTGTGCCTCAGCTCTCTTGTGGCAGTGCTGCCCTGTGCCTCAGCTCTCTTGTGGCAGTGCTGCCCTGTGCCTCAGCTCTCTTGTGGCAGTGCTGCCCTGTGCCTCAGCTCTCTTGTGGCAGTGCTGCCCTGTGCCTCAGCTCTCTTGTGGCAGTGCTGCCCTTTGCCTCAGCTCTCTTGTGGCAGTGCTGCCCCGTGCCTCTTCTCCCTTGTGGCAGTGCTGCCCTGTGCCCCAGCTCTCTTGTGGCAGTGCTGCCTTGTGCCTCTTTTCTCTTGTGGCAGTGCTGCCCTGTCCTCTCTTGTGGCAGTGCTGCCCTGTGCCTCTGCCCTCTTGTGGCATTGGTGCCCTGTGCCTCAGCTCTCTACTGGCAGTGCTGCCCTGTGCCTCTGCTCTCTACTGGCAGTGCTGCCCTCTGCCTCTGCTCTCTTGCTGCAGTGCTGCCCTGTGCCTCTGCTCTCTTGCTGCAGTGCTGCCCTGTGCCTCTGCTCTCTTGCTGCAGTGCTGCCCTGCGCCTCTGCTCTCTTGTGGCAGTGCTGCCCTATGTCTCTTCTCTCTTGTGGCACTGCTGCCCTGTGCCTCTGCTCTCTTGTGGCACTGCTGCCCTGTGCCTTTGCCCTCTTGTGGCATTGGTGCCCTGTGCCTCAGCTCTCTTGTGGCAGTGCTGCCCTGTGCCTCAGCTCTCTACTGGCAGTGCTGCCCTGTGCCTCAGCTCTCTAGTGGCAGTGCTGCCCTGTGCCTCTGCTCTCTACTGGCAGTGCTGCCCTGTGCCTCAGCTCTCTTGTGGCAGTGCTGCCCTGTGTCTCTACACTCAAGTGGCAGTGCTGCCCTGTGCCTGTGCTCTCTGGTGGCAGTGCTCCTCTGTGCTCTCTTGTGGCAGTGCTGCCCTGTGCTCTCTTGTGGCAGTGCTGCCCTGTGCTCTCTTGTGGCAGTGCTGCCCTGTGCCTCAGCTCTCTTGTGGCAGTGCTGCCCTGTGCCTCAGCTCTCTTGTGGCATTGCTGCCCTGTGCCTCAGCTCTCTTGTGGCATTGCTGCCCTGTGCCTCAGCTCTCTTGTGGCAGTGCTGCCCTGTGCCTCAGCTCTCTTGTGGCATTGCTGCCCTGTGCCTCAGCTCTCTTGTGGCAGTGCTGCCCTGTGCCTCAGCTCTCTTGTGGAAGTGCTGCCCTGTGCCTCAGCTCTCTTGTGGCAGTGCTGCCCTGTGCCTCAGCTCTCTTGTGGCAGTGCTGCCCTGTGCCTCAGCTCTCTTGTGGCAGTGCTGCCCTGTGCCTCAGCTCTCTTGTGGCAGTGCTGCCCTGTGCCTCAGCTCTCTTGTGGCAGTGCTGCCCTGTGCCTCAGCTCTCTTGTGGCAGTGCTGCCCTTTGCCTCTTCTCCCTTGTGGCAGTGCTGCCCTGTGCCTCTTCTCCCTTGTGGCAGTGCTGCCCTGTGCCTCTGCTCTCTTGTGGCAGTGCTGCCCTGTGCCTCTGCTCTCTTGTGGCAGTGCTGCCCTGTGCCCCAGCTCTCTTGTGGCAGTGCTGCCCTGTGCCTCAGCTCTCTTGTGGCAGTGCTGCCCTGTGCCCCAGCTCTCTTGTGGCAGTGCTGCCCTGTGCCTCAGCTCTCTTGTGGCAATGCTGCCCTGTGCCTCAGCTCTCTTGTGGCAGTGCTGCCCTGTGCCTCTGCCCTCTTGTGGCATTGGTGCCCTGTGCCTTTTCTCTCTTGTGGCATTGCTTCCCTGTCCCTCTGCTCTCTTGTGGCATTGCTGCCCTGTCCCTCTGCTCTCTTGTGGCATTGCTGCCCTGTGCCTCTGCTCTCTACTGGCAGTGCTGCCCTGTGCCTCTTCTCTCTTGTGGCATTGCTGCCCTGTGCCTTTTCTCTCTTGTGGCATTGCTTCCCTGTCCCTCTGCTCTCTTGTGGCATTGCTGCCCTGTGCCTTTTCTCTCTTGTGGCACTGCTCCCCTGTGCCTCTGCTCTCTTGTGGCAGTGCTGCCCTGTGCCTCTGCCCTCTTGTGGCAGTGCTGCCCTGTGCCTCTTCTCTCTTGTGGCGGTGCTGCCCTGTGCCTCTTCTCTCTTGTGGCGGTGCTGCCCTGTGCCTCTTCTCTCTTGTGGCAGTGCTGCCCTGTGCCTCAGCTCTCCTGTGGCGGTGCTGCCCTGTCTCTCTTCTCTCTTGTGGCGGTGCTGCCCTGTGCCTCTTCTCTCTTGTGGCAGTGCTGCCCTGTGCCTCAGCTCTCTTGTGGCAGTGCTGCCCTGTGCCTCAGCTCTCTTGTGGCATTACTGCCCTGTGCCTCTGCTCTCTTGTGGCAGTGCTGCCCCTGTGCCTCTTCTCTCTTGTGGCAGGGCTGCCCTGTCTCTCTTCTCTCTTGTGGCAGTGCTGCCCTGTGCCTCTGCCCTCTTGTGGCAGTGCTGCCCTGTGCCTCTGCCCTCTTGTGGCAGTGCTGCCCTGTGCCTCTGCCCTCTTGTGGCAGTGCTGCCCTGTGCCTCAGGTCTCTAGTGGCAGTGCTGCCCTGTGCCTCTGCTCTCTGGTGGCATTGCTGCCCTGTGCTTTTTCTCTCGTGGCATTGCTGCCCTGTGCCTTTTCTCTCTTGTGGCATTGCTGCCCTGTCCTTCTGCTCTCTTGTGGCATTGCTGCCCTGTGCCTCTTCTCTCTTGTGGCACTGCTCCCCTGTGCCTCTGCTCTCTTGTGGCAGTGCTGCCCTGTGCCTCTGCTCTCTTGTGGCAGTGCTGCCCTGTGCCTCTCCCCTCTTGTGGCAGTGCTGCCCTGTGCCTCTCCCCTCTTGTGGCAGTGCTGCCCTGTGCCTCTGCTCTCTTGTGGCGGTGCTGCCCTGTGCCTCTTCTCTCTTGTGGCGGTGCTGCCCTGTGCCTCTTCTCTCTTGCGGCGGTGCTGCCCTGTGCCTCTGCTCTCTTGTGGCAGTGCTGCCCTGTGTCTCTTCTCTCTTATGGCAGTGCTGCCCTATGTCTCTTCTCTCTTGTGGCGGTGCTGCCCTGTGCCTCAGCTCTTGTGGCTTTGCTGCCCTGTGCCTCAGCTCTCTTGTGACAGTGCTGCCCTGTGCCTCAGCTCTCACGTGGCAGTGCTGCCCTGTGCCTCAGCTCTCTTGTGGCATTACTGCCCTGTGCCTCTGCTCTCTTGTGGCAGTGCTGCCCTGTGCCTCTGCCCTCTTGTGGCAGTGCTGCCCTGTGCCTCTTCTCTCTTGTGGCGGTGCTGCCCTGTGCCTCTGCTCTCTTGCTGCAGTGCTGCCCTGTGCCTCTGCTCTCTTGCTGCAGTGCTGCCCTGTGCCTCAGCTCTCCTGTGGCGGTGCTGCCCTGTCTCTCTTCTCTCTTGTGGCGGTGCTGCCCTGTGCCTCTTCTCTCTTGTGGCAGTGCTGCCCTGTGCCTCTTCTCTCTTGTGGCAGTGCTGCCCTGTGCCGCTGCCCTGTGCCTCTGCCCTCTTGTGGCAGTGCTGCCCTGTGCCTCTGCCCTCTTGTGGCAGTGCTGCCCTGTGCCTCTGCCCTCTTGTGGCAGTGCTGCCCTGTGCCTCTGCCCTCTTGTGGCAGTGCTGCCCTGTGCCTCTGCCCTCTTGTGGCAGTGCTGCCCTGTGCCTCTGCCCTCTTGTGGCAGTGCTGCCCTGTGCCTCTGCTCTCTTGTGGCAGTGCTGCCCTGTGCCTCAGCTCTCTTGTGGCAGTGCTGCCCTGTGCCTCAGCTCTCTTGTGGCAGTGCTGCCCTGTGCCTCAGCTCTCTTGTGGCAGTGCTGCCCTGTGCCTCAGCTCTCTTGTGGCAGTGCTGCCCTGTGCCTCAGCTCTCTTGTGGCAGTGCTGCCCTGTGCCTCAGCTCTCTTGTGGCAGTGCTGCCCTGTGCCTCTGCCCTCTTGTGGCATTGGTGCCCTGTGCCTCTTCTCTCTTGTGGCATTGCTGCCCTGTGCCTCAGCTCTCTTGTGGCATTGCTGCCCTGTGCCTCAGCTCTCTTGTGGCATTGCTGCCCTGTGCCTCAGCTCTCTTGTGGCATTGCTGCCCTGTGCCTCAGCTCTCTTGTGGCATTGCTGCCCTGTGCCTCAGCTCTCTTGTGGCATTGCTGCCCTGTGCCTCAGCTCTCTTGTGGCATTGCTGCCCTGTGCCTCAGCTCTCTTGTGGCAGTGCTGCCCTGTGCCTCAGCTCTCTTGTGGCAGTGCTGCCCTGTGCCTCAGCTCTCTTGTGGCAGTGCTGCCCTTTGCCTCAGCTCTCTTGTGGCAGTGCTGCCCTGTGCCTCTTCTCCCTTGTGGCAGTGCTGCCCTGTGCCTCTGCTCTCTTGTGGCAGTGCTGCCCTGTGCCTCTGCTCTCTTGTGGCAGTGCTGCCCTGTGCCTCTGCTCTCTTGTGGCAGTGCTGCCCTGTGCCTCAGCTCTCTTGTGGCAGTGCTGCCCTGTGCCCCAGCTCTCTTGTGGCAGTGCTGCCTTGTGCCTCTTTTCTCTTGTGGCAGTGCTGCCCTGTCCTCTCTTGTGGCAGTGCTGCCCTGTGCCTCTGCCCTCTTGTGGCATTGGTGCCCTGTGCCTCAGCTCTCTACTGGCAGTGCTGCCCTGTGCCTCTGCTCTCTACTGGCAGTGCTGCCCTGTGCCTCTGCTCTCTTGCTGCAGTGCTGCCCTGTGCCTCTGCTCTCTTGCTGCAGTGCTGCCCTGTGCCTCTGCTCTCTTGCTGCAGTGCTGCCCTGTGCCTCTGCTCTCTTGCTGCAGTGCTGCCCTGTGCCTCTGCTCTCTTGTGGCAGTGCTGCCCTATGTCTCTTCTCTCTTGTGGCACTGCTGCCCTGTGCCTCTGCTCTCTTGTGGCACTGCTGCCCTGTGCCTTTGCCCTCTTGTGGCATTGGTGCCCTGTGCCTCAGCTCTCTTGTGGCAGTGCTGCCCTGTGCCTCAGCTCTCTACTGGCAGTGCTGCCCTGTGCCTCAGCTCTCTAGTGGCAGTGCTGCCCTGTGCCTCTGCTCTCTACTGGCAGTGCTGCCCTGTGCCTCAGCTCTCTAGTGGCAGTGCTGCCCTGTGCCTCTGCTCTCTACTGGCAGTGCTGCCCTGTGCCTCAGCTCTCTTGTGGCAGTGCTGCCCTGTGTCTCTACACTCAAGTGGCGGTGCTGCCCTGTGCCTGTGCTCTCTGGTGGCAGTGCTCCTCTGTGCTCTCTTGTGCCAGTGCTGCCCTGTGCTCTCTTGTGGCAGTGCTGCCCTGTGCCTCAGCTCTCTTGTGGCAGTGCTGCCCTGTGCCTCAGCTCTCTTGTGGCATTGCTGCCCTGTGCCTCAGCTCTCTTGTGGCATTGCTGCCCTGTGCCTCAGCTCTCTTGTGGCAGTGCTGCCCTGTGCCTCAGCTCTCTTGTGGCATTGCTGCCCTGTGCCTCAGCTCTCTTGTGGCATTGCTGCCCTGTGCCTCAGCTCTCTTGTGGAAGTGCTGCCCTGTGCCTCAGCTCTCTTGTGGCAGTGCTGCCCTGTGCCTCAGCTCTCTTGTGGCAGTGCTGCCCTGTGCCTCAGCTCTCTTGTGGCAGTGCTGCCCTGTGCCTCAGCTCTCTTGTGGCAGTGCTGCCCTGTGCCTCAGCTCTCTTGTGGCAGTGCTGCCCTGTGCCTCAGCTCTCTTGTGGCAGTGCTGCCCTTTGCCTCTTCTCCCTTGTGGCAGTGCTGCCCTGTGCCTCTTCTCCCTTGTGGCAGTGCTGCCCTGTGCCTCTGCTCTCTTGTGGCAGTGCTGCCCTGTGCCTCTGCTCTCTTGTGGCAGTGCTGCCCTGTGCCTCAGCTCTCTTGTGGCAGTGCTGCCCTGTGCCCCAGCTCTCTTGTGGCAGTGCTGCCCTGTGCCTCAGCTCTCTTGTGGCAGTGCTGCCCTGTGCCTCAGCTCTCTTGTGGCAATGCTGCCCTGTGCCTCAGCTCTCTTGTGGCAGTGCTGCCCTGTGCCTCTGCCCTCTTGTGGCATTGGTGCCCTGTGCCTCTTCTCTCTTGTGGCATTGCTTCCCTGTCCCTCTGCTCTCTTGTGGCATTGCTTCCCTGTCCCTCTGCTCTCTTGTGGCATTGCTGCCCTGTGCCTCTGCTCTCTACTGGCAGTGCTGCCCTGTGCCTTTTCTCTCTTGTGGCATTGCTTCCCTGTCCCTCTGCTCTCTTGTGGCATTGCTGCCCTGTGCCTTTTCTCTCTTGTGGCACTGCTCCCCTGTGCCTCTGCTCTCTTGTGGCAGTGCTGCCCTGTGCCTCTGCCCTCTTGTGGCAGTGCTGCCCTGTGCCTCTTCTCTCTTGTGGCGGTGCTGCCCTGTGCCTCTTCTCTCTTGTGGCGGTGCTGCCCTGTGCCTCTTCTCTCTTGTGGCAGTGCTGCCCTGTGCCTCAGCTCTCCTGTGGCGGTGCTGCCCTGTCTCTCTTCTCTCTTGTGGCGGTGCTGCCCTGTGCCTCTTCTCTCTTGTGGCAGTGCTGCCCTGTGCCTCAGCTCTCTTGTGGCAGTGCTGCCCTGTGCCTCAGCTCTCTTGTGGCATTACTGCCCTGTGCCTCTGCTCTCTTGTGGCAGTGCTGCCCCTGTGCCTCTTCTCTCTTGTGGCAGGGCTGCCCTGTCTCTCTTCTCTCTTGTGGCAGTGCTGCCCTGTGCCTCTGCCCTCTTGTGGCAGTGCTGCCCTGTGCCTCTGCCCTCTTGTGGCAGTGCTGCCCTGTGCCTCTGCCCTCTTGTGGCAGTGCTGCCCTATGCCTCAGGTCTCTAGTGGCAGTGCTGCCCTGTGCCTCTGCTCTCTGGTGGCATTGCTGCCCTGTGCTTTTTCTCTCGTGGCATTGCTGCCCTGTGCCTTTTCTCTCTTGTGGCATTGCTGCCCTGTCCTTCTGCTCTCTTGTGGCATTGCTGCCCTGTGCCTCTTCTCTCTTGTGGCACTGCTCCCCTGTGCCTCTGCTCTCTTGTGGCAGTGCTGCCCTGTGCCTCTGCTCTCTTGTGGCAGTGCTGCCCTGTGCCTCTCCCCTCTTGTGGCAGTGCTGCCCTGTGCCTCTTCTCTCTTGTGGCGGTGCTGCCCTGTGCCTCTTCTCTCTTGTGGTGGTGCTGCCCTGTGCCTCTTCTCTCTTGTGGCGGTGCTGCCCTGTGCCTCTTCTCTCTTGCGGCGGTGCTGCCCTGTGCCTCTGCTCTCTTGTGGCAGTGCTGCCCTGTGTCTCTTCTCTCTTATGGCAGTGCTGCCCTATGTCTCTTCCCTCTTGTGGCAGTGCTGCCCTGTGCCTCTGCCCTCTTGTGACAGTGCTGCCCTGTGCCTCAGCTCTCTTGTGGCAGTGCTGCCCTGTGCCTCAGCTCTCTTGTGGCAGTGCTGCCCTGTGCCTCAGCTCTCTTGTGGCAGTGCTGCCCTGTGCCTCAGCTCTCTTGTGGCAGTGCTGCCCTGTGCCTCAGCTCTCTTGTGGCAATGCTGCCCTGTGCCTCAGCTCTCTTGTGGCAGTGCTGCCCTGTGCCTCTGCCCTCTTGTGGCATTGGTGCCCTGTGCCTCTTCTCTCTTGTGGCATTGCTGCCCTGTGCCTTTTCTCTCTTGTGGCATTGCTTCCCTGTCCCTCTGCTCTCTTGTGGCATTGCTGCCCTGTGCCTCTGCTCTCTACTGGCAGTGCTGCCCTGTGCCTCTTCTCTCTTGTGGCATTGCTGCCCTGTGCCTTTTCTCTCTTGTGGCATTGCTGCCCTGTGCCTTTTCTATCTTGTGGCACTGCTCCCCTGTGCCTCTTCTCTCTTGTGGCACTGCTCCCCTGTGCCTCTGCCCTCTTGTGGCAGTGCTGCCCTGTGCCTCTGCCCTCTTGTGGCAGTGCTGCCCTGTGCCTCTGCCCTCTTGTGGCAGTGCTGCCCTGTGCCTCTTCTCTCTTGCGGCGGTGCTGCCCTGTGCCTCTTCTCTCTTGCGGCGGTGCTGCCCTGTGCCTCTTCTCTCTTGCGGCGGTGCTGCCCTGTGCCTCTTCTCTCTTGTGGCGGTGCTGCCCTGTGCCTCTTCTCTCTTGTGGCAGTGCTGCCCTGTGCCTCAGCTCTCCTGTGGCAGTGCTGCCCTGTCTCTCTTCTCTCTTGTGGCAGTGCTGCCCTGTGCCTCTTCTCTCTTGTGGCAGTGCTGCCCTGTGCCTCAGCTCTCTTGTGGCAGTGCTGCCCTGTGCCTCAGCTCTCTTGTGGCATAACTGCCCTGTGCCTCTGCTCTCTTGTGGCAGTGCTGCCCCTGTGCCTCTTCTCTCTTGTGGCAGTGCTGCCCTGTGCCTCTGCCCTCTTGTGGCAGTGCTGCCCTGTGCCTCTGCCCTCTTGTGGCAGTGCTGCCCTGTGCCTCTGCCCTCTTGTGGCAGTGCTGCCCTGTGCCTCTGCCCTCTTGTGGCAGTGCTGCCCTGTGCCTCTGCCCTCTTGTGGCAGTGCTGCCCTGTGCCTCAGGTCTCTTGTGGCACTGCTGCCCTGCGCCTCTGCTCTCTGGTGGCACTGCTGCCCTGTGCCTATGCTCTCTTGTGGCATTGCTGCCCTGTGCCTTTTCTCTCTTGTGGCATTGCTGCCCTGTCCCTCTGCTCTCTTGTGGCATTGCTGCCCTGTGTCTCTTGTGGCACTGCTCCCCTGTGCCTCTTCTCTCTTGTGGCAGTGCTGCCCTGTGCCTCTGCTCTCTTGTAGCAGTGCTGCCCTGTGCCTCTGCCCTCTTGTGGCAGTGCTGCCCTGTGCCTCTGCTCTCTTGTGGCAGTGCTGCCCTGTGCCTCTTCTCTCTTGTGGCGGTGCTGCCCTGTGCCTCTTCTCTCTTATGGCGGTGCTGCCCTGTGCCTCTTCTGTCTTGTGGCACTGCTGCCCTGTGCCTCTTCTCTCTTGTGGCAGTGCTGCCCTGTGCCTCTTCTCTCTTGTGGCAGTGCTGCCCTGTGCCTCTGCCCTCTTGTGGCAGTGCTGCCCTGTGCCTCTTCTCTCTTGTGACATTGCTGCCCTGTCTCTCTTCTCTCTTGTGGCAGTGCTGCACTGTGCCTCTGCCCTCTTGTGGCAGTGCTGCCCTGTGCCTCTGCCCTCTTATGGCAGTGCTGCCCTGTGCCTCTGCCCTCTTGTGGGAGTGCTGCCCTGTGCCTCAGCTCTCCTGTGGCAGTGCTGCCCTGTGCCTTAGCTCTCTTGTGGCAGTGCTGCCCTGTGCCTCTGCTCTCTTGTGGGTGGCAGTGCTGCCCTGTGCCTCTTCTCTCTTGTGGCAGTGCTGCCCTGTGCCTCTGCTCTCTTGTGGCACTGCTGCCCTGTGCCTCTGCTCTCATGTGGCAGTGCTGCCCTATGCCTCTGCTCTCTTGTGGCATTGCTGCCCTGTGCCTCTTCTCTCTTGTGGCCGTGCTGCCCTGTGCCTCAGCTCTCCTGTGGCAGTGCTGCCCTGTGCCTCTGCCCTCTTGTGGCAGTGCTGCCCTGTCGCTCTTTTCTCTTGTGGCAATGCTGCCCTGTCCTCTCTTGTGGCATTGCTGCCCTGTGCCTCAGCTCTCTTGTGGCAGTGCTGCCCTGTGCCTCTTCTCTCTCGTGGCAGTGCTGCCCTGTGCCTCTGCTTTCTTGTGGCAGTGCTGCCCTGTGCTCTCTTGTGGCAGGGCTGCCCTGTGCCTCTTCTCTCTTGTGGCATTGCTGCTCTGTGCCTCTGCCCTCTTGTGGCATTGGTACCCTGTGCCTCGGCTCTCTACTGGCAGTGTCGCCCTGTGTCTCTTCTCTCTTGTGGCAGTGCTGCCCTGTCTCTCTTCTCTCTTGTGGCGGTGCTGCCCTGTGCCTCTTCTCTCTTGTGGCATTGGTGCCCTGTGCCTCTTCTCTCTTGTGGCAGGGCTGCCCTGTGCCTCTTCTCTCTTGTGGCAGTGCTGCCCTGTGCCTCTTCTCTCTTGTGGCAGTGCTGCCCTGTGCCTCTTCTCTCTTGTGGCAGTGCTGCCCTGTGCCTCTTCTCTCTTGTGGCAGTGCTGCCCTGTGCCTCTTCTCTCTTGTGGCAGTGCTGCCCTGTGCCTCTTCTCTCTTGTGGCAGTGCTGCCCTGTGCCTCTTCTCTCTTGTGGCAGTGCTGCCCTGTGCCTCTTCTCTCTTGTTGCAGTGCTGCCCTGTGCCTCAGCTCTCTTGTGGCAGTGCTGCCCTGTGCCTCAGCTCTCTTGTGGCAGTGCTGCCCTGTGCCGCTGCCCTCTTGTGGCAGTGCTGCCCTGTGCCTCTGCCCTCTTGTGGCAGTGCTGCCCTGTGCCTCTTCTCTCTTGTGGCATTGCTGCCCTGTGCCTCTTCTCTCTTGTGGCAGTGCTGCCCTGTGCCTCTGCTCTCTTGTGGCGGTGCTGCCCTGTGCCTCTTCTCTCTTGTGGCAGTGCTGCCCTGTGCCTCTGCTCTCTTGTGGCAGTGCTGCCCTGTGCCTCTTCTCTCTTGTGGCAGTGCTGCCCTGTCTCTCTTCTCTCTTGTGGCAGTGCTGCCCTTGGCCTCTGCTCTCATGTGGCAGTGCTGCCCTATGCCTCTGCTCTCTTGTGGGTGGCAGTGCTGCCCTGTGCCTCAGCTCTCCTGTGGCAGTGCTGCCCTGTGCCTCTTCTCTCTTGTGGCAGTGCTGCGCTGTCTCTCTTCTCTCTTGTGGCAGTGCTGCCCTGTGCCTCTTCTCTCTTTTGGCAGTGCTGCCCTGTGCCTCAGCTCTCTTGTGGCAGTGCTGCCCTGTGCCTCAGCTCTCTTGTGGCATTACTGCCCTGTGCCTCTGCTCTCTTGTGGCAGTGCTACCCCTGTGCCTCTTCTCTCTTGTGACAGGGCTGCCCTGTCTCTCTTCTCTCTTGTGGCAGTGCTGCCCTGTGCCTCTGCCCTCTTGTGGCAGTGCTGCCCTGTGCCTCTGCCCTCTTGTGGCAGTGCTGCCCTGTGCCTCTGCTCTCTTGTGGCAGTGCTGCCCTGTGCCTCTGCCCTCTTGTGGCAGTGCTGCCCTGTGCCTCTGCCCTCTTGTGGCAGTGCTGCCCTGTGCCTCTGCCCTCTTGTGGCAGTGCTGCCCTGTGCCTCTGCCCTCTTGTGGCAGTGCTGCCCTGTGCCTCTGCCCTCTTGTGGCACTGCTGCCCTGCGCCTCTGCTCTCTGGTGGCACTGCTGCCCTGTGCCTCTGCTCTCTTGTGGCTTTGCTGCCCTGTGCCTTTTCTCTCTTGTGGCATTGCTGCCCTGTCCCTCTGCTCTCTTGTGGCATTGCTGCCCTGTGCCTCTTCTCTCTTGTGGCACTGCTCCCCTGTGCCTCTGCTCTCTTGTGGCAGTGCTGCCCTGTGCCTCTGCTCTCTTGTGGCAGTGCTGCCCTGTGCCTCTGCCCTCTTGTGGCGGTGCTGCCCTGTCCTCTCTTGTGGCAGTGCTGTCCTGTGCCTCAGCTCTCCTGTGGCGGTGCTGCCCTGTCTCTCTTCTCTCTTGTGGCGGTGCTGCCCTGTGCCTCTTCTCTCTTGTGGCAGTGCTGCCCTGTGCCTCTTCTCTCTTGTGGCAGTGCTGCCCTGTGCCTCTGCTCTCTTGTGGCAGTGCTGCCCTGTGCCTCAGCTCTCTTGTGGCAATGCTGCCCTGTCCCTCTGCTCTCTTGTGGCAGTGCTGCCCTGTGCCTCAGCTCTCTTGTGGCAATGCTGCCCTGTCCCTCTGCTCTCTTGTGGCAGTGCTGCCCTGTGCCTTTTCTCTCTTGTGGCATTGCTTCCCTGTCCCTCTGCTCTCTTGTGGCAGTGCTGCCCTGTGCCTTTTCTCTCTTGTGGCACTGCTCCCCTGTACCTCTGCTCTCTTGTGGCAGTGCTGCCCTGTGCCTCTGCCCTCTTGTGGCAGTGCTGCCCTGTGCCTCTTCTCTCTTGTGGCGGTGCTGCCCTGTGCCTCTTCTCTCTTGTGGCGGTGCTGCCCTGTGCCTCTTCTCTCTTGTGGCAGTGCTGCCCTGTGCCTCAGCTCTCCTGTGGCGGTGCTGCCCTGTCTCTCTTCTCTCTTGTGGCGGTGCTGCCCTGTGCCTCAGCTCTCTTGTGGCAGTGCTGCTCTGTGCCTCAGCTCTCTTGTGGCATTACTGCCCTGTGCCTCTGCTCTCTTGTGGCAGTGCTGCCCCTGTGCCTCTTCTCTCTTGTGGCAGGGCTGCCCTGTCTCTCTGCCCTCTTGTGGCAGTGCTGCCCTGTGCCTCTGCCCTCTTGTGGCAGTGCTGCCCTGTGCCTCTGCCCTCTTGTGGCAGTGCTGCCCTGTGCCTCTGCCCTCTTGTGGCAGTGCTGCCCTGTGCCTCAGGTCTCTAGTGGCAGTGCTGCCCTGTGCCTCTGCTCTCTGGTGGCATTGCTGCCCTGTGCTTTTTCTCTCGTGGCATTGCTGCCCTGTGCCTTTTCTCTCTTGTGGCATTGCTGCCCTGTCCCTCTGCTCTCTTGTGGCATTGCTGCCCTGTGCCTCTTCTCTCTTGTGGCACTGCTCCCCTGTGCCTCTGCTCTCTTGTGGCAGGGCTGCCCTGTGCCTCTGCTCTCTTGTGGCAGTGCTGCCCTGTGCCTCTCCCCTCTTGTGGCAGTGCTGCCCTGTGCCTCTGCTCTCTTGTGGCGGTGCTGCCCTGTGCCTCTTCTCTCTTGTGGCGGTGCTGCCCTGAGCCTCTTCTCTCTTGTGGCGGTGCTGCCCTGAGCCTCTTCTCTCTTGTGGCGGTGCTGCCCTGTGCCTCTTCTCTCTTGTGGCGGTGCTGCCCTGTGCCTCTTCTCTCTTACGGCGGTGCTGCCCTGTGCCTCTGCTCTCTTGTGGCAGTGCTGCCCTGGGTCTCTTCTCTCTTGTGGCAGTGCTGCCCTATGTCTCTTCTCTCTTGTGGCGGTGCTGCCCTGTGCCTCAGCTCTCTTGTGGCGGTGCTGCCCTGTGCCTCAGCTCTCTTGTGGCATTGCTGCCCTGTGCCTCAGCTCTCTTGTGACAGTGCTGCCCTGTGCCTCAGCTCTCACGTGGCAGTGCTGCCCTGTGCCTCAGCTCTCTTGTGGCATTACTGCCCTGTGCCTCTGCTCTCTTGTGGCAGTGCTGCCCCTGTGCCTCTTCTCTCTTGTGGCAGGGCTGCCCTGTCTCTCTTCTCTCTTGTGGCAGTGCTGCCCTGTGCCTCTGCCCTCTTGTGGCAGTGCTGCCCTGTGCCTCTGCCCTCTTGTGGCAGTTCTGCCCTGTGCCTCTGCCCTCTTGTGGCAGTGCTGCCCTGTGCCTCTGCCCTCTTGTGGCAGTGCTGCCCTGTGCCTCTGCCCTCTTGTGGCAGTGCTGCCCTGTGCCTCTGCCCTCTTGTGGCAGTGCTGCCCTGTGCCTCTGCCCTCTTGTGGCAGTGCTGCCCTGTGCCTCTGCCCTCTTGTGGCAGTGCTGCCCTGTGCCTCTGCCCTCTTGTGGCAGTGCTGCCCTGTGCCTCTGCTCTCTTGTGGCAGTGCTGCCCTGTGCCTCAGCTCTCTTGTGGAGGTGCTGCCCTGTGCCTCAGCTCTCTTGTGGCAGTGCTGCCCTGTGCCTCAGCTCTCTTGTGGCAGTGCTGCCCTGTGCCTCAGCTCTCTTGTGGCAGTGCTGCCCTGTGCCTCAGCTCTCTTGTGGCAGTGCTGCCCTGTGCCTCAGCTCTTTTGTGGCAATGCTGCCCTGTGCCTCAGCTCTCTTGTGGCAGTGCTGCCCTGTGCCTTTTCTCTCTTGTGGCATTGCTTCCCTGTCCCTCTGCTCTCTTGTGGCATTGCTGCCCTGTGCCTCTGCTCTCTACTGGCAGTGCTGCCCTGTGCCTCTTCTCTCTTGTGGCATTGCTGCCCTGTGCCTTTTCTCTCTTGTGGCATTGCTTCCCTGTCCCTCTGCTCTCTTGTGGCATTGCTGCCCTGTGCCTCTGCTCTCTACTGGCAGTGCTGCCCTGTGCCTCTTCTCTCTTGTGGCATTGCTGCCCTGTGCCTTTTATCTCTTGTGGCATTGCTGCCCTGTGCCTTTTCTCTCTTGTGGCATTGCTTCCCTGTCCCTCTGCTCTCTTGTGGCATTGCTGCCCTGTGCCTCTTCTCTCTTGTGGCACTGCTCCCCTGTGCCTCTGCCCTCTTGTGGCAGTGCTGCCCTGTGCCTCTGCCCTCTTGTGGCAGTGCTGCCCTGTGCCTCTCCTCTCTTGTGGCGGTGCTGCCCTGTGCCTCTTCTCTCTTGTGGCGGTGCTGCCCTGTGCCTCTTCTCTCTTGTGGCGGTGCTGCCCTGTGCCTCTTCTCTCTTGTGGCAGTGCTGCCCTGTGCCTCAGCTCTCTTGTGGCAGTGCTGCCCTGTGCCTCAGCTCTCTTGTGGCATAACTGCCCTGTGCCTCAGCTCTCTTGTGGCAGTGCTGCCCCTGTGCCTCTTCTCTCTTGTGGCAGGGCTGCCCTGTCTCTCTTCTCTCTTGTGGCAGTGCTGCCCTGTGCCTCTGCCCTCTTGTGGCAGTGCTGCCCTGTGCCTCTGCCCTCTTGTGGCAGTGCTGCCCTGTGCCTCTGCCCTCTTGTGGCAGTGCTGCCCTGTGCCTCTGCCCTCTTGTGGCAGTGCTGCCCTGTGCCTCTGCCCTCTTGTGGCAGTGCTGCCCTGTGCCTCTGCCCTCTTGTGGCAGTGCTGCCCTGTGCCTCAGGTCTCTTGTGGCACTGCTGCCCTGCGCCTCTGCTCTCTGGTGGCACTGCTGCCCTGTGCCTCTGCTCTCTTGTGGCATTGCTGCCCTGTGCCTTTTCTCTCTTGTGGCATTGCTGCCCTGTCCCTCTGCTCTCTTGTGGCATTGCTGCCCTGTGCCTCTTGTCTCTTGTGGCACTGCTCCCCTGTGCCTCTGCTCTCTTGTGGCAGTGCTGCCCTGTGCCTCTGCTCTCTTGTGGCAGTGCTGCCCTGTGCCTCTGCCCTCTTGTGGCAGTGCTGCCCTGTGCCTCTGCTCTCTTGTGGCAGTGCTGCCCTGTGCCTCTTCTCTCTTGTGGCGGTGCTGCCCTGTGCCTCTTCTCTCTTGTGACAGTGCTGCCCTGTGTCTCTTCTCTCTTGTGGCATTGCTGCCCTGTCTCTCTTCTCTCTTGTGGCAGTGCTGCACTGTGCCTCTGCCCTCTTGTGGCAGTGCTGCCCTGTGCCTCTGCCCTCTTATGGCAGTGCTGCCCTGTGCCTCTGCCCTCTTGTGGGAGTGCTGCCCTGTGCCTCAGCTCTCTACTGGCAGTGCTGCCCTGTGCCTCTGCTCTCATGTGGCAGTGCTGCCCTATGCCTCTGCTCTCTTGTGGGTGGCAGTGCTGCCCTGTGCCTCTTCTCTCTTGTGGCAGTGCTGCCCTGTGCCTCTGCTCTCTTGTGGCAGTGCTGCCCTGTGCCTCTTCTCTCTTGCTGCAGTGCTGCCCTGTGCCTCTGCTCTCTTGTGGCAGTGCTGCCCTGTGCCTCTGCTCTCTTGTGGGTGGCAGTGCTGCCCTGTGCCTCTTCTCTCTTGTGGCACTGCTGCCCTGTGCCTCAGCTCTCCTGTGGCGGTGCTGCCCTGTGCCTCTTCTCTCTTGTGGCAGTGCTGCCCTGTCTCACTTCTCTCTTGTGGCAGTGCTGCCCTGTGCCTCTTCTCTCTTGTGGCATTGGTGCCCTGTGCCTCTTCTCTCTTGTGGCAGGGCTGCCCTGTGCCTCTTCTCTCTTGTGGCAGGGCTGCCCTGTGCCTCTTCTCTCTTGTGGCAGTGCTGCCCTGTGCCTCTTCTCTCTTGTGGCAGTGCTGCCCTGTGCCTCTTCTCTCTTGTTGCAGTGCTGCCCTGTGCCTCTTCTCTCTTGTGGCAGTGCTGCCCTGTGCCTCTTCTCTCTTGTTGCAGTGCTGCCCTGTGCCTCAGCTCTCTTGTGGCAGTGCTGCCCTGTGCCTCAGCTCTCTTGTGGCAGTGCTGCCCTGTCCCTCTGCTCTCTTGTGGCAGTGCTGCCCTGTGCCTCTGCTCTCTTGTGGCAGTGCTGCCCTGTGCCTCTTCTCTCTTGTGGCATTGCTGCCCTGTGCCTCTTCTCTCTTGTGGCAGTGCTGCCCTGTGCCTCTGCTCTCTTGTGGCAGTGCTGCCCTATGCCTCTGCTCTCTTGTGGCAGTGCTGCCCTGTGCCTCAGCTCTCCTGTGGCAGTGCTGCCCTGTCTCTCTTCTCTCTTCTGGCAGTGCTGCCCTGTGCCTCTGCTCTCTTGTGGCAGTGCTGCCCTGTGCCTCTGCTCTCTTGTGGCAGTGCTGCCCTGTGCCTCTGCCCTCTTGTGGCAGTGCTGCCCTGTGCCTCAGCTCTCCTGTGGCAGTGCTGCCCTGTGCCTCTGCCCTCTTGTGGGTGGCAGTGCTGCCCTGTGCCTCTTCTCTCTTGTGGCAGTGCTGCGCTGTCTCTCTTCTCTCTAGTGGCAGTGCTGCCCTGTGCCTCTTCTCTCTTTTGGCAGTGCTGCCCTGTGCCTCAGCTCTCCTGTGGCAGTGCTGCCCTGTGCCTCTTCTCTCTTGTGGCACTGCTCCCCTATGCCTCTGCTCTCTTGTGGGTGGCAGTGCTGCCCTGTGCCTCTTCTCTCTTGTGGCAGTGCTGCCCTGTCTCTCTTCTCTCTTGTGGCAGTGCTGCCCTGTCTCTCTTCTCTCTTGTGGCAGTGCTGCCCTGTGCCTCTGCCCTCTTGTGGCAGTGCTGCCCTGTGCCTCTGCCCTCTTGTGGCAGTGCTGCCCTGTGCCTCTTCTCTCTTGTGACAGGGCTGCCCTGTCTCTCTTCTCTCTTGTGGCAGTGCTGCCCTGTGCCTCTGCCCTCTTGTGGCAGTGCTGCCCTGTGCCTCTGCCCTCTTGTGGCAGTGCTGCCCTGTGCCTCTGCCCTCTTGTGGCAGTGCTGCCCTGTGCCTCTGCCCTCTTGTGGCAGTGCTGCCCTGTGCCTCTGCCCTCTTGTGGCAGTGCTGCCCTGTGCCTCTGCCCTCTTGTGGCAGTGCTGCCCTGTGCCTCTGCCCTCTTGTGGCACTGCTGCCCTGTGCCTCTGCCCTCTTGTGGCACTGCTGCCCTGCGCCTCTGCTCTCTTGTGGCTTTGCTGCCCTGTGCCTTTTCTCTCTTGTGGCATTGCTGCCCTGTCCCTCTGCTCTCTTGTGGCATTGCTGCCCTGTGCCTCTGCTCTCTTGTGGCAGTGCTGCCCTGTGCCTCTGCCCTCTTGTGGCGGTGCTGCCCTGTCCTCTCTTGTGGCAGTGCTGTCCTGTGCCTCAGCTCTCCTGTGGCGGTGCTGCCCTGTCTCTCTTCTCTCTTGTGGCAGTGCTGCCCTGTCTCTCTTCTCTCTTGTGGCGGTGCTGCCCTGTGCCTCTTCTCTCTTGTGGCAGTGCTGCCCTGTGCCTCTTCTCTCTTGTGGCAGTGCTGCCCTGTCTCTCTTCTCTCTTGTGGCAGTGCTGCCCTGTCCTCTCTTGTGGCATTGCTGCCCTGTGCCTCAGCTCTCTTGTGGCAGTGCTGCCCTGTGCCTCTTCTCTCTTGTGGCAGTGCTGCCCTGTGCCTCTTCTCTCTTGTGGCAGTGCTGCCCTGTGCCTCAGCTCTCTTGTGGCAGTGCTGCCCTGTCCCTCTGCTCTCTTGTGGCAGTGCTGCCCTGTGCCTCTGCTGTCTTGTGGCAGTGCTGCCCTGTGCCTCTTCTCTCTTGTGGCAGTGCTGCCCTGTGCCTCTTCTCTCTTGTGGCAGTGCTGCCCTGTGCCTCAGCTCTCTTGTGGCAGTGCTGCCCTGTGCCTCAGCTCTCTTGTGGCAGTGCTGCCCTGTGCCTCAGCTCTCTTGTGGCAGTGCTGCCCTGTGCCTCAGCTCTCTTGTGGCATTGCTGCCCTGTGCCTCTTCTCTCTTGTGGCATTGCTGCCCTGTGCCTCTTCTCTCTTGTGGCATTGCTGCCCTGTGCCTCTTCTCTCTTGTGGCATTGCTGCCCTGTGCCTCTTCTCTCTTGTGGCATTGCTGCCCTGTGCCTCTTCTCTCTTGTGGCAGTGCTGCACTGTACCTCTGCTCTCTTGTGGCAGTGCTGCCCTGTGCCTCTTCTCTCTTGTGGCAGTGCTGCCCTGTGCTCTCTTGTGGCATTGGTGCCCTATGCCTCTTTTCTCTTGTGGCATTGGTGCCCTGTGCCTCAGCTCTCTACTGGCAGTGCTGCCCTGTGCCTCTGCTCTCTTGTGGCATTGCTGCCCTGTGCCTCTGCTCTCTTGTGGCATTGCTGCCCTGTGCCTCAGCTCTCTACTGACAGTGCTGCCCTGTGCCTCAGCTCTCTTGTGGCATTGGTGCCCTGTGCCTCAGCTCTCTACTGGCTGTGCTGCCCTGTGCCTCTTCTCTCTTGTGGCACTGCTGCCGTATGCCTCTGCTCTCTTGTGGCAGTGCTGCCATGTGCCTCTTCTCTCTTGTGGCACTACTGCCGTATGCCTCTGCTCTCTTGTGGCAGTGCTGCCCTGTGCCTCTGCTCTCTTGTGGCACTGCTGCCGTATGCCTCTGCTCTCTTGTGGCAGTGCTGCCCTATGTCTCTTCTCTCTTGTGGCAATGCTGCCCTGTGCCTCTGCTCTCTTGCCGCAGTGCTGCCCTGTGCCTCTGCTCTCTTGTGGCAGTGCTGCCCTGTGCCTCTGCTCTCTTGCTGCAGTGCTGCCCTGTGCCTCTGCTCTCTTGCTGCAGTGCTGCCCTGTGCCTCAGCTCTCTTGTGGCAGTGCTGCCGTATGCCTCTGCTGCCCTGTGCCTCTTCTCTCTTGTGGCACTGCTGCCGTATACCTCTGCTCTCTTGTGGCAGTGCTGCCCTGTGCCTCTTCTCTCTTGTGGCACTGCTGCCGTATGCCTCTGCTCTCTTGTGGCAGTGCTGCCCTATGTCTCTTCTCTCTTGTGGCAGTGCTGCCCTGTGCCTCTGCTCTCTTGCCGCAGTGCTGCCCTGTGCCTCTTCTCTCTACTGGCTGTGCTGCCCTGTGCCTCTTCTCTCTTGTGGCACTGCTGCCGTATGCCTCTGCTCTCTTGTGGCAGTGCTGCCCTGTGCCTCTTCTCTCTTGTGGCACTACTGCCGTATGCCTCTGCTCTCTTGTGGCAGTGCTGCCCTGTGCCTCTGCTCTCTTGTGGCACTGCTGCCGTATGCCTCTGCTCTCTTGTGGCAGTGCTGCCCTATGTCTCTTCTCTCTTGTGGCAATGCTGCCCTGTGCCTCTGCTCTCTTGCCGCAGTGCTGCCCTGTGCCTCTGCTCTCTTGTGGCAGTGCTGCCCTGTGCCTCTGCTCTCTTGTGGCAGTGCTGCCCTGTGCCTCTGCTCTCTTGTGGCAGTGCTGCCCTGTGCCTCTGCTCTCTTGTGGCAGTGCTGCCCTGTGCCTCTGCCCTCTTGTGGCAGTGCTGCCCTGTGCCTTAGCTCTCTTGTGGCAGTGCTGCCCTGTGTCTCTTCTCTCTTGTGGCAGTGCTGCCCTGTGCCTCTGCTCTCTTGTGGCAGTGCTGCCCTGTGCCTCTGCCCTCTTGTGGCAGTGCTGCCCTGTGCCTTAGCTCTCTTGTGGCATTGCTGCCCTGTGCCTCTTCTCTCTTGTGGCACTGCTCCCCTGTGCCTCTGCTCTCTTGTGGCAGTGCTGCCCTGTGCCGCTGCTCTCTTGTGGCAGTGCTGCCCTGTGCCTCTGCCCTCTTGTGGCAGTGCTGCCCTGTGCCTCTGCTCTCTTGTGGCAGTGCTGCCCTATGCCTCTGCTCTCTTGTGGCGGTGCTGCCCTGTGCCTCAGCTCTCTTGTGGCATTGCTGCCCTGTGCCTCAGCTCTCTTGTGGCAGTGCTGCCGTATGCCTCTGCTGCCCTGTGCCTCTTCTCTCTTGTGGCACTGCTGCCGTATGCCTCTGCTCTCTTGTGGCAGTGCTGCCCTGTGCCTCTGCTCTCTTGTGGCAGTGCTGCCCTGTGCCTCTGCCCTCTTGTGGCAGTGCTGCCCTGTGCCTTAGCTCTCTTGTGGCAGTGCTGCCCTGTGTCTCTTCTCTCTTGTGGCAGTGCTGCCCTGTGCCTCAGCTCTCTTGTGGCATTGCTGCCCTGTGCCTCAGCTCTCTTGTGGCAGTGCTGCCGTATGCCTCTGCTGCCCTGTGCCTCTGCTCTCTTGTGGCAGTGCTGCCCTGTGCCTCTGCTCTCTTGTGGCAGTGCTGCCCTGTGCCTCTGCTCTCTTGTGGCAGTGCTGCCCTGTGCCTCTGCCCTCTTGTGGCAGTGCTGCCCTGTGCCTTAGCTCTCTTGTGGCAGTGCTGCCCTGTGTCTCTTCTCTCTTGTGGCAGTGCTGCCCTGTGCCTCTGCTCTCTTGTGGCAGTGCTGCCCTGTGCCTCTGCCCTCTTGTGGCAGTGCTGCCCTGTGCCTTAGCTCTCTTGTGGCATTGCTGCCCTGTGCCTCTTCTCTCTTGTGGCACTGCTCCCCTGTGCCTCTGCTCTCTTGTGGCAGTGCTGCCCTGTGCCGCTGCTCTCTTGTGGCAGTGCTGCCCTGTGCCTCTGCCCTCTTGTGGCAGTGCTGCCCTGTGCCTCTGCTCTCTTGTGGCAGTGCTGCCCTATGCCTCTGCTCTCTTGTGGCAGTGCTGCCCTGTGCCTCTTCTCTCTTGTGGCACTGCTGCCATATGCCTCTGCTCTCTTGTGGCAGTGCTGCCCTATGTCTCTTCTCTCTTGTGGCAGTGCTGCCCTGTGCCTCTGCTCTCTTGCCGCAGTGCTGCCCTGTGCCTCTGCTCTCTTGCCGCAGTGCTGCGCTGTGCCTCTGCTCTCTTGTGGCAGTGCTGCCCTGTGCCTCTGCTCTCTTGCTGCAGTGCTGCCCTGTGCCTCAGCTCTCTTGTGGCAGTGCTGCCGTATGCCTCTGCTGCCCTGTGCCTCTTCTCTCTTGTGGCACTGCTGCCGTATGCCTCTGCTCTCTTGTGGCAGTGCTGCCCTATGTCTCTTCTCTCTTGTGGCAGTGCTGCCCTGTGCCTCTTCTCTCTTGTGGCAGTGCTGCCCTGTGCCTCTGCTCCCTTGCTGCAGTGCTGCCCTGTGCCTCTGCTCTCTTGTGGCAGTGCTGCCCTGTGCCTCTTCTCTCTTGTGGCAGTGCTGCCCTGTGCCTCTTCTCTCTTGTGGCAGTGCTGCCCTGTGCCTCTGCCCTCTTGTGGCAGTGCTGCCCTGTGCCTCTGCCCTCTTGTGGCAGTGCTGCCCTGTGCCTCTGCTGTCTTGTGGCAGTGCTGCCCTGTCCCTCTGCTCTCTTGTGGCAGTGCTGCCCTGTGCCTCTGCTGTCTTGTGGCAGTGCTGCCCTGTGCCTCTTCTCTCTTGTGGCATTGCTGCCCTGTGCCTCTTCTCTCTTGTGGCAGTGCTGCACTGTACCTCTTCTCTCTTGTGGCAGTGCTGGCCTGTGCTCTCTTGTGGCAGTGCTGCCCTGTGCCTCTTCTCTCTTGTGGCAGTGCTGCCCTGTGCTCTCTTGTGGCATTGCTGCCCTATGCCTCTTCTCTCTTGTGGCATTGGTGCCCTGTCCCTCTGCTCTCTTGTGGCATTGCTGCCCTGTGCCTCTGCTCTCTTGTGGCATTGCTGCCCTGTGCCTCTGCTCTCTTGTAGCATTGCTGCCCTGTGCCTCAGCTCTCTACTGGCAGTGGTGCCCTGTGCCTCAGCTCTCTTGTGGCATTGGTGCCCTGTGCCTCAGCTCTCTACTGGCAGTGCTGCCCTGTGCCTCTTCTCTCTTGTGGCACTGCTGCCCTGTGCCTCTTCTCTCTTGTGGCACTGCTGCCGTATGCCTCTGCTATCTTGTGGCAGTGCTGCCCTATGTCTCTTCTCTCTTGTGGCAATGCTGCCCTGTGCCTCTGCTCTCTTGCCGCAGTGCTGCCCTGTGCCTCTTCTCTCTTGTGGCAGTGCTGCCCTGTGCCTCTGCTCTCTTGTGGCACTGCTGCCCTGTGCCTCTGCTCTCTTGTGGCAGTGCTGCCCTGTGCCTCTGCCCTCTTGTGGCAGTGCTGCCCTGTGCCTTAGCTCTCTTGTGGCAGTGCTGCCCTGTGCCTCTTCTCTCTTGTGGCAGTGCTGCTCTGTGCCTCTGCTCTCTTGTGGCAGTGCTGCCCTGTGCCTCTGCTCTCTTGTGGCAGTGCTGCCCTGTGCCTCTGCCCTCTTGTGGCAGTGCTGCCCTGTGCCTTAGCTCTCTTGTGGCATTGCTGCCCTGTGCCTCTGCTCTCTTGTGGCACTGCTCACCTGTGCCTCTGCTCTCTTGTGGCAGTGCTGCCCTGTGCCTCTGCCCTCTTGTGGCAGTGCTGCCCTGTGCCTCTGCCCTCTTGTGGCAGTGCTGCCCTGTGCCTCTGCCCTCTTGTGGCAGTGCTGCCCTGTGCCTCTTCTCTCTTGTGGCACTGCTGCCGTATGCCTCTGCTCTCTTGTGGCAGTGCTGCCCTGTGCCTCTTCTCTCTTGTGGCAGTGCTGCCCTGTGCCTCTTCTCTCTTGTGGCACTGCTGCCGTATGCCTCTGCTCTCTTGTGGCAGTGCTGCCCTATGTCTCTTCTCTCTTGTGGCAGTGCTGCCCTGTGCCTCTGCTCTCTTGCCGCAGTGCTGCCCTGTGCCTCTTCTCTCTTGTGGCAGTGCTGCCCTGTGCCTCTGCTCTCTTGTGGCAGTGCTGCCCTGTGCCTCTGCTCTCTTGCTGCAGTGCTGCCCTGTGCCTCTGCTCTCTTGTGGCAGTGCTGCCCTGTGCTTCTTCTCTCTTGTGGCAGTGCTGCCCTGTGCCTCAGCTCTCTTGTGGCAGTGCTGCCCTGTGCCTCAGCTCTCTTGTGGCAGTGCTGCCCTGTGCCTCAGCTCTCTTGCTGCAGTGCTGCCCTGTGCCTCTGCTCTCTTGCTGCAGTGCTGCCCTGTGCCTCTGCTCTCTTGTGGCAGTGCTGCCCTATGCCTCTGCTCTCTTGTGGCAGTGCTGCCCTGTGCCTCTTCTCTCTTGTGGCACTGCTGCCCTATGCCTCTGCTCTCTTGTGGCACTGCTGCCCTGTGTCTCTTCTCTCTTGTGGCAGTGCTGCCCTGTCCTCTCTTGTGGCAGTGCTGCCTGTGCTCTCTTGTGGTAGTGGTGCCCTGTGTCTCTTCTCTCTTGTGGCAGTGCTGCCCTGTGCCTCTTCTCTCTTGTGGCAGTGCTGCCCTGTGCCTCTGCTCTCTTGTGGCAGTGCTGCCCTGTGCCTCTTCTCTCTTGTGGCAGTGCTGCCCTGTGCCTCTTCTCTCTTGTGGCAGTGCTGCCCTGTGCCTCTTCTCTCTTGTGGCAGTGCTGCCCTGTGCCTCTGCTCTCTTGTGGCAATGCTGCCCTGTGCCTCTTCTCTCTTGTGGCAGTGCTGCCCTTTGTCTCTTCTCTCTTGTGGCGGTGCTGCCCTGTGCCTCTGCTCTCTTGTGGCAGTGCTGCCCTGTGCCTCTTCTCTCTTGTGGCAGTGCTGCCCTGTGCCTCTGCCCTCTTGTGGAATTGGTGCCCTGTGCCTCTGCTCTCTTGTGGCAGTGCTGCCCTGTGCCTCTTCTCTCTTGTGGCAATGCTGCCCTGTGCCTCTGCTCTCTTGTGGCAGTGCTGCCTTGTGCCTCAGCTCTCTTGTGGCAGTGCTGCCCTGTGCCTCAGCTCTCTTGTGGCAGTGCTGCCCCGTGCCTCTGCTCTCTTGCTGCAGTGCTGCCCTGTGCAGGTGCTCTCTTGTCGTTTTGGTCTTGCTTTATTCTGATAAATATTGGCTTATTCAATTAAGTGTTTGGTGGCCTTACATCTACTCATTTGCTTTGTAACTCATTGTTGACATGCATATATGACAGTGGCATAAACCACCATTAAACAATAAGAATCAGCAGTGAACACTTAGCTGCACATGGCAGGTAAACGTGGAACTATCAAATCCCACTAGAACGAACATAAAACAGATTTGTGCAAAACAAAGTTAAATGCAACAAGCATCTATTATTTTAAAAAAAGCAGTCAAAATAAAATTAACTTTTAAATGCAGTAAGGAGCTTTTAAAGCTGAAACAAAGCAAAGATCACATCAGTTGAGGGACATATTTTGCCTGGCTCCACTCTCTGTAGCACCTGAAAGCGTGTCTGTCACGCACACCGGAAAGAGAATGAATCTACAGCTCAGCCGGCATCTGAGGCATGTCTGTTAGGCTGACACAAGAGAGGCCTTAAAGCTTGTTCATCCATCTTCACAGCAGAAAGCATATTATCTCCCTTTGGGCTCACTGAATCTACGTGCCTTTAATTCAGTTGGTGTGTGTCTCATCGCAGGTGATTTTTCAGTCTCACAAGTTCTCTCTTTGTCCGCAGTGAATGCCATCTCCCCCGACGCTGGCCTCTTTTTCGATCCGAAGATGAAGCCTCCAACGGAGACACAAGTTCTTTACCTGCGGCAGATCGTCATGGCTGGTCTTGGGGACCATATTGCTCGGAGGATACAGGCCGAGGAGCTACTTGATGAGAAGTGGAGAAATGCTTACAAGGTGATGCGCTGTCTGTTCATGAATAGTTTTTAAATCACCTGCGTCAGGCCTCATATGCGTCATCATATCACCCATAACTTATCCACCATCCAGTAGAACACACTTACAAGTTAAATGTGACCCTTAAAAGGCTGATTATTTAACTCCTTCAACCTCCCTTCTCCTACCTGGTGAAAGGTGTGGTTGCAATAGTGTTTATTTTCCTCCAGTGTATAGTCTAACATCACAATGAGGTTTTTCACTATCCCCTCAATGTTCCCACGAACAGTGATTCAAGCCGAGGGAGTCTGTCCTTTTGTACATACAGGGTATGTGTGACAAACGTCCAGTGCCATCTTTGGGAGGTCACATGCTCACCTTCGCATGCTGCATCCGGCCCATCTTGTTTATCCGAAAGTAAATATCTTACTAGCTACTGTTAATGCTGCCAATTTTAAGTCCTTCAGACCTTTATCCCACCCAAAACATAATCAGCCTTTCTCAAGTCAAATTAAGTTAGTACCAGGTGTAACTGGTTATTCACCAGTGTAGGAAGTTGGCTCTGTATGTGCTATTTCAAAGTAAGGAATAGCATGCACAGAGTCCAAGGGTTCCCCTTAGAGGTAAAATAGTGGTAAAAAGAGATAATACTAATGCTCTATTTTGTGGTAGTGTGGTCGAGCAGTAGGCTTATCCAAGGAGTAGTGTTAAGCATTTGTTGTACATACACATAGACAATAAATGAGGTACACACACTCAGAGACAAATCCAGCCAATAGGTTTTTATATAGAAAAATATCTTTTCTTAGTTTATTTTAAGAACCACAGGTTCAAATTCTACATGTAATAGCTCATTCGAAAGGTATTGCAGGTAAGTACTTTAGGAACTTCAAATCATCAAAATTGCATGTATACTTTTCAAGTTATTCACAAATAGCTGTTTTAAAAGTGGACACTTAGTGCAATTTTCACAGTTCCTAGGGGAGGTAAGTATTTGTTAGTTTTACCGGGTAAGTAAGACACTTACAGGGTTCAGTTCTTGGTCCAAGGTAGCCCACCGTTGGGGGTTCAGAGCAACCCCAAAGTCACCACACCAGCAGCTCAGGGCCGGTCAGGTGCAGAGTTCAAAGTGGTGCCCAAAACACATAGGCTAGAATGGAGAGAAGGGGGTGCCCCGGTTCCGGTCTGCTTGCAGGTAAGTACCCGCGTCTTCGGAGGGCAGACCAGGGGGGTTTTGTAGGGCACCGGGGGGGACACAAGTCCACACAGAAATTTCACCCTCAGCAGCGCGGGGGCGGCCGGGTGCAGTGTAGAAACAAGCGTCGGGTTTGTAATGGAAGTCAATGGGAGATCTAGGGATCTCTTCCGCGCTGCAGGCAGGCAAGGGGGGGGTTCCTCGGGGAAACCTCCACTTGGGCAAGGGAGAGGGACTCCTGGGGGTCACTCCTCCAGTGAAAGTCCGGTCCTTCAGGTCCTGGGGGCTGCGGGTGCAGGGTCTCTCCCAGGTGTCGGGACTTAGGATTCAAAGAGTCGCGGTCAGGGGAAGCCTCGGGATTCCCTCTGCAGGCGGCGCTGTGGGGGCTCAGGGGGGACAGGTTTTTGTACTCACAGTCTTAGAGTAGTCCTGGGGTCCCTCCTGAGGTGTTGGATCGCCACCAGCCGAGTCGGGGTCGCCGGGTGCAGTGTTGCAAGTCTCACGCCTTTTGCGGGGAGCTTGCAGGGTTCTTTAAAGCTGCTGGAAACAAAGTTGCAGCCTTTCTTGGAGCAGGTCCGCTGTCCTCGGGAGTTTCTTGTCTTTTCGAAGCAGGGGCAGTCCTCAGAGGATGTCGAGGTCGCTGGTCCCTTTGGAAGGCGTCGCTGGAGCAGGATCTTTGGAAGGCAGGAGACAGGCCGGTGAGTTTCTGGAGCCAAGGCAGTAGTCGTCTTCTGGTCTTCCTCTGCAGGGGTTTTCAGCTAGGCAGTCCTTCTTCTTGTAGTTGCAGGAATCTGATTTTCTAGGGTTCAGGGTAGCCCTTAAATACTAAATTTAAGGGCGTGTTTAGGTCTGGGGGGTTAGTAGCCAATGGCTACTAGCCCTGAGGGTGGGTACACCCTCTTTGTGCCTCCTCCCAAGGGGAGGGGGTCACAATCCTAACCCTATTGGGGGAATCCTCCATCTGCAAGATGGAGGATTTCTAAAAGTCAGAGTCACCTCAGCTCAGGACACCTTAGGGGCTGTCCTGACTGGCCAGTGACTCCTCCTTGTTGCTTTCTTTGTTCCCTCCAGCCTTGCCGCCAAAAGTGGGGGCCGTGGCCGGAGGGGGCGGGCAACTCCACTAAGCTGGAGTGCCCTGCTGGGCTGTGACAAAGGGGTGAGCCTTTGAGGCTCACCGCCAGGTGTCACAGCTCCTGCCTGGGGGAGGTGTTAGCATCTCCACCCAGTGCAGGCTTTGTTACTGGCCTCAGAGTGACAAAGGCACTCTCCCCATGGGGCCAGCAACATGTCTCTGGTGTGGCAGGCTGCTGGAACTAGTCAGCCTACACAGACAGTCGGTTAAGTTTCAGGGGGCACCTCTAAGGTGCCCTCTGTGGTGTATTTTACAATAAAATGTACACTGGCATCAGTGTGCATTTATTGTGCTGAGAAGTTTGATACCAAACTTCCCAGTTTTCAGTGTAGCCATTATGGTGCTGTGGAGTTCGTGTTTGACAGACTCCCAGACCATATACTCTTATGGCTACCCTGCACTTACAATGTCTAAGGTTTTGTTTAGACACTGTAGGGGTACCATGCTCATGCACTGGTACCCTCACCTATGGTATAGTGCACCCTGCCTTAGGGCTGTAAGGCCTGCTAGAGGGGTGTCTTACCTATACTGCATAGGCAGTGAGAGGCTGGCATGGCACCCTGAGGGGAGTGCCATGTCGACTTACTCGTTTTGTCCTCACTAGCACACACAAGCTGGCAAGCAGTGTGTCTGTGCTGAGTGAGAGGTCTCCAGGGTGGCATAAGACATGCTGCATCCCTTAGAGACCTTCCTTGGCATCAGGGCCCTTGGTACTAGAAGTACCAGTTACAAGGGACTTATCTGGATGCCAGGGTCTGCCAATTGTGGATACAAAAGTACAGGTTAGGGAAAGAACACTGGTGCTGGGGCCTGGTTAGCAGGCCTCAGCACACTTTCAATTGTAAACATAGCATCAGCAAAGGCAAAAAGTCAGGGGGCAACCATGCCAAGGAGGCATTTCCTTACACAACCCCCCCCCAAACGAAAGAGGATGAGACTAACCTTTCCCAAGAGAGTCTTCATTTTCTAAGTGGAAGAACCTGGAAAGGCCATCTGCATTGGCATGGGCAGTCCCAGGTCTGTGTTCCACTATAAAGTCCATTCCCTGTAGGGAGATGGACCACCTCAACAGTTTAGGATTTTCACCTTTCATTTGCATCAGCCATTTGAGAGGTCTGTGGTCAGTTTGAACTAGGAAGTGAGTCCCAAAGAGGTATGGTCTCAGCTTCTTCAGGGACCAAACCACAGCAAAGGCCTCCCTCTCAATGGCACTCCAACGCTGCTCCCTGGGGAGTAACCTCCTGCTAATGAAAGCAACAGGCTGGTCAAGGCCATCATCATTTGTTTGGGACAAAACTGCCCCTATCCCATGTTCAGAGGCATCAGTCTGCACAATGAACTGCTTAGAATAATCTGGAGCTTTGAGAACTGGTGCTGAGCACATTGCTTGTTTCAGGGTGTCAAAGGCCTGTTGGCAGTCCACAGTCCAGTTCACTTTCTTGGGCATTTTCTTGGAGGTGAGCTCAGTGAGGGCTGTCACAATGGATCCATATCCCTTCACAAACCTCCTGTAGTACCCAGTCAAGCCAAGGAATGCCCTGACTTGAGTCTGGGTTTTTGGAGCTACCCAGTCCAGAATGGTCTGGATCTTGGGTTGGAGTGGCTGAACTTGGCCTCCACCTACAAGGTGGCCCAAGTAAACCACAGTTCCCTGCCCTATCTGGCATTTGGATGCCTTGATAGAGAGGCCTGCAGATTGCAGAGCCTTCAAAACCTTCTTCAGGTGGACCAGGTGATCCTGCCAGGTGGAGCTGAAGACAGCAATATCATCAAGATAAGCTGTGCTAAAGGACTCCAAGCCAGCAAGGACTTGATTCACCAACCTTTGGAAGGTGGCAGGGGCATTCTTTAAACCAAAGGGCATAACAGTAAACTGATAATGCCCATCAGGTGTGGAGAATGCTGTCTTTTCTTTTGCTCCAGGTGCCATTTTTATTTGCCAGTACCCTGCTGTCAAGTCAAAGGTACTTAGAAATTTGGCAGCACCTAACTTATCAATGAGCTCATCAGCTCTTGGAATTGGATGGGCATCTGTCTTGGTGACAGAGTTGAGCCCTCTGTAGTCCACACAAAACCTCATCTCTTTCTTTCCATCTTTGGTGTGAGGTTTGGGGACTAAGACCACTGGGCTAGCCCAGGGGCTGTCAGAGCGCTCAATCACTCCCAATTCCAGCATCTTGTGGACTTCCACCTTGATGCTTTCCTTAACATGGTCAGACTGTCTGAAGATTTTGTTCTTGACAGGCATGCTGTCTCCTGTGTCCACATCATGGGTACACAGGTGTGTCTGACCAGGGGTTAGGGAGAAAAGCTCAGGAAACTGTTGTAGGACTCTCCTACAATCAGCTTGCTGTTGGCCAGAGAGGGTGTCTGAGTAGATCACTCCATCTACCGTGCCATCTTTTGGGTCTGATGACAGAAGATCAGGGAGAGGTTCACTCTCTGCCTCCTGATCCTCATCTGTTACCATCAACAGATTCACATCAGCTCTGTCATGGAAGAGCTTAAGGCGGTTCACATGGATCACCCTCTTGGGGCTCCTGCTTGTGCCCAGGTCCACCAGGTAGGTGACCTGACTCTTCCTCTCTAGCACTGGGTAAGGGCCACTCCATTTGTCCTGGAGTGCCCTGGGAGCCACAGGCTCCAGAACCCAGACTTTCTGCCCTGGTTGGAACTCAACCAGTGCAGCCTTTTGGTCATACCAAAACTTCTGGAGTTGTTGGCTGGCCTCAAGGTTTTTGGTTGCCTTTTCCATGTACTCTGCCATTCTAGAGCGAAGGCCAAGTACATAGTCCACTATGTCCTGTTTAGGCTCATGGAGAGGTCTCTCCCAGCCTTCTTTAACAAGGGCAAGTGGTCCCCTTACAGGATGACCAAACAGAAGTTCAAAGGGTGAGAACCCTACTCCCTTCTGTGGTACCTCCCTGTAAGCGAAAAGCAGACATGGCAGGAGGACATCCCATCTCCTTTTGAGTTTTTCTGGGAGCCCCATGATCATGCCCTTTAATGTCTTGTTGAATCTCTCAACTAAGCCATTAGTTTGTGGATGGTACGGTGTAGTGAATTTATAAGTCACTCCACACTCATTCCACATGTGCTTTAGGTATGCTGACATGAAGTTGGTACCTCTGTCAGACACCACCTCCTTAGGGAAACCCACTCTGGTAAAGATACCAATGAGGGCCTTGGCTACTGCAGGGGCAGTAGTCGACCTAAGGGGAATAGCTTCAGGATACCTGGTAGCATGATCCACTACTACCAGGATATACATATTTCCTGAGGCTGTGGGAGGTTCCAGTGGACCAACTATGTCCACGCCCACTCTTTCAAAGGGCACCCCCACCACAGGAAGTGGAATGAGGGGGGCCTTTGGATGCCCACCTGTCTTACCACTGGCTTGACAGGTGGGGCAGGAGAGGCAAAACTCCTTAACCATGTTGGACATATTGGGCCAGTAGAAGTGGTTGACTAACCTCTCCCACGTCTTGGTTTGTCCCAAATGTCCAGCAAGGGGAATGTCATGGGCCAATGTTAGGATGAACTCTCTGAACAGCTGAGGCACTACCACTCTCCTAGTGGCACCAGGTTTGGGGTCTCTGGCCTCAGTGTACAGGAGCCCATCTTCCCAATAGACCCTATGTGTTCCATTTTTCTTGCCTTTGGACTCTTCAGCAGCTTGCTGCCTAAGGCCTTCAAGAGAGGGACAGGTTTCTTGTCCCTTACACAGCTCCTCCCTTGAGGGTCCCCCTGGGCCTAAGAGCTCAACCTGATAAGGTTCAAGCTCCAAAGGCTCAGTTCCCTCAGAGGGCAGAACTTCTTCCTGAGAAGAGAGGTTCCCTTTCTTTTGCTGTGTTGCAGTTGGTTTCCCAACTGACTTTCCTGTTCTCTTGGTAGGCTGGGCCATTTTTCCAGACTCCAGCTCTACTTTTTCACCCTGTGCCTTGCATTGTGCTCTTGTTTTCACACACACCAGTTCAGGGATACCCAGCATTGCTGCATGGGTTTTTAGCTCTACCTCAGCCCATGCTGAGGACTCCAGGTCATTTCCAAGCAGACAGTCCACTGGGATATTTGAGGAGACCACCACCTGCTTCAGGCCATTGACCCCTCCCCATTCTAAAGTAACCATTGCCATGGGATGTACTTTTCTCTGATTGTCAGCGTTGGTGACTGTGTAAGTTTTTCCAGTCAGGTATTGGCCAGGGGAAACCAGTTTCTCTGTCACCATGGTGACACTGGCACCTGTATCCCTCAGGCCCTCTATTCTAGTCCCATTAATTAAGAGTTGCTGTCTGTATTTTTGCATGTTAGGCGGCCAGACAGCTAGTGTGGCTAAATCCACCCCACCCTCAGAAACTAGAGTAGCTTCAGTGTGGACCCTGATTTGCTCTGGGCACACTGTTGATCCCACTTGGAGACTAGCCATACCAGTGTTACCTGGATGGGAGTTTGGAGTGGAACCTTTCTTGGGACAGGCCTTGTCTCCAGTTTGGTGTCCATGCTGTTTACAGCTATGACACCAGGCCTTTTTGGGATCAAAGTTTTTACCCTTGTACCCATTGTTTTGTGAAGAGGCTCTGGGCCCACCCTCCTGTGCAGGTTTTTGGGGGCCTGTAGAAGACTCTTTACTATTTTTAGTTTTGGTTGTCTCATCACCCTTCTGCTGGGGAGTCTTCGTGACCCCTTTCTTTTGGTCACCCCCTGTTGAAGTCTTGGACACCCTTGTCTTGACCCAATGGTCCGCCTTCTTTCCCAATTCTTGGGGAGAAATTGGTCCTAGGTCTACCAGATGCTGATGCAGTTTATCATTGAAACAATTACTTAACAGGTGTTCTTTCACAAATAAATTGTACAGCCCATCATAATTACTTACACCACTGCCTTGAATCCAACCATCTAGTGTTTTCACTGAGTAGTCAACAAAGTCAACCCAGGTCTGGCTCGAGGATTTTTGAGCCCCCCTGAACCTAATCCTGTACTCCTCAGTGGAGAATCCAAAGCCCTCAATCAGGGTACCCTTCATGAGGTCATAAGATTCTGCATCTTGTCCAGAGAGTGTGAGGAGTCTATCCCTACACTTTCCTGTGAACATTTCCCAAAGGAGAGCACCCCAGTGAGATCTGTTCACTTTTCTGGTTACACAAGCCCTCTCAAAAGCTGTGAACCATTTGGTGATGTCATCACCATCTTCATATTTAGTTACAATCCCTTTGGGGATTTTCAACATGTCAGGAGAATCTCTGACCCTATTTATGTTGCTGCCACCATTGATGGGTCCTAGGCCCATCTCTTGTCTTTCCCTCTCTATGGCTAGGATCTGTCTTTCCAAAGCCAATCTTTTGGCCATCCTGGCTAACTGGATGTCCTCTTCACTGGAGTTATCCTCAGTGATTTCAGAGTTGTTGGTCCCTCCTGTGAGGGAACCAGCATCTCTGACTATTATTTGTGGAGTCAGGGCTTGAGAAGCCCTGCTCTCCCTAAGTAGGACTGGAGGGGGGGAATTTCCCTCCACGTCACTATCTTCATCCTCTGAGTTGCCATCCTCAGAGGGGTTGGCCTTTTCAAACTCTGCCAAAAGCTCCTGGAGCTGTACTTTGGTAGGTTTGGGGCCCATTGCTATTTTCTTCAGTTTACAGAGTGACCTTAGCTCTCTCATCTGTAGATGGAGGTAAGGTGTGGTGTCGAGTTCCACCACATTCACATCTGTGCTAGACATTATGCTTCTAAAAGTTGGAATACTTTTTAAGAAACTAAAAACTGGTTCTAGAATCTAATTCAAACTTTTACAAACTTTTAAACTCTAAAAGAAATGCTAAACAGGATCTAACACAAGGCCCTAGCAGGTCTTTTAAGAATTTAGAAAACTTTTCAAATTGCAAAAATCAATTTCTAATGACAATTTTGGAATTTGTCGTGTGATCAGGTATTGGCTGAGTAGTCCAGCAAATGCAAAGTCTTGTACCCCACCGCTGATCCACCAATGTAGGAAGTTGGCTCTGTATGTGCTATTTCAAAGTAAGGAATAGCATGCACAGAGTCCAAGGGTTCCCCTTAGAGGTAAAATAGTGGTAAAAAGAGATAATACTAATGCTCTATTTTGTGGTAGTGTGGTCGAGCAGTAGGCTTATCCAAGGAGTAGTGTTAAGCATTTGTTGTACATACACATAGACAATAAATGAGGTACACACACTCAGAGACAAATCCAGCCAATAGGTTTTTATATAGAAAAATATCTTTTCTTAGTTTATTTTAAGAACCACAGGTTCAAATTCTACATGTAATAGCTCATTCGAAAGGTATTGCAGGTAAGTACTTTAGGAACTTCAAATCATCAAAATTGCATGTATACTTTTCAAGTTATTCACAAATAGCTGTTTTAAAAGTGGACACTTAGTGCAATTTTCACAGTTCCTAGGGGAGGTAAGTATTTGTTAGTTTTACCGGGTAAGTAAGACACTTACAGGGTTCAGTTCTTGGTCCAAGGTAGCCCACCGTTGGGGGTTCAGAGCAACCCCAAAGTCACCACACCAGCAGCTCAGGGCCGGTCAGGTGCAGAGTTCAAAGTGGTGCCCAAAACACATAGGCTAGAATGGAGAGAAGGGGGTGCCCCGGTTCCGGTCTGCTTGCAGGTAAGTACCCGCGTCTTCGGAGGGCAGACCAGGGGGGTTTTGTAGGGCACCGGGGGGGACACAAGTCCACACAGAAATTTCACCCTCAGCAGCGCGGGGGCGGCCGGGTGCAGTGTAGAAACAAGCGTCGGGTTTGTAATGGAAGTCAATGGGAGATCTAGGGATCTCTTCCGCGCTGCAGGCAGGCAAGGGGGGGGTTCCTCGGGGAAACCTCCACTTGGGCAAGGGAGAGGGACTCCTGGGGGTCACTCCTCCAGTGAAAGTCCGGTCCTTCAGGTCCTGGGGGCTGCGGGTGCAGGGTCTCTCCCAGGTGTCGGGACTTAGGATTCAAAGAGTCGCGGTCAGGGGAAGCCTCGGGATTCCCTCTGCAGGCGGCGCTGTGGGGGCTCAGGGGGGACAGGTTTTTGTACTCACAGTCTTAGAGTAGTCCTGGGGTCCCTCCTGAGGTGTTGGATCGCCACCAGCCGAGTCGGGGTCGCCGGGTGCAGTGTTGCAAGTCTCACGCCTTTTGCGGGGAGCTTGCAGGGTTCTTTAAAGCTGCTGGAAACAAAGTTGCAGCCTTTCTTGGAGCAGGTCCGCTGTCCTCGGGAGTTTCTTGTCTTTTCGAAGCAGGGGCAGTCCTCAGAGGATGTCGAGGTCGCTGGTCCCTTTGGAAGGCGTCGCTGGAGCAGGATCTTTGGAAGGCAGGAGACAGGCCGGTGAGTTTCTGGAGCCAAGGCAGTAGTCGTCTTCTGGTCTTCCTCTGCAGGGGTTTTCAGCTAGGCAGTCCTTCTTCTTGTAGTTGCAGGAATCTGATTTTCTAGGGTTCAGGGTAGCCCTTAAATACTAAATTTAAGGGCGTGTTTAGGTCTGGGGGGTTAGTAGCCAATGGCTACTAGCCCTGAGGGTGGGTACACCCTCTTTGTGCCTCCTCCCAAGGGGAGGGGGTCACAATCCTAACCCTATTGGGGGAATCCTCCATCTGCAAGATGGAGGATTTCTAAAAGTCAGAGTCACCTCAGCTCAGGACACCTTAGGGGCTGTCCTGACTGGCCAGTGACTCCTCCTTGTTGCTTTCTTTGTTCCCTCCAGCCTTGCCGCCAAAAGTGGGGGCCGTGGCCGGAGGGGGCGGGCAACTCCACTAAGCTGGAGTGCCCTGCTGGGCTGTGACAAAGGGGTGAGCCTTTGAGGCTCACCGCCAGGTGTCACAGCTCCTGCCTGGGGGAGGTGTTAGCATCTCCACCCAGTGCAGGCTTTGTTACTGGCCTCAGAGTGACAAAGGCACTCTCCCCATGGGGCCAGCAACATGTCTCTGGTGTGGCAGGCTGCTGGAACTAGTCAGCCTACACAGACAGTCGGTTAAGTTTCAGGGGGCACCTCTAAGGTGCCCTCTGTGGTGTATTTTACAATAAAATGTACACTGGCATCAGTGTGCATTTATTGTGCTGAGAAGTTTGATACCAAACTTCCCAGTTTTCAGTGTAGCCATTATGGTGCTGTGGAGTTCGTGTTTGACAGACTCCCAGACCATATACTCTTATGGCTACCCTGCACTTACAATGTCTAAGGTTTTGTTTAGACACTGTAGGGGTACCATGCTCATGCACTGGTACCCTCACCTATGGTATAGTGCACCCTGCCTTAGGGCTGTAAGGCCTGCTAGAGGGGTGTCTTACCTATACTGCATAGGCAGTGAGAGGCTGGCATGGCACCCTGAGGGGAGTGCCATGTCGACTTACTCGTTTTGTCCTCACTAGCACACACAAGCTGGCAAGCAGTGTGTCTGTGCTGAGTGAGAGGTCTCCAGGGTGGCATAAGACATGCTGCATCCCTTAGAGACCTTCCTTGGCATCAGGGCCCTTGGTACTAGAAGTACCAGTTACAAGGGACTTATCTGGATGCCAGGGTCTGCCAATTGTGGATACAAAAGTACAGGTTAGGGAAAGAACACTGGTGCTGGGGCCTGGTTAGCAGGCCTCAGCACACTTTCAATTGTAAACATAGCATCAGCAAAGGCAAAAAGTCAGGGGGCAACCATGCCAAGGAGGCATTTCCTTACAACCAGTCTCTTGGTTCTTGTGGAATTGGTTATAATCATTTCCATCCAGGGTTGAGTTAAGGGACATTGGAAAGCAAAGGATGCAGAAGGTAGAAATATGATTTTTTCCAGGTCCCAAAGATTCTGATTGTCTCTTAGAAGCAGAGATAAGCTATTACCACCTAACTTCACAAACCCAATGCTCAATTTTTAAAATGTAAATACTGAATACTTTGAGTGCTTTGACCACACTGTAAGCCTAACCTATAACTTTCTAGTTCAAACCAAGCAGGTCAGTCCCGCCCCAGAGTTATGCAGTATTATGGCTCAATAGACCTATGACAAACCCATCATGCTAACACTGTGTGTCTGCCTGGTCTCTCCCAGCTGTGTTCCATTTGCCGTTTCTGCCAGGTGTGCTGTCTTCTTCCTCCTCTCATAGTTTCTTTTCATTCCATGAGGTATTTTTAGACATGTTCTTAGTTCTGACGCTAACATCATTTTCCTTTCTTCCTGTCCTCTGTGTGTCCTTCCAATCTGTGCGTCTTTCCAATGTGTGCCTTTCCAATGTGTCTCCCTCCAATGTGTGCCCTTCAAATGTGTCTCCCTCCAATGTGTGCCCTTCAAATGTGTCTCCCTCCAACGTGTGCCCTTCAAATGTGTCTCCCTCCAATGTGTGTCCTTCCATTGCCGAGAGGAAAGACTAGGTGTTGCTGCCAAAAACTGAAAAAGTTGCTGCAAAGATGTGGCTGTGTCCTCCAGTTCTGATACGTCCTTTATTCTTTTTTCTCTTGTGTTGTCATGCCTATCATAATCTCTAGATTGTCAAGGCAGTGCTTTCTTGCTCCATGCTCTAGCCTTTTTACCCCCACTTTTGGCCTGTTTGTGAGTATATGTCAGGGTGTTTTCACTGTCTCACTGGGATCCTGCTAGCCAGGGCCCAGTGCTCATAGTGAAAACCCTATGTTGTCAGTGTGTTTGATATGTGTCACTGGGATCCTGCTAGCCAGGACCCCAGTGCTCATATGTTTGTGGCCTATATGTGTTCCCTGTGTGATGCCTAACTGTCTCACTGAGGCTCTGTTAGCGAGAACCTTAGTGTTTATGCTCTCTCTGCTTTCCAAATTTGTCTCTGCGGGCTAGTGACTAAATTTACCAATTCACATTGGCATACTGGTACACCCATATAATTCCCTTGTATATGGTACTGAGGTACCCAGGGTATTGGGGTTCCAGGAGATCCCTATCGGCTGCAGCATTTCTTTTGCCACCCATAGGGAGCTCTGACAATTCTTACACAGGCCTGCCACTGCAGCCTGAGTGAAATAACGTCCACGTTATTTCACAGCCATTTACCACTGCACATAAGTAACTTATAAGTCACCTATATGTCTAACCTTCACCTGGTGAAGGTTGGGTGCTAAGTTACTTAGTGTGTTGGCACCCTGGCACTAGCCAAGGTGCCTTCACATCGCTCAGGGCAAATTCCCCGGACTTTGTGAGTGCGGGGACACTGTTACACGCGTGCACTATACATAGGTCACTACCCTTCTATAGCGTCACAATGGTAACTCCGAACATGGCCATGTAACATGTCTAAGATCCTGGAATTGTCACCCCAATACCATTCTGGTATTGGGGAGACAATTCCATGATCCCCCGGGTCTCTAGCACAGAACCCGGGTACTGCCAAACTGCTTTTCTGAGGTTTCCACTGCAGCTACTGCTGCTGCCAACCCCTCAGACAGGATTCTGCCCTCCTGGGGTTCAGGCAGCCCTAGCCTACGAAGACAGATAAAGGATTTCCTCTGAGAGAGGGTGTTACACCCTCTCCCTTTGGAAATAAGTGTGAAGGGCTGGGGAGGAGTAGCCTCCCCAGCCTCTGGAAATGCTTTGATGGGCACAGATGGTGCCCATCTCTGCATAAGCCAGTCTACACCGGTTCAGGGATCCCCCAGCCCTGCTCTGGTGTGAAACTGGACAAAGGAAAGAGGAGTGACCACTCCCCTGACCAGTACCTCCCAGGGGAGGTGCCCAGAGCTCCTCCACTGTGTCCCAGACCTCTGCCATCTTGGAAACAGAGGTGTTGGGAGTACACTGGTCTGCTCTGAGTGGCCAGTGCCAGCAGGTGACGTCAGAGACTTCTTCTGATAGGCTCTTACATGTCTTGGTAGCCAATCCTCCTTTCTTGGTAGCCAAACCTCCTTTTCTGGCTATTTAGGGTCTCTGCTTTGGGGAATTTGTCAGATAACGAATGCAAGAGCTCACCAGAGTTCCTCTGCATCTCCCTCTTCGACTTCTACCAAGGATCGACCGCTGACTGCTCCAGGACGCCTGCAAAACCGCAACAAAGTAGCAAGATGACTACCAGCAACATTGTAGCGCCTCATCCTGCTGGCTTTCTCAACTGTTTCCAGGTGGTGCATGCTCTGGGGGTAGCCTGCCTTCACCCTGCACCAGAAGCTCCAAAGAAATCTCCCGTGGGTTGACGGAATCTTCCCCCCTGCTAACGCAGGCACCAAAAGACTGCATCACTGTCCTCTGGGTCCCCTCATCCTGACGAGCGTGGTCCCTGGAACTCAGCAACTCTGTCCAAGTGACTCCCACAGTCCAGTGACTCTTCAGTCCAAGTTTGGTGGAGGTAAGTCCTTGCCTCCCCACGCCAGACTGCAAAGCTGTGTACTGCATGGTTTGCAGCTGCTCCGGCTCCTGTGCACTCTTCCAGGATTTCCTTCGTGCACAGCCTAGCCTGGGTCCCCAGCACTCCGTCCTGCAGTGCACAACCCTCTGAGTTGTCCTCCAACGTCGTGGAACCCTTCTTTGTAACTTTGCGTGGACTCCGGTTCACTCTTCTTCTAAGTGCCTGTTGGGGTACTTCTGCGGGTGCTGCCTGCTTCTGTGAGGGCTCTCTGAGTTGCTGAGCGCCCCCTCTGTCTCCTCCTCCAAAAGGCGACATCCTGGTCCTTCCTGGTCCACAGCAGCACCCAAAAATCTCTACCTCGACCCTTGAAGCTAGCAAGGCTTGTTTGCGGTATTTCTGCGTGGGACATCATCCATCCAAAGGAGAAGTTCCTAGTCCTCTTCTTTCTTGCAGAACTCCAAGCTTCTTCCATCCGGAGGCAGCTTACTTGCACCTTCATCCGGGGTTTCCTGGGCTCCTGCCCCCCCCCCCCCCCCCCCCCGACACTGTTGCGACTATTGGACTTGGTCCCCTTGCCTTGCAGGTCCTCAGGTCCGGAAATCCGTTGTCAGTGCGCTGCTGGTGTTTGTTGTTCTTGCAGAATCCCCCTATCACGACTATTGTGCTCTTTTGGGGTAGTAGGTGTACTTTACTCCTACTTTTCAGGGTGGGGTATCTTGGACACCCTGACTGTTTTCTTACAGTCCCAGCGACCCTCTACAAGCTCACATAGGTCTGGGGTCCGTTTGTGAATCGCATTCCACTTTTGGAGTATATGGTTTGTGTTGCCCCTATACCTATGCTTGCCTATTGCAACCAATTGTAATTCTACACTGTTTGCATTACTTTTCTTTCTCTTACTTACCTGATTTTGGTTTGTGTACATATAACTTGTATATATTACTTACCTTCTTACTGAGGGTACTCACTGAGATACTTGTGGCATATTGTCATAAAAATAAAGTACCTTTATTTTTAATAACTTGAGTATTGTGTTTTCTTATGATATTGTGCATATGATATAAGTGGTATAGTAGGAGCTTTGCATGTCTCCTAGTTCAGCCTAAGCTGCTTTGCCATAACTACCTTCTACGAACCTAAGCTGCTAGAAAAACCTCTTCTACTAATAAGGGATCACTGGACCTCGCACAGGGTGTAAGTACCATTGGTACCCACTACAAGCCAGGCCAGCCTCCTACAATGATAAGGTCTTCAGAAATGCCCCTAGAGTTCTAACACTCAGCACGATAGGTCGACCTGTACTGTAACATTGTATAGCGATTGAAGTATCGACCTACAACGTATCCATCCTCTATCTCAACCGCATTGCTTCATCGCAGGGTAAGTCTGGGTAAGTGAATGTGGAGGTAAAATCGTAATTACTTTCCTTCGTGATGTAGCAGAAGGCAATGTAGTGGATGTTTTATTTTGTTGGTTGATATTTTGACTGTGATCAAGTGACTGCAGCCCCAGTGCTCCTTCCCAGGGGCCAAAGGGTCTCTTCCAATAAGTTCAATGCAGTGACTTCCTCCCAGTTCTTCTTTAACCATTTTACCATTTTAGCGTGATGTGGTTTAGATAAGTATCCGCCTGAATGTGCCCTTGTTTATTCCGTTTCTGTGGTGTGCATTTGTGATAAATAAGGAGGTGGGATGCAGGCTGGTGTCAGGTCACCTTTGCTATTTATTCAACTCCCAACAGAATAACTCATTATAGTTATAGAAGTTAAAGTTTGTCTGCTGGTTCCACTCAGATGTTATTCCCTTCATAGACGTCGGGTGAAAATAAAACTTCTACAATACTCCCCAGTGCCTTTGGTGGGTCTTGGTTTTCAAGGTGTCCTTCTGTTTTCCCTTCCATCGCTGATCTTGGAAGTATCTCTCTGAAGTGTCGTCCTCAGTTTTCTGTTTTCCTCCTTTTTGTTGCTTGCTTATAAGTGGAGCGAGAGGCAGCAGCCTCCACAATATTCCCAGGCCGGATGATAAAGCAGATGCAGCCGCCGGCTTGCGCGGGGGGAAGTTGCATCGAACCATTGTCGTCTATCTTTGAATTTCGAAATAGGCTTTCCTAGGCTGGAAAAAGTGCAGTTGCATGAACACACAAAACCAGTTTCAATATTAACTTACCCTCCCATTCTGTTTAACAATTTAAGAATAAATCACAATTATATCTAATTAATTCAGCAAGAAACAGGCTATGATTAGGGAGATACCAAGCTACTCTTAGACCACTATTTTCAGGTTTAAGACAGGCAATAATGGAGTTTGAACAGTTAATGGACAGTGGGAAAGAAAATTGATCTACTAAGCGAGTATGGTCCCCAAAATGAAGATCCTTAATTTACCCATTAGGAAAAGATTTAATTAACTAATGGGACAAAAACATTTCAAACTTTACTGACCTGCTGTTCACCTAGTGTCTTGCTCCTAGTGCCTGGGAAGGCGCTGGTAGTGGTTCATCTGCTGTGTCAGGGGATCCACCGTTATCCTTAATTAGATGGCTGGTGTAGACATCCTTTCAAGATTGAGGGGACAGCACCTGGCATTACATTCACCTTTTTATACAGTGGTTGGAGTTTTCAGTCCTGATCCTGAAGGCAGAGTGGTGGGTTTCAGCAGTAAACCTGTCTGAAGGAAAACCGTTTCCCCTGCCGTGGCCATAAATGACAGTGGCATCCAATGTGTTCTTTGGGGATGAAGTTCTCCTCCAGACAGAATGGGCACCAGTTGCCTTTGTTGCCATTGTGAGCATCAGCTTGTTGGACTTGGAACCGTCTGCCTTACCATCAATATTTCCTATTGAGATTATACAATGAGCAGGTGCAAATCGTGACAGAAAACACTGCTGTTGTGTTTTGAGTAAATAAACTGGATGTGCAGGTCAAATTTTTTTGTCCTTCTCTGGACATTTTGTTTAGGCAGTTTTCTCCTTTCTGAGTGTGAGATGTCACCCCTGAGTGCCCCTTTATTAATCCTTCCAGGCTGGATCTTACAAGACTAGCTTTAGCCCCATATGAAAGATCAGTGGAATCGCAGCATGTTTTATGCATCAGCCACACTTCTTCCATGGTCTTTGTAGGGAAATACCTCCTTGGCATGGTTACTCCCTAACTTTTTGCCTTTTGTTGATGCCAGTTGATGATTGAAAGTGTGCTGGGACCATACTAACCAGGCCCCAGCACCAGTGTTCTTTCCCTAAACTGTACCTTTGTTCCCACAATTGGCACAGCCCTGGCACACAGATAAGTCCCTTGTAACTGGTACCCCTTGTACCAAGGGCCCTGTGGCCAGGGAAGGTTTCTAAGGGCTGCAGCATGTCTTATGCCACCCTGGGGACCCATCACTTAGCACATGCACACTGCCTCACAGCTTGTGTGTGCTGGTGGAGAGAAAATGACTAAGTCGACATGGCACTCCCCTCCGGGTGCCATGCCATCAACCCACTGCCTGTGTCATAGGTAAGTCACCCCTCTAGCAGGCCTTACAGCCCTAAGGCAGGGTGCACTATACCACAGGTGAGGGCATAGTTGCATGAGCACTATGCCCCTGCAATGTCTAAGCCAAACCTTAGACATTGTAAGTGCAGGGTAGCCATAAAGAGTATATGGTCTGGGAGTTTGTCAGATACGAACTCCATAGTTCCATAATGGCTACACTGAAATCTGGGAAGTTTGGTATCAAACTTCTCAGCACAATAAATGCACACTGAAGCCAATGTGGGATTTATTGAAAAATGCACACAGAGGGCATCTTAGAGATGCCCCTGTATACCAGTCCACTTCCTAGTGTTAGGCTGACCAGTTCCTGACAGCCTGCCACAACCAGACGAGTTTCTTGCCACATGGGGTGAGTGCCTTTGTCACTCTGTGGCCAGGAACAAAGCCTGCACTGGGTGGAGGTGCTTCTCACCTCCCCCTGCAGGAACTGTAACACCTGGAGGTAAGCCTCAAAGGCTCATGCCTGTTGTAACAGCGCCCCAGGGCATCCCAGCTATTGGAGATGCCCGCCCCTCCGAACACAGCCCCCACTTTTGGCGGCAAGTCCGGAGGAAATATTGAGAAAAAAAAGGAGGAGTCACCCACCAGTCAGGACAGCCCCTAAGGTGTCCTGAGCTGAGGTGACCCCTGCCTTAATAAATCCTCCATCTTGGTTTTGGAGGATTCCCCAAATAGGAACAGAGATGTGCCCCCCTCCACTCGAGAAGGAAGCACAAAGAGGGTGTAGCCACCCTCCAGTGCAGTAGCCATTGGCTACTGCCCCCCAGACCCAAACACACCCCTAAATTCAGTATTTAGGGGCGACCCTGAACCCAGGAAATCAGATTCTTGCAACCTACAACAAGAAGAAGGACTGTTGACCTGAAAGCCCCGCAGAGACGACGGAGACGACAACTGACTTGGCCCCAGCCCTACCGGCCTTTCTCCAGACTCAAAGAACCTGCACAGCGACGCATCCAGCAGGACCAGAGACCTCTGAGGACTGGCCTGCACCTAAAGGACAAAAAATCTCTTGAGGACAGCGGCTCTGTCCAGAAACAGCAACAAAATTGCAACAAAGAAACAACTTTAAAGAGGCTCTCACTTCCCGGCAGAAGCATGAGTCTTCACACTGTGCACCCGACGCCCCCGGCTCGAGTTCAGGACAGCAAACACTGCAGAGAGGACTCCCAGGCAACTCCAACGATGTGGGCACCCTGAGTCGACCCCCATGCACCCCCACAGCAACGCCTGCAGAGAGGATCCAGAGGCTCCCCCTGACCGCGACTGCCTGGTAACAAAGGAACCCGACACCTGGACCAAGCACTGCACCCGCAGCCCCCAGGACTGAGAGGAACCACCTACCAGTGCAGGAGTGATCAGCAGGCCGTCCTCATCCTAGCCCAGTTGTGGCTGGCCCGAGAAGCCCCCGTGCCCTGCCTGCATCGCCAGTGTGACCCCCGGGTCCCTCCATTGCTTTCAATGCAAAACCCAACACCTACTTTGCACACTGCACCCGGCCGCCCCTGTGCCGCTGAGGTTGTGTTTTGTGTGCTTGTGTGTTTCCCACACCCCCAGTGCTCTACAAAACCCCCCTGGTCTTCTCCCTGAGGACACAGGTACTTACCTGCTAGCAGAGTGAAACTGGAGCACCCCTGTTCTCCATAGGCACCTGTGTGTTTTGGGCCCTCCTTTGACCTCTGCACATGACCGGCCCTGTGTTGCTGGTGCTGTGGCTTTGGGCTTGCCTTGAACCTTCAACGGTGGACTGCCTATGCCCAGGAGATTGACTGTGTAAGTGCTTTACTTACCTGAAAAAGTAACCAAAACTTAACTCCCCCAGGAGCTGTTGATTTTTGCAGTGTCCACTTTTAAAATAGCTATTTGCCATTTTAACTAAAACTGTGTGTACTGCTGTTTTAAATCAAAGTTCTATACTTACCTGTGTGAAGTACCTTGCATTTTATGTACTTACCTCAAATTTGAATCTTGTGGTTCTAAAAATAAATTAAGAAAATATATGTTCGATGGCATATGTTGCTGCAGATACACATGTTTGGCACAGTCCGCTGCCTGGTGTTGGGCTCGGAGTATTACAAGTTGTTTTTCTTCGAAGAAGTCTTTTTTGGTCACGGGACCGAAGGACTCCTCCCTCTTCGGCTCCATTGCGCATGGGCGTCGACTCCATCTTAGATTGTTTTTTTCCGCTGTCGGGTTCGGACGTATTCCTTTTCGCTCCGTGTTTCGGTTCGGAAAGTTAGTCAGAATCTCGGAAGAAAGCGTCGGTATTGTTCCGTTCGGTATCGGGATAGTTAGGTACATCGACACCGATCATCGGAAGACTTTGGGGTAGCTTCGATTCCCCCATCGGGGCCTGGTCGGCCCGACCGCGTGCGACATCGAAGCCGATGGAACGGACCCCGTTCCGTTTCTGCCCAAAATGTCACAGTAAGTATCCTTATACAGATCAGCACTTGGTCTGTAACTTGTGCTTGTCCCCCGAGCACAAGGAGGATACCTGTGAGGCCTGTCGAGCCTTCCGGTCCAGAAAAACACTCCGGGACCGAAGAGCCAGGCGTCTACAAATGGCGTCCACGCCGACAAAACAACGTTTCGACGACGAAGAGGAAACATTCTCGGTTCCGGACTCAGAATCCGGAGACTCCGACGTCGAACAACAGCAACAAACTGTGAGTAAGACGTCGAAAAGTAAAACCATCGACAAAACGAAAGCCCAGGGGACGCCACTGCCAACAGGCCATGGCTCGACCCATAAAACAGGCGACCCGTCGAAGGCGCCGAAAAAGGGCACGCCCATAGCGAAGACACCCGACTCCGGTCGAGGGACCGCCATGGAGCAACCTCGGAGCCGAGAAAGCGGCTCCGAGAGACAAAAACAAGATACCGGCACCGAAAAACATCGGCACCGAGAATCCATGCCGAAAGGAACAAAAATTCTGTCGGTGCCGAAACCGAAAAAAGATTCTCTCTCGGCGCCGAAAAATACCACACCTTCATCCTACTCAGAGGAACAAGGAATAAGTGGCCAGATGCACAGATTTGGACAAGAGCTCCAAAGTGTAGAATCAGACTACACACAAAAGAGACTGTACATCCAGCCAGACACCGGGAAGATATCAACCCTTCCCCCAATAATGAGGAAAAGAAGGATCAGTCTCCTCAAGGATGACGCACAACCACAAGCCAAAGTGGTTAAAAAAGTCACGCCTCCGCCCTCTCCACTACAACAGGCATCGCCGGCACAAACACCGCCACAAATGCACTCACCAGCGCAAACTACCATAAGTCAAGATAATCAGGATCAAGACGCTTGGGACCTATACGACACCCCAGTGCCGGACAATGATCCAGATTCATACCCCACAAAGCCGTCACCGCCAGAGGACAGTACCTCATACTCACAACTGGTGGCTAGGGCTGCAGAATTCCACAATGTCCAACTGCATTCCGATCCTATAGAGGATGATTTTTTATTTAACACCCTCTCGGCTACACATAGCCAATATCAATGTCTCCCAATGCTACCGGGGATGTTACGGCACGCAAAACAAATTTTTGAAGAGCCCGTAAAATCAAGAGCCATCACCCCAAGGGTGGATAAAAAATACAAACCACCACCCACAGATCCAGTGTTTATTACTTCGCAGTTACCACCTGACTCCGTAGTAGTAGGGGCAGCTCGCAAAAGAGCAAATTCCCATACATCTGGCGACGCCCCACCTCCGGACAAAGAAAGCAGAAAATTTGATGCGGCAGGAAAAAGAGTAGCATCACAGGCAGCCAACCAGTGGCGCATCGCAAATTCTCAAGCGCTGCTGGCCAGATATGACCGCGCTCACTGGGATGAGATGCAACTTCTCGTAGACCATCTTCCCCAAGAATACCAAAAAAGGGCGCAGCAAATAGTTGAAGAGGGACAAACGATCTCAAACAATCAAATCCGCTCTTCACTGGACGCAGCCGATACTGCAGCGAGAACAGTCAACACTGCTGTCACCATAAGGAGACACGCTTGGCTCCGCACTTCAGGCTTCAAACCTGAAATCCAGCAGGCTGTCCTTAATATGCCCTTCAACGAAAAACAACTTTTTGGCCCTGAAGTGGACACAGCCATTGAAAAACTTAAAAAGGACACAGACACGGCCAAGGCCATGGGCGCACTCTACTCCCCGCAGAGCAGAGGCTCTTTTAGAAAAACTCCATTTAGAGGGGGGTTTCGTGGCCAACCCACAGACACCACCAGCCAACAAACAAGAACCACACCATATCAGGGTTCCTTCCAAAGGGGAGGTTTCAGGGGATATAGAGGGGGTCAATTCCCAAGGAGTAGGGGAAGATTCCAGACTCCAAAAACACCTCCACCTAAACAGTGACTTTCAAGTCACGCAACCCCTTCACTCAACACCAGTGGGGGGAAGACTAAGCCAATTCTACCAATCTTGGCAACAGATTACAACAGACAATTGGGTATTAGCAATAATCCAACATGGCTATTGCATAGAATTCCACAAATTCCCACCAAACATCCCTCCCAAAACACGCAAAATGTCACCACAACATTTAGAACTTTTAGGACTAGAAGTTCAAGCACTACTGCAAAAGGATGCAATAGAGTTAGTACCAGTACAACAAAAAAACACAGGAGTTTACTCCCTGTACTTTCTAATTCCAAAAAAAGACAAAACATTAAGACCAATATTAGATCTCAGGACACTAAATACCTACATCATATTGGACCATTTTCACATGGTCACACTACAAGACATCATTCCACTGCTCAAACAGCAAGATTACATGACCACATTAGACCTAAAGGATGCGTACTTTCATATACCAATACACCCTTCTCACAGAAAGTACCTACGGTTCGTATTCAAAGGAATACATTACCAATTCAAAGTGTTGCCATTCGGAATAACAACTGCACCAAGAGTGTTCACAAAATGTCTAGCAGTAGTAGCAGCACACATCAGGAGACAACAGATACATGTGTTCCCTTACCTAGACGATTGGCTAATCAAGACCAACACAGTAAAAAAATGCGCAAACGACACCACATGTGTCATACAAACCCTTCACAAACTGGGGTTTTCCATCAACTATACAAAATCACACCTAGAACCGTGTCAGACACAACAATATCTAGGAGCAACCATCAACACATCAAAAGGAATTGCCACTCCAAGTCCACAAAGAGTGCAGGCATTCCACAAGGTAATAAGTGCTATGTTTCCAAACCAAAAGATACAAGCAAAATTTGTGCTAAAACTTCTAGGCATGATGTCATCATGCATAGCCATTGTCCCAAACGCAAGACTACACATGCGACCCTTACAACAGTGTCTAGCATCACAATGGTCACAGGCACAGGGTCAACTTCAAGATCTGGTGTTGGTAGACCGCCAAACATACCTCTCGCTTCTATGGTGGAACAGCAAAAATTTAAACAAAGGGCGGACATTTCAGGACCCAGTGCCTCAATACGTTATAACAACAGATGCTTCCATGACAGGGTGGGGAGCACACCTCAATCACCACAGCATTCAAGGACAATGGGATATACACCAAACAAAATTTCATATCAATTACCTAGAACTGTTAGCAGTATTTCTAGCGTTAAAAGCCTTCCAACCCATAATAACACACAAATACATTCTTGTCAAAACAGACAACATGACAACAATGTATTATTTAAACAAACAAGGAGGAACACACTCAACACAATTGTGCCTCCTAACACAAAGAATTTGGCAGTGGGCGATTCACAACAACATTCGCCTAATAGCACAATTTATTCCAGGAATACAAAACCAACTAGCAGACAACCTTTCGCGAGACCACCAACAAGTCCACGAATGGGAAATTCACCCCCAAGTTCTGAACAAGTACTTTCAAATTTGGGGAACACCCCAGATAGATTTGTTCGCAACAAAAGAAAACTCAAAATGCCAAAACTTCGCATCCAGGTACCCACACCGCAAATCACAAGGCAATGCTCTATGGATGAGTTGGTCAGGGATATTTGCATACGCTTTTCCCCCCTCTCCCTCTCCTTCCATATCTAGTAAACAAGTTGAGTCAAAACCAACTCAAACTCATACTGATAGCACCCACATGGGCAAGACAACCTTGGTATACAACTCTACTAGACCTTTCACCGCATGTCAAACCACCCAACAGACCAAATCTGTTAACACAACACAAACAACAGATCAGGCATCCAAACCCAGCATCATTGAATCTGGCAATTTGGCTCCTGAAATCCTAGAATTCGGACACTTAGACCTCACACAAGAATGCATGGAGGTCATAAAACAAGCTAGAAAATCTTCCACTAGACACTGCTATGCATCTAAGTGGAAAAGATTTGTTTACTACTGCCATGCCAATCAAATACAACCATTACATGCCTCTACGAAAGACATAGTAGGATACTTACTACATTTGCAAAAAGCAAATCTCGCTTTTTCATCTATAAAAATACACCTCGCAGCAATATCTGCTTACCTACAAACTACTCATTCATCGTCTCTATTTAGAATACCAGTTATTAAAGCATTCATGGAAGGGCTAAAAAGAATTATACCACCAAGAACACCACCAGTTCCTTCATGGAATCTTAACATCGTCTTAACAAGACTCATGGGTCCACCTTTCGAACCCATGCATTCCTGTGAAATGCAATATCTAACCTGGAAAGTCGCATTTCTCATTGCAATCACATCCCTCAGAAGAGTAAGTGAAATACAGGCATTTACCATACAAGAACCATTTATTCAAATACACAACAATAAAATAGTTCTAAGAACAAATCCAAAATTTCTGCCAAAAGTAATCTCACCATTCCATTTAAATCAAACCGTAGAATTGCCAGTGTTCTTCCCACAACCAAATTCCGTGGCTGAAAGAGCACTACATACATTAGACATCAAAAGAGCACTAATGTACTACATTAACAGAACAAAGCTAATCAGGAAAACAAAACAACTGTTCATAGCTTTTCAAAAACCACACATAGGAAATCCAATCTCTAAACAAGGCATTGCTAGATGGATAGTCAGATGTATTCAAACATGCTATCTTAAAGCCAAAAGAGAATTGCCTATTACACCAAAGGCACACTCAACCAGAAAGAAAGGTGCTACAATGGCCTTTCTAGGAAACATTCCTATGAGCGAAATATGTAAGGCTGCAACCTGGTCTACGCCTCATACGTTTACTAAACACTACTGTGTAGACGTACTAAATGCACAACAAGCTACAGTGGGCCAAGCTGTACTAAGAACATTATTCCAAACTACTTCAACTCCTACAGGCTAAACCACCGCTTTTAGGGGAGGTAACTGCTTTATAGTCTATGCCAAACATGTGTATCTGCAGCAACATATGCCATCGAACTGAAAATGTCACTTACCCAGTGTACATCTGTTCGTGGCATTAGTCGCTGCAGATTCACATGTACCCTCCCACCTCCCCGGGAAGCCTGTAGCCGTTTAGAAGTAGATCATAAATCTTAAACATCTGTACATTTGTAAATAATTATTATAAACTCTTAACGTACATACATATTCACTCCATTGCATGGGCACTATTTATAGCAAACAACTCCATCCTCACCCTCTGCGGGGAAAACAATCTAAGATGGAGTCGACGCCCATGCGCAATGGAGCCGAAGAGGGAGGAGTCCTTCGGTCCCGTGACCAAAAAAGACTTCTTCGAAGAAAAACAACTTGTAATACTCCGAGCCCAACACCAGGCAGCGGACTGTGCCAAACATGTGAATCTGCAGCGACTAATGCCACGAACAGATGTACACTGGGTAAGTGACATTTTCATTTTCTCTATAAAAACCTATTGGCCTGGAGTTAAGTCTTTGAGTGTGTGTTTCTCATTTATTGCCTGTGTGTGTACAACAAATGCTTAACACTACCATCTGATAAGCCTACTGCTCGACCACACTACCACAAAATAGAGCATTAGAATTATCTACTTTTGCCACTATCAACCTCTAAGGGGAACCCTTGGACTCTGTGCACACTATCTCTCACGTTGAGATAGTATATAGAGCCATCTTCCTACATTCTCATATTCTAGCAGGTGGGTAGTCTTTGATCAGTGATGTGAAACATTCTGTGATTCTGAACATCTTCAAATGTGCGGTAGCTCTAGTAAAAAAGGGTTTGAATATAAACACTTTTTAGAGCTCCCTGTTGGTCATTTTGTATTGTCTTCTCCAATGACCGAAATAAGCTCTGTCTGATGACAATATTACATTATAATTATATTATAGTTTACATAATTACAGATGCTTGTTAACTTGCATTTCATCCTCTAGTGACCCCTCTCTCTCATCATCTCCCGATTCCTTCCTGTGCTCATCGCTACTGAAACTTTAAATTGAATTCCACCGTCCTCCTTCCAGTCGCACGTTCTGAGTCTCCAGACACTGTTCGCCTTAATGTACCTTTTGACCTCTCTCGTCTTTACAGACTCCGCTACTGGATGACCCCGTCTTCATCCACCCAAGCTCCATCCTTTTCAAACAACTTCCAGAGTTTGTGGTTTATCAGGAAATCGTGGAAACCTCTAAAATGTACCTAAAAGGTAAGGAGCTCAGACTCTTCTTGGACGCGTGTGATGTGCTCTCTGGGGCAGATTGATAATTTTCAAATAACACCCTGGTTAGATTAAGTTCAGGGCAGTGTTGGGCATCTGTGTGGGGTCTGAGTTGGAGTTAAGACCTGGGGCCTTGAGTGAGCTATGAATCATGGCCCAGTGCAGTAACACATGTACACCCATTAGGTCACGCTCTTCGTTGTAACATGATGACTTCAACCCACAAAGTGAATGCTAGCTGTGGATTGAAGGCTACGCCTACCTGCACAGTTTGTGATCAGAGAAACTACAGGACAAAACTCGGCTCAAGTTGAGTTCTTTTGCCAGTTGAAGTTTATTGTGCAGCCTAACAAATGTCATAAAATGTGCTTGCATCATTTTGTATTTTACACCCAATTTTGATACATATTGAAATTAAAATTATTTTGTTTTTCTGATGATTTACCTGATCCAACTTTGTATATCTAGGGTCGCGACTAATTTGTGATGAATTTGTGGCGAATCCCGAATGTGCACACCAACAGGAATGCCATGATTGGATGGCTGCAACCTGAGCAGAAAGTTTCGGCCTCCAGTTTAAGATACGAGAGATGGTCCCTGGGGCTGAAAATAATCACTAAAAGTAATATTAGGGGTCGGGGTGGAGGTAACCTAACCCCATGGGTGGCAATATAGGGGTGAGAAGACCCCTAATGAGTAAAGGACACCAAAAAACGTGTCCACAAGCAATATCCGCAAATTAGTTGCGACACTCAACAGCCCCCCCGTGTAATGTTGCTACTAGTTCGCGAATATTGGTTAAAAAAAAAAAAAATCACTCAGACACTAATGCACTCATTCACAGACACCCAGACACACAAATGTTTGGTGCATATAGGGGTTTGGCCACATGCAGTGGTTGTATTAACGTAAAATATTTAAAATTACTTTCCATAAAAACCATTTTTTTAAAAAGAAATTAACTGAAAAAAACAAGGTTTACAGGGACCTTATAGTTAGGAAATAGAATAAAAAAAAAACCCATAGAATTCACTTAAAAAAAACAAAGGTTACAGAAACATTATACGTAGGATCTGAATTTACTCGCACAAAACCATAGAAAATCAGCAGTTATAGTTATGGTTAACTGAGGTAACTATAACTCGCACCCTTGCCATGCACTGCTAATTACCCCACATATTACAACACTCATGACATCTTTGATAACATTCATAATATCATTGTAACATTTACAGTAAAATTATTGAAGAGAAAACTGTGCATGGCGAGGGTGTGAGTTAGTTACCTTAGGGCACAAGTAATAGATACTTCACCTAACCATAACTACAACTGCTGAATTTCTATGGATTTGTGCAAGTAAATTCAGAACCTCACTATAATGTCCCTGTAACCTTTGGTTTAAGTGAATGCATATAAATATATGTTCGATGGCATGTGTAGCTGCAGATACACATGTTGTGCATAGCCCTCCATCTGGTGTTGGGTCGGAGTGTTACAAGTTGTTTTTCTTCGAAGAAGTCTTTCGAGTCACGAGACCGAGGGACTCCTCCTCCTTTGCTTCCATTGCGCATGGGCGTCGACTCCATCTTCGATTGTTTTCTTTCCGCCATCGGGTTCGGACGTGTTCCTTTTCGGTCCGGGTTCGGAACGGAAAGATATTTAGAAATTCGGAAAATTACGTCGGTATTGTTGCGTTCGGGATCGGATTAGATAGAATCGACACCGAATCGAATCGTGAAGAGCTCCGGTAGCCCTTCGGGGTAATTTCGATCCCCCGTCGGGGCCTGGTCGGCCCGACCGCGTGTAACATCGAGGCTCATGGAACGGACCCCGTTCCGATTCTGCCCTAAATGCCACAACAAATACCCATATACAGACCAACATTTGGTCTGTAACCTGTGCCTGTCGCCCGAGCACAAGGAAGAAACTTGTGAGGCCTGTCGCGCGTTTCGATCCCGAAAAACGCTCCGTGACCGGCGAGCCAGAAGATTACAGATGGCGTCCACGCCGACAGGACACCGAGAGTTCGAGGAACAAGGAGAAGAAGAGGAAGCCTTCTCTATCCATGAATCGGACTCGGAGGAATTCGACGTCCACGAAACAGTGAGTAAGACGTCGAAGCCAGCACACAAGAAAACAGACAAGGGGCCATGGCTCAACCCATAAAGTCGGTGACCGCCCATCGGCACCGAAAAAGGCTGAACTAGTGCCGAGATCGTCCGACTCGGGTCGAGACACAGGCATGCAGCAATCTCGGGACCGAGAAAGTGCTGCCGACAAAGATCGACGCCGAGACATCGGAGCCGAAGCTGCTCGACGCAGAGACAGCGGCACCGAGGAGGATCGACGCCGAGAAGTTTCGACTCCAAAAAAGAGAAAAGTCGCCTCGGAGCCGAAAACGAGTAAGGACATAGTTTTGGTGCCGAAACGACCGGCAACCGAGCCAACAACCAGCTCATATTCAGAGGAGCAATCACTGTCCTCTCAATTGCGCAAACATAGATTCGAGGAAGAGTTACAGTCCACTGAAGTAGACCACACTCAAAAGCGGATCTTTATACAGAGTGGAACAGGGAAGATCAGCACCCTTCCCCCTATTAGGAGAAAAAGGAGACTTGAGTTCCAAATACAGGAACAAGCACCACAAACAAAAGTGGTGAAGAAGGTAACTCCGCCACCCTCTCCTCCACCTGTAACTTACATATCACCGGCACAGACTCCGTCACATTCACCGGCTCACACCACCATGAGCCAAGATGACCAGGACGCTTGGGACCTATACGACGCCCCAGTGTCAGACAACAGTCCGGAGGCGTATCCTACCAAGCCCTCACCACCAGAGGACAGCACAGCGTATTCACAGGTGGTAGCTAGGGCAGCAGAGTTCCATAACGTGTCGCTACACTCGGAACCTGTCGAGGATGACTTCCTTTTCAACACCCTCTCCTCCACCCATAGCATCTACCAGAGCCTGCCTATGCTCCCAGGAATGCTAAGGCACGCAAAGCAAATCTTCAAAGAGCCTGTCAAGAGTAGAGCAATAACACCAAGGGTGGAAAAGAAATACAAAGCACCGCCCACAGACCCTGCTTTCATCACCTCACAACTCCCACCAGATTCGGTTGTAGTAGGGGCAGCTCGCAAGAGAGCCAACTCTCACACGTCAGGCGATGCACCACCTCCGGATAAAGAAAGCCGCAAGTTCGACGCAGCCGGAAAAAGGGTTGCAGTACAAGCTGCAAACCAGTGGCGCATCGCTAACTCTCAAGCGCTCCTAGCGCGATATGATAGAGCCCATTGGGACGAGATGCAGCACCTCATCGAGCATCTACCCAAGGATTTACAAAAAAGGGCGAAACAGGTGGTTGAGGAGGGACAAAACATCTCCAATAACCAAATACGCTCCTCTATGGATGCAGCTGACACAGCTGCAAGAACAATTAACACAGCAGTAACCATAAGAAGGCACGCGTGGTTACGAACATCTGGCTTTAAACCGGAGATACAGCAAGCGGTGCTCAATATGCCATTCAATGAGCAACAATTGTTCGGACCTGAAGTGGACACAGCAATTGAGAAGCTAAAAAAGGACACTGACACTGCCAAGGCCATGGGTGCACTCTATTCCCCGCAGGGCAGAGGCACTTTCGGCACCTTCCGCAAAACAACCTTCAGAGGGGGGTTTTGGGGTCAGGCCACACAAGCCAGTACCTCACACTCAACACCGTCTACCTACCAGGGACAGTACCAAAGGGGAGGCTTTCGGGCCAGTACAGAGGAGGACAATTCCCTAGAAACAGGGGAAAATTTCAAAGCCCAAAAACACCTGCAACCAAACAGTGACTCACAGGTCACTCATCCCCTCCACACAACACCAGTGGGGGGAAGAATAAGTCAGTATTACCAATCTTGGGAGGAAATAACAACAGACACTTGGGTCTTAGCAATTATCCAACATGGTTATTGCATAGAATGTCTCCAAATCCCTCCAAATATACCACCAAAAACACAGAATATATCAAAACAGCATTCAGACCTTCTGGAAATAGAAGTTCAAGCATTATTGCAAAAGAACGCAATAGAACTGGTACCAGGTACACAAATAAACACAGGAGTTTACTCACTGTACTTTCTAATACCAAAAAAGGACAAAACACTGAGACCAATCCTAGATCTCAGAACACTAAACACCTACATCAAATCAGAACACTTTCACATGGTCACGCTACAAGAAGTGTTACCATTGCTAAAGCAACAAGACTACATGACAACCTTAGATCTCAAAGACGCATATTTCCACATACCGGTACATCCCTCGCACAGGAAATACCTAAGGTTCGTATTCAAAGGAATACATTACCAATTCAAAGTATTGCCGTTCGGTATAACAACTGCGCCAAGAGTCTTTACAAAATGCCTAGCAGTAGTAGCTGCACACATCAGAAGGCAGCAAATACACGTATTCCCGTATCTAGACGATTGGCTAATCAAGACCAACTCACTGACAAAGTGTTCACACCACACAGATCAGGTCATACAAACCCTCTACAAACTCGGTTTCTCCGTCAACTATGCGAAATCACGCGTTCTGCCGTGCAAAGTACAGCAATACCTAGGAGCAACAATAGACACAACAAGGGGAATAGCCACTCCAAGTCCACAAAGGGTTCAAAATTTCCAAAAAGTTATACAAACCATGTATCCAACACAGAAAATACAGGCAAAGACGGTATTACAACTCCTAGGCATGATGTCCTCATGCATAGCCATTGTCCCGAATGCAAGACTGCACATGAGGCCCTTACAACAGTGCCTAGCATCACAATGGTCACAAGCACAGGGTCACCTTCTAGATTTGGTGTTGATAGACCGCCAAACATACATCTCGCTTCTATGGTGGAACAGTATAAATTTAAACAAAGGGCGGCCTTTCCAAGACCCAGTGCCACAATACGTGATGACAACTGTAAGGAAATGCCTCCTTGGCATGGTTGCCCCCTGACTTTTTGCCTTTGCTGATGCTATGCTTACAATTGAAAGTGTGCTGAGGCCTGCTAACCAGGCCCCAGCACCAGTGTTCTTTCCCTAACCTGTACTTTTGTATCCACAATTGGCAGACCCTGGCATCCAGATAAGTCCCTTGTAACTGGTACTTCTAGTACCAAGGGCCCTGATGCCAAGGAAGGTCTCTAAGGGCTGCAGCATGTCTTATGCCACCCTGGAGACCCCTCACTCAGCACAGACACACTGCTTGCCAGCTTGTGTGTGCTAGTAAGGACAAAACGAGTAAGTCGACATGGCACTCCCCTCAGGGTGCCATGCCAGCCTCTCACTGCCTATGCAAGTATAGGTCAGTCACCCCTCTAGCAGGCCTTACAGCCCTAAGGCAGGGTGCACTATACCATAGGTGAGGGTACCAGTGCATGAGCATGGTACCCCTACAGTGTCTAAACAAAACCTTAGACATTGTAAGTGCAGGGTAGCCATAAGAGTATATGGTCTGGGAGTCTGTTTTACACGAACTCCACAGCACCATAATGGCTACACTGAAAACTGGAAAGTTTGGTATCAAACTTCTCAGCACAATAAATGCACACTGATGCCAGTGTACATTTTATTGCAAAATACACCCCAGAGGGCACCTTAGAGGTGCCCCCTGAAACTTAACCGACTGTCTGTGTAGGCTGACTAGTTCCAGCAGCCTGCCACACTAGAGACATGTTGCTGGCCCCATGGGGAGAGTGCCTTTGTCACTCTGAGGCCAGTAACAAAGCCTGCACTGGGTGGAGATGCTAACACCTCCCCCAGGCAGGAACTGTAACACCTGGCGGTGAGCCTCAAAGGCTCACCCCTTTGTCACAGCACCGCAGGACACTCCAGCTAGTGGAGTTGCCCGCCCCCTCCGGCCCCGGCCCCCACTTTTGGCGGCAAAGCCGGAGAAAATAATGAGAATAACAAGGAGGACTCACTGGCCAGTCAGGACAGCCCCTAAGGTGTCCTGAGCTGAGGTGACTCTAACTTTTAGAAATCCTCCATCTTGCAGATGGAGGATTCCCCCAATAGGATTAGGGATGTGACCCCCTCCCCTTGGGGGGAGGCACAAAGAGGGTGTACCCACCCTCAGGGCTAGTAGCCATTGGCTACTAACCCCCCAGACCTAAACACACCCTTAAATTTAGTATTTAAGGGCTTCCCTGAACCTAAAGATTTAGATTCCTGCAACAACAAGAAGGACTGCCTAGCTGAAAACCCCTGCAGAGGAAGACCAGAAGACAACAACTGCCTTGGCTCCAGAAACTCACCGGCCTGTCTCCTGCCTTCCAAAGAACTCTGCTCCAGCGACGCCTTCCAAAGGGACCAGCGACCTCTGAATCCTCTGAGGACTGCCCTGCTTCGACGACGACAAGAAACTCCCGAGGACAGCGGACCTGCTCCAAAAAGACTGCAACTTTATCCAAAGGAGCAGCTTTAAAGAACCCTGCAATCTCCCCGCAAGAAGCGTGAGACTTGCAACACTGCACCCGGCGACCCCGACTCGGCTGGTGGAGGACCAACACCTCAGGGAGGACCCCCGGACTACTCTACGACTGTGAGTACCAAAACCTGTCCCCCCTGAGCCCCCACAGCGCCGCCTGCAGAGGGAATCCCGAGGCTTCCCCTGACCGCGACTCTCTGAAACCTAAGTCCCGACGCCTGGAAAAGACCCTGCACCCGCAGCCCCCAGGACCTGAAGGACCGGACTTTCACTGCAGAAGTGACCCCCAGGAGTCCCTCTCCCTTGCCCAAGTGGAGGTTTCCCCGAGGAAGCCCCCCCCCCTTGCCTGCCTGCAGCGCTGAAGAGATCCCTTGATCTCTCATTGACTTCCATTGCGAACCCGACGCTTGTTCTAACACTGCACCCGGCCGCCCCCGCGCCGCTGAGGGTGAAATTTCTGTGTGGGCTTGTGTCCCCCCCGGTGCCCTACAAAACCCCCCTGGTCTGCCCTCCGAAGACGCGGGTACTTACCTGCAAGCAGACCGGAACCGGGGCACCCCCTTCTCTCCATTGAAGCCTATGCGTTTTGGGCACCACTTTGAACTCTGCACCTGACCGGCCCTGAGCTGCTGGTGTGGTAACTTTGGGGTTGCTCTGAACCCCCAACGGTGGGCTACCTTGGACCAAGAACTGAACCCTGTAAGCGTCTTACTTACCTGGTAAAACTAACAAAAACTTACCTCCCCCAGGAACTGTGAAAATTGCACTAAGTGTCCACTTTTAAAATAGCTATTTGTGAATAACTTGAAAAGTATACATGCAATTGAAATGATTCAAAGTTCCTAATGTACTTACCTGCAATACCTTTCACACAAGATATTACATGTTAAATTTGAACCTGTGGTTCTTAAAATAAACTAAGAAAATATATTTTTCTATACAAAACCTATTGGCTGGATTTGTCTCTGAGTGTGTGTACCTCATTTATTGTCTATGTGTATGTACAACAAATGCTTAACACTACTCCTTGGATAAGCCTACTGCTCGACCACACTACCACAAAATAGAGCATTAGTATTATCTATTTTTACCACTATTTTACCTCTAAGGGGAACCCTTGGACTCTGTGCATGCTATTCCTTACTTTGAAATAGCACATACAGAGCCAACTTCCTACAACAACAGATGCTTCCATGACAGGGTGGGGAGCACACCTCAATCAACACAGCATCCAAGGACAATGGGACGTACATCAAACAAAGCTGCATATAAATCACCTCGAACTGCTAGCAGTTTTCCTAGCTTTAAAAGCATTCCAACCCATCATAACCCACAAGTACATTCTTGTCAAAACAGACAACATGACAACAATGTATTATCTAAACAAACAGGGGGGGACACACTCGACACAGCTGTGCCTCCTGGCACAAAAAATATGGCAATGGGCAATTCACAACCACATTCGCCTAATAGCACAGTTTATTCCGGGGATCCAGAATCAACTTGCAGACAATCTCTCTCAAGATCACCAACAGGTCCACGAATGGGAAATTCACCCCCAAATTCTAAACACTTACTTCAAAATTTGGGGAACACCTCAAATAGACTTATTTGCAACAAAGGAGAACGCAAAATGCCAAAACTTCGCATCCAGATACCCACACAGGCAGTCCCAAGGCAATGCCCTATGGATGAACTGGTCAGGGATATTTGCGTACGCTTTTCCCCCTCTCCCTCTCCTTCCATATCTAGTAAACAAATTGAGTCAAAACAAACTCAAACTCATACTGATAGCACCAACATGGGCGATGCAACCATGGTACACAACACTGCTAGACCTATCAGTAGTACCCCACGTCAAGTTACCCAACAGGCCAGATCTGTTAACACAACACAAACAACAGATCAGGCATCCAAACCCAGCATCGCTGAATCTAGCAATCTGGCTCCTGAAATCCTAGAATTCGGACACTTAAACCTCACACAAGAATGTATGGAAGTCATAAAGCAAGCTAGAAGACCATCCACTAGACACTGCTATGCAAGCAAATGGAAAAGGTTTGTTTGCTACTGCCATAATAATCGAATTCAACCATTACACGCATCTCCAAAGGATGTAGTGGGTTACTTACTACACTTACAAAAATCAAACCTGGCCTTCTCTTCCATTAAAATACACCTCGCAGCAATATCTGCATACCTGCAGATTACCCATTCAACTTCACTATTTAGGATACCTGTCATTAAAGCGTTTATGGAAGGCCTCAAAAGAATTATACCACCAAGGACACCACCCGTTCCTTCGTGGTACCTCAACATCGTCTTAACGAGACTCATGAGTCCACCTTTTGAACCCATGCATTCTTGCGAAATACAATTCCTAACCTGGAAAGTTGCATTTCTCATCGCCATCACATCTCTAAGAAGAGTAAGTGAAATTCAGGCGTCTACAATACAAGAACCTTATATCCAAATACACAAAAATAAGGTAGTCCTAAGAACCAATCCAAAATTTCTACCAAAGGTTATTTCACCGTTCCACTTAAATCAAACTGTAGAACTACCAGTGTTCTTCCCACAGCCAGACTCGGTAGCTGAAAGGGCACTACATACATTAGACATCAGAAGAGCACTAATGTACTACATTGACAGAACAAAACAAATCAGAAAAACAAAACAACTGTTTATTGCATTCCAAAAACCTCATACAGGAAACCCAATATCAAAACAGGGTATAGCCAGATGGATAGTTAAATGCATCCAAATCTGCTACCTTAAAGCAAAAAGACAGCTGCCCATTACACCAAGGGCACACTCAACCCAAAAGAAAGGCGCTAGCATGGCCTTCCTAGGGAATATTCCAATGCACGAGATATGTAAGGCAGCCACATGGTCTACGCCTCACACATTTACTAAGCACTACTGTGTAGACGTGCTATCCGCACAACAAGCCACAGTAGGTCAAGCCGTACTAAGAACTCTATTTCAGACTACTTCCACTCCTACAGGCTGAACCACCGCTTTTGGGGAGATAACTGCTTACTAGTCTATGCACAGCATGTGTATCTGCAGCTACACATGCCATCGAACTGAAAATGTCACTTACCCAGTGTACATCTGTTCGTGGCATTAGTCGCTGCAGATTCACATGCGCCCACCCGCCTCCCCGGGAGCCTGTAGCCGTTTGGAAGTTATCTTCAACTTTGTACATTTTGTAAATATATTACTTAAACCTTAACTGGTACATACTTATTCACTCCATTGCATGGGCACTATTACTAACACACACAACTCCTACCTCACTCTCTGCGGGGAAAACAATCGAAGATGGAGTCGACGCCCATGCGCAATGAAAGCAAAGGAGGAGGAGTCCCTCGGTCTCGTGACTCGAAAGACTTCTTCGAAGAAAAACAACTTGTAACACTCCGACCCAACACCAGATGGCGGGCTATGCACAACATGTGAATCTGCAGCGACTAATGCCACGATCAGATGTACACTGGGTAAGTGACATTTTCATTACTGAAAAAGCAAAGGTTACAGGGACGTTATAGTGAGGAAATAGATTTTTTTTTAAACATAGAAATTCACTTAAAAAGCCAAAAGCTGCAGGGACGTTATAATTAGGCTCACAGTTAGGCTCACAGGCGCACCAAAGGCAAGCCGGACTGCACTTGGGCCCCGCTCAGCGTCAGGAACCCAGGCTCACCCACCATCTGCCGATATTCTACTGCCAAACTCCGGGCCCTGACCCCCAGGAACTGGGACAACAACTGTTGCATCTCCTCCCCATGATAAGAGTCAGACCCTTCACATGCCTCAAGTGGCACTTCACCTGCCACACCGAGACCCTCACTGCATCCGCACCGCTGCCTTCCAAACCTGAGAAACAACTCTAATGCCTGCTGCTCAACGCACGATCCTTCTGCAAACACACCACGGAAATCTGGGAAACTGTATCCACACTCAGACCGGACCTGATGTTCATCACCGAGACCTGGCTCGCACCCGCCTCGGCCTCCAAAATCACCTGCGCCACCCGGCATGGATACAAGCTGATCCACAAAGACCATCACAACAAGCACGGAAGAAGCATCCCCACCAAGCATAAGGACAACCTGCTGTGCACCACCTTCGAAGAAGAGGCGTTCAACCTCATGTAACACCTACACTTCCAAATCTAAACCGACGCCAAAACAACCACCAGAGGAACTCTTGCATACAGACTCCCGGGTCATCGCCCCACGTTCTGCAAGGCCACCACCAATCGCATCGCCTCCCTAACCATTGGCTTGACAGACTACCTATTCCTAGGAGACCTGAATTTTCTATCTAGATGACCCCAGTGACCACAACACCACCAATCTCCTGGACAACCTAAGTAACATCGGTCTCCAACAACTAGACACCAGCCCCGCACACACCAGAGGCCACACCCTGGACCACATCTTCGCAACCAGTGAAAAAAACGATGGGGCTCACATGGCCCGACCACAACCTGGTATACTTTGCCATAACCAGCAGACCAGAGCCGTCCAACACACCCCAACCACCCACTCTCTGCAAATGGGGAAAAGTCACAGAGACCCAGTGGACCACCGCCCTCCGGGCCAGCAAACCCATCCTCTCTGGCAACATTAAACAAGACGCCGGCAGTCTCTCTGAATGGATAATCAACTGTGCCAACAAAGTGGCCCTGCAAAGAACTCTGCCCCCAGAAGATCCAACAAGCCCGCAAGGCTCGAAAGAGTGCAAAAGGCTAGAAAGACTGTGGCGAGGTTGCAGGGACCCCGCAGACCCATGCACCTTTAAAGTTGCACTGAACAAATATCATCTCCACCTCAAAGTGGCAAAAAAGATTGCCTTACTCAGCCACATCAAGGAGAGCACCAACAGCCCAAAGGAACTTTTCAAGCAGCCACTGAAAACACTATACACTCCACCCAGTCCCTCTGCGATTCACTAGCTGACTATTTGTATGACAAAATCACAGCCATCTACAGTAACTTTTAGCCTGAACCCACCAGCATTGAACAGCTTCTGACCCCGTCTGAGGACTCCCCCAGCCACCTTATCACAGACTGGAAGCTACTATCCATCCTGAAAACAGCCACCCTCATGACCTCAACCCACTCCGGTGCACCCAACAACCCTGGCCAACATTACGTCTTCAACCTGGGCCAGAAGGAAATCTTCAGCATCCTCTCCAATCCTCAACACCTCCATGATGAATGCCACCATCCCCAAAGCATGGAAACAAGCAGAGGTCAAGCCGCTCCTGAAGAAACCTTCCGCTGACCTCAGCGAACTCAAAACTTACAGCCCCATTTCTCTCTGTTACCTTTCCCAGCAAAGGTCCTGGAAAAAGCCATCAACAAACAGCTCTCCGAACATCAGAAAAAAAACACAACCTACTTGGCTCCTCCCAATGCGGTTTCTGCTCCAACCACAGCTCCGAGACCGCTCTTACTGCCGCAGTGGACGACATCAGATCCCTCCTCGACCATAGAGAGAAAGCGATCCTGATCCTCCTAGACTTTTCCGCCGCATTTGACACCATCTCCCACTTCACCCTCATCGCCAGACTCCATCACATCGGGGTCAGAGGCAACACCCTCTAATGGATCCACGCCTTCATCACATGCCGCCTCCTACGTTTCACCTCAGAACCTAAGAGCAACTTATGCGGCATCCCCTAGGGATCCTCTCTCAGTCCCACCCTCTTCAATGTCTTCGTAATGCCGCTGGCCAAGATTGTTTGTTCCCATGGACTCTAAGTCGTCTCTTACGCCGTCAACACTCAACTAATACTCTCTCTTGCCGAAGACCATGCCACCCCCATAGACAACTTCAGCAACGCATGGCACACGTCACCAACTGGATGAAATCCAACTGCTTGAAATTAAACACTGACAGGACGGAAGTGATCATCTTTGGAAGCAACCCCTCCCCTTGGGCCCTCCCCGCTTGGACAAACCCTGTCACCAACCGACCTTGCCCACAACTTCGGTATCATCATTGGTAGCTAAACGCAGTAGTCTCCTACATCTTCCACAACCTCGGTATGCTACAGAAGATCATCAAATGGATCCTCCTCTAAACCAGAAAAATGGTCCCAAGCCATCATCACCAGCAGACTCAACTATGGAAACACCCTCTACGTGGCACTACACGCCCAGCTCCTCCATCGCCTCCAGACCATCCAGAACACAGCAGCAAGACTCGTCCTAGACCTTTCCAGAAGAACCCACATCACCCCCTCGACTCAGAGGTCTACAGTGGATTGCTGGTGTACAAGAGGTGCACATATGAACTTCTGACCCTCGTCTACAAAGCCCTCCACAACGTTGGATCCAAGCTAATCAATCACAGACTCTCCTTCCACCAGCCAAACAAGGAGCACCGCTTGACAACCCTAGCCCATGTCCCGAAAATCTGCCACAGCCGTGCCCTTAGGTAACTTTAATTCGCACCCCTGCCATTCACAGTTTTTTCGTTAGAGTTTTTATTGCAAATATTACATTGATATTATCAATGATGTTATTAAAGATGTCATGAGTGCCATAATTTGTGCGGGTAATTAGCAGTGCATGGCGACGGCACGAGTTATAGTTGCTTCAGACAACTCTAACTATAACAAGTGAATTTCTATGGTTTGGTACGTTTAAAATGTGAGACTAACTATAGCGTCCCTGTGACCTTTTGTTTTTTAAGTGAATTTATGTTTTTTTAAATTCTATTTCCTAACTATAATGTCCCTGTAACCTTTGTTTTTTTCAGTAAATTTCTGTTTTTTTAACGTAAAGTAATTTTCATTACTATACGTTAATCCAACTACCACCGCGCGTGGACTTCGGTGGCCAGACCCTAACGCCCACTCTCCTAACCACCCAACCCTACTCTGCACACTGCCTTTTGGCCTTGGGCGGTGGAAGTTGGCCGCGGCCTGTCTCTCTGGGTGTGAAAATAGGTGTGAGAGGGTGTATCGGGGGTGACAGTGGCTGTGAGAGTGTCTGGGTGTGAGTGTGTGCATCAGTGTCCTGGAGGGTGTGTCAGTTTTTATGTGGGTCTGTGAGTGGGTGCGTGAGGGTTTCAGTTGGTCTGCAAGTGGGTGTGAGAGGGTCTGATTGGGGCTGTGAGTGGGTGCACGAGTGTCTGAGTGTGGCTGCATGAGTGTCTGAGTGGGTGCATGAGTATCTGAGTGGGTGAGTGAGTGGGTGAAACAGATTAAAAAATATAAATTGAGAGAAAGAGAGGGCAAGAGAGAGTTTTTTAGGCTTTGGCGAATGATATACTTAGAATGAGATGTTTCTGGACAAATTGAAAAGAAAAAATTATTTGTCAATTAAAGAGTGAGATCACCTTTCAGTATGAACCTTAAACTTTTGAAGTTTAAAAGAAATTAAAGAACGAAAATGAGCATTGATATACCTGGAGTAGATTCTCACCTTTCAGTGCAAGGGTCTGTGATCTTAACCTTCAGGCCACAGGTGACTCCTTGCTGTGATCTCTGTATCTTCCATCCCATTGTGGGATGGAAGAGAGAGAGTGACAGGACTGCGGGAGGAGCTTCAAGGCCCCCGCATTACTAGATGGCTCCCCACGTTCTGCAAGAGCCGGCATTACTCCCACAAGTAGGTTGCTGCCCTAAAAAGCAGCTCCCTGCTTGTAGGAGCAATATTTTCATCTGTTTCCCTGCATGCATATTTACCCGCCTCTCCTTTTTTTTTTTTTTTTTTTTCAAGATAGGGAGGGGTTGCGAATCCTTTGTGTCCCTATATATTGAAATTTTGATTTTCTTTAATTTCTCAAAAACTACTGAACGGATTTACAGCAAATAACAAAAAGGTCGCTTTCTGGACCAAGAACTACCTTTCTGCCAAATTTGGTGTAATTCCGTCCAGTGGTTCAGGCGCTATCGCTGTTCACAATTCCTGTGGAAAAAGCGTTTTGGGACACCCCCTTTTTCTCAGCCCCTGTGTAAGGAAATGCCTCCTTGGCATGGTTGCCCCCTGACTTTTTGCCTTTGCTGATGCTATGTTTACAATTGAAAGTGTGCTGAGGCCTGCTAACCAGGCCCCAGCACCAGTGTTCTTTCCCTAACCAGTACTTTTGTATCCACAATTGGCAGACCCTGGCATCCAGATAAGTCCCTTGTAACTTGTATTTCTAGTACCAAGGGCCCTGATGCCAAGGAAGGTCTCTAAGGGCTGCAGCATGTCTTATGCCACCCTGGAGACCTCTCACTCAGCACAGACACACTGCTTGCCAGCTTGTGTGTGCTAGTGAGGACAAAACGAGTAAGTCGACATGGCACTCCCCTCAGGGTGCCATGCCAGCCTCTCACTGCCTATGCAGTATAGGTAAGACACCCCTCTAGCAGGCCTTACAGCCCTAAGGCAGGGTGCACTATACCATAGGTGAGGGTACCAGTGCATGAGCATGGTACCCCTACAGTGTCTAAACAAAACCTTAGGCATTGTAAGTGCAGGGTAGCCATAAGAGTATATGGTCTGGGAGTCTGTCAAACACGAACTCCACAGCACCATAATGGCTACACTGAAAACTGGGAAGTTTGGTATCAAACTTCTCAGCACAATAAATGCACACTGATGCCAGTGTACATTTTATTGCAAAATACACCCCAGAGGGCACCTTAGAGGTGCCCCCTGAAACTTAACCGACTGTCTGTGTAGGCTGACTAGTTCCAGCAGCCTGCCACACTAGAGACATGTTGCTGGCCCCATGGGGAGAGTGCCTTTGTCACTCTGAGGCCAGTAACAAAGCCTGCACTGGGTGGAGATGCTAACACCTCCCCCAGGCAGGAGCTGTGACACCTGGCGGTGAGCCTCAAAGGCTCACCCCTTTGTCACAGCCCAGCAGGGCACTCCAGCTTAGTGGAGTTGCCCGCCCCCTCCGGCCCCGGCCCCCACTTTTGGCGGCAAGGCTGGAGGGAACAAAGAAAGCAACAAGGAGGAGTCACTGGCCAGTCAGGACAGCCCCTAAGGTGTCCTGAGCTGAGGTGACTCTAACTTTTAGAAATCCTCCATCTTGCAGATGGAGGATTCCCCCAATAGGGTTAGGATTGTGACCCCCTCCCCTTGGGAGGAGGCACAAAGAGGGTGTACCCACCCTCAGGGCTAGTAGCCATTGGCTACTAACCCCCCAGACCTAAACACGCCCTTAAATTTAGTATTTAAGGGCTTCCCTGAACCTAAGATTTTAGATTCCTGCAACAACAACAAGAAGGACTGCCTAGCTGAAAACCCCTGCAGAGGAAGACCAGAAGACAACAACTGCCTTGGCTCCAGAAACTCACCGGCCTGTCTCCTGCCTTCCAAAGAACTCTGCTCCAGCGACGCCTTCCAAAGGGACCAGCGACCTCTGAATCCTCTGGGGACTGCCCTGCTTCGACGACGACAAGAAACTCCCGAGGACAGCGGACCTGCTCCAAAAAGACTGCAACTTTGTTTCAAGAAGCAGCTTTAAAGAACCCTGCAACTCCCCGCAAGAAGCGTGAGACTTGCAACACTGCACCCGGCGACCCCGACTCGGCTGGTGGAGAACCAACACCTCAGGGAGGACCCCCGGACTACTCTACGACTGTGAGTACCAAAACCTGTCCCCCCTGAGCCCCCACAGCGCCGCCTGCAGAGGGAATCCCGAGGCTTCCCCTGACCGCGACTCTCTGAAACCTAAGTCCCGACGCCTGGAAAAGACCCTGCACCCGCAGCCCCCAGGACCTGAAGGACCGGCCTTTCACTGCAGAAGTGACCCCCAGGAGTCCCTCTCCCTTGCCCAAGTGGAGGTTTCCCCGAGGAAGCCCCCCCTTGCCTGCCTGCAGCGCTGAAGAGATCCCTTGATCTCTCATTGACTAACATTGCGAACCCGACGCTTGTTCTAACACTGCACCCGGCCGCCCCCGCGCCGCTGAGGGTGAAATTTCTGTGTGGGCTTGTGTCCCCCCCGGTGCCCTACAAAACCCCCCTGGTCTGCCCTCCGAAGACGCGGGTACTTACCTGCAAGCAGACCGGAACCGGGGCACCCCCTTCTCTCCATTCTAGCCTATGCGTTTTGGGCACCACTTTGGACTCTGCACCTGACCGGCCCTGAGCTGCTGGTGTGGTGACTTTGGGGTTGCTCTGAACCCCCAACGGTGGGCTACCTTGGACCAAGAACTGAACCCTGTAAGTGTCTTACTTACCTGGTAAAACTAACAAAAACTTACCTCCCCCAGGAACTGTGAAAATTGCACTAAGTGTCCACTTTTAAAACAGCTATTTGTGAATAACTTGAAAAGTATACATGCAATTGAAATGATTCAATGTTCCTAATGTACTTACCTGCAATACCTTTCAAACAAGATATTACATGTTAAATTTGAACCTGTGGTTCTTAAAATAAACTAAGAAAAGATATTTTTCTATAACAAAACCTATTGGCTGGATTTGTCTCTGAGTGTGTGTACCTCATTTATTGTCTATGTGTATGTACAACAAATGCTTAACACTACTCCTTGGATAAGCCTACTGCTCGACCACACTACCACAAAATAGAGCATTAGTATTATCTCTTTTTACCACTATTTTTCCTCTAAGGGGAACCCTTGGACTCTGTGCATGCTATTCCTTACTTTGAAATAGCACATACATAGCCAACTTCCTACACCCTGCTTGACGGATCACCCTTACACTTTCCAGGCAGCAACTCATGTGAGCCGCACATTTTTTAGGAATATTTTGTGAAGACTCGTCAACCGGACCCAAAGATATAGGCAAGTAAAAAACGTTTTTTCTATAGAAACTAGGTCCTAATTATAACTAACTACTGGTGACAGCAGCTAGGTAATGTGCAAAGTGTAATGTACTATTTAGTAGCATTGAGGGGTGTGGAGAGGGGTCATGGCTCACAAAAGCCGAAGCTTTGATTGAGATATGACCCCCTCATTAACTCCTTGTAGGAAGTTGGCTCTGTATGCACTATTTCAAAGTAAGGAATAGTATGCACAGAGTCCAAGGGTTCCCCTTAGAGGTAAGATAGTGGCAAAAAGAGATAATACTAATGCTCTATTTTGTGGTAGTGTGGTCGAGCAGTAGGCTTATCAAAGGAGTAGTGTTAAGCATTTGTTGTACATACACAAGCAATAAATGAGGAACACACACTCAAAGACAATTCCAGGCCAATAGGTTTTTGTATAGAAAAATATATTTTCTTAGTTTATTTTAAGAACCACAGGTTCAAATTGTACATGTAATACTTCAAATGAAAGGTATTGCAGGTAGGTACTTTAGGAACTTTGAATAATCAAAGTGGCATACACAGTTTTCAAATAAATCCCATATAGCTATTTTAAAACTAGACAGTGCAATTTTCAACAGTTCCTGGGGGGAGTAAGAGTTAGTTAGTTTTTGCAGGTAAGTAAACCACCTACGGGGTTCAAGTTTGGGTCCAAGGTAGCCCACCGTTGGGGGTTCAGAGCAACCCCAAAGTTACCACACCAGCAGCTCAGGGCCAGTCAGGTGCAGAGGTCAAAGTGGTGCCCAAAACACATAGGCTTCAATGGAGAAGGGGGTGCCCCGGTTCCAGTCTGCCAGCAGGTAAGTACCCGCGTCTTCGGAGGGCAGACCAGGGGGGTTTTGTAGGGCACCGGGGGGGACACAAGTCAGCACAGAAAGTACACCCTCAGCAGCACGGGGCGGCCGGGTGCAGTGTGCAAACACGCGTCGGGTTTTCAATTGAAATCAATGGGAGACCAAGGGGTCTCTTCAGCGATGCAGGAAGGCAAGGGGGGGGCTCCTCGGGGTAGCCACCACCTGGGCAAGTGAGAGGGCCTCCTGGGGGTCACTCCTGCGCTGGAGTTCAGATCTTTCAGGTCCTGAGGGCTGCGGGTGCAGAGTCTTTACCAGGCGTCGGGATCTGGGAAGCAGGCAGTCGCGGTCAGGGGGAGCCTCGGGATTCCCTCTGCCGGCGTCGCTGTGGGGGCTCGGGGGGGCAACTCTGGTTACTCACGGTCTCGCAGTCGCCGGGGAGTCCTCCCTGAAGTGTTGTTTCTCCACAAGTCGAGCCAGGGGCGTTGGGTGCAGAGTAGCAAGTCTCACACTTCCGGCGGGAAACGCAAGTTGTTTTAAAGTTGCTCCTTTGAAACAAAGTTGCAGTCTTGGGTGAACAGAGCCGCTGTCCTCTGGAGTTTCTTGGTCCTTCTAGAGCAGGGCAATCCTCTGAGGATTCAGAGGTCGCTGGTCCCTCGGGAAAGCGTCACTGGAGCAGTGTCTTTAGAAGGGGGGGAGACAGGCCAGTAGAGCTGGGGCCAAAGCAGTTGGTGTCTCTGTCTTCTCTGCAGGGTTTTTCAGCTTAGCAGTCCTCTTCTTCTTAGGTTGCAGGAATCTGAGTTCCTTGGTTCTGGGGAGCCCCTAAATACAGAATTTAGGGGTGTGTTTAGGTCTGGGAGGGCAGTAGCCAATGGCTACTAGTCCTGAGGGTGGCTACACCCTCTTTGTGCCTCCTCCCAAGGGGAGGGGGTCACATTCCTATCCCTATTGGGGGAATCCTCCATCTGCAAGATGGAGGATTTCTAAAAGTCAGAGTCACCTCAGTTCAGGTTGCCTTAGGGGCTGTCCTGACTGGCCAGTGGGACCTCCTTGTTTTTCTCATTATCTCCTCCGGCCTTGCCGCCAAAAGTGGGGCCGTGGCCGGAGGGGGCGGGCAACTCCACTAGCTGGAATGCCCTAGGGTGCTGTAACAAAGGGGGTGAGCCTTTGAGGCTCACCGCCAGGTGTTACAGTTCCTGCAAGGGGGAGGTGATAAGCATCTCCACCCAGTACAGGCTTTGTTACTAGCCACAGAGTGACAAAGGCACTCTCCCCAGGTGGCCAGCAACATGTCTCTAGTGTGGCAGGCTGCTAAAACCAGTCAGCCTACACGGGTAGTTGGTTAAGGTTTCAGGGGGCACCTCTAAGGTGCCCTCTGGGGTGTATGTTACAATAAAATGTACACTGGCATCAGTGTGCATTTATTGTGCTGAGAACTTTGATACCAAACTTCCCAGTTTTCAGTGTAGCCATTATGGTGCTGTGGAGTTCGTGTATGACAGACTCCCAGACCATATACTCTTATGGCTACCCTGCACTTACAATGTCTAAGGTTTTGCTTAGACACCGTAGGGGCACAGTGCTCATGCACTGGTGCCCTCACCTATGGTATAGTGCACCCTGCCTTAGGGCTGTAAGGCCTGCTAGAGGGGTGACTTATCTATACTGCATAGGCAGTGTGAGGTTGGCATGGCACCCTGAGGGGAGTGCCATGTCGACTTACTCGTTTTGTCCTCACTAGCACACACAAGCTGGCAAGCAGTGTGTCTGTGCTGAGTGAGGGGTCCGCAGGGTGGCATAAGATATGCTGCAGCCCTTAGAGACCTTCCCTGGCATCAGGGCCCTTGGTACCAGGGGTACCAGTCACAAGGGACTTACCTGGATGCCAGGGTGTGCCAATTGTGGAAACAAAAGTACAGGTTAGGGAAAGAACACTGGTGCTGGGGCCTGGTTAGCAGGCCTCCGCACACTTTCAAATCAAAACTTAGCATCAGCAAAGGCAAAAAGTCAGGGGGTAACCATGCCAAGGAGGCATTTCCTTACTCTCCTCATCTGCCAAAACCAGAATGCAAGGAATTAAATGTATGTGCAGTCGTAAAATGTCATTGAAGAGCTTGTGTGAATATTAGGTGAGATGTTTCTCTGTGTAAAGTGACTGGTCACGTGCGATCCATGAAGCAGTGAAAAGTAGTTTTCCCATGATAGTTTTGCTGTACTGTCGTACAAAACCGGGGTTTGACCTGTGCACTATAGTTGTAGGAAGTTGGCTCTGTATATACTATTTCAAAGTAAGAAATAGTGTGCACAGAGTCCAAGGGTTCCCCTTAGAGGTAAGATAGTGGCAAAAAGAGGTCATTCTAATGCTCTATTTTGTGGTAGTGTGGTCAAGCAGTAGGCTTTTCAGAGGGTAGTGTTAAGCATTTGTTGTACACACACAGGCAATAAATGAGGAACACACACTCAGAGACAATTCCAGGCCAATAGGTTTTTGTATAGAAAAATATATTTTCTTAGTTTATTTTAAGAACCACAGGTTCAGGATTTACATGTAATACTTCAAATGAAAGGTATTGCAGGTAGGTACTTTAGGAACTTTGAATAATCACAATAGCATGTACCGTTTTGGCAAAAATGGCAATAAGCTATTTTAAAAGTGGACACTGCAAAAATCAACAGTTCATGGGGGCGGTAAGTAGAGGTTAAGTTCACAGGTAAGTAAAACACAGGGTTTAAAGTTGGGTCCAAGGTAGCCCACCGTTGGGGGTTCAAGGCAACCCCAAAGTTATCACACCAGCAGCTCAGGGCCGGTCAGGTGCAGAGGTCAAAGAGGTGACCAAAACGCATAGGCTTCAATGGAGAACAGGAGTGCCCCGGTTTCAGTCTGCCAGCAAATAAGTACCCGCGTCCTCGGAGGGCAGACCAGGGGGGTTTTGTAGGGCACCGGGGGGGGGGGACACAAGCAGGCACAGAAAGTGCACACTCAGCGGCACAGGGGCGGCCAGGTGCAGAGTGCAAACAGTCGTCGGGTTTTGTATTGAAAGCAATGGGGAGACCTGGGGGGTCTCTTCAACGATGCAGGCAGGCACAGGGGGGGTCTCCTCGGGGTAGCCACCACCTGGGCTAGGCAGAGGGTCGCCTGGGGGTCGCTCCTGCACTGGAGTTCGGTTCCTTCAGGTCCTGGGGGCTGCGGTGCAGTGTTGGTTCCAGGCGTCGGGTCCCTTGTTACAGGCAGTCGCGGTCAGGTGGAGCCTCTGGATTTCCTCTACAGGCTTTGCCGTGGGGGCTCAGAGGGGTCAACTCTGGCTACTCACGGGCTCGCAGTTGCCGGGGAGTCCTCCCTGTAGTGTTGGTTTTCCGCAGGTCGAGCCGGGGGCGTTGGGTGCAGAGTAGAAAGTCTCATGCTTCCGCCGGGAAACGTGAAGTCCTTGAAGTTGCTTCTTTGTTGCAAGAAAGTTGCAGATGGTTGAACAGAGCAGCTGTTCACGGGAGTTTCTTGGTCCTTAGTTGCAGGCCAGTCCTCTGAGGCTTCAGAGGTCGCTGGTCCCTGTTGGATGCGTCGCTGTTGCAGTTTTTGTCGAAGTTGGGAGATAGGCCGGTAGGGCTGGGGCCAAAGCAGTTGTCGTCTCTGTCTTCACTGCAGGGCTTCAGGTCAGCAGTTCTTCTTCTTCATTAGGTTGCAGGAATCTAGTTTCCTAGGTTCTGGGGGCCCCTAAATACTGAAGTTAGGGGTGTGTTTAGTTCTGGGAGGGCAGTAGCAAATGGCTACTGTCCTTGAGGGTGGCTACACCCTCTTTGTGCCTCCTCCCTGTGGGGAGGGAGCTACATACTTAATCCTATTGGGGGAATCCTCCATCTACAAGATGGAGGATTTCTAAAAGTAAGAGTCACCTCAGCTCAGGACACCTTAGGGGCTGTCCTGACTGGGGGGTAACTCCTCCCTGTTTTTTCTCATTATCTCCTCCAGCCTTGCCGCCAAAAGTGGGGGCGGGGGCCGGAGAGGCGGGCATCTCCACTAGCTGGGATGCCCTGGGGGCGCTGTAACAAAAGGGGTGAGCCTTTGAGGCTCACCGCCAGGTGTTACAGTTCCTGCAGGGGGAGGTGAGAAGCACCTCCACCCAGTACAGGCTTTGTTCCTGGCAACAGAGTGACAAAGGCACTCTCACCATGTGGCCAGCAACATGTCTGGTGTGTGGCAGGCTGGCAAAAACTACTCCGCCCACACTGAAAGTCGGGTATGTTTTCAGGGGGCATCTCTAAGATGCCCTCTGGGTATATTTTACAATATATTGTACACTGGCATCAGTGTGCATTTATTGTGCTGATAAGTTTGATACCAAACTTCCCAGTTTTCAGTGTAGCCATTATGGTGCTGTGAAGTTCATGTTTGACAGACTCCCAGACCATATACTCTTATGGCTACCCTACACTTACAATGTCTAAGGTTTTGCTTAGACACTGTAGGGGCATAGTGCTCATGCACATATTCCCTCACCTGTGGTATAGTGCACCCTGCCTTAGGGCTGTAAGGCCTGCTAGAGGGGTGACTTACCTAGGCCACAGGCAATGTGAGGTTGGCATGGCACTCTGAGGGGAGTGCCATGTTGACTTAGTCATTTTCTCCCCACCAGCACACACAAACTGTGAAGCAGTGTGCATGTGCTGAGTGAGGGGTCCCCAGGGTGGCATAAGACATGCTGCAGCCCTTAGAGACCTTCCCTGGCCACAGAGCCCTTGGTACCAGGGGTACCATTTACGAGGGACTTACCTGAGTGCCAGGGTTATGCCAATTGTGGAGACAAAGGTACAGTTTAGGGACAGAACACTGGTGCTAGGGCCTGGTGTAGGAAGTTGGCTCTGTATGCACTACACTCCCACCCGCCAGCTACGATCGATCAGCCGCGCCCTCGCCGCCGTTCCACGCATCAGGAAAGCCACCGCGGGAGGAAGATCCTTCCCCTACCTGGCAGCCAAGACTTGGAACTCCCTCCCCATCCACCTCCGTCTGACCCAAGACCACCTCTCCTTCAGGAAGCAACTCAAGACATGGCTGTTCGAGCAGTAGCGGTCCCCCCCTCCCCCAGCGCCTTGAGACCCTCCGGGTGAGTAGCGCGCTTTACAAATGACTGATTGATTGATTGATTGACTATTTCAAAGTAAGGAATAGTATGCACAGAGTCCAAGGGTTCCCCTTAGAGGTAAGATAGTGGCAAAAAGAGATAATACTAATGCTCTATTTTGTGGTAGTGTGGTCGAGCAGTAGGCTTATCCAAGGAGTAGTGTTAAGCATTTGTTGTACATACACACAGGCAATAAATGAGGAACACACAAACAATTCCAGGCCAATAGGTTTTGTTATAGAAAAATATATTTTCTTAGTTTATTTTAAGAACCACAGGTTCAAATTCTACATGTAATATCTCATTTGAAAGGTATTGCAGGTAAGTACTTTAGGAACTTTGAATAATTACAGTAGCATATATACTTTTCACATAAAACACAAATAGCTGTTTTAAAAGTGGACACAGTGCAATTTTCACAGTTCCTGGGGGAGGTAAGTTATTGTTAGTTTTAGCAGGTAAGTAAATCACTTACAAGTCTCAGGTTTGGGTCCAAGGTAGCCCACCGTTGGGGGTTCAGAGCAACCCCAAAGTTACCACACCAGCAGCTCAGGGCCGGTCAGGTGCAGAGGTCAAAGAGGTGCCCAAAACACATAGGCTTCAATGGAGAGAAGGGGTGCCCCGGTTCCGGTCTGCCAGCAGGTAAGTACCCGCGTCTTCGGAGGGCAGACCAGGGGGGTTTTGTAGGGCACCGGGGGGGACACAAGTCAGCACAAAAAGTACACCCTCAGCAGCGCGGGGGCGGCCGGGTGCAGTGTGCAAACACGCATCGGGTTTTCTGTAGGTTTCAATGGGAGACCAAGGGGTCTCTTCAGCGGTGCAGGCAGGCAAGGGGGGGGCTCCTCGGGGTAGCCACCACCTGGGCAAGGGAGAGGGCCTCCTGGGGGGTCACTCCTGCACAGAAGTTCCGTTCCTTCAGGTGCTGGGGGCTGCGGGTGCAGGGTCTTTTCCAGCCGTCGGGACTTTAGGTTCAGGCAGTCGCGGTCAGGGGGAGCCTCGGGATTCCCTCTGCAGGCGTCGCTGTGGGGGCTCAGGGGGGACAACTTTGGTTACTCACGGTCTCGGAGTCGCCGGAGGGTCCTCCCTGAGGTGTTGGTTCTCCACCAGTCGAGTCGGGGTCGCCGGGTGCAATGTTGCAAGTCTCACGCTTCTTGCGGGGATTTGCAGGGGTCTTTAAATCTGCTCCTCTGTAACAAAGTTGCAGTTCTTTTGGAGCAGTGCCGCTGTCCTCGGGAGTTTCTGGTCTTTCTTGAAGCAGGGCAGTCCTCGGAGGATTCAGAGGTCCTTGGGAAAGCGTCGCTGGAGCAGGTTTCTTTGGAAGGCAGGAGACAGGCCGGTAGGTCTGGGGCCAAAGCAGTTGGTGTCTTCTTTTCTTCCTCTGCAGGGGTCTTTCAGCTCAGCAGTCCTCTTCTTCTTGTAAGTTGCAGGAATCTAAATTCTTAGGTTGAGGGAAGCCCTTAAATACTAAATTTAAGGGCGTGTTTAGGTCTGGGGGGTTAGTAGCCAATGGCTACTAGCCGTGAGGGTGGGTACACCCTCTTTGTGCCTCCTCCCAAGGGGAGGGGGTCACATCCCTAATCCTATTGGGGAATCCTCCATCTGCAAGATGGAGGATTTCTAAAAGTTAGAGTCACTTCAGCTCAGGACACCTTAGGGGCTGTCCTGACTGGCCAGTGACTCCTCTTTGTTATTCTCATTATCTCCTCCGGTCTTGCCGCCAAAAGTGGGGCCGTGGCCGGAGGGGGCGGGCAACTCTACTAGCTGGAGTGCCCTGCGGTGCTGGAACAAAGGGGGTAAGCCTTTGAGGCTCACCGCCAGGTGTTATAGCTCCTGCCTGGGGGAGGTGATAGCATCTCCACCCAGTGCAGGCTTTGTTACTGGCCTCAGAGTGACAAAGGCACTCTCCCCATGGGGCCAGCAACATGTCTCGGTTGTGGCAGGCTGCTGGAACCAGTCAGTCTACACAGATAGTCGGTTAAGGTTTCAGGGGGCACCTCTAAGGTGCCCTCTGGGGTGTATTTCACAATAAAATGTACACTGGCATCAGTGTGCATTTATTGTGCTGAGAAGTTTGATACCAAACTTCCCAGTTTTCAGTGTAGCCATTATGGTGCTGTGGAGTCCGTGTTTGACAGACTCCCAGACCATATACTCTTATGGCTACCCTGCACTTACAATGTCCAAGGTTTGGCTTAGACACTGTAGGGGCACAGTACTCATGTACTGGTGCCCTCACCTATGGTATAGTACACCCTGCCTTAGGGCTGTAAGGCCTACTAGAAGGGTGACTTATCTATACTGCATAGGCAGTGTGAGGTTGGCATGGCACCCTGAGGGGAGTGCCATGTCGACTTACTCGTTTTGTTCTCACCAGCACACACAAGCTGGCAAGCAGTGTGTCTGTGCTGAGTGAGGGGTCCCCAGGATGGCATAAGATATGCTGCAGCCCTTAGAGACCTTCCCTGGCATCAGGGCCCTTGGTACCAGGGGTACCAGTTACAAGGGACTTACCTGGATGCCAGGGTGTGCCAATTGTGGAATCAAAAGTACAGGTTAGGGAAAGAACACTGGTGCTGGGGCCTGGTTAGCAGGCCTCAGCACACTTTCAATTCAAAACATAGCATCAGCAAAGGCAAAAAGTCAGGGGGTAACCATGCCAAGGAGGCATTTCCTTACACCTGGTTAGCAGCACACTTTCAAATCATAACTTAGCATCAGCAAAGGCAAAAATTCAGGGGGTAACCATGCCAAGGAGGCATTTCCTTACAATAGTGATGTGTAAATGTGCCTTTATTAGGACATTTGCCTTAAATGTGTTAATGGGCCATATTTATTTTTACTGCCATGGCATACGAATATGTGTGTGCGCATTATTTACTTTGCTCAACAAGTTTCTTCCTTGCATCCTGTTGTTAGGTAAATCTCTTGAAACCTCTGCTAGAAAAACAGACATTTGAGCTGAGCAGAGTTAGTGTTGATGGTCTGGGAGAGTGGTCTGGTCTGGGAGAGTGGTCTGGTCTGGGAGACTGGTCTGGTTGAGTGGTCTGGTCTGGGAGACTGGTCTGGTTGAGTGGTCTGGTCTGGGAGACTGGTCTGGTTGAGTGGTCTGGTCTGGGAGACTGGTCTGGTTGAGTGGTGTAGACTGGTAGAGTGGTCTGGTCTGGGAGAGTGGTCTGGTAGAGTGATCCATATTTAGAGGAGCTGATCTCAACCTAAAATTAGAGAACCACCTAATGTTTCCCGCTTATTTTCTTTTCCCTTCCTGCTGCATGTGTGGCGGTAGATACACGTGCTCTGCATACTCCTGCCATGCAGTGATGGGTGTGGATATTTCCAAGTTGTTTTTGTTCAACGTTTAGAACTTATCTGCCCATAGAAGGTTGTTTGCTGGTTGGGCTGTTCCATAACTTTGGACTGCAAACTGTAGTTGTACTTGAAAGTGCAATCATTCCAGGATCTATCCCAGAGTTTTTGGATGATGTAGTTATCTTGAACTAGCCATGGTTTCATCTTTCTTGTGATGTGTATATGCTCCTGGATGCCTTTAATCTGGAATGGTACTGAATTTGTGAGTTCGTCGGCTTGTACTGAGAAAGATGTGCCTCCCATGGATTTACTGTAGTAAGGTGGTACGATGATCTGTGGTGCAATCATGGAGATCAGTGTTATATTTAGTTTGTACTGTTTGTATTTTACTTGTAGGACAGGGGGTCTTGTAGGACACGAGGACAGAGTGCCGTAAGCATTGCTCTTCTTGCTTTAGGCAGGCAGCGGAGTGATTGCAGAACTGGAGTCATGTGTTCTCTTGGGTGAAGGTGGAGAAGGAGCCTTGCTGCACCAGTCAGATAAAGACTTCCAGCACCAGATTCATGACCTTAGAATTATTCCCAGGTGTCAGACTGGATCTGGAAATGTTTCACCAGCAAGTACCCCTGTGCATCGCTCCTCGTGGCTTCGTCTGCGCCAGAAGTGATGTGTGTGGTTCCTATATAGGTGGAACCTCAGCGTACTTACCTAGGTTCTTTTCTTTCGGAGCCAGTCAGCGCAGATCTAGAGAAGATCGAACCCTTACTCACTTTTTGACTTTGTTTTTTCTCCAATATTTTGTCAGTGTTTTGAGGGTTGCCTCCAATTGTCAGGAATGTCATCTCGGAAGGCCGACTTCAAGCCCTGCAGTGCCTGTCACCGCTTGATGTCAGTGACTGACCTGCATCTTGTATACTTTTTGAGCCTCGAGCTCAACCGCAAGCCTAAGGCCTGATCTGATTGCCGCACCATGAACCCAAAGGCCTTGAGGGAGTGATCTCTCAAGTTTCTCATGGCTCAGTGTGCAAGGCCATGACAATCAAGATCCCGCCAGACTGCAGCCATGCCTTCCAAGCCGGAGCCTGAGCCCTATTCTTATAGTCTAGGGCTCTGGGAGGATTGGGAGTTCTCTGGACCCTGAAGAATACCAGCCTTATGATACCATCATGGACTGGTGTGAGGATTTGGCAGACACCAGTGAACGTGCTTTCTTTCCCTAATTTGGCTACAGAAGAGGGAGAGTCATTTCCAATTGTGTAGAGGAGGGCAGCAGAGGTCCTGGACCTTAACTTGCCCTCAATGGCAGTCAAGATGATTTTCTTGACAGAAGAGCTTCAACTGGTGGTGTCCCCGTCAGAACCGCTTCTCCCGTTTAATGAGGCTCTTACTCATGTCATGCTTGGGACTTCGTCAAAGCCCAACACAGGTGTTCATGTGAACAGGATAAGTGCTTGCTGCCACCACCATACTCCAGAGGACACCAACATCCTCACTCAGCACCCTACCCCAAAGAGCTTGGTGGTCCAAGCCTCAACTTCCCAAGTAATTCCTGGAGCATTCCCAACTGCACCACCAGATTGGGAATCCAAGAGGCTGGACAACTTAGGAAAGGAGATATTTTCTTCCACCAGCCTGGCACTGCGGTCCATGAACACTGCATGGCTGTTGGGCTGCTATTCCCATGCTCTATGGAATACAGCAACGGTTCCAGAGAAAACCCGAGTCGTACTCTCCCAGGCTGTTGCTGATGGAGGAGACGCAGCTAAGTTCATGATAGGAAGTGGACTGAATACCACTGATTTACTGGCCAGAACGGTCTCGTCGACATTGGCTTTACAGCACCACGCCTGGTTGAGCACAATAGGCTTTTCTGGGGATGTCTAAACATGCCCTTTGATGGCACCCGTCTCTTCGGAGACAAGACGGATTCAGTGTTGGATCGCTTTAAGGACAGAAAGGCTACAAGCAGGTCCTGAGCCTTTCCTTGGCCTCTCGTGATTCCCCAAACCATTTTTTGCTACTTTTGTGGCCATGGAAGGAGCTTCCAACTGCGTCCATACCCTCCCAGCCACTGCGGCGCACAAGCTTCCCAGACTCCGTGTGCCTGAGGACACAGTACCCACAGACCACGTGTGACGGGCAGCCAAAGGTCAGTCCAGTCACCACTTCCCCGGTGGCCGCAGCCTCCAAACCCATATGGTCTGCTCTCTTATCATGAAGAACAATATGGTCCAAACAGGGGAAAGTATATGCCTTGACTTCCGGAAGTCCCAAAAAGCATTGCCGTTAACCACATAAAACCGTTCGGCGGACAATCAACTTGTCATGGGGCATTTTGGAGCCAAGAAAGGGAAGGCCTTGCAGAAATGAATCACCTCCTGGTGTATTGCACTCTGCATTAAGATCTGCTATGCACTGGCCAAGAAGCAACACCCATAGGGTTTGCATGCTCACTCCACCAGAGCAAAGGCCTGGACCACTGTGTTAGCACACAGAGTTCCGGTTCTGGATATCTACCAGGCAGCAAGGTTGGCTTCATTGCACATGTTTACCAGGCACTACTGCCTGGAGACTCTGGTGCATTAGGTAAGACACTTTGCCCATTTGGTCCTGCAAGATTTTCTGGTGTAAATCGGGTTTGCAGACCCTCCTTCGGGGAGGCATTGCTTTGGTATCTATACTGTAGCTAGAAGCCTCTATCAGATGAACAAGTTACTTAACTTCGGTAACGCGTTATCTGGTAGAGACTCTATCTAGCTGCAGATTTCTTACAGACCCACCCATCCTCCATGCTCTGCAAATGGATTTCTAGGTACAGGACTAGTCCCTTTTTAGGGCCCTAGTTCCACACACCAGTGATCAGTGTTCTTCATTGCTCCGTGCTCCTGGCGTGGAAAGTTACAAAAAGAAACTGATGCAGTGCGCTGGAGTAGTGCTTATATAGGCATCGCGCACGTCACTTCCGGCATGGATGCCTGCGTCATGTGAATCTGAACACCACCACCTACCAGCATGCAGGGGTACAGCTCACGAAAAAATTCTGGATCAAGTCTGACACTAGGGGCTAATTCTAAGGTAAGGAATCTGCGGCTAGATAGTCTCTACCAGATAAGACGTTACCAAAGGTACTCCTTATCTGGTAACTTGGTCTTTCAGTGCTTTTGTACGGGTGACTGCTGGGCCTTATCCAGTTTTGCCAATACAATTTGTGTTGTTGATGGCACATTCATGTTGGGTGGCTTTGTGGCAGTGGAGAAGTGTGGTACAATGGTTAGAGCGGCAGACCCTGATGCAGAGATCTGGCCCGGGACCAGGGTTCAATTCCCACCTCGGCAGGTCTTGGGCTCAATTCCCTTGGACCAGATAATTCTCGCCTTGGTGCCTAATCTAATTATTGGGTCTCACTCTGTAACTCTGGGCAATAGCTTGCTTAATCTCCACAACGGCCCTCACAGTGCTTGGATGCCTGGCTTCACACTGGGGCTGTCCAGGAGTGAGCGCCTCACAGGGAAAAGCCAGATGGGGTTCCACAGCGGTATGCGTACAGCGCCTTGAGACCCTAACGGGTGAGTAGTGCGCTATACAAGTGCGAAGTTTACAGTTTTACGTGGTTGTGTTCCAAGTATTTGTATAGCACACATCTGACCTGGAAGGGAGTAAGAATTCTCTGCGCTATGTTCCTGTAATGAAGGTGAGGTTTGGTGTGATTTGTGTGAGCAGATCAAATGTGATGAAGCAAGTTTGTTTCTGGCACTAGTGCTGAAGTATACCTTTTTAGTTGTTCTCTCTTACCTCAATGTGATGGTGCTCTAAGCAGGCGGTGCGGTCAGATATGGGCGGATACGCAGTCATAGGAGGTGTTTTTGCTTGGCTGGGGTGTGGTCAGATATGGACAGATACGCAGTCATAGGAGGTGTTTTTGCTTGGCTGGGGTGTGGTCAGATATGGGCGGATACGCAGTAATAGGAGGTGTTTTTGCTTGGCTGGGGTGTGGTCAGATATGGGCGGATACGCAGTAATAGGAGGTGTTTTGCTTGGCTGGGGTGCGGTCAGATATGGACGGATACGCAGTCAAAGGAGGTGTTTTTGCTTGGCTGGGGTGTGGTCAGATATAGGCGGATACGCAGTCATAGGAGGTGTTTTGCTTGGCTGGGGTGCGGTCAGATATAGGCGGATACGCAGTCAAAGGAGGTGTTTTTGCTTGGCTGGGGTGCGGTCAGATATGGACGGATACACAGTCATAGGAGGTGTTTTTGCTTGGCTGGGGTACGGTCAGATATGGGCAAATACGCAGTAATAGGAGGTGTTTTTGCTTGGCTGGGGTGTGGTCAGATATGGGCGGATACGCAGTAATAGGAGGTGTTTTTGCTTGGCTGGGGTGTGGTCAGATATGGGCGGATAAGCAGTCATAGGAGGTGTTTTTGCTTGGCTGGGGTGTGGTCAGATATAGGCGGATACGCAGTCATAGGAGGAGTTTTGCTTGGCTGGGGTGTGGTCGGAGGGTGTGTGTACTTCTTGTGGGAAGTGGCAGTGTTGTAGCTACTTTTTGTATGGTGGTTTGAATGGGGGGCTCTGTGAGGAAGGAGCCATCAGTTAACCTAGTAGTCATGTGTTTGCACCTTACTTTGCTTTTTATTTCCTCTTTGCAAGTGACATTTTGCTTGTTAGTTGTTTGGGTTGATACGTTTCATTTTGTGTGTTGTTTTTGGGCTTGTTGTAGATGAAGTTATTTGGGTAAAGTGGTTTTCGGTGTAAGTTCTCTAAGTCCCTGTTGGGTGTCATTAGATCTGGGGTGGATAATTGTGCCACGTAGAGTTGGCACTGGGTAGGCTCGATTGCTGCTATTGACAGAATGGAGATACTGGTCTGGATATGATTTCCTCCTCATAGAATTGGAGGTGAGTGTTTGTGATTAAGAGCTGTACTCCTCACCACACCAGCCACCACCTTTACATTGTTGATTCTTACAGCATAAGCCAAGAAAACCCATTATTTTGGCATCAGAGCTGTACACTGGTCATTGGCAGGATTAAATGCTTGTAAACCTGTGACAGTGTGGGCTTCTTGGTTGCTGGCCATGCCCAGGGTCCTAATAAGCACTTTTGAAGACAAAAAGTATTTTAGTCCTTTGAAGTCTGCTGCAAAACTCATAAACTCCATCATAAATGTGCCCCCAAGAAAACCTTGGAGGTGTATTTGTACCACACCTCAGAACATTCCACAATATAGGGGTCTTTTACTCAACTTTTCCAAAGTGCTGTTGAAATATGATGCCTATTTTGTCACCAAGCAACACTGTTGCCATTGGAGACTGGACTTTCGTGCCTCAATTATTTAATTTCATTTGTGGAGATTTATGGCAAATGTTATAACATATGGTACTATAACTTTCTGATGTACTCACTGCTATTTTTTAAATTGGTTTATTGGTATAACCATTTTTATGTAGTGCTATGTTAGGTCGTATAACCTAAAAAGCAACAACCCTATTAGTTTCAACATTGCTATGCTATTTTCAGAATCGTCTCCAGAAAATTGCCAACCTGTTCATTGCGCCCAACACTGAAACATACAAAAGCTGATATGCACGGGCAAATGACATGTACAAGTAGAGACCCTCACCTGTTTGCTCTGCATCTTGCCATCACATGCTCAGTCACCTGCGGGATGCTGTCCTCTTTCCCCTTGACATGGCCCAGTAGGGGAACCTCTCTTGTTAGTGTAGGACATTGGGGCTCTTCGGAGCTGACATACTTCTGAGCTCAGCACTTGTTGCTTCTCACAGCACAAATTCAAGCACACGCCATGTTTGTGCCCACAAATTCTGCATCACTCCTGCCACGGCGCTCACTCTGAGCAGTGGGCGAGCCTGCGCAGGGCCTAGGACAGTCAGCTGGCTAAAGCTAGCTCCAGCTTGGCTACTCTTAGCTTCTCCTTCCTAGCAGAGACCTTCTCTGCTGTGTAAGCAGCCTTTATAGATGACAGTATCATCAGCCCTCACAGGTAAATGTAGCACCTTGAGGTCTCCTAAAATATGGTCTGCTGTAGTGGTCTCTGCCCTGGCCTGGACAGACATTCACTGGCTTTATCATTCGTTCCTCTCGCTTCACTACCAAAAACCGATTAGATGTCCCTGCAGACCCCCTATATGTCCTTGGAGACCGCCTAGATATATGTCCTTGGAGACCGCCTAGATATATGTCCTTGGAGGCCCCCTCGATTTCCTTGGAGGCCCCCTCGATGTCCCATCGAGGCATCCTAGATGTCTATGGAGACCACATCGATGCCCATGGAGACCAAACCGATGCCCCAGGGAGACCGCGTAAGATGTCCGTGGAGACCGCGTAAGATGTCCGTGGAGACCACGTAAGATGTCCGTGGAGACCACGTAAGATGTCCGTGGAGACCACGTAAGATGTCCGTGGAGACCACGTAAGATGTCCGTGGAGACCACGTAAGATGTAACTTGATGTCCCACGGAGAGCACCTTGATGTCCCACGGAGAGCACCTTGATGTCCCACGGAGAGCACCTTGATGTCCCTCGATGACCCCACATGGACCACCTCGATGGCCCCACGGAGATCACCTCGATGGCCCCACGGAGATCACCTCGATGGCCCCACGGAGATCACCTCGATGGCCCCACGGAGATCACCTCGATGGCCCCACGGAGATCACCTCGATGGCCCCACGGAGATCACCTCGATGGCCCCACGGAGATCACAGAAGAGTGTGCTACGGTTCAGTGCTTACAGACTGATAGCATACTTCAGTGGTCCATCTTGTGATAGACAGACCATCCATCCCCTCGCTAACACCTATTCTCTTCGACTCAGTGTATGGCGTGTTTTTACAATTCCCTTTTTAAAAACATGGATGAATGCCTACCTGTGTTTACAGAGATCTCTTTGAGCTATTTTATTCTAAGATTTCTACTCTTCTGCTCTTGAAATACCTGATGGTTGTTGTGAACTGTGAGCCTGTACACTGGGTTAGGGTATGTTGTCACTGCTGCAGCTGTTTTTATTGTCAAGGGACTGATGAGAACAGTGAATCTCTGCAGGAGGGATGAGGGACTCAAATTACTCTTGTGAACAGTGAGCATCTGCCAGAGGGGTGTGTTGTTGTTGGCACAGTTTCTTTTTTTCAGGTAACTTGTAAAAAGCGAGTCTGCGGGAGGGAGGGGTGGGTGATAACTTGCTGTTAGCACGGTTTCTCCTTTTTGAGGTAACGTGAACTAGTCTCTGCTGGAGGGGTGGGGGCATGCTGCTATTTGCACTGTTTCTTTTCTCGGTAACTCTTGTGAACTGTGAGTCTTTGCAGGAGGGATGAGGGATATGTTGCTGCTGGCATTGTTTCTTCTTTGAGGTAACCCTTGTGAACTGTGAACATGTCCAGGTGGAGTGGGAATGTGTTGTCTGATCTGTTTCCCTTCAATTTCTCAGGTGTTTCTGTAGTTGCTGCTGAATGGATCCCGGCTCTCTTACCTCAGTATTGTCACTTTGGCAGTCCACTGGAAAACCCACCGCCATCTTTGTGTCCTGAAACCGGAAGAGTGAAATGCCGCCGAGCCAGCACCTTCTGTAAGTTTCAGAAAGTTCCAGAAGTCTTTGTCTGCAGGATCGTCCACACAGATGGACTCTTAATTTATGCGTCGTTTAACATGTCATGAAGCTTTCAAGGCCTATTTTGGAATCCGTTCCTAGAGTTTGTCTGTAGAAGGCTGCTCCAGCCTTAGGCTCCAATCCTCAATAATGGTCTTAAGGAGAACATTCAGGGGATATGTCCTGCTTTGCTTTGTAGTAAAGGTCTGTGCCAAGACCCAAACAGGTCACTAAGAGATAAATAAGTGTCAATAGGTACAGCACTGGATCTCCTTTGGTAACTTGATCTAAGCTACAAGATCGTCCTGAGAGAAACCAAAGAGTTTTATGGAGGTAGGGATTCCCTGACCCTTTACTTAGAGGCTGGTTGGTAAGACAGGAAACAGTACCAACATTTATTATTAAAATAGCCAGCTGAGGGCAACCCTGGCATTAAGATAATCTGCTAAGGTATCTCTGCTCAAGCGTGGTCAAAGAGGCTGCTAGGGCTGGGATGAGGTCACTTTCGTTTATGCGCGCCATTTCCCCTTGGTGGTATTATAGGCGTTCCAATTGTTGCGTTTCAGGCGCCTTCGTGGTAGGTCCCAGTGACTGCAAGCAGATTGTATAGGTTATTGGGAGTGTCTGGCCTTCAATGTAGGTCCCAGTGACTACAAACAGATTGTATAGGTCAGTGGGAGTGTCAGGCCTTAATGATAGGTCCTAGTGACTGCAAACAGATTGTATAGGTTAGTGGGAGTGTCCGGCCTTAATGATAGGTCCTAGTGACTGCAAACAGATTGTATAGGTTAGTGGGAGTGTCAGGCCTTAATGATAGGTCCTAGTGACTGCAAACAGATTGTATAGGTTAGTGGGTGTGTTGGGGCCTTAATCGGTGGTCCCAGTGACTACAAACAGATTGCATAGGTTAGTGGTTGTGTTGTCTCCTTAATGGAAGGCCCCAGTGAGTACAAACAGATTGTATAGGTTAGTGGAAGTGTTAGGGCTTTAATGTTATGCCCCAGTGACTACAAATAGATTGTATAGGTTAGTGGGAGTATTAGGGCTTTAATGTTATGCCCCAGTGACTACAAATAGATTGTATAGGTTAGTGAATGTGTTGTCCCCTCGATGATAGTCCCCAGTGACTACAGACAGATTGTATAGGTTAGTGGGAGTGCTGTCCCCTCAATGGTAGTCCCCTGTGACTACAAACAGATTTTATAGGTTAGTGGGAGTGTTAGGGCCTTATTGATTGGTCCCAGTGACTGCAAACAGATTGTATATGTTACTGGGAGTGTTGTCTCCTTAACGGTAGGTCCCAGTGAATGCAGACAGATTGTATAGGTTAGTGGCAGTGTTAGGGCCTTAACGGTAGGTCCCAGTGACTGCAAATAGATTGTATATGTTACTGGGAGTGTTGTCTCCTTAACGGTAAGTCCCAGTGACTGCAGACAGATTGTATAGGTTAGTGGGAGTGTTGCCTCCTTAATGGTAGGTCCCAGTGACTACAAAGAGATTTTATAGGTTAGTTGGAGTGTTAGGGCCTTAATGGTAGGTCACAGTGACTACAAACAGATTGTATAGGTTAGTGGCAGTGTTAGGGCCTTAACGGTAGGTCCCAGTGACTGCAAATAGATTGAATAGGTTAGTGGGAGTGTTGCCTCCTAAATGGTAGGTCCCAGTGACTACAAACAGATTGTATAGGTTAATGGGAGCATTATCTTAATGGTAGGTTCCAGTAACTTCTAACGGATTGTATAGGTTAGTGGCAGTGTTAGGGCCTTAACGGTAGGTCCCAGTGACTGCAAATAGATTGTATATGTTACTGGGAGTGTTGTCTCCTTAACGGTAAGTCCCAGTGACTGCAGACAGATTGTATAGGTTTGTGGGAGTGTTGCTTCCTTAATGGTAGGTCCCAGTGACTACAAAGTGATTTTATAGGTTAGTTGGAGTGTTAGGGCCTTAAAGGTAGGTCACAGTGACTACAAACAGATTGTATAGGTTATTGGGAGTGTTGTCCCCTTGATGATAGTCCTCAGTGACTACAGACAGATTGTATAGGTTAGTGGGAGTGCGGGGCCTTAATGGCAGGTCCCAGTGACTACAAATAGATTTTATAGGTTAGTGGGAGTGTTAGGGCCTTAATGGTAGGTCTCAATTACTCCAGACCGATGGAACGGGTTAGTGGGGTGAGTGTAGCTTTAATGGTAGTTCCCAGTGACTGCAAACAGATTGTATAAGTTAGTGGGAGTTTTAGGGCCTTAACGGTAGGTCCCAGTGACTGTAAGCAGATTGTATAGGTTAGTGGGAGTGTTACCTTAGTGTTATGTCCCAGTGACTGCAAACCAACTCTGTAGGTTAGTGGGAGTTTTGGGGCCTTAAGGGTAGTTTCTGATAACTGCAAACAGATTGTATAGGTTGGTCAGGTGAGTGTAGCCTTAGTGTTAAGTCTCAGTGACTACAGACAGATTGTGTAGGTTAGTGGGAGTGTTGCCTCCTTAATGTTAGGCCCCAGTGTCTACAAACAGATCGTATAGATAAGTGGGAGCATTAGGGCCTTAATGGTAGGTCCCAGTCACAGCAACAGATTGAATAGGTTAGTAGGAGTGTTGGGGCCTTAATGGTAGATCACAGTGACTACAAACAAATTGTAAAGGTTAGTGGGAGTTTTGCGTTCTTAATGGTAGGCCCCTGGGATTGCAAACGGATAGTATAGGTTAGTGGGAGTGTTGGGGCCTTAATGTTAGGTCCCAGGGACTTTAGACCGATTGAATGAAATAGTAGGGTGTGGAAAGGAGCACATGGGCCTCCTCTGAAAGGCCACAAATTCCTTCCCAAACCATCATTCTTCGGAGCTGTTGGATTTGTCTTTTAAAGGACTAAATGGTGAACTGCTAACTGAGTGTGTATCTAACTGGGAGAAGCTTATACCTCTATTGCTACCCTAGCCCCCAGTGCTATGCTAAGTGAGTGTGTATCTACCCGGGAGGAGCTTGTACCTATGCTAAGTGAGTGTGTATCTACCCGGGAGGAGCTTGTACCTATGCTAAGTGAGTGTGTATCTACCCGGGAGAAGCTTGTACCTCTAATGCTACCCTACCCTCCCAATGCTATGCTATGTGAGTGCCTATCTACCTGGGAAAAGCTTGTACCTCTAATGCTACCCTAGCCCCCAATGCTATGCTAACTGAGTGTGTAACTACCCGGGAGAAGCTTGTACCTCTAATGCTACCCTAGCCCCTAATGCTATGCTAACTGAGTGTGTATCTACCCGGGAGAAGCTTGTACCTCTAATGCTACCCTACCCTCCCAATGCTACGCTACCCCCAAGCCTGCGCGCTGTGCTGACTTTGTATCTACCCAGGAGGTGCTTGTATCTCTAACACCACCCTACCCCAGCCAGTTAATAACATTGTTCATCTTTCAGCTGGTCTTCACTTGTCCTCAGTTAGTCCTACAACAGTATGGCTACACGGGACATGCAGGGAGAATCTGTTTTCAATATAGTTAGTCCTACAACAGTATGGCTGCACGGGACATGCAGGGAGAATCTGTTTTCAATAGAGCATTTAGTAGGCAAGGTTTGGTCCGGACATTCTTCATGGCAAAGAAGAAAGCAAAACAAACTGTGGACACCTCAGCGTTTGTTTACCTTCCTGCACGCATACTGGGCACACGAACATTTGATGGGACCCAAACCTCCTGCCCTCTAATACAACTTTTGTGCACCTGCTGCTTTTACTGGGCACAGAACAAAGCATGCTAATAGTTTTGCGCTGCCGAAACTTGATAGCAACTGAGAATGTATACGTTTCACTGTAGCTGGAAGCAGTGTCCTTCATCTCAAACATCCCCAAATCATAGAAGACCTAAGCGAGTCATCTGTCTTTAGTGCAGGAGATCCACAGCTCCCGCTGTGCTACATGATGGGTCTGTGATACTGGTAGGCACTCTGGCGCCCGGCATCTTCTTGCTGTTCGCACTGAACGCATATGTTTGTGAGCCCTATCATTCAGAACTACAGATTGGCATTAAATGGCTGCACAATCTGTAGTCTTTACAGATTTTCAGATAAAGGTGGCACAAGACCTGTTTCATTGGCTCATGATTGCTGCTGCCGGTGCACGACGTGTGATCTCTTGATTCTTTGGAAGTGACTCACACAGGTCCTCTTCTCACTCTCCCAATGCCTCTGTTTTCAGATCGTGTGGGCTGGCAGCTGCCTGCTGTTGAAGTAGATTATCCGGAAGGACTTGATCGCTATAAGTACTTTGCAAAGTTTTTCCTAGAAGGAAAGGTACGTTAGACTGTTATTGACTGTTTTATGTTTGTTTCATGTCTGCCTTTTTGTCTCTTATAGTACATGTAATCGAGCGAGCTCCACATCACATATGGGACTTGTGTTTTGGGGCTCTGACAGTCTGGCGCAGCAGAGTTGGGGTGGATGGTGGGATGTCTTGTCAAGCAACTGAGGTTGTGACTATAGGTCATGGTGCAGAGGAGGAGGGCCTAAGTTTGTCAGAGTGTGAAGGTTGGGAGTCTTGATCAAGCTGGAGAGATAGTGATTCTTAGTCAAACTGCTAAGGTAGTAAGTGTTTATCGAGCTGCAGAGATGGCGATTCTCGGTCAAGCTGCAGAGCTGGCGCACATGTGTTTGTGTCAAGCTGTGGAGGTGGTGCACATCTGTTTGTGTCAAGCTGCAGAGCTGAAGCTTGTGTTTGTGTCAAGCTGCAGAGCTGAAGCATGTGTTTGTGTCAAGCTGCAGAGCTGAAGCATGTGTTTGTGTCAAGCTGCAGAGCTGAAGCATGTGTTTGTGTCAAGCTGCAGAGCTGACGCACGTGTGTATGTCAAGCTGTGGAAGTGATGCACATGTGTTTGTGTCAAGCTGTGGAAATGGCGCACATGTGTTTGTGTCAAGCTGTGGAGGTGGCACACGTGTTTGTGTCAAGCTGTTGAAGTGGTTCACATCTGTGTGTGTCGAGGTGCAGACCTGGCACGCGTTTGTATCAAGCTGCAGAGCTAATGCACGTGTTTGTGTCAAGCTGTGGAGATGGTGCACATGTTTTTGTGTCAAGCTGTGGAGGTGGCGCACATGTGTTTGTGTCAAGCTGTGGAGGTGGCGCACGTGTTTGTGTCAAGCTGTGGAGTTGGTGCACGTTTTTGTGTCAAGCTGTGGAGGTGGTGCACATTTGTTTGTGTCAAGCTGTGGAGATGGCACACGTGTTTGTGTCAAGCTGTGGAGTTGGTGCACACGTTTTTGTGTCAAGCTGTGGAGTTGGTGCACATGTGCTTGTGTCAAGCTGTGGAGGTGGCGCACATGTGTTTGTGTCAACCTGTGGAGATGGTGCACGTGTTTGTGTCAAGCTGCGGAGTTGGTGCACATGTTTTTATGTCAAGCTGTGGAGGTGGCGCACATGTGTTTGTTTCAAGCTGCGGAGTTGGTGCACATGTGTTTGTGTCAAGCTGTGGAGTTGGTGCACATGTTTTTGTGTCAAGCTGTGGAGATGGTGTGCATGTTTTTGTGTCAAGCTGTGGAGGTTGCGCACATTTGTTTGTGTCAAGCTGTGGAGGTGGCGCACATGTGTTTGTGCCAAGCTGTGGAGTTGGTGCACATGTTTTTGTGTCAAGCTGTGGAGTTGGTGCACATGTGTAAGGAAATGCCTCCTTGGCATGGTTACCCCCTGACTTTTTGCCTTTGCTGATGCTATGTTTTGATTTGAAAGTGTGCTGAGGCCTGCTAACCAGGCCCCAGCACCAGTGTTCTTTCCCTAACCTGTACTTTTGTTTGCCCCCTTGATTGGCACACCCTGGCATCCAGGTAAGTCCCTTGGTACTGGTACCCCTGGTACCAAGGGCCCTGATGCCAGGGAAGGTCTCTAAGGGCTGAAGCATATCTTATGCCACCCTGGGGACCCCTCACTCAGCACAGACACACTGCTTGCCAGCTTGTGTGTGCTAGTGAGGACAAAACGAGTAAGTCGACATGGCACTCCCCTCAGGGTGCCATGCCAATCTCACACTGCCTATGCAGTATAGATAAGTCACCCCTCTAGCAGGCCTTACAGCCCTAAGGCAGGGTGCACTATACCATAGGTGAGGGCAACAGTGCATGAGCACTGTGCCCCTACAGTGTCTAAGCAAAACTTTAGACATTGTAAGTGCAGGGTAGCCATAAGAGTATATGGTCTGGGAGTCTGTCAAACACGGACTCCACAGCACCATAATGGCTACACTGAAAACTGGGAAGTTTGGTATCAAACTTCTCAGCACAATAAAAGCACACTGATGTCAGTGTACATTTTATTGTAAAATACACCCCAGAGGGCACCTTAGAGGTGCCCCCTGAAACCTTAACCAACTACCTGTGTAGGCTGACTGGTTTTAGCAGCCTGCCACACTCGAGACATGTTGCTGGCCACATGGGGAGAGTGCCTTTGTCACTCTGTGGCTAGTAACAAAGCCTGCACTGGGTGGAGATGCTTATCACCTCCCCCTTGCAGGAGCTGTAACACCTGGCGGTGAGCCTCAAAGGCTCACCCCCTTTGTTACAGCACCCCAGGGCATTTCAGCTAGTGGAGTTGCCCGCCCCCTCCGGCCACGGCCCCACTTTTGGCGGCAAGGCCGGAGGAGATAATGAGAAAAACAAGGAGGAGTCACTGGCCAGTCAGGACAGCCCCTGAGGCAACCTGAGCTGAAGTGACTCTGACTTTTAGAAATCCTCCATCTTGCAGATGGAGGATCCCCCCAATAGGGATAGGAATGTGACCCCCTCCCCTTGGGAGGAGGCACAAAGAGGGTGTAGCCACCCTCAGGGCTAGTAGCCATTGGCTACTGCCCTCCCTGACCTAAACACACCCCTAAATTCTGTATTTAGGGGCTCCCCTGAACCTAGGAACTCAGATTCCTGCAACCTAAGAAGAAGAGGACTGCTGAGCTGAAAACCCCTGCAGAGAAGACGGAGACACCAACTGCTTTGGCCCCAGCTCTACCTGCCTGTCTCCCCCCCCTTCTGAAGAAACTGCTCCAGCGACGCTTTCCCCAGGACCAGCGACCTCTGAATCCTCAGAGGACTGTCCTGCTCTAAAAGGACCAAGAAACTCCAGAGAACAGCGGCCCTGTTCACCAAAGACTGCAACTTTGTTTCCAAAGGAGCAACTTAAAGACAACTGCGTTTCCCGCCAGAAGCGTGAGACTTGCTACTCTGCACCCGACGCCCCTGGCTCGACTTGTGGAGAAACAACACTTCAGGGAGGACTCCCCGGCGACTCCGAGACTGAGAGTAACCAGAGTTGCCCCCCCTGAGCCCCCACAGCGACGCCTGCAGAGGGAATCCCGAGGCTCCCCCTGACCGCGACTGCCTGACTCCCAGATCCCGACACCTGGAAAAGACCCTGCACCCGCAGCCCCCAGGACCTGAAGGATCGGAACTCCAGTGCAGGAGTGACCCCAGGAGGCCCTCTCCCTTGCCCAGGTGGTGGCTACCCCGAGGAGCCCCCACCCTTGCTTGCCTGCATCGCTGAAGAGACCCCTTGGTCTCCCATTGATTCCAATTGAAAACCCGACGTGTGTTTGCACACTGCACCCGGCCCCCCCGTGCTGCTGAGGGTGTACTGTCTGTGCTAACTTGTGTCCCCCCCGGTGCCCTACAAAACCCCCCTGGTCTGCCCTCCGAAGACGCGGGTACTTACCTGCTGGCAGACTGGAACCGGCCCCCCCCCTTTCTCCATTGAAGCCTATGCGTTTTGGGCACCACTTTGAACTCTGCACCTGACCGGCCCCGAGCTGCTGGTGTGGTAACTTTGGGGTTGCTCTGAACCCCCAACGGTGGGCTACCTTGGACTCAAACTTGAACCCCGTAGGTGGTTTACTTACCTGCAAGAACTAACAAATACTTACCTCCCCTAGGAACTGTGAAAATTGCACTGTCTAGTTTTAAAATAGCTATATGTGTTTTATTTGAAAAGTATATATGCTATTTTGATTATTCAAAGTTCATAAAGTACTTACCTGCAATACCTTTCATTCAAAGTATTACATGTAAAATTTGAACCTGTGGTTCTTAAAATAAACTAAGAAAATATATTTTTCTATACAAAAACCTATTGGCCTGGAATTGTCTCCGAGTGTGTTTTCCTCATTTATTGCCTGTGTGTGTACAACAAATGCTTAACACTACTCCTTTGATAAGCCTACTGCTTGACCACACTACCACAAAATAGAGCATTAGTATTATCTCTTTTTGCCACTATCTTACCTCTAAGGGGAGCCCTTGGACTCTGTGCATGCTATTCCTTACTTTGAAATAGCACATACAGAGCCAACTTCCTACATTGGTGGATCAGCGGTGGGGTACAAGACTTTGCATTTGCTGGACTACTCAGCCAATACCTGATCACACGACAAATTCCAAAAATTGTCATTAGAAACTGATTTTTGCAATTTGAGCTATTTTTCTAAATTCTTAAAAGTCCTGCTAGGGCCTTGTGTTAGTCCCTGTTAGCATTTCTTTTAGAGTTTAAAAGTTTTGTGAAAGTTTGAATTAGATTCTAGAACTAGTTTTAGATTCTTAAAAAGTATTCTAACTTTTAGAAACATAATGCCTGGTGCAGATGTGAATGTGGAGGAACTCGACCTCACACCTTACCTCCATCTTAAGATGAGGGATCTAAGGTCACTCTGCAAAATAAAGAAAATCACAATTGGCTTAAGACCCTCCAAACAACAGCTCCAGGAGCTTTTGGCAGAGTTTGAAAAAGCCAACCCCTCTGAGGATGACAACCCAGAGGATGATGTTAGTGACATGGAGGAGAATTCCCACCTTCCAGTCCTAACTAGGGAACCCAGGGACCCTCAATCCCTGATTCCAACTGTGATAGTCAGAGATGCTGCTAACCTCACAGGAGGGGCCAGCACCTCTGAAATCACTGAGGATAGCCTCAGTGAAGAGGACCTCCTGCTAGCCAGAATGGCCAAAAGATTGGCTTTGGAAAGACAGATCCTAGCCATAGAAAGGGAAAGACAAGAGATGGGCCTAGGTCCCGTCAATGGTGGCAGCAACATAAATAGGGTCAGAGATTCTCCTGACATGTTGAAAATCCCTAAAGGGATTGTAACTAAATATGAAGATGGTGATGACATCACCAAATGGTTCACAGCTTTTGAGAGGGCTTGTGTAACCAGAAAAGTAAACAAATCTCACAGGGGTGCTCTCCTTTGGGAAATGTTCACTGGAAAGTGTAGGGATAGACTCCTCACACTCTCTGGAAAAGATGCAGAATCTTATGACCTCATGAAGGGAACCCTGATTGAGGGCTTTGGATTCTACACTGAGGAGTATAGGATTACATTCAGGGGGGCTCAAAAAACCTAGAGCCAGACCTGGGTTGATTTTGTGGACTACTCAGTGAAAACACTGGATGGTTGGATTCAAGGCAGTGGTGTTAATGATTATGATGGGCTGTACAATTTATTTGTGAAAGAACACCTATTGAGTAATTGTTCAAATGATAAACTGCATCAGCATCTGGTAGACCTAGGACCAATTTCTCCCCAAGAATTGGGAAAGAAGGCGGACCATTGGGTCAAGACTAGGGTGACCAAGACTTCCACAGGGGGTGACCAAAAGAAAGGGGTCACAAAGCCTCCACAGGGGAAGAGTGTTGAGACATCCAAAAACAAAACTAGTAAAGAGTCTTCTTCAGGCCCCCAAAAACCTGCACAGGAGGGTGGGCCCAGAGCCTCTTCACAAAACAATTGTGGGTACAAGGGTAAAAACTTTGATCCCAAAAAGGCCTGGTGTTGTAGCTGTACTCAGCCTGGACACCAAACTGGAGACAAGGCCTGTCCCAAGAAAAGTACCACTTCTAACTCCATTCCAGCTAACACTGGAATGGCTAGTCTCCAAGTGGGATCAACAGTGTGCCCAGAGCAAATCAGGTGTCACACTGAAGCTACATTAGGGTGGGGTGGATTTAGCCACACTGGCTGCCTGGCCTCCTAACATGCAAAAATACAGGCAGCAGCTCTTAATTAATGGGACAAGTGTAGAAGGCCTTAGGGATATAGGTGCCAGTGTCACCATGGTGACAGAGAAACTGGTTTCCCCTGGTCAATACCTGGCTGGACAAACTTATCCAGTCACCAATGCTGACAATCAAACTAAAGTACATCCCATGACTATGGTAACTTTAGAGTGGGGAGGGGTCAATGGCCTGAAACAGGTGGTGGTCTCCTCAAATATCCCAGTAGACTGTTTGCTTGGAAATGACCTGGAGTCCTCAGCATGGGCTGAGGTAGAACTGAAAACCCATGCAGCCATGCTGGGTATCCCTGAACTGGTGTGTGTCAAGACAAGGGCACAGTGCAAGGCTCAGGGTGAAAAAGTAGAGCTGGAGCCTGGAAAAAGGGCCCAGCCTACCAAGAGGAAAGGAAAGACAACTGGGAAACCAGCTGCAACACAACAACAAAAAGAGAACCTCTCTTCTCAGGAAGAAGTTCTGCCCTCTGAGGGAACTGAGCCTATGGAGTTGGATCCTTATCAGGTTGAGCTCTTAGGCCCAGGGGGACCCTCAAGGGAGCAGTTGTGTAAGGGGCAAGAAACCTGTCCCTCTCTTGAAGGCCTTAGGCAGCAAGCTGCTGAAGAGTCCAATGGCAAGAAAACTGGAACACATAAGGTCTATTGGGAAGATGGACTCCTGTACACTGAGGCAAGAGATCCCAAACCTGGTGCCACTAGGAGAGTGGTAGTGCCTCAGGAGTTCAGAGAGTTCATACTGACCTTAGCCCATGATATTCCTCTTGCTGGGCATTTGGGACAAACCAAGACGTGGGAGAGACTAGTCAACCACTTCTACTGGCCCAACATGTCCCAGAAAGTCAAGGAGTTTTGTGTCTCCTGTACCACCTGTCAAGCCAGTGGTAAGACAGGTGGACATCCAAAGGCCCCACTCATTCCACTTCCAGTGGTGGGGGTCCCCTTTGAAAGAGTGGGTGTGGACGTAGTGGGTCCACTTGAACCTCCCACAGCCTCAGGGAATATGTACATACTAGTAGTAGTGGATCATGCTACTAGATACCCTGAAGCTATTCCCCTTAGGTCGACTACTGCCCCTGCAGTAGCCAAGGCCCTCATTGGTATTTTTACCAGAGTGGGCTTACCTAAGGAGGTGGTGTCTGACAGAGGTACCAACTTCATGTCAGCATACCTGAAACACATGTGGAATGAGTGTGGAGTGACTTATAAATTCACTACACCATATCATCCACAAACTAATGGCCTTGTTGAGAGATTCAACAAGACATTAAAAGGCATGATCATGGGGCTCCCAGAAAAACTCAAAAGGAGATGGGATGTCCTCCTGCCATGTCTGCTTTTCGCTTACAGAGAGGTGCCTCAGAAGGGAGTAGAGTTCTCACCCTTTGAACTTCTGTTTGGCCACCCAGTAAGGGGACCACTAGCTCTTGTGAAAGAAGGCTGGGAGAGACCTCTTCATGAGCCTAAACAAGACATAGTGGACTATGTACTGGGCCTACGTTCAAGGATGGCAGAGTACATGGAAAAGGCAAGTAAAAACCTTGAGGCCAGCCAACAGCTCCAGAAGTTTTGGTATGACTAAAAGGCTGCAATGGTTGAATTTCAACCAGGGCAGAAAGTCTGGGTTTTGGAGCCTGTGGCTCCCAGGGCACTCCAGGACAAATGGAGTGGCCCTTACCCAGTGCTAGAAAAGAAGAGTCAGGTCACCTACCTGGTGGACCCAGGCACTAGCAGGAGCCCCAAGAGGGTGATCCATGTGAACCGCCTTAAGCTCTTCCATGATAGGGCTGATGTGAATCTGTTGATGGTAACAGATGAGGACCAGGAAGCTGAGAGTCAACCTCTCCCTGATCTCCTCTCATCAAACCCTAAGGATGGCTCCGTAGATGGAGTGATCTATTCAGACACCCTCTCTAGCCAACAGCAATCTGACTGTAGGAAAGTCCTGCAACAGTTTGCTGAGCTCTTTTCCCTAACCCCTGGTCAGACACACCTGTGTACCCATGATGTGGAGACAGCATGCCTGTCAAAAACAAAATTTTCAGACAGTCTGACCAAGTTAAGGAAAGCATCAAGGTGGAAGTCCACAAGATGCTGGAATTGGGAGTCATTGAGCACTCTGACAGCCCCTGGGCTAGCCCAGTGGTCTTAGTCCCCAAACCTCACACTAAAGATGGAAAGAGAGAAATTAGGTTTTGTGTGGACTACAGAGGACTTAATTCTGTCACCAAGACAGATGCCCATCCCATTCCAAGGGCTGATGAACTGATTGATAAATTAGGTGCTGCCAAATTCTTAAGTACCTTTGACTTAACAGCAGGGTACTGGCAAATCAAAATGGCACCTGGAGCAAAAGAAAAAACAGCATTCTCCACACCTGATGGGCATTATCAGTTTACTGTTATGCCCTTTGGTTTAAAGAATGCCCCTGCCACCTTCCAAAGGTTGGTGAATCAAGTCCTTGCTGGTTTGGACTCCTTTAGTGCAGCTTATCTTGATGATATTGCTGTCTTTAGCTCCAGCTGGCAGGAGCACCTGGTCCACCTGAAGAAGGTTTTGAAGGCTCTGCAATCAGCAGGCCTCTCTATCAAGGCATCCAAATGCCAGATAGGGCAGGGAACTGTGGTTTACTTGGGACACCTTGTAGGTGGAGGCCAAGTTCAGCCACTCCAGCCTGAGATCCAGACTATTCTGGACGGGGCAGCTCCAAAAACCCAGACTCAAGTCAGGGCATTCCTTGGCTTGACTTGGTACTACAGGAGGTTTGTGAAGGGATATGGATCCATAGTGACAGCCCTCACAGAACTTACCTCCAAGAAAATGCCCAAGAAGGTAAACTGGACTGTAGAATGCCAACAGGCCTTTGACACCCTGAAACAAGCAATGTGCACAGCACCAGTTCTAAAAGCTCCAGATTACTCCAAGCAGTTCATTGTGCAGACAGATGCCTCTGAACATGGGATAGGGGCAGTTTTGTCCCAAACAAATGATGATGGCCTTGACCAGCCTGTTGCTTTCATTAGCAGGAGGTTACTCCCCAGGGAGCAGCGTTGGAGTGCCATTGAGAGGGAGGCCTTTGCTGTGGTTTGGTCCCTGAAGAAGCTGAGCCCATACCTCTTTGGTACTCACTTTGTAGTTCAAACTGACCACAGACCTCTCAGATGGCTGATGCAAATGAAAGGTGAAAATCCAAAACTGTTGAGGTGGTCCATCTTCCTACAGGGAATGGACTTTATAGTGGAACAGAGACCTGGGACTGCCCATGCCAATGCAGATGGCCTTTCCTGGTTCTTCCACTTAGAAAATGAAGACTCTCTTGGGAAAGATTAGTCTCATCCTCTTTCGTTTGGGGGGGGGGGTTGTGTAACGAAATGCCTCCTTGGCATGGTTACCCCCTGACTTTTTGCCTTTGCTGATGCTATGTTTTGATTTGAAAGTGTGCTGAAGCCTGCTAACCAGGCCCCAGCACTAATGTTTTTTTCCCTAACCTGTACTTTTGTTTACACAATTGGCACACCCTGGCATCCAGGTAAGTCCCTTGTAACTGGTACCCCTGGTACCAAGGGCCCTGATGCCAGGGAAGGTCTCTAAGGGCTGCAGCATATCTTATGCCACCCTGGGGACCCCTCACTCAGCACAGACACACTGCTTGCCAGCTTGTGTGTGCTGGTGAGGACAAAACGAGTAAGTCGACATGGCACTCCCCTCAGGGTGCCATGCCAACCTCACACTGCCTATGCAGTATAGATAAGTCACCCCTCTAGCAGGCCTTACAGCCCTAAGGCAGGGTGCACTATACCATAGGTGAGGGCAACAGTGCATGAGCACTGTGCCCCTACAGTGTCTAAGCAAAACCTTAGACATTGTAAGTGCAGGGTAGCCATAAGAGTATATGGTCTGGGAGTCTGTCAAACACGGACTCCACTGCACCATAATGGCTACACTGAAAACTGGGAAGTTTGGTATCAAACTTCTCAGCACAATAAAAGCACACTGATGTCAGTGTACATTTTATTGTAAAATACACCCCAGAGGGCACCTTAGAGGTGCCCCCTGAAACCTTAACCAACTACCTGTGTAGGCTGACTGGTTTTAGCAGCCTGCCACACTCGAGACATGTTGCTGGCCACATGGGGAGAGTGCCTTTGTCACTCGGTGGCTAGTAACAAAGCCTGCACTGGGTGGAGATGCTTATCACCTCCCCCTTGCAGGAGCTGTAACACCTGGCGGTGAGCCTCAAAGGCTCACCCCCTTTGTTACAGCACCCCAGGGCATTTCAGCTAGTGGAGTTGCCCGCCCCCTCCGGCCACGGACCCACTTTTGGCGGCAAGGCCGGAGGAGATAATGAGAAAAACAAGGAGGAGTCACTGGCCAGTCAGGACAGCCCCTAAGGCAACCTGAGCTGAAGTGACTCTGACTTTTAGGAATCCTCCATCTTGCAGATGGAGGATCCCCCCAATAGGGATAGGAATGTGACCCCCTCCCCTTGGGAGGAGGCACAAAGAGGGTGTAGCCACCCTCAGGGCTAGTAGCCATTGGCTACTGCCCTCCCTGACCTAAACACACCCCTAAATTCTGTATTTAGGGGCTCCCCTGAACCCAGGAACTCAGATTCCTGCAACCTAAGAAGAAGAGGACTGCTGAGCTGAAAAACCCTGCAGAGAAGACGGAGACACCAACTGCTTTGGCCCCAGCTCTACCGGCCTGTCTCCCCCCCTTCTGAAGAAACTGCTCCAGCGACGCTTTCCCCAGGACCAGCGACCTCTGAATCCTCAGAGGACTGCCCTGGTCTAAAAGGACCAAGAAACTCCCGGGAACAGCGGCCCTGTTCACCAAAGACTGCAACTTTGTTTCCAAAGGAGCAACTTAAAGACAACTGCGTTTCCCGCCAGAAGCGTGAGACTTGCTACTCTGCACCCGACGCCCCCGGCTCGACTTGTGGAGAAACAACACTTCAGGGAGGACTCCCCGGCGACTCCAAGATTGTGAGTAACCAGAGTTGCCCCCCCTGAACCCCCACAGCGACGCCTGCAGAGGGAATCCCGAGGCTCCCCCTGACCGCGACTGCCTGACTCCCAGATCCCGACGCCTGGAAAAGACCCTGCACCCGCAGCCCCCAGGACCTGAAGGATCGGAACTCCAGTGCAGGAGTGACCCCCAGGAGGCCCTCTCCCTTGCCCAGGTGGTGGCTACCCCGAGGAGCCCCCCCCTTGCCTGCCTGCATCGCTGAAGAGACCCCTTGGTCTCCCATTGATTCCAATTGAAAACCCAACGTGTGTTTGCACACTGCACCCGGCCGCCCCCGTGCTGCTGAGGGTGTACTTTCTGTGCTAACTTGTGTCCCCCCGGTGCCCTACAAAACCCCCTTGGTCTGCCCTCCGAAGACGCGGGTACTTACCTGCTGGCAGACTGGAACCGCCCCCCCCCTCTCTCCATTGAAGCCTATGCGTTTTGGGCACCACTTTGAACTCTGCACCTGACCGGCCCTGAGTGTGGTAACTTTGGGGTTGCTCTGAACCCCCAACGGTGGGCTACCTTGGACCCAAACTTGAACCCAGTAGGTGGTTTACTTACCTGCAAGAACTAACAAATACTTACCTCCCCTAGGAACTGTGAAAATTGCACTGTCTAGTTTTAAAATAGCTATATGTGTTTTATTTTAAAAGTAAATATGCTATTGTGATTATTCAAAGTTCCTAAAGTACTTACCTGCAATACCTTTCATTCAAAGTATTACATGTAAAATTTGAACCTGTGGTTCTTAAAATAAACTAAGAAAATATATTTTTCTATACAAAAACCTATTGGCCTGGAATTGTCTCCGAGTGTGTGTTCCTCATTTATTGCCTGTGTGTGTACAACAAATGCTTAACACTACTCCTTTGATAAGCCTACTGCTCGACCACACTACCACAAAATAGAGCATTAGTATTATCTCTTTTTGCCACTATCTTACCTCTAAGGGGAACCCTTGGACTCTGTGCATACTATTCATTACTTTGAAATAGCACATACAGAGCCAACTTCCTACAACATGTTTTTGTGTCAAGCTGTGGAGTTGGTGCACATGTTTTTGTGTCAAGCTGTGGAGATGATGCACATGTGTTTGTGACAAGCTGTGGAGGTGGCGCACATGTGTTTGTGTCAAGCTGTGGAGGTGGCCCACATGCGTTTGTGTCAAGCTGTGGAGATGGCGCACATGTTTGTGCCAAGCTGTGGAGGTGGTCATATGTTTTTGTGTCAAGCTCTGGAGGTGGTGCACATGTTTTTGTTTCAAGCTCTGGAGGTTGGGAGTCGGTCAAGTGACAGAGGTAGTGAGTCTCGGTCAAACTGTGGTGGCAAAGTCTTGGGAATGCTGTGGTGTGGCAGATTGCAACGCGGTTGTGAATGCTGCAAGAATGTGTGGGCGAGGAGGTAGGCTATGGAGTGTTTAGGTTATGTGTAAAGAAATGGCTCCCTGTTGCAGTTACCCCCCCACTTTTTGCCTGATACTGATGCTGACTTGACTGAGAAGTGTGCTGGGACCCTGCTAACCAGGCCCCAGCACCAGTGTTCCTTCACCTAAAATGTACCATTGTATCCACAATTGGCACACCCTGGCATTCAGATAAGTCCCTTGTAACTGGTACTTCTAGTACCAAGGGCCCTGATGCCAAGGAAGGTCTCTAAGGGCTGCAGCATGTCTTATGCCACCCTGGAGACCTCTCACTCAGCACAGACACACTGCTTGCCAGCTTGTGTGTGCTAGTGAGGACAAAACGAGTAAGTCGACATGGCACTCCCCTCAGGGTGCCATGCCAGCCTCTCACTGCCTATGCAGTATAGGTAAGACACCCCTCTAGCAGGCCTTACAGCCCTAAGGCAGGGTGCACTATACCCTAGGTGAGGGTACCAGTGCATGAGCATGGTACCCCTACAGTGTCTAAACAAAACCTTAGACATTGTAAGTGCAGGGTAGCCATAAGAGTATATGGTCTGGGAGTCTGTCAAACACGAACTCCACAGCACCATAATGGCTACACTGAAAACTGGGAAGTTTGGTATCAAACTTCTCAGCACAATAAATGCACACTGATGCCAGTGTACATTTTATTGTAAAATACACCCCAGAGGGCACCTTAGAGGTGCCCCCTGAAACTTAACCGACTATCTGTGTAGGCTGACTAGTTTTAGCAGCCTGCCACAAACCGAGACATGTTGCTGGCCCCATGGGGAGAGTGCCTTTGTCACTCTGAGGCCAGTAACAAAGCCTGCACTGGGTGGAGATGCTAACACCTCCCCCAGGCAGGAATTGTCACACCTGGCGGTGAGCCTCAAAGGCTCACCTCCTTTGTGCCAACCCAGCAGGACACTCCAGCTAGTGGAGTTGCCCGCCCCCTCCGGCCAGGCCCCACTTTTGGCGGCAAGGCCGGAGAAAATAATGAGAAAAACAAGGAGTCGTCACTGGCCAGTCAGGACAGCCCCTAAGGTGTCCTGAGCTGAAGTGACTCTAACTTTTAGAAATCCTCCATCTTGCAGATGGAGGATTCCCCCAATAGGGTTAGGATCGTGACCCCCTCCCCTTGGGAGGAGGCACAAAGAGGGTGTACCCACCCTCAGGGCTAGTAGCCATTGGCTACTAACCCCCCAGACCTAAACACGCCCTTAAATTTAGTATTTAAGGGCTACCCTGAACCCTAGAAAATTAGATTCCTGCAACTACAAGAAGAAGGACTGCCTAGCTGAAAACCCCTGCAGAGGAAGACCAGAGGACGACAACTGCCTTGGCTCCAGAAACTCACCGGCCTGTCTCCTGCCTTCCAAAGATCCTGCTCCAGCGACGCCTTCCAAAGGGACCAGCGACCTCGACATCCTCTGAGGACTGCCCCTGCTTCGAAAAGACAAGAAACTCCCGAGGACAGCGGACCTGCTCCAAGAAAAGCTGCAACTTTGTTTCCAGCAGCTTTAAAGATCCCTGCAAGCTCCCCGCAAGAAGCGTGAGACTTGCAACACTGCACCCGGCGACCCCGACTCGGCTGGTGGCGATCCAACACCTCAGGAGGGACCCCAGGACTACTCTAAGACTGTGAGTACAAAAACCTGTCCCCCCTGAGCCCCCACAGCGCCACCTGCAGAGGGAATCCCGAGGCTTCCCCTGACCGCGACTCTTTGAATCCAAAGTCCCGACACCTGGGAGAGACCCTGCACCCGCAGCCCCCAGGACCTGAAGGACCGGACTTTCACTGGAGGAGTGACCCCCAGGAGCCCCTCTCCCTTGATCAAGTGGAGGTTTCCCCGAGGAACCCCCCCCTTGCCTGCCTGCAGCGCTGAAGAGATCCCGAGATCTCTCATAGACTAACACTGCGAACCCGACGCTTGTTTCTACACTGCACCCGGCCGCCCCCGCACCGCTGAGGGTGAAATTTCTGTGTGGGCTTGTGTCCCCCCCGGTGCCCTACAAAACCCCCCTGGTCTGCCCTCCGAAGACGCGGGTACTTACCTGCAAGCAGACCGGAACCGGGGCACCCCCTTCTCTCCATTCTAGCCTATGTGTTTTGGGCACCACTTTGAACTCTGCACCTGACCGGCCCTGAGCTGCTGGTGTGGTGACTTTGGGGTTGCTCTGAACCCCCAACGGTGGGCTACCTTGGACCAAGAACTAAGCCCTGTAAGTGTCTTACTTACCTGGTTAACCTAACAAATACTTACCTCCCCTAGGAACTGTGAAAATTGCACTAAGTGTCCACTTTTAAAACAGCTATTTGTGAATAACTTGAAAGGTATACATGCAATTTTGATGATTTGAAGTTCCTAAAGTACTTACCTGCAATACCTTTCGAATGAGATATTACATGTAGAATTTGAACCTGTGGTTCTTAAAATAAACTAAGAAAATATATTTTTCTATATAAAAACCTGTTGGCTGGATTTGTCTCTGAGTGTGTGTACCTCATTTATTGTCTGTGTATGTACAACAAATGCTTAACACTACTCCTTGGATAAGCCTACTGCTCGACCACACTACCACAAAATAGAGCATTAGTATTATCTATTTTTACCACTATTTTACCTCTAAGGGGAACCCTTGGACTCTGTGCATGCTATTCCTTACTTTGAAATAGCACATACAGAGCCAACTTCCTACATTGGTGGATCAGCGGTGGGGTACAAGACTTTGCATTTGCTGGACTACTCAGCCAATACCTGATCACACGACAAATTCCAAAATTGTCATTAGAAATTCATTTTTGCAATTTGAAATTTTTCTAAATTCTTAAAAGTCCTGCTAGGGCCTTGTGTGTTAAGTCCCTGTTTAGCATTGTCTTTTAGAGTTTAAAAGTTTGTTAAAGGTTTGAAATTAGATTCTAGAAACAGTTTTAGATTCTTTAAAAAGTCTTCCAACTTTTAGCAAAATAATGTCTGATACAGAGATGAATGTGGTGGAACTCGACACCACACCTTACCTCCATCTTAAGATGAGGGAGCTAAGGTCTCTCTGTAATATAAAGAAAATAACCATTGGCTCCAGACCTACCAAAATTCAGCTCCAGGAGCTGTTGGCAGAGTTTGAAAAAGCCAACCCCTCTGAGGATGACTTCACAGAGGAAGAAATTAGTGACTTGGAGGGTAATTCCCCCCTTCCAGTCCTAAATAGGGAGACCAGGGCCTCTCAAGCCCTGTCTCCAAAAATGATAGTCAGAAATGTTGCTTCCCTCACAGGAGGGTCCAGCATTTCTGAAATCACTGAGGATGCTCTCAGTGAGGATGACCCCCTGTTAGCCAGGATGGTCAAAAGATTGGCTTTGGAAAAGCAGCTCCTAGCCATAGAAAGGGAAAGAAAAGAGATGGGCCTAGGTCCCATCAATGGTGGCAGCAACTTAAATAGGGTCAGAGATTCTCCTGACATCCTAAAAATCCCCAAAGGGATTGTAACAAAATATGAAGATGGTGATGACATCACCAAATGGTTCACAGCTTTTGAGAGGGCTTGTGTAACCAGAAAAGTGAACAGATCTCACTGGGGTGCTCTCCTTTGGGAAATGTTCACTGGAAAGTGTAGAGATAGACTCCTCACACTCTCTGGAAAAGATGCAGAATCTTATGACCTCATGAAGGGTACCCTGATTGAGGGCTTTGGATTCTCCACTGAGGAGTATAGAATTAGGTTCAGGGGGGCTCAAAAATCCTCGAGCCAGACCTGGGTTGATTTTGTAGACTACTCAGTAAAAACACTAGATGGTTGGTTAACTGGAAATGAAGTGTGTGACTATGTTGGGCTTTATAATTTGTTTATGAAAGAACACATTTTAAGTAACTGCTTCAATGAAAAGTTGCATCAGTATCTGGTAGACCTAGGTCCAATTTCTCCCCAAGAATTGGGAAAGAAGGCAGACCACTGGGTCAAGACTAGGGTAACCAAAACTTCCACTGGGGGTGACCAAAAGAAAGGGGTTACAAAAACTCCCCAGGAGAAAGTGGGTAACACTAGAAACAAAGAAAAAGAGTCCTCTGTAGGCCCCCAAAAACCAGAACAGGTGGGTGGGCCCCAAGACACAACCCAAAACAAAGGTGGGTACCAGGGTAAGAACTGGGATGCCACTAAGGCATGGTGCCACAACTGTAAACAGTCTGGGCACCACACCAAGGACACTTCTTGTCCCAAAAACAAACCCCAGAACAAAATTCCTGGGGTAACCAGTGTAGCCATGGGAGATGACTCCTCAGATGAGGAGGTCTTCCTAGCCTTCAACTGGAAACAGGGCCCAACAGGTGAGTTGGAGATTCCAGAGGGAAGTAGACACTTCCACCACCTACTGGTGAATGGAATCCCAACCACTGCCCTGAGAGACACTTGTGCCAGTCACACTATTGTGCATGACAGGCTGGTGCTCTCAAACCAGTACATCCCAGGTGAGACTGCCAGGGTAAGAGTTAGCCTAGACAGGGTCACTAAGAGGCCTGTGGCTTTAGTGCCCATAGAAGTGGGTGGCACTCTTAGCTGGAGAAGGGTAGTAGTCAGTACAGACCTCCCCCTTGATTGTCTCCTTGGAAATGACTACCCAGAGGTTAGTCAGAGCTCAAGAGAGGAACTGGTCCAGTGCCAGTCCTCTCCCAAGGATTCTGGAAGTCCTGCCTCTGCAGTAAATGCAAGCAGGCCCCAGAAAAAGAAGAAAAGAAAACAGAGTAGGAGGGGTGGACAACCTTTAGCCAAGGTTACAGCAAGCCAAGGAGATTCTGCTCCAGTAGGGGAGAAGTCCAAAAATGGCCCTGATAAAGTCCAACCTGACCCACAAGAAGTCCTGGCTAGTCAGGCAACTGTTAAACCTGAGTGGGTGGCTCCTCAGCTAACAGAAGAAAGAGTGGAAGAAGGGTGTTTACTACAAGATGTGGTAACCCCCCACTCCAATACAGCAGACAGGCAACCTGAACCCAAAGAAGCCTGTAACTTAGCCCCTTCCCTTTTAGGTGAAGAGCTAAAGGTGTGGTTCTGGGCACTGACAGCTGTCAGTGGCCTCTGCTGGGTGTTAGCCTTTATGGCTGCACTATCCTTAGCATGGTGGTCTGACCCCATGCCAAATAGCAAGTTAGGCCCCCTGACCCTATTGGTCATGGTGGGGTTACTCCAGCTCTGGGTAACCTCTATGGGTAAGCTAGGGGTAACCCTGGCCAAGATAAGATTAGCAGAGGTGGATACCTCTAAACCCAAAATAAAAAGAATGGGTGGAGACATTGAAGAGGCAGACAAGAGGCAATTCAGACTAGGTCCGATCACTGTGGAAGTGGGTCAGTTCCCCAAAGGGAATGACCTGAACAGAAGGATGTAAGGCAGAGTAGGCCCTGCAACTAACCAGCCTATTTCTCCTACTCTTCCTCGCCTGACAGACTAGGAAGACTCTCCCAGCTTGGGCTGAGTCTCCTGGCCTGTGGGCTGGGGGGGGCTTGTGTAAAGAAATGGCTCCCTGTTGCAGTTACCCCCCACTTTTTGCCTGATACTGATGCTGACTTGACTGAGAAGTGTGCTGGGACCCTGCTAACCAGGCCCCAGCACCAGTGTTCTTTCCCTAACCTGTACTTTTGTATCCACAATTGGCAGACCCTGGCATCCAGATAAGTCCCTTGTAACTGGTACTTCTAGTACCAAGGGCCCTGATGCCAAGGAAGGTCTCTAAGGGCTGCAGCATGTCTTATGCCACCCTGGAGACCTCTCACTCAGCACAGACACACTGCTTGCCAGCTTGTGTGTGCTAGTGAGGACAAAACGAGTAAGTCGACATGGCACTCCCCTCAGGGTGCCATGCCAGCCTCTCACTGCCTATGCAGTATAGGTAAGACACCCCTCTAGCAGGCCTTACAGCCCTAAGGCAGGGTGCACTATACCATAGGTGAGGGTACCAGTGCATGAGCATGGTACCCCTACAGTGTCTAAACAAAACCTTAGACATTGTAAGTGCAGGGTAGCCATAAGAGTATATGGTCTGGGAGTCTGTCAAACACGAACTCCACAGCACCATAATGGCTACACTGAAAACTGGGAAGTTTGGTATCAAACTTCTCAGCACAATAAATGCACACTGATACCAGTGTACATTTTATTGCAAAATACACCCCAGAGGGCACCTTAGAGGTGCCCCCTGAAACTTAACCGCCTGTCTGTGTAGGCTGACTAGTTCCAGCAGCCTGCCACACCAGAGACATGTTGCTGGCCCCATGGGGAGAGTGCCTTTGTCACTCTGAGGCCAGTAACAAAGCCTGCACTGGGTGGAGATGCTAACACCTCCCCCAGGCAGGAGCTGTGACACCTGGCGGTGAGCCTCAAAGGCTCACCCCTTTGTCACAGCCCAGCAGGGCACTCCAGCTTAGTGGAGTTGCCCGCCCCCTCCGGCCACGGCCCCCACTTTTGGCGGCAAGGCTGGAGGGAACAAAGAAAGCAACAAGGAGGAGTCACTGGCCAGTCAGGACAGCCCCTAAGGTGTCCTGAGCTGAGGTGACTCTGACTTTTAGAAATCCTCCATCTTGCAGATGGAGGATTCCCCCAATAGGGTTAGGATTGTGTCCCCCTCCCCTTGGGAGGAGGCACAAAGAGGGTGTACCCACCCTCAGGGCTAGTAGCCATTGGCTACTAACCCCCCAGACCTAAACACGCCCTTAAATTTAGTATTTAAGGGCTACCCTGAACCCTAGAAAATTAGATTCCTGCAACTACAAGAAGAAGGACTGCCTAGCTGAAAACCCCTGCAGAGGAAGACCAGAAGACGACAACTGCCTTGGCTCCAGAAACTCACCGGCCTGTCTCCTGCCTTCCAAAGATCCTGCTCCAGCGACGCCTTCCAAAGGGACCAGCGACCTCGACATCCTCTGAGGACTGCCCCTGCTTCGAAAAGACAAGAAACTCCCGAGGACAGCGGACCTGCTCCAAGAAAAGCTGCAACTTTGTTTCCAGCAGCTTTAAAGAACCCTGCAAGCTCCCCGCAAGAAGCGTGAGACTTGCAACACTGCACCCGGCGACCCCGACTCGGCTGGTGGCGATCCAACACCTCAGGAGGGACCCCAGGACTACTCTAAGACTGTGAGTACAAAAACCTGTCCCCCCTGAACCCCCACAGCGCCGCCTGCAGAGGGAATCCCGAGGCTTCCCCTGACCGCGACTCTTTGAACCTAAAGTCCCGACGCCTGGGAGAGACCCTGCACCCGCAGCCCCCAGGACCTGAAGGACCGGACTTTCACTGGAGAAGTGACCCCCAGGAGTCCCTCTCCCTTGCCCAAGTGGAGGTTTCCCCGAGGAATCCCCCCCTTGCCTGCCTGCAGCGCTGAAGAGATCCCGAGATCTCTCATAGACTAACATTGAAAACCCGACGCTTGTTCTACACTGCACCCGGCCGCCCCCGCGCTGCTGAGGGTGAAATTTATGTGTGGACTTGTGTCCCCCCCGGTGCCCTACAAAACCCCCCTGGTCTGCCCTCCGAAGACGCGGGTACTTACCTGCAAGCAGACCGGAACCGGGGCACCCCCTTCTCTCCATTCTAGCCTATGTGTTTTGGGCACCACTTTGAACTCTGCACCTGACCGGCCCTGAGCTGCTGGTGTGGTGACTTTGGGGTTGCTCTGAACCCCCAACGGTGGGTTACCTTGGACCAAGAACTAAGCCCTGTAAGTGTCTTACTTACCTGGTTAACCTAACAAATACTTACCTCCCCTAGGAACTGTGAAAATTGCACTAAGTGTCCACTTTTAAAACAGCTATCTGTGAATAACTTGAAAAGTATACATGCAATTTTGATGATTTGAAGTTCCTAAAGTACTTACCTGCAATACCTTTCGAATGAGATATTACATGTAGAATTTGAACCTGTGGTTCTTAAAATAAACTAAGAAAAGATATTTTTCTATATAAAAACCTATTGGCTGGATTTGTCTCTGAGTGTGTGTACCTCATTTATTGTCTATGTGTATGTACAACAAATGCTTAACACTACTCCTTGGATAAGCCTACTGCTCGACCACACTACCACAAAATAGAGCATTAGTATTATCTATTTTTACCACTATTTTACCTCTAAGGGGAACCCTTGGACTCTGTGCATGCTATTCCTTACTTTGAAATAGCACATACAGAGCCAACTTCCTACATTATGGCTGTGGGGGTGGTGAATTGTGAGCAGCCTACAGAGGTGGTCAGGCTGCCAGTCTGAGATAGGCTGTGGTTAGTTTTGTTTCATGATGCTACTCTTAAAACAAGACTATACCTAAGAGCTTAACCTTGAGAACTGGTAATGGGAGAGCATTCATAGCAGGGAGGCATAATGCACTGTCAATGTGATCTCTTTTTCCAAACACCAAGAGTTTGGTTTTGTGCAACTTAAACTGTACAAACTTATGTTCACCCACTGTTGATTGATCAAAAGGCATTGGTAGAGTGTGAGTTTGAGACTCTCTTTCGAACTAGATAGTCATTTGTTTATAATCTGTGAAAGATAAAGAAACAAAAATATTCTTAGCAGGGTGGGGATAGGCGTTTACGGAATTGCACAGGATATTCTGGAACTTCTTCAGAAGGGGAATGGGTAAGATTTGGAGGGTCATCCATCAAAAACAAGACCTATAATAGAGACGTTTCAATAACGCTAGTGGCAGCTAATCTTCTCATCAGGGTAGCATGGTCTGGCGTGTAAGAAATGATGAAGAGATCAGAACAATCCAGCCCCGCCAAGTCCTTAGAATCCTGGAGTGTTTTGATTTCCTCAATCACTAACTAGCACAGACTTGGTAGGTGATAATTCGTCAGAATGGTATCTAGCCCCAAAGAATCCACAACTCTGGATGCTTCCCTATATGTTGACAACGCTTGGCTTCAAATTTGTTACCAGTTTTTCCTCCACACTTGTGGAAGGTTAATGCGAAGGCAGCTGTTTGAACCCCTAGGATCTAAATTGCTCCATGTTTTTTGATGAGGCGGGACGCCACTCAGCTTCTGTAATCACAGCCAACCACACTCGAGAAGGAAGCATTTTGCCTGGTAGTAATGTAGTGGTTACTACTGGATTCCAGCCCCTGAACATTGAAACAGGAAAAGGATGAGTAGAATATCCTGTGAAGATAATTTTGCCTCAAAGACCCATTCAAAAGAAACTAAGCACCTCCCAGTAATAGAATTCAACATAGAGTAAAGAGTGCAGCCACAAGAACCGTGCTATCATTCAGTACCTGTATAGATTTTACTACGTTTCTGAATTGAAAGATCGAGCTATCTGATCACAGAAGTTTGAAAAATTGTCATTAGCACAATAAGGGAAATCAAATAGCCTGTAGGATGAATTATCAGGCCCTTTAATAATGGAGTGGCAGATTGACTCTGATTACGTCTCAAAAAGCCCCACATTATAAGATTTCAGCTTTGCTTTCTAATGGAGCTTGCGTCTTCCAAGTAATTGCTTCAACATACTCTAAGTAACAGTTGAGATTTTTGTTTTCTTTTTCTCTTCATCAGAAAACCAACCTTGGATATTTTGTTCTTGTTTGATGCCAGCTTAGTGTGAACCCGTCAGTGTACAGGATCAGATAAGTGATAAATAGAATCTTTGACAAGAACATTAGAAGGTGAAATAGAAAGGCTATCAATCAAACATTTACAGAGCTCAGCAAATCACCCGTGCGGGTCTTGAGGCACTGGAGCTATATGCTGCTGCATGGCGGTATGATCACTCGAACATCCAGGTCTTTAGTTCTCTTCTGAGTTGCTGGAGTGGTCCTGAGGTGCAGGGGGAGGTTGTTCCAAGCCTTGGCTGGCAGTTATGAGAAGGAGCATCCTCAGCTGTTGGCTTGATGAATCTGTGGGGTGTCTGCAAGGAAGAGGGAAGTTGATCGGAGGTTTCTGGTTGGTTGGTGGAAGGTCAGGCGTTTGTTGATGTATGCTGGCCCTTCGTTATGCAGGACCTTGTAGGAATGGGTCAGCATCTTGAACATGCAACTCTTCTGAATCAGGAGCCAGTGTAGTTTCTTGAGATTGGGTGGGATGTTGGTCCTTCTAGGGAGGTCAAGCATGAGTCTTGCTGCTGAGTTCTGTATTGTCTGCAGTCTCTCAGGAGACGTGCTGTGATTCCTACATAGAGTGTGTTTCCGTAGTCCAGTCTGCTGATGATGAGGACCTGTGTGACAGTCCTTCTGGTGTTTGCTGGGAGCCACCTGAAGATCTTGCAGAGAATGTGAAGGGTGTGGAAGCAGGCAGATGAGACTGCATCAACTTGTTCCATCATGAATAGCTTGCTATCCAGGATGGGGCTGAGGTTCCGGGTGTGGTCTGTTGGGCGGTGCGCCGAGCTCTGTGGGCCACCATTTGTCAGTCCATGGAGAGGTGTTGTTCCCAGAGATGAGGACTTCTGTTTTTTTTTTGGTGTTGAGTTTGAGGCAGTTGTCCTTCATCCAGTCCGCTATGTTCGTCATGCATATGTGGAAGTTAGCTTTTGCAATGGAGGGCTGTTTGGACAGTGAGAGGATGCGATGTGTGTCATTGGTATAGTAGATGATTTTGAGTCCATGTGATAGGACGGTGATAGACTGGGGGGTTATGTAGGTGTTGAAGCTGGGCAGGCTGAGGAACAATCCTTGGGGGACTCCACAGATGATCTTATTAGGCTCTGAGGAGAACGATGGGAGATGGATTTTTTGGGTTCGGCCAGTGAGGTACAAGTTTATCCATTTGAGGGTGTTTCCTTGAATCCATCATCTGTTGTTTTTGCATTTGTCGCCTTAAGTGGGAAGGGAATCCCCAGGCGTGGGTCCCGTGCTATCTATGCCACCAGATTCAAGCTAGCATGGCTGATGAGGGGCAATACCCCAAAACTAATCCCAGGATGCTTGTTTCTGGTCCAGGGAGGACTTGGCCTAGTAGTTCAGGTTGGACCGTTCCCATGGGAAGCAGGGTCAAGACTGATTTGCATGTGGCTGATTCCAAACTGGAATGGCATGGCATGGCAAGCAAAAAAACTGATGGATTAAACCCAGATCTGTGACTGGGGTGAACGTTTGATTTGTTCTGAAATCTGTCCATCATCGGTTGTTTTTGCATCTGTGGTGGGATACAGTGTCAAACTTTGCAGACAGGTCCTGAAAGATGAGGGCTTTTGTTTCCCCCATGGTCCATGAGGGCTCTAATGTCATTTGGGGCTGCTTTCAGGGCTGTCTCAGTGCTGTGGTTAACCCAAAATTCAGCTTGGGAGAGGTCCAGGAGGTTGAGGTCTTCTAGGTGTTGGGTGAGTTGGTGGTTGATCGATTTGGTGAGGACTTTTGCTGGATATGGGGAGCAGAGAGATGGGCCAGTAATTCTTCAATTCGGCTGGGTCGCTGGGTGTTTTTTTCAGGAGGGGGCTTACTGCAGCCTATTTTCAGACCTCCAGGCAGGAGGCGATGGTTGGAGGTATTCAGGACCTTCCTGAGCTCATTGCCAATAGTCTTGCTTCCGAGGTTGAAGACGTGGTAAGGGCAAGGGTGCATGGGTGCTCCAGAGTGCAGAGTTCATGAAGGAGATATTGTCTTGCATGGTGAGGAGTTCATGCATATGAGCTGGTTGATGCTGTTTGTGGCAGAGGATTGGCATTTGAAATTTTCGTAGATGGCAGAGATCTTGTCGTGGAAGAAGTCCGCAAGCTAGTCGCACAGTTCCTGGGAGGGAGCAATGTCATTCTCGGTGGCTGCGGGATTGATGAACTCCTTCAGGATGGCGAAGAGTTTTTGCTGTGGTTTGTGCTGGCTTTGATGCGGTCTGCTAGTGCGTTCTTGGTTTCTGTTAGAAGGCGGTGGTACTGGTTGAGAGCGGTCCTGAAGGGGGTGCAGTGTACTTTTTTTTTGCTTATGTGCCACATCCTTTCAAGTTGTCGGCAGTTGCATTTGGTGTAGCGCAGTGCCTTGATGAGAACCAGTTTGCTCTTTTGCTTTGTTCTTTGACCTTGCCGGGGGCGATGGCATCGGTGCATTCTGTGATCTACTGGGAGAAACTCTTTGCTGCTTACTCTGGGTCGTGTGTGGAGCCTGGGATGTGGGAGCAGAGAGTGTCGTTCCACTGGTCTTCTGACACCTTTTTCCAGTTTCTTCGCGTGGATCTGGGGGGCCACGGTACCTGGGTAGGTGGGTTTTGAGATGGTGAAGTGTATGCTGTGGTGGTTGGAGCCTGCGAGTGGCGTAGATGTATCTGACTCTGTAGCTGGAGGTGAAGATGGGGTCAAGCTTGTGTCCTGCAATGTGGGTAGGGTAACTGACTAGCTGCTTGAGGCCAATGTTGCTCTAGCTTTCCAGGAGGTCGGTGGAGTTGGCATCGTTGGAGTCATCGAGGTAGAAGTTGAGGTCCCTTAGGAATAAGTAGCACTCAGTCGATTGCTTGTGGGGCACTGAGTTCCAGGATTGCGTTGCAGAAGCTGGGGCGTGGTCCTGGTGGTCTGCAGGTAAGGGTGCCTCTGATGGTGTTTTTTTACCTCTGTGTGGAGTTGGAAATTGAGGTGTTCCATTGCCGTGTCAGGTCGTATGTGTCCCTGTAGATGATGGCGATTCCGCCTCCATCCATGCTTGTTGGTTCGGTCCCCGTTTGTTATCTTGTAACCTTCGGGGATGGCAGTGGCGATGTCTGGTGCAGAGGCGGGGCTTAGCCAGGTTTCTGTGAGGAAGATAACGTTTGGGGTGAGGGAGGAGATCGTGTCCCAGACCTAGAGGGCTTGTTTAACTAGTGAACATGCGTTGATTAGGATGCACTGGAGTTGTGTTGTGGTGGTCTCAGTCGATGTGTCAGGTGCGCAGTGTTGCTGGTTTCACTGCTGAAGGTGAGGTAGCAGTGTTGGCAGGAGAATAGTCCTCTGGTGGTATGCGGAGATGTGGTGCATCCAGAGTCCAGGGACAGAGGTCAGCCGTAGTGTATCTTTGTGGGGAGGAAGAGCCAGAGGTCCTGGCGTTAGGCACGGTCAAGGTGTGGACGGGCACAGACAGGCTTGTCTTTGGCGCACCCAGGCGGGGCTGTACTGCAGCCTCCATTAAGTAGGTCCTGGGAGGAGGGAGGGGCGATAGGAGGCGGAAAAAAGGCTGGCAGGCGTGAGCATCAATGGGGGGGGGGACTGAACAGTGGCAAAAGCAAAAAGCAGGTGAAAGTACTCAGAAAAAGGGGGAGGTAAGGAGAAAGCAGTGAAAATGAGGCAAAAAGCAGGAGAGAGCATTGAGAAAAATGGGGTGAAAGGAAGGAGAAGGAAGTGAGAACGATGCAGAAAGCAGAAGAAAGCACTGAGAATAAAAGTCAGAGAGGATGAGAAGGCAGTGAGAACGAGGGAAAAAACAGGCGAGAGCGATGAAGCAGCAGGGGAGCGCTGATCTGGGACCTGCTCAATGCAGCCTCCAAAAAGTAGGCCCTGAGAGGAGGGAGGGTGCTGGGAGGCGGTGGGCGGGAATAGGCTAGAGGCGGGGAAACAGCTGCAAACGGGAGTGGCAATGGGGAAAAAAAGGATGAACAGTGGGGGAAAAAAGAGACAAAAACAGGTGAAAGTACTCAGAAAAGGGGGTAAGGAAAGAGAAAGCAGTGAAAACGAGGCAGAAAGCAGGAGAGAGCATTGAGAAAAATGGGTGAAAGAAAGGAGAAGGCAGTGAGAACGAGGGAGAAAACAGGCAAGAGCGAAGCAGCAGGGGAGCGCTAGCCCGGCACCTGCTCGGTGGGGGCGCACTGCGGCCTCCATTAAGTAGGTCCTGGGAGGTGGGAGGCTGGAGGGGTGCCGGAAGGTGGTGGGCGGGGCTAGGCTGCAGACGGGGAAATGGGTGGCAGACGGGAGCGGCAATGGGGGGAAGAAAAAAAAGGATTGAACAGTGGGGAAAAAAAGCAGGATAAAGTACTCCTAAAAATGGGGGGAAGGAAGGAGAAAGCAGTGAAAACGAGGCAGAAAGTAGGAGAAAGCACTCTGAAAATGGGGTAGAAGAGGAGACCCAGGAAACCCTATTGAAATATTGTAGGAAGTTGGCTCTGTATGCACTATTTCAAAGTAAGGAATAGTATGCACAGAGTCCAAGGGTTCCCCTTAGAGGTAAGATAGTGGCAAAAAGAGATAATTCTAATGCTCTATTTTGTGGTAGTGTGGTCGAGCAGTAGGCTTATCAAAGGAGTAGTGTTAAGCATTTGTTGTACACACACAGGCAATAAATGAGGAACACACACTCAAAGACAATTCCAGGCCAATAGGTTTTTGTATAGAAAAATAACTTTTCTTAGTTTATTTTAAGAACCACAGGTTCAAGATTTACATGTAATACTTCAAATGAAAGGTATTGCAGGTAGGTACTTTAGGAGCTTTGTATTAGCAAAATAGCATATACAGTTTTCACATAAATGACATATAGCTATTTTAAAACTAGACAGTGCAATTTTCAACAGTTCCTGGGGGAGGTAAGTGTGTGTTAGTTTTTGCAGGTAAGTAAACCACCTACGGGGTTCAAGTTTGGGTCCAAAGTAGCCCACTGTTGGGGGTTCAGAGCAACCCCAAAGTTACCACACCAGCAGCTCAGGGCCGGTCAGGTGCAGAGGTCAAAGTGGTGCCCAAAAGGCATAGGCTTCAATGGAGAAGGGGGTGCCCCGGTTCCAGTCTGCCAGCAGGTAAGTACCCGCGTCTTCGGAGGGCTGACCAGGGGGGTTTTGTAGGGCACCGGGGGGGACACAAGTCCACACAGAAAGTACACCTTCCGCGGCACGGGGGCAGCCGGGTGCAGTGTGCAAACAAGCGTTGGGTTTGTAATAGAAATCAATGGGAGACCAAGGGGTCTCTTCAGCGATGCAGGCAGGCAAGGGGGTGGCTCCTCGGGGTAGCCACCACCTGGGCAAGGTAGAGGGCCACCTGGGGGTCGCTCCTGCACTGGAGGTCGGATCCTTCAGGTCCTGGGGGCTGCGGGTGCAGTGTCCTTACCAGGCGTCGGGTTCTTAAAAGCAGGCAGTCGCGGTCAGGGGGAGCCTTGGGATTCCCTCTGCAGGCGTCGCTGTGGGGGGTCAACTCTGGCTACTCACGGTCTCGCAGTCGCCGGGGAGTCCTCCCTGAAGTGATTGTTCTCCACAAGTCGAGCCGGGGGCATCAGGTGCAGAGTGCCAAGTCTCACGCTTCCGGCGGGAAACGCGTGTTGTTTCAAAGTTGCTTCTTTGTTGCAAAGTTGCAGTCTTTGGTGAACAGAGCCGCTGTCCTTGGGAGTTCTTGGTCCTTCTAGATGCAGGGCAGTCCTCTGAGGCTACAGAGGTCGCTGGTCCCTGTGGAAAGCGTTGCTAGAGCAGTGTCTTTAGAAGTGGGGAGACAGGCCGGTAGAGCTGGGGCCAAAGCAGTTGGTGTCTCCGTCTTCTCTGCAGGGTTTTTCAGCTTAGCAGTCATCTTCTTCTTAGGTTGCAGGAATCTGAGTTCCTAGGTTCTGGGAGCCCCTAAATGCTGAATTTAGGGGTGTGTTTAGGTCTGGGGGGTTAGTAGCCAATGGCTACTAGCCCTGAGGGTGGCTACACCCTCTTTGTGCCTCCTCCCTGAGGGGAGGGGGGCACATCCCTAATCCTATTGGGGGAGTCCTCCATCTGCAAGATGGAGGATTTCTAAAAGTCAGAGTCACCTCAGCTCAGAACACCTTAGGGGCTGTCCTGACTGGCCAGTGGTGAGTCCTTTTTTTCTCATTATCTCCTCCGGCCTTGCCGCCAAAAGTGGGGCCATGGCCGGAGGGGGCGGGCAACTCCACTAGCTGGAGTGCCCTGGGGTGCTGTAACAAAGGGGTGAGCCTTTGAGGCTCACCGCCAGGTGTTACAGTTCCTGCAGGGGGAGGTGATAAGCATCTCCACCCAGTGCAGGCTTTGTTACTAGCCACAGAGTGACAAAGGCACTCTCCCCATGTGGCCAGCAACATGTCTGGTGTGTGGCAGGCTGCTAAAACTAGCCAGCCTACACGGATAGTCGGTTAAGGTTTCAGGGGGCACCTCTAAGGTGCCCTCTGGGGTGTATGTTACAACAAAATGTACACTGGCATCAGTGTGCATTTATTGTGCTGAGAAGTTTGATACCAAACTTCCCAGTTTTCAGTGTAGCCATTATGGTGCTATGGAGTTCGTGCATGACAGACTCCCAGACCATATACTCTTATGGCTACCCTGCACTTACAATGTCTAAGGTTTTGCTTAGAAACTGTAGGGGCACAGTGCTCATGCACTTATGCCCTCACCTATGGTATAGTGCACCCTGCCTTAGGGCTGTAAGGCCTGCTAGAGGGGTGACTTATCTATACCTGTAGGCAGTGTGAGGTTGGCATGGCACCCTGAGGGGAGTGCCGTGTCGACTTACTCATTTTATCCCCACCAGCACACACAAGCTGTGGGGCAGTGTGCATGTGCTGAGTGAGGGGTCCCCAGGGTGGCATAAGATATGCTGCAGCCCTTAGAGACCTTACCTGGCATCAGGGCCCTTGGTACCAGGGGTACCAGATACAAGGGACTTACCTGGATGCCAGGGTGTGCCAATTGTGGAAACAAAAGTACAGGTTAGGGAAAGAACACTGGTGCTGGGGCCTGGTTAGCAGGCCTCAGCACACTTTCAAATCAAAACTTAGCATCAGCAAAGGCAAAAAGTCAGGGGGTAACCATGCCAAGGAGGCATTTCCTTACAAATATGATAGTACATCTTCCATACTAATCTAACCCCACCAATTCCTGGGTTCACCCAAAGTTGTAAACCATTGAGGACGTTGTAAAGTAATAGAAACTGGACCTGGAAGAGGTCAGCCCACAGTAGATTAAATATCTCTGCAGTAACGCCTAACCCTGGATTCAGAAACACAAGTTCAAGTTTGTGCCCAGATTTGTGACTGAGCCTATCAACTAATTAAAATGTACTGAGCAGGTCAAGATTGGAGCAAACTTGTGAAGCCAACACAGCCTCCAGATCATCATTGTGCTGGTTACAGTATCTCACGCCCGAGGTCTGGGAGCACTGAAAAGCAGCTTCACCAGGAGGTCAATGATCACTGCTTGCTGGGGTAGCGGAGTAATTCTAATAAAAGTTAAAAAGTTATACAAAACCTGCAATGGCTTAACTGTAGGGTAGACAATAGCCCTACTCTGAGATGGCAATGCAGGTAGGTATTCTTTAAAAACTGCAACTCCCTCTTCATGCTGGCTTTTCCAATCTCTGTGAAAGTGTTTTTAGCAGAAAGAATCACGGTGGCAAAGTCAGGTCTACCCTGGAGTCTCTGAGAAGAGGTGTAGTCTTCCCATCGACTATCAGTAAGAGAAAGCGAGTTCAGCGGGGACAAGATAGTGATTGCAGTTCATTCTTCACAAAGATAGCCTGATGGTTGGGCGTGGTGGAAACTTGAGACTACAATGATCCCCCACATGGGCTTACAATTCTTAAAGACTTAATAGCTGGTGGTGGAGGAGATGTGACCTTCGAAGCTTGTGCAGTGTCAGCATGCTAGGACAAAGAGAAGCCACAGCCTCCAAGTCAGAAGTCTCCGATGTCCAGACATTCTTGGTGCGGATGATTTCCAACAATAAAAATAAATTTTAAAAACCAAAATATAGTATAATAATAAATTCATAATATTAAAGCACAAAGGCATCATGGAAATTGTTTGCAAAGTCTGTTGAGATTACAACTTCAGAATGTTTCTAGGATAGTGTGGGGGGTCAACTTTCTGATATAGTCTAGTTAGGTGGTGAATATATTGTAGGCTGTGGAGAGTGAGAGATGTTGCGTGAACTCAGCTAAACTGCTGAGGTTCGGAGTGTGGACCGTACTCTGTCACACAGTTTGTAGGTGGTACGACTGGTAGTGGTGTGTGTGAGGCAGGATACACTATCCAGCCTGGATCAGGCTGTGTAGCTAGGTGTGAGTTTGAGGTGGTCCTTGTGACATCTTTGTAAGACTTTTTGTTGTGTTAGTTTGTACTATAAAGCACTGTTTCACTGCTGCATGCAGAGGGTGAAGGCCAGGGAGGGTCTAGGGCAGGTGATGTGTGAATGGAAGCGGTCTCTTCTGCAGAAGGTACTTCTCAAACTTAATCCTCTTTTCTCTTTAGGTAATTAAGAAGTTGGGCTCCTACACTCGCTGTCTCCTCTCCAGTCCAGTTACGATGCTGAAAACCTGGTCCAAGTTAGTTCTTTTCCTAGTAGTAATAGCAGTGTATGTGCTTTGGGTGTTTGTGAGTCGCGAACAAAGTCCTGAACACGATGAGGACATGAACTGTGCAGGAATCATTTTGTCTGTAAATCCACGCAGTGAGCAGATGTGTTGGTTGATGCCCTGCTTCCTCTGGCTAGAATAGAAAAATTGAAGTGCCCCAAACTGTTTAAACTGTGACATGCTAGAGGTTTTTTTTCTCCTAACCTGTCACTATGCAGTATAATATGTAATGTTCAGTCACTAAGTGTTTGCGCATATTTTCTTGTCAGAAGGATACAGTTTAAGTCAGATTTGGGCACTGTACTAGTGCGCTCACTTATTTGCAGAATTGTCATTTATTTCTCCCGCGTATACCCTGCTGCAGCTATAAACGAGTTGCCGTAAACTGTTGGCACTGACTTATGCTGAACATAGTACGAAGGATGAAATGTCAACTACTTTCTTTAAAGCACACTCAGAGGATCACATTGCAAAGAAGGTATAGATGGAAAAATGTGACACAGAGAAAGACAGAGCTAGAGAAAGTGTCACTGACTTCCAGAAGGTTGTTGAGTATTCGACAACTTAAGAGTGAGTGCAAAGTGACTTATTTAGTAACAAAGAGACTCAAGGAATAGCAGAGAGAGAGACACACAATAGAGAAGCCGCCCTGAGGTACTAGGAAGTCGTCCAAGGGCAGAGAAAGTGTGGCAGTGCAGGACTTATTATTATGTGTGTATAAGTGCGCTATACATACGAACCTCTTACACATTATACGAGGCCACACATTAAGGTGTTCAGTTGGTCTCCAGTTACCAGGCATTTTTCAGGGTCTTGTGTGTCATATGTCCGGGTGCTTCTGCAATCATTCCCTTGATCATGTAAAGTTGTGTGCTGCTGTAAATCACCTGCTCTGCATACCCTTCGCATCCACTATTGGTCAGGGCCTTTGCAAGTTGTTTTACTTTGGTCTTGATATATCCCTTGACTCCTCCCTGGATCCCACAATGCACCAAAAGAAAGACTCCACTTCAGTTGTTTTTTTCCCACCATCGCGTTCTGACAATCAAATGTAGTTCCTAGGCCAACAATCTACATCTGAGATTCATTTGATTCCAGTGCCGAATTATCCTGATATAGCATTAGAAAACTCACCGTTCACCTCGCCTTTTCAAAGTCAACCCACACCACAGCTTTACTCCAGTTTAATTGTCTGAGGATGTCTCCTGGGGGCAGGGGTATGGAGAATTCACCATTCCAGCTCTGCCCGAAGGGTAATTTGGAATTTCTGTGATCAGATCAACATCGAGTCGTAAACTTCTGCTTCCCAGAGAGTATTGTTGGATACAATTTACAATGCCAGCGACAGGACCCCAACATAGTTCCGGCCACTCTTGGCTCCGAGCTGCTCAAAGGAGCATACTACAAGGGTGAAGGCTCTTCTGACACGCCCAGCAGTTTAGAAAGAGCAGACCCTCATAGTCCAAGAGATCGAAGTCAAGGAAGAGCTTTTTAGGCCTGAACCCATGCAAAAGGCTACACCCAGACCTACAATACCTCAATCAATACCTGGAGATCAACCCTCCAGGATTTAACCTCGAAGAGACTCTCAGTCATAAGCCAAGCACTGCTCATGAGGTAGTCTGGCATTGCAGCGAGTGTCATGATCCTGATATTTCATCCTCTGTCCAGGATCTCGAGCAGAGTTGCTTTGAGGCTTCTTTGCCTACTGGCCTCCTGCATCCTGTTCATCGGCTGTGCCAAGTGAAACCTTTAGGTTCTGCAGTGGGATCTGGGCTCAGCACCAAGGGAGCCATCCAGATTTCAGAAGAAACTGTATAAGATCTGCAGTGGTCTTTGCTCGACCACATAGCTAGTGGAATACCCCTCTCTCTTTCCCATCCAGAGTTGACAGACAGAGGTGATGGATGCATCACTGCTTAGTTGAGGAAGTCATCTTGGGGACGTGGAGATCCAAGAACTCTGGTCTTAAGGGTAAATCTGACTTCACCTTAGTCTGTTGGTGTTGCGGGCTAACCACCTGGCGTTGAAGGCCTTTCTGCTGTTCATCAAAGGCAGGCCGGTACAGTTTCTCATGGACAACACTACCGCCATGTGGTAATGCAACAAGCAAGACAGTGCAGTCCCGTGCCAAGAGACTTCATCTCTGGAGTTGGCTGGACCATCAGGGCATATGCCTAGTCATGAACCACCTGATGGGATCTTTGAATGCCAGGCGGACGAACTGAGTCTTTGGCGCCCTGGCAGATCAGGAATGGTGAGTACATTCCAAGGTGTGGTGCAGGGAATCTTCCAACATTGGGGAGAACCCTGGTTAGATCTTTTCACCATTGTCACAAATGTGCAACGTCACAATTTTTGCGTGATGGAACGCTCAAGAACCCTTACTCTTGGAGATGCATTCAGATTAGAGAGGAGCACAGGACTTGTGTACACCTTTCCACTACTGCTTTTCCTGCCCCACGTTCTGAAGATAAGAAACAACCAGGCCCATGTGATCCTACTGGCTTCGGATTGGGCCAGAAGAGTCTGGTACCAGAGACTTCTGGGCATGAGCATATGTCCTCCGATCAGACTACCACCTCAGGAGGACCTTCTGTCACACAGCAGGGGCATGCTTCTGCACCTGGGTCTGTGCAGTCTACTCCTTGCCTGGAGATTACGCGGTGGCAGTTGATTGTGTGTGATCTTCCTTCCGAGGTAGTAGATGTTATCCTTGCTGTGAGGCACCCCTCTGCAAAATCTGATTATGCAGAGTGCTGGCACAAGTTTGTGACCCGGTGTGGAGTCCATAGCTTGGGACTTTTACAGGCTAAACTTCATGATATTGTGATTTTTTTTGTCTTTTGGCCCGGCATGGACTTGCAGTGGGTGCCATTAAAGGCTACTTCTCTGCCATATCGATTTTTTTGTATTTACTGGACATCCATCCTTGTTTAAATCACTTGTTGCGATTAGTTTTTAAAAAGGTTTAATAGATAGATTTCTTCAAAAACCCTTTGTGATACTACAGTGGGATTTCAATTTGGTCCTGAATTTCCTAATATGCTCTTACCTTTGAGCCGATGTACATCTGCTTGTTGCATGTCCTTATTATGAAAACTCATTGCAGGTACTTCAGCCCACTGCCTGAGTGAGTTTCAGGCCCTCTCGTTGCAACCACCTTACACCACCTATGTTCCAGACAAACTGGTGTTGAGGACCAAGGCCGGCTTTTTTGCCAAAGGTTGTGACTCCTTTTCACTTGGGAAATCCTTCGCCCTCCTAATGTTATTTGCTCGGCCTCATTCCTCAAAAGAGGAGAGACTCCATCAGCTGGATCCAAAAGAGCTTGGAGCTTTTACATCAATATCTCCAAAGACCTTTGGATGGAGGATCAGCTCTTTGTAGAGTTCTCTGGGGTAAAAAAGACAAATCAGTGCAGAAAAGGACTTTGCCCAGGCGGATATTCCTCTGCATTAAGACCTGCTACTCACTGACCTAGAAGCAGCCCTCTGAAGAATTGAGGGCGCATTCTGCCACGTCTAAGGCTCCTACCACTGCTTTGGCACATGAAGTACATGTTCAGAACATTTGTCAGACTGTGACATGAGCATCGGGTCACATGTTCATGAAGTACTGCTGCTTTGATAGCCAAGTCCAACGGGAAGGGCATTTTGTTTATTCAGTTCTGCAGGGTCTTTTCGTGTGAGCCCATTGCACAGACCTGCCACAGACCGCCTCTATTGTAAACGTGAGGGATCAGTGATTAGAAGATAGAAGAATCCATCAAAAGAACAAGTTAGTTGACTTTGGTGAATCTCTTTTTGGTCGTTTCTCCGAGTGCAGATCCCTCATGACCCTACCACCTCCTGTGTTCTCTTTTCCTTTCTAAAAATCTCCCAATCTTGAGATCTGCACACTGGTACTTCTGACTAAGTTTTGGGCTCCACGTCTTAGGGCACAGACAGAGTCCAGAAAGAAACTGACATCAGCACTCAGGGGTGGCACCTGTATCAGCACTGCTACTCCACCTGTGGAGCATGTCAATCACAAACCCAACACTAGATGGCAGGAGTGTGCAGAGCATGTCAATCGCAAACCCAACACAAGATGGTAGGAGTGTGCAGAGCATGTCAATCCCGAACCCAACACTAGATGGCAAGAGTGTGCAGAGCATGTCAATCCCGAACCCAACACTAGATGGCAAGAGTGTGCAGAGCATGTCAATCACGAACCCAACACCAGATGGCAAGAGTGTGCAGAGCATGTCAATCCCGAACCCAACACTAGATGGCAGGAGTGTGCAGAGCATGTCACTCCCGAACCCAACTCTAAATGGCAGGAGTGTGCAGAGTATGTCACTCACGAACCCAACACTAGATGGCAGGAGTGTGCAGAGCATGTCAGTCTACAGCTCAGCTACAAACAGATAGTTACAGACCAAGTAATGTTTTCCCTTCCACACAGGCTCCAGCCGCGGACAGAAGCGCTCCTGAAGGCCCTTGTGTCTGAAAATGCAGACTGTCGAGAGGCCTTGTTGGCGGCCTGGAAAAGGAACTCGAAGTGTAAGCATTACTTTTGACATTTCATCTTGTCCTCATAAGGACGGCTTGTTCCCCTCTAGATCTGGCTGTGTCTGGGCGTCAAAGTTCATAACACGCCAGGTAAGGGGCGGGAGGGTTGTATTTCCAGAGCCTGAGAAATCAACAAATTGCCACTTAGATCCACATGAGTAACTTAACGTTGCTAGACACGCTTGGCTGCCCCTCCACCTTTTTATTCTGAAATTGGCCTTAAAATTCATATTTAATTGTATACAGTTGTTTACTTTGGCAAAGTAATTACCACAAGCCGGCGGTGGAGAACCATTCTTCTAATATATCTACTGCAGGAATCCTTGTTAGATCCCATAAGTAGCTAATCCTGGGGAGTAAATCCTAGTGGACCCAGTCAGCCTTTCAACATTCCCAGTTTGATAAAATGAGTGTCTTTGACTTTCAGTTGCGCAAGAAGGTCCTTTGGGGCGGACACATGGAGTAAAAATAAGCTTGTTAACTCTTTTTTAATGATTAATACACTTTATTCATGTGATGCTGCAGTGCTGAGGCAGAACCAGTGGGACATGAGGATGTTTGGGGTCCTGAGTGTCTCCCCGCTCTATTGTCCCTTAAAGTGGCCACACATTGTAGAGGGACAGCGCCCTCTGCCTAGTCCTTCGTCGCTAGCAGTCACCAGCAGTAGGCGTCCCAGAATCTTCCATTGTTTGATGGCGTCAGCTTGGCTTCAGAGGTCTGTGGTGACGTCATTCACTGGATGGCCCCTTTAAGATGCCAGATTGATGCATGACTGATTCCACACATCCCGCCTTTCAGAACTGATCCTGACATGTGGCTGACTGTGCCCAGTACCACTGATGTGTAAGTGACATGTGACGGAGTCTGAGCCAGCCCTATCAGCCCTTTAGAAGCAGATATGTCATGAATGACTCCTGCCCACCCCTCCAGGCCTTTAACCAGTGAATCTGGCATCAGTCCGGGCAGCCTGTCGGAGGTAATGCTGACACATGATCAGTCTGCTTAGGGTTCAAAAATGAGTCTGTTGTGTGGTTGCACCGCTGCACGTCATCTGGTGGCGTGTTTACCATGTCAGGCTCATGTAACTGTAATTATATAGTGCTTAACACCAATGACGAGATGTCAAAGTGCTTCTCGGTGAGTAGCACATTACCCCAGAACACAAAAGGATTGGTGGTGGATTAGTATAGGGAGGTATGAGTTCATTTGATCCGAGGACATGTGAGTCTGTTAGTTGGATTGACCAGAATAATGGAGGGATAGAGGAGGGAAGAATCCAGACGTGTTAATCGGGAGAGCATAGTAGTAAGATGGGGTTTGAGATGAGTAAAGGAGAGGAGAAGGAGGAAAGAGTCTGTAGAAGGGGATTAGGGATATCTCAGTAGTAAAATGGGGCTTGGGATGAGTCAAAGGAGAGATAAAGGAGGGAAGAATTTAGAAGGGAAGCCACTTACCCTCTAGGATTACTAAAATCCTACACAAATGACAACTTTAAGCATTGAATCCGAATATCCTCAGAATGACTTACTTCGCAACTAAGCATGACCATTAAATGCAAACTGAAATGTCCAGAAGCAGGTCACCAATAACTGGATCTCCCGTCTTCCAGGTCTGCTTAGTTTGTAGATGTTCAAAGGGACACTGTCAAAGTAATAGGGTCAAGTAAAAAGGTTCAACCTTTAGACCTCATTAAATTTTGGTGGCGGTGCACGTTTGTCATTCAGTGGATATTTCTAGGCCTGGCGACCACCTTCTTGAAGTTTTATGTAACTCTGTGTATTAATGAAGTGGCTTTTCATTATGTGTACCTGCTGTTGAGAAACCCCATTAAAATAACCTGATTCTCCATTTTCAGATTTGCTGTCTGCTTACTGCCAGTGGGTTCCTGAAGCTATGCACGAGGACTTGTCTAAGAGTTGGCCTCCTGTCACCCTGTGATTCTTGTCTCTTCTGGTCTGGAGACGGTCTTCGGCCACATCAGAAGCAGGTCCCCAGCTCCTTCACTGCTGTGCGGTGGAGTCACACGTCTCAACCCGGGAGACTCCGATTTCCGCTCGTGGAGTCGAACAATGCGACTGCTGCAGTAACAGTGACCCATAGTTTCACGCCTTGCTCCCTTGGCTGGGACAGAAATCTGGGTGAAAGTTGAGGAACCAGAGCCCATAACATTGGCTCATTTTTCCATTTAGTCTGCTACTTTCCAAATCCCTCAATCAATACTCATCTGACACAATGACGATTGTGACACTAAGGCTGAGCTTATTGTGTATCATACCCTGTACAGCCATTTTAAAAGATGTAATTCAGACTATATTAGTCAAAAGTGCATCGAGTTAACATAAACTATGTTGTTATAACATGTTTTGTATTGTTTTGAGTTATTGCCTTCATTGAAATATCTTAAGAATCCTTCCGCAGACAGTCCGGGCCAGGTATTAAAGAGCTCCACCTTGTGGTCAGTATCAGACGATGTGCTAGTGCTGCGCGTATGAAGGCCAAAGACGCATGCACGGCCCTTTCATGCAACACCTTGAGCTGCGCGTATGAAGGCCAAAGACGCATGCACGGCCCTTTCATGCAACACCTTGAGCTGCGCGTATGAAGGCCAAAGACGCATGCACGGCCCTTTCATGCAACACCTTGAGCTGTGCAAACGAAGGCCAAAGACGCATGCATGGCCCTTTCATGCAACACCTTGAGCTGCGCGTATGAAGGCCAAAGACGCATGCACGGCCCTTTCATGCAACACCTTGAGCTGTGCAAACGAAGGCCAAAGACACATGCACGGCCCTTTCATGCAACACCTTGAGCTGCTCGTACGAAGGCCAAAGACACATGCACGGCCCTTTCATGCAACACGTTGAGCTGCTCGTACAAAGGCCAAAGACGCATGCACGGCCCTTTAAACCAACCCTTCTCTGCTTATTGAGCTGTGTGTAGGAAAGTCAAAGGCACATGCACGGCCCTTTCATGCATCCCCTCTCTCCGTATTGAGCTGTTCATTTGAAGGCCAAAGAGTCATTCACAGCCCTTTTAAGGAACACCTTGAGCTGCGCGTACGAAGGCCAAAGACGCATGCACAGCCCTTTCATGCAACACCTAGTGCTGCGCATGCGATGGCCAAAGACGCATGCACAGCCCTTTCATGCAACACCTTGAGCTGCTCATGCGAAGGCCAAAGACGCATGCACGGCCGTTCATGCAACACCTTGAGCTGCTTGTGCAAAGGCCAAAGACGTATGCACGGCCCTTTCATGCTACACCTTGAGCTGCGCGAATAAAGGCCAAAGACGCATGCACGGCCCTTTCAAGCAACACCTTGAGCTGCGCATACAAAGGTCAAAGACGCATGCACAGCCCTTTCAACCAACCCTTCTCTGTTTTGAGCTGCGTATATGAAAGTCAAAGGCACATGCACGGCCCTTACATGCAACACCTTGAGCTGTGCATACAAAGGCCAAGTACACGTGCATGGCCCTTTCAACCAAACCCTCTCTGCGTACTGAGCTGCATGTACGAAAGTCAAAGGCACATGCACGGCCCTTTCATGCATCCCCTCTCTGCGTAATAAGCTGTTCATTTGAAGGCCAAAGACGCATTCACAGCCCTTTCAAGCAACACCTTGAGCTGCGCGTACGAAGACCAAAGATGCATGCACGGCCCTTTCATGCAACACCTTGAGCTGCTCGTGCAAAAGCCAGATGCATGCACAGCCCTTTCATGCAACACCTTGAGCTGCTCGTGCGAAGGCCGGATGCATGCACAGCCCTTTCATGCAACACCTTGAGCTGCTCGTGCGAAGGCCAGACGCATGCACAGCCCTTTCATGTAACCCTTCTCTGCTTATTACAACACTTTGCTGTTGTTATTCCACAGAACACCTAAATCATTACTACCTTTTGAATGACTCACACAAACCCCTTAAATTCTTCTTCCAGTGCAAAAGTGAAAGCCCTTTGTCATTATGTAGCACCCGTGGGCCAGGAGCAAACCTCTAACATTAAAATAAGGCTACAGCCAACACTAGTTCTCTTCCCATCTACAAGAGAAGCACCTCTTGGTCGATATGGTCTGGAAATCCTGAACTTGCTTCCAATGTTTCTCTCCAGGTTGGATTCCTTTTGGGAATCCCCGATGATTCTCTCCAGTGTGGACTCCCTTTGTGAATCCCCCGATTTTTTTCTCCAGGTTGAACTCCCTTTGTGAATCCTCGATGATTCTCTCCAGGTTCACCTTGAGATTGTTGGTACGCAGGTCTTAAATCCTAGACCAGCTACTTTCCAAACTCCCCTGATGTGGTTCTCCAGCGCCCCACTAATCACCTAAAAACTGGTTCTAAAAATCTCGGCTTGAGCAGACAGGCATTTAAGTTTTCTAAAATTCCAAGATTTTGTTTGATATTTGGTATCAAGATGTTCTAAGCTTCCAGTTTCAGGACAAAGGACGACTCCACTTCTTGCAAAAGTGAAAGGTGTCCCCTGTGTGTGGACATGCAAAGCATGAGTTATTCACACATTGGGAATATCTTGATTCAGGTACCTTAGCTGATATGTGGTGAAACTGCATGTTTGGGATTGGAGGGGCAGAATATCTTCAGACATTCACCTCCGCTGGTCACAATAGAAGGGGTTCATAGAGGCCAGTTACATCTCGGACTTTGTTTTCAGTGCACAATCAGTGTGTTCTTTTGGGCAGCCTGGCCTGCTCAGGGGCTGGTCTGACCGGTCAGCATCTGAGCCGTTTTTTTGGGTGTTTGTGGGTCTCTGTTATGCTCTGCTGGGCCAGTTTTTACTGTTAATTGTCCTGATATTAAAGCAACTATGTCCTGCAGGAAGTTCAAATCATACAGTTTTCCAGACTTTGTAAAACCATTAAACAGTTTTGCCTTTATACAAGTTCACAGCTGCAAACGTGGAGCAGATTTTTAGCTGTCTAATTGACTAATGGGGGCCACTTTTATTTTGTTTGTGGGTCCTATTTTCTATCGCAGTCAGACCATGAGTATGATCATGGGGTCTCTCAGCCTTACACCAGAGAGTACCGTGGGATGGAAGCAGCAGCATGTTCTTGCTCACTGTGCACATCACCCGGAGCAGGTAGAGTAAAGTTGGTTTGTCACTTCCAGGGCGACAGGCTTTAGGAACAAGCTCTGGTCCATGCAAACAGTACATGCATACAGAATAGAATGCAGTGTTCGGATCTGTAATTAAAACCATCCAGACACATAAGTAATGAGTTGGATAAAAGTTGTCAGCTAAGGTAAAGATGGGAAGAGAGTGCTGAAGGTCTGTAGCCACCAAGAGGAAGACTGAGGAGTGAAGGCGGAGTTGACGCGCGTGCCCATGGCTGGAGAGTTAGAAGAGCTTGGTTTTATGCATCGCCTGATCCCACCTGGTGTGGCCAGGGGTGGGCCCTGGAAGTCCTGGGAAAGGTTATTGTTGTCCACGTAACCTTGTGGTTGTTTCAGGGCTTCTTTCTGTGACAAGTGATCACCGTTGCTTGAGTGTGGCTGGGACCCATCTTGAAATAGGGAATCATTGAGGAGGTTGGGGTGGGTCAATGAGAACTATTCCTTGATCCAGGTTGCTGACCTTGGATACGTGGACTTATCAGAAGCTTTCTTTGGGTCTGGGACTTGACTTTGGATCACAAGCTTTACATTTATAGAATTTTACCTTGTATTCTGTATCTTAGTATCCCCTTGACAAGTGGACTTTCTGGTGGTGCGCTGATGGGTCACATAGACTAACAATCATATTCTGGTGTGTTTTCTATCCATCTCTCTAAGTGTTGGGAGCAGGATGGATTGAAAAGATCTCTGGGTGTGTCCTATGAAGGAATCCCGGAAGATGAGTCTGCCTTATGGAAGCAGTTGTGCAAGAGGGTGGAGGTATAAAAATAAAACCTGGGTAGCGAGCCAGGGGCGGTTTGTTGCAAGCAAGATTGCAGAGATATGGGTGACTGGGTGCATGTGAGGAGCTCATGGGAAGGGAGAGCCCATGTGGTCACATCCACAAGGAACAATCGCATCGTGGCACAGGTCCATGCAGCCAAAGGATGTGGGGCGGGTACTGCACCACAACTTTAGAAATATCTTGGTTCGGTCTGTGGAGGGGCTGCAAACTGATGTAGTGCGAATAAAAGGGTTTCCCAGCTGAGTGAGATGGTTGTGTGGGGGTTGATTGTAATCCTGAGTGCGTGGTTGTTGAGAATGTGGCGAGTGCTGAACAGTAATTCGAGGTGCATGGTTGTGGTTGATTGGCGGTGGCGGAAGACACTTGGTCTGTATCCAGGTCAGGTGGTTACTCTTCAGAACCGCAGGTATTCTGTGTGTGTGTGTTTTGGGGTGTCAGTGGGTGAACATGCTGCCGGGGTATGTGTTTGGTGTACGAGAGGTGAAATGTGTGTCAAATAATTTTGTCTCATCCTTTTCCACGTGTGGGTGGAGCAGGCACTTGGGGAACCTGCTTAGGTTGTGGGCAAAGGTGTAATGTGTCTGGGATCCTGAGAAGGGGCGGGGGCCGTAGTAAGTAGTGGACATGACTGGATTGATTCTCTCGTATCTTATCGCACTCAAGCCTTATTTTGGTGAACTTGTATCTTGATGCCAGACACCACAGCACTCCTTCCTCCTCCTCATATTGTTCTCTCATATGGATATAGCAGGTTTCCTTCCATATACCTGTTTCTTGCTTTAGCTGGATATTTGCAGTTTATTTCATGTTGATATTTATGTTTACCTTACGTAAACATTCTCTTACATTTTGTAGATCTTTCTACTTAATCTACATATGTTTGGTTGTTTCATCTAGAACCATTTACTATCCTGTTATGTTTCTTTCTCTGTAATGTGGGTTGGCAATGAGCTGCCCTAATGCCCCTTTGCTCTTGGTTGATGGTGATCTGTCTTGGTGCCCCTTTGCTCTTGGTTGGCAGTGCTCTGTCCTGATGCCCCTTTGCTCTTCTTTGGCTGTGCTCTGGTTGGCCCTGCTCTGTCCTGATGCCCCTTTGCTCTTGGTTGGCAGTGCTCTGTCCTGATGCCCCTTTGCTCTTCTTTGGCTGTGCTCTGGTTGGCCCTGCTCTGTCCTGATGCCCCTTTGCTCTTGGTTGGCAGTACTCTGTCCTGATGGCCCTTTGCTTTTGGTTGGCAATACTCTGGTTGGCAGTGCTCTGTCCTGATGCCCCTTTCCACTTGTTTGGCAGTGCTCGGTCCTGGTGCCCCTTTGCTCCTGGTTGACAGTGCTCTATCCTGATGCCCCTTTGCTCTTGGTTGGCAGTGCTCTGTTCTGATGCCCCTTTGCTCTTGGTTGGCAATACTCTGATTGGCAGTGCTCTGTCTTGATGCCCCTTTCCCCTTGTTTGGCAGTGCTCGGTCCTGGTGCCTCTTTGCCCTTGGTTGGCAGTGCTCTGGGTGTCCGTGCTCTGTCCTGATGCCCCTTTGCTCTTGGTTGACAGTGCTCTGTACTGATGCCCCTTTGCACTTGGTTGGCAGTGCTCTGTCCCGATGTCCCTTAGCTCTTGGTTGGCAGTGCTTGGTCCTAGTTCCCTTTGCTCTTCGTTGACAGAGCTCTGTCCTAATGCCCCTTTGCTCTTGGTTGGCAGTGCTGTGTCCTGATGCCCCTTTGCTCTTGTTTGTCCGCACTCTGTCTTGATGCCCCTTTGATCTGTCAAGATTCCCCTTTGCTCTTGGTTGGAGGTGTTCTGTCCTGGTACCCCTTTTATTTTGGTTGACTGTGCTCTGTCCTGATGCCCCTGTGCTCTTGGTTGGCAGTGCTCTCGTTAGCAGTGATCTGTCCTGATGCCTCTTTGCTGTTGGTTGGCAGTGATCTGTCCTGATGCCCCTGTGCTCTTGGTTGGCAGTGCTCTGGGTGCCCGTGCTCTGTCCTGATGCCCCTTTGCTCTTGGTTGGCGGTGCTCTGTCCTGATGCCCCTGTGCTCTTAGTTGGCAGTGCCCTCATTAGCAGTACTCTGTCCTGATGCCCTTTTGCTCTTGGTTGGCATTGCTCTGTCCTGATGCCCCTTTGCTATTTGTTGACAATGCTCTGTCCTGATGCCCCTTTACTCTTTGTTGACAATGCTCTGTCCTGATGCCCCTTTGCTCTTGATTGGCCGTGCTCTCTCCTGATGCCCTTTTGCTCTTAGTTGCCAGAGCTCTGTCCTTGTTCCCTTTGCTTTTGGTTGGCAGTGCTCTGTCCTGAGGCCCCTGTGCTCTCGGTTAGGAGTGCTCTCTCCTGATGCCCCTTTGCTCTTGGTTGGCAGTGCTATTGTTAGCAGTGCTCTGTCCGGATTCCCCTTTGCTCTCGGTCGGGGTGCTCAGTCCTGATGCCCCTTTGCTCTTGGTTGGCAGTGCTCTGTCCTGATGCCCCTTTGCTCTTGGTTGGCAGTGCTCTGTCCTGATGCCCCTTTGCTCTTGGTTGGCAGTGCTCTGTCCTGATGCCCCTTTGCTCTTGGTTGGCAGTACTCTACTGATGTCTCTTTGCTCTTGGTTGGCAGTACTCTGTCCTGATGTCCCTTTGCTCTTGGTTGGCAGTGCTCTGTCCTGATGCCCCTTTGCTCTTGGTTGGCAGTGCTGTGTCCTGATGCCCCTTTGCTCTTGGTTGGCAGTGCTCTGGGTGCCCATTCTCTGTCCTGATGCCCCTTTGCTCTTGGTTGGCGGTGCTCTGTCCTGATGCCCCTTTGCTCTTGGTTGGCAGTGCTCTGGGTGCCCGTTCTCTGTCCTGATGCCCCTTTGCTCTTGGTTGGCGGTGCTCTGTCCTGATGCCCCTTTGCTCTTGGTTGGCAGTGCTCTGGGTGCCCGTTCTCTGTCCTGATGCCCCTTTGCTCTTGGTTGGCGGTGCTGTGTCCTGATGCCCCTTTGCTCTTGGTTGGCAGTGCTCTGGGTGCCCGTTCTCTGTCCTGATGCCCCTTTGCTCTTGGTTGGCGGTGCTCTGTCCTGATGCCCCTTTGCTCTTGGTTGGCGGTGCTTTGTCCTGATGCCCCTTTGCTCTTGGTTAGCAGAGCTCTGTCCTGATGCCCCTTTGCTCATGTTTGGCAGTGCTCTAGTTCAATCAATCAATCAATATTTGTAAAGTGCGGCTACTCACCCGTGAGAGTCTCAAGGCGCAGGGGGGTAAGGTGGGTAGGTGTGGGGCCTCATCCGAAGAGCCACGTCTTGAGGTTCTTCCTGAAGATGGTGAGCAATGGGCTTTGTCTGAGGTGCAGGGGGAGGTTGTTCCAGCTCTTTGCTGCGGTGTAGGTGAAAGATCGTCCTCCGGCGGTGGTTTCGCGGATGCGAGGGACGGTGCCAAGGGCCATCTGGGCGGAGAAGAGGGATCTGGCGGGGGCGTGGAAAAAGACGCAGTGGTTCAGGTAGGCTGATCCTGCGTTGGCAGTGCTCTGTCCTGATACCCCTTTACTCTTGGCAGTGCTCTGTCCTGATGCCCCTTTGCTCTGGTTGGCAGTGCTCTGCCCTGATGCTTCTCTGCACTTGAGTTGATTGTGCTCGGTCCTGGTGACCCTTTCGTTTGAGTTACTGGGTGCTTTGTCCTGATGTATCAATACTGTATTTCTATAGAGCAGTGGAGCGCTGTACACAGTCCAAGACAAGCATAGAGTCAAGAAGTGATAAGAGGTGCGCGGGTTGTGGACTCTTACTGCTTTGTGATGTGTTCTTTAAAGAGACGGTCTTTAACTCTTGCCTACATTGAAGCAGGGTTGGGCTGGTCCTGATGGATTGGGGATGCTGTATCAGATCTTGGGTGCAGAGCTGGAAAAGGCCAGCTTCTTTGTTCTTTGTTTTTTTCTTTTCACTCTTCTTAGTCTGCAGTCCGATGGTGTCCTGGCTGCACATGTGCTGAGAACCACCAGCAATGGTGCTGGGACAGGAATCTTACCTCTATGATTTACAACTGTGACCCCTGCTCTGTGTGTCCATAGTGCATATGCCTATGATCCTGTTTTTTATTTGATTTTTGGTCATGTCACACTAATTCCTGTGTGTACATGTTGAGCTAGGTCCGGACTTCGATAATGATTGGCTTGTGACCTTGCTTTGAATCAGGAGTGGTGCACCAAGCACACCCTCATAGTGACAGCGGACTATGGTCACTCACACATTTCATGTGCGGAACCACAGTGGTGGCAGCGTACCATGTTAAGTGAATTATAGTAGGAGGCCTTTTACCTGGGATACACGGTTGTTTACAGGCCCATTCATCTAAAAACTACTGTTCCTCACGATGAGCCTGGAATCCTGAATGCCGACATCCCATGTGCTGTATATGTGCATGTAAGGAGCTGGGTTCTGGTTGCAGTACCAACACCCCTGGTACCTAGGGCATGAGTACTAAAAACTGCCCTTCAGAGCTTCAGGACAACTTGTGCCACTCTGAGGGACCAAGCTTATGAAGATTGCCATTGCAGCCTCCGTGACAAGATGATCCCAAAATTGAAAACAAGACATGGCACACACTTGTGTGCCATGTCCTCGAAAACACTGCTTGTAATACCCGTGAGTCACCCCTACAGCAGGCCTTCAGCCCTATGGCAGGATGCATTATGTTGCAATTAAGGGCATATATGCATGCGCAAATATTCCCCTACTGTGTCTTTGTCGATTCTCAGACATACTAAGTATGCAGGGAAGACATTTCAAATACATGTGCTGGATACTGGTCACACTGAGTTCCCCAGCTAAATGGTGGCTTCACTGAGCTTAGGGATGTTTGGTATCAAACGTCTCAGATTAATAAACCCTCCCTGATGCCTGTGCGGGATATATTGATAACTGCACCCAAAGGGCACCTTAGAGGTGCCCCTGAAAACCTACCAGCTACTAGTGTATTTACTGACTAGTCTTGACTAGTTCAGCTACCCTACACATGTTTGTGGCCCCCCAAAGTGAGAGCCAGCACTCTCGAGGGCCAGAGACGAAAGCCTGCACTGGGCTGGGGTGTTAGCACCTCACCCAGGTAGGATGCACATTCCAAGGCGGGGAGCTTCAAAGGCCTAGCCACCTTTGTAATGTGGCCCAGGTCTCTCCCGATGGCGGAGTTGACCAACCACCCCCCCTGTCCTGACCCCACTTTTGGTGGCAGCACAGTGTGGGAAATTTAGTCAGATTAGGTGGTGTGTCCACTTCATGCCAGTCGCACCCCTAAGGTGGACGAGCTAAAGTGGGCACTACTTCTTAAATTTCTCCATCTCGTTTGGAAGGAATTAGGCCACTAGGGTTAAGGTTAGGCCCACTTCCCAGCAGAAGTGGTCATAGAAAGGGTGTAGTCACCCTAAAGGTGGTCAGCCCATTAGCTACCCACCTGGCACTCCCTGTAAGGCCCCTAAATTGAGTATTCAGGTGGCACCTCTGAACCCTAGAACTCAGATCCTGATGTGGTACGAAGCTAAGGACAAAGAAAAGTTGCACCCCTGCAGAAGAGGAGGAAGAAGCAGCAGCTGACCCTGTGCCAGCCCTACCAGCCTGCCTGCTGAACAGAAGCTCAGGAGGACTACTTGCCTTCCACAAAGACTCCGACTCCTGTGACCAGTGGAGCCGCTCTGCAACAAAGTCTCAAGAAAGGACTCTACAGCCCCTGGAACAGCAAAGACTCGACACCCGCAGTGACCTCTTTACCCAACGTCTACCACCTGAGATGAAACCAACCAACAGTGCCAGCCAAGTTCCCCAGCTGCCTACAGTCCGTGTTGACTCAGGTTTCACCCTTCTTGGACTTTCCCAAGTTGCCTGCAGCCTCTGCACGCAGGCCCCCCTCTCCTGCATCCTTGTGGTGAGAGGAAACCAGACATCTCCAGCAACCACTGTACCCCATGCAATCTGAGGTGGGTCAATGGTGCCAATGACGTCTCCCAGCTCCTCTGAACTTGAGGGTACCCTGTAGGTCCCCCTTGTCCCCCCCAGCTGCACCTGCAGCACACAGGACACCCTGACTGAAAGTGCTCCCGTATGGAGAAACCCGACACCTACGGACACCCCTACATCCATCACTGCTGGGCCTTGGAGAAAAAGACCAAAGGTGCACTTACGTCCCTGAGCACCCTAAGTCTACTACTTACCTGTTTGTTGTCCCAGACTGGCTTCCTAGCCAGAGCCTGTCTTCATGAGGGCCAATTCCCATAGGAAACCATTGGGCACCGGATGCCTTGCTCTAACCCTGCACTCGGCCATCCCAGTGCTTCCTGGAGTAATCTGCTGGTGTGGTACTGAACAGTGCCGGGTACTTACCTTAACTCCTGAGATTGCCCTGTGCGTGCTGAACAGTTTTTTCCTTCATAGGTTAATATTGAAGAACTCTGAGAACTGCACTGTTGATTTCTGAAAGTGAATAGTATTTATGCTTAGAAATGTACTTACCTAATAACGAGGTTCTTGGGTTTACAAATGATATCAAATTGTATAAATTATACAATTATTATAAATTATACAAAAAACGAGTATTAATTTTCTAAATGATTTATTGAGTGTCGTTTACTGCCTCTGTGAGTACAACAGATGCTTATCACACCTCTCTGATAAGCCTAGCTGCTCACCCACACTACCACAAAATAGAGGATTAGTCCTGTCTACTTTTGCCTCTGCAAGCCGACTTGGAATCCACTGGACTCTGCACGTGTACTTCTTCTTAGTGCACCATGTAGAGAGCCAGCTTCCTACAATGCGTGTGTGCTAGGATTGATACTGTGCCTTGCACAAGTGACACAGGACTGCAGGTTCCATTTTGGAAGCCCCCAGCCTGGACCAGAGTACAAGAAGAAGGAGAGGTTGCTTCCCCCCCTCAGTATATGTGTATTGCTGGCATCTCTTAGATGGGAGAGGGAACCCCAGATGATCTAGTGAGGAATGAGGAGACCGGCTTTCTTTAGCAGAGGCAGGGCCCTTCCCGAGTACTCAGGGACTACTGCGCAACCAAAGGTTGGTGTTGCAGTGACCGCCATCTCCTCAGAAGTAAGGAAACATGACTTGGAGTCCGATCTGAAGGGGTAGTCACTGGATTGTCCTGGGTGCTAAGACATCCTGCCTGCAAGCAGGGGAAGGAAGCGCCAACCCTGAAGAAGGTGCTTTCGTGGAAGGGGCTACTGTAATTGACTCCTCCATGGGGTCAGTTCAACAAAGACTTGCCAAGTTTGGGAGCCAAAGGAATCGCTCTACTGCTAGACCAGGCAACGAGATCTCCTTCACATATCCCCGTTGTAGCTGCCAAGGCACCTAGAAGTGTGTGCCCAAGTGGTGGAGTCCGACGGAAGCTTGGATAAATGCGTGCTGGTTTCCCGTGCACCCCGCAGTCGAACTTGGTGACCACAGTAGTACCCAGGTGTGCAGTTGTTTGGGACCAGTTTGGAAAATCAAGTGGCAATAGAGGTGCCCCTGAGGTGCCTAGTGAAGAATCAAGAGCATTGCCTCGAGACTCTGCTGAAGCTAGTGCTCACCAACATGTTGGAGTCAGCTGTGCCGTGAATCAAGTACCCACCAGAGGGTCGAAGTGAGCCGTGCTGTGAACCAAGTACCCACCGGAGGGTCGGAGTGAGCCGTGCTGTGAACCAAGCACCCACTGGTGTGAGTTACAACTCACACCCAGCAGCCTGGAGAGGGCCACTAACAGAATACTCTGCTCCCGCCGTGACCCTCTGATTGATGCAAAGCCTGGCCTCTGCGCAGATCTCTGGGTGGCAGCTGCGTGCCACCTGAAAACTCTCTGCAATCAGTGTGTTCCGCCACAGAAGGAGGGATGGATGCAGCTCCAACAAGCTGCGTGAAACTGAGCTGAGCTTGACCCGAGAGACCGAATGCTGAGACCAAACAGGGGGAGGGCAAATTACACTTACAGACCTTACCTCCAATTCTGAACCCAAGAGTGGCAATGAGAGAAGGGGGGCATAAAGAGACAGTAGGAGAGGACATTGGAGTAACCAGCGGAGGCCCCTGAAAGAACAGATTCAACCTGTGAATCCAGTAGTTATGCATTATTGAATGTAAAGTGGAATTCTATGTTTTCTTTGTAATAATTTTTTACAAAGCGAATCACTTGGCTGGACTTTGATCTAATTGAACTCCAGGTGGGGTGTTATGGATTCCTTACCCCGAGTACACCCACACTAACCTCCCTGAGAAGCCTGTGCGTGCTCGCCTTGCTACCACAAAGTCTCTACCTATTGGGGGAGCCCTATAACCCCACTGTATCAGGGCCAGAAATCAAACTAACGTATAAATATACAGAGGGGCTAAATATGTAGATGTTCGATGGCATGTGTAGCTGCAGATACACATGCTGTGCACATCCCGCCATCTGGTGTTGGGCTCGAAGTGTTATAAGTTGTTTTTCTTCGAAGAAGTCTTTTCGAGTCACGAGACCGAGGGACTCCTCCCATTTCGACTCCATTGCGCATGGGCGTCGACTCCATCTTAGATTGTTTGGTTTTTTTTCCGCCATCGGGTTCGGACGTGTTCCTTTTCGCTCCGTGTTTCGGGTCGGAAAGTTAGTTAGAATCTCGGAAAAAACGTCGGTATTGTTTGCGTTCGGTATCGGGTTAGTTACAACAGATCGACACCGAATTTAGAAGAGTTCCGGTGGCCCTTCGGGGTTTTTTCGATCCCCCGTCGGGGCCTGGTCGGCCCGGCCACGTGTGAATTCAAGGCTGATGGAACGGACCCCATTCCGCTTCTGTCCAAAATGCCATAACAAGTATCCGTATACGGATCAGCATCTGGTCTGTAACTTTTGCTTGTCCCCAGAGCACAAGGAAGATACTTGTGAGGCCTGTCGAGCGTTTCGGTCCAGAAAGACGTTAAGAGACCGAAGAGCCAGAAGACTGCAGATGGCGTCGACGCCGACAGAACAAGAGCGTTTCGAGGAAGAAGAGGAAGCTTTCTCTATCCACGAATCGGACTCAGAAGAGCTCGAGGCCGAAGAAACGCCGAAAACCGTGAGTAAGACGTCGAAACATAAGACTCACGAGAAGTCAACAAGAGCCCAGGGGACGCCACCGCCAACAGGCCATGGCTTAACCCAAAAAAGCGGTGACCGAGCCAAGGCACCGAAAAAGGGCACGCTGGTGTCGAAGTCATCCGACTCCGGTCGAGATACCGCCACACAGCAATCTCGGACCCGAGACATCGCCTCTGAGAAATTTCGGCACCGTGACAGCGGCACCGAACAAATTCGGCACCGAGACACCACCACGCTGAAAATTACAAAGGTTTCTTCGGAGCCTAAAAAGACCTCCGAAAAAGTTTTGGCTCTGAAACATCCAGCCTCGGAGCCGAGAACAGGTTCCTATACAGAGGAACACGGATTAGCCTCACAAATGAAAAAACATAGATTTGGAGAGGAACTTCAAGCTGTAGAGCCAGACTATACTCAAAGGAGGCTCCACATTCATCAAGACACAGGGAAGATAACCACTCTTCCTCCAATTAAAACAAAAAGAAAACTTGCCTTTCACGAAAAGGACAAGGAGCCACAGGCAAAGGTGGCAAAGAAAACAACTCCACCACCTTCTCCACCACCATCAGTGCACACATCACCAGTAGCAACTCCTCCACTGATGCACTCCCGACTCATACTGCCATGAGTCAAGATGATCCCGATGCATGGGACCTTTACGATGCTCCAGTATCGGACAACAGCCCAGACTCGTACCCTACCAGGCCGTCCCCTCCTGAGGACAGTACATCTTACACACAGGTGATCGCAAGGGCAGCTGCTTTCCATAACATCACCTTGCATTCAGAACCAATTGAGGATGACTTCTTGTTTAACACGCTAACCTCCACCCATAGCCAGTACCAAAGACTACCTATGCTCCCAGGAATGCTAAAACATTCAAAACAAATCTTTCAAGATCCTGTTAAAGGCCGAGCCATAACTCCAAGGGTGGAGAAAAAGTACAAGCCACCGCCAACAGATCCTGTTTATATTACAACGCAGTTAACTCCAGACTCAGTAGTTGTCGGGGCAGCTCGTAAGAGAGCAAACTCTCATACCTCGGGAGACGCACCACCTCCAGACAAAGAGAGTCGCAAATTTGATGCTGCGGGCAAAAGGGGGTTGCACCACAAGCAGCAAACCAATGGCGCATTGCCAATTCACAAGCGCTTTTGGCAAGATATGACAGAGCTCACTGGGATGAGATGCAACATTTGATAGAACACTTACCCAAGGAGTTCCAAAAAAGAGCACAACAAGTGGTGGAAGAAGGACAAAGTATCTCTAATAATCAGATACGGTCTTCAATGGATGCAGCAGATACGGCTGCAAGGACAGTAAATACTGCAATAACAATAAGAAGGCACGCATGGCTCCGCACGTCAGGTTTCAAGCCGGAAATTCAACAAGCTGTGCTAAATATGCCATTTAATGAACAGCAGTTGTTTGGGCCGGAAGTCGACACTGCTATTGAAAAACTCAAGAAAGACACTGATACGGCAAAAGCCATGGGCGCACTCTACTCCCCGCAGAGCAGAGGCACCTTTCGCAAAACACCTTTTAGGGGAGGGTTTCGAGGACAACCTACAGAAACCACAACATCACAAACAAGGCCCACTTACCAAAGCCAATATCAGCGGGGAAGTTTTCGGGGGCAATATAAAGGGGGACAATTCCAAAGAAGTAGAGGAAAATTCCAAAGCCCCAAAAGTCCTCAAAATAAGCAGTGACTCACAAGTCACACATCCCCATCACATAACACCTGTGGGGGTAAGATTAAGCCAATTTTACAAACATTGGGAGGAGATAACAACAGATACTTAGGTACTAGCAATTATCCAGCATGGTTATTGCATAGAATTTCGCGAATTCCCTCCAACAGTCCCACCGAAAACACACAGTAAGTCGAAACAACATATAAATCTTCTAGGATTAGAAGTTCAAGCATTGCTCCAAAAAGAAGCAATAGAATTAGTACCAAAACAAGAACTAAACACAGGAGTTTACTCACTGTACTTTCTGATACCCAAAAAAGACAAAACTCTAAGACCTATACTAGATCTCAGAATATTAAATACATACATCAAATCAGACCATTTTCACATGGTTACATTACAAGAAGTAATCCCACTGCTCAAACAACAAGACTACATGACAACACTGGATCTAAAGGATGCATATTTCCATATACCAATACATCCATCACACAGAAAGTACCTAAGGTTTGTATTCCAAGGGATACATTACCAATTCAAAGTGTTGCCATTCGGAATAACAACTGCGCCAAGAGTTTTTACAAAATGTCTAGCAGTAGTAGCTGCACATATCAGAAGGCAGCAAATACATGTGTTCCCGTACCTAGACGATTGGTTAATCAAAACCAACACGCAAAAACAGTGTTCACAACACACAAATTACGTCATAGAAACCCTACACAAACTAGGTTTCTCAATCAATTACTCAAAGTCACACCTTCTGCCGTGTCAAACACAGCAATACCTAGGAGCAACAATCAACACAGTAAAAGGAATTGCCACTCCAAGTCCACAAAGAGTCCAAACATTCCAAAATGTCATACAAGCCATGTATCCAAACCAAAAGATACAGGTCAAACTAGTAATGAAACTCCTAGGCATGATGTCCTCATGCATAGCCATTGTCCCAAACGCAAGGTTGCACATGCGGCCCTTACAACAGTGCCTAGCATCACAGTGGTCACAAGCACAGGGTCAACTTCTAGATCTGGTGTTGATAGACCGCCAAACATACATCTCGCTTCAATGGTAGAACAGTATAAATTTAAACCAAGGGCGGCCTTTTCAAGACCCAGTGCCACAATATGTAATAACGACAGATGCATCCATGACAGGGTGGGGAGCACACCTCAATCAACACAGCATCCAAGGACAATGGGACATTCAGCAAAAACAGTTTCATATAAACCACTTAGAACTGTTAGCGGTATTTCTAGCTCTGAAAGCATTTCAACCCATAATAACACACAAATACACTCTTGTCAAAACAGACAACATGACAACAATGTATTACCTAAACAAACAGGGAGGAACACACTCGACACAGTTGTGTCTCCTAACACAAAAAATATGCCATTGGGCGATTCACAACCACATTCGCCTAATAGCACAATTTATTCCAGGGATTCAGAATCAGTTAGCAGACAATCTCTCTCGGGATCACCAACAGATCCACAAATGGGAAATTCACCCCCAAATACTGAACACTTACTTCAGAATGTGGGGAACGCCACAAATAGATCTATTTGCAACAAAAGAAAACTCAAAATGCCAAAACTTCGCATCCAGGTACCCACAACATCAGTCTCAGGGCAATGCACTATGGATGAACTGGTCAGGGATATTTGCGTACGCTTTTCCCCCTCTCCCACTTCTTCCATATCTAGTAAACAAGTTGAGTCAAAACAAACTCAAACTCATACTAATAGCACCAACATGGGCAAGGCAACCTTGGTACACAACACTACTTTCAGTAGTACCTCATATCAAACTGCCAAACAGACCAGATCTGTTAACACAACACAAACAACAGATCAGACATCCAAATCCAGAATCGCTGAATCTAGCAATTTGGCTCCTGAAATCCTAGAATTCGGGCACTTAGACCTCACACAGGAATGTATGGAGGTCATAAAACAGGCTAGAAAACCTACCACTAGACACTGTTATGCAAATAAGTGGAAAAGATTTGTTTATTACTGCCATAATAATCAAACTCAACCTTTACACGCATCTGCAAAAGAGATAGTAGGATACTTACTACGTTTGCAGAAATCTAAACTAGCTTTCTCTTCCATTAAAATACATCTTACAGCAATTTCAGCTTACCTGCAAATTACGCACTCAACTTCATTATTTAGGATACCAGTCATAAAAGCGTTTATGGAAGGCCTAAAGAGAATTATACTACCAAGAACACCACCGGTTCCTTCATGGAACCTCAACATTGTCTTAACACGACTCATGGGTCCACCTTTTGAGCCCATGCACTCTTGTAAAATGCAATACTTAACGTGGAAAGTTGCATTTTTAATTCCCATCACATCTCTAAGAAGAGTGAGTGAAATTCAAGCATTTACCATTCAAGAACCATTTATTCAAATACACAAAAATAAAGTTGTTCTACGGACCAATCCTAAATTTTTACCAAAAGTAATCTCACTGTTCCACTTGAATCAAACTGTAGAATTACCAGTGTTCTTCCCACAGCCAGATTCTGTAGCTGAAAGAGCACTACATACATTAGACATCAAAAGAGCACTAATGTACTACATTGACAGAACAAAACTAATTCGAAAGACAAAACAACTATTTATCGCCTTTCAAAAACCTCATACAGGAAATCCAATTTCAAAACAAGGCATTGCTACATGGATAGTTAAGTGCATTCAAACATGCTATCTTAAAGCTAAAAGAGAACTGCCTATTACACCAAAGGCACACTCAACCAGAAAGAAAGGTGCTACCATGGCCTTTCTAGGAAATATTCCAATGAACGAAATATGTAAGGCAGCAACATGGTCTACGCCTCATACATTTACCAAGCACTACTGTGTAGATGTGTTAACTGCACAACAAGCAACAGTAGGTCAAGCCGTACTAAGAACTCTATTTCAGACTACTTCAACTCCTACAGGCTGAACCACCGCTTTTGGGGAGATAACTGCTTATTAGTCTATGCACAGCATGTGTATCTGCAGCTACACATGCCACCGAACGGAAAATGTCACTTACCCAGTGTACATCTGTTCGTGGCATTAGTCGCTGCAGATTCACATGCGCCCACCCGCCTCCCGGGAGCCTGTAGCCGTTCAGAAGTAGATCTTAAACATTTGTACATTTGTAAATATATTACTTTAAACTTCATTATGTACAGACTCATTCACTCCATTGCATGGGCACTTTTACTAGCATACACAACTCCTACCTCACCCTCTGCGGGGAAAACAATCTAAGATGGAGTCGACGCCCATGCGCAATGGAGTCGAAATGGGAGGAGTCCCTCGGTCTAGTGACTCGAAAAGACTTCTTCGAAGAAAAACAACTTGTAACACTCCGAGCCCAACACCAGATGGCGGGATGTGCACAGCATGTGAATCTGCAGCGACTAATGCCACGAACAGATGTACACTGGGTAAGTGACATTTTCCATCTCTCTCATAAGTGAAAAAATAAAAAAATTAATTGATCACTAGAAATTTTCTTTCTTTAACAATTCTAACCCTTTATTCAGTTTTTGTATCTCCTTGTCTCGCTCTCATAAAATAAAACATATACAACACTTAACATATAACTATATCACAATAAATGTGTACTATATACAAATGCAAAAACAACAAGTGATGGACGGAATGCTGAACATTGTCAAACATTCACCCCCAGTCATAGATCTGGGTTTAATCCATCGTTTTTTTGCTGCCCATGCCATTCCAGTTTGGACCCAGCCATATGCAAATCAGTCTTGACCCTGTTCCCCATGGGAACAGTCCAGCCCGAACTGCTAGGCCAGGTCTTCCCTGGACTGGAAACAAGCATCCTGGGACCGGTTTCGGGGTTTCACCCCTCATCAGCCAGGCTAGCTTGAATCCAGTGGCATGGGAAGCACGGGACCCACGTCTGGGCATACCCTTCCCACTTAGGGCGACAAATGCAAAAACAACAAGTGATGGACGGAATGCTGAACATTGTCAAACATTCACCCCCAGTCATAGATCTGGGTTTAATCCATCGTTTTTTTGCTGCCCATGCCATTCCAGTTTGGACCCAGCCATATGCAAATCAGTCTTGACCCTGTTCCCCATGGGAACAGTCCAGCCCGAACTGCTAGGCCAGGTCTTCCCTGGACTGGAAACAAGCATCCTGGGACCGGTTTCGGGGTTTCACCCCTCATCAGCCAGGCTAGCTTGAATCCAGTGGCATGGGAAGCACGGGACCCACGTCTGGGCATACCCTTCCCACTTAGGGCGACAAATGCAAAAACAACAAGTGATGGACGGAATGCTGAACATTGTCAAACATTCACCCCCAGTCATAGATCTGGGTTTAATCCATCGTTTTTTTGCTGCCCATGCCATTCCAGTTTGGACCCAGCCATATGCAAATCAGTCTTGACCCTGTTCCCCATGGGAACAGTCCAGCCCGAACTGCTAGGCCAGGTCTTCCCTGGACTGGAAACAAGCATCCTGGGACCGGTTTCGGGGTTTCACCCCTCATCAGCCAGGCTAGCTTGAATCCAGTGGCATGGGAAGCACGGGACCCACGTCTGGGCATACCCTTCCCACTTAGGGCGACAAATGCAAAAACAACAAGTGATGGACGGAATGCTGAACATTGTCAAACATTCACCCCCAGTCATAGATCTGGGTTTAATCCATCGTTTTTTTGCTGCCCATGCCATTCCAGTTTGGACCCAGCCATATGCAAATCAGTCTTGACCCTGTTCCCCATGGGAACAGTCCAGCCCGAACTGCTAGGCCAGGTCTTCCCTGGACTGGAAACAAGCATCCTGGGACCGGTTTCGGGGTTTCACCCCTCATCAGCCAGGCTAGCTTGAATCCAGTGGCATGGGAAGCACGGGACCCACGTCTGGGCATACCCTTCCCACTTAGGGCGACAAATGCAAAAACAACAAGTGATGGACGGAATGCTGAACATTGTCAAACATTCACCCCCAGTCATAGATCTGGGTTTAATCCATCGTTTTTTTGCTGCCCATGCCATTCCAGTTTGGACCCAGCCATATGCAAATCAGTCTTGACCCTGTTCCCCATGGGAACAGTCCAGCCCGAACTGCTAGGCCAGGTCTTCCCTGGACTGGAAACAAGCATCCTGGGACCGGTTTCGGGGTTTCACCCCTCATCAGCCAGGCTAGCTTGAATCCAGTGGCATGGGAAGCACGGGACCCACGTCTGGGCATACCCTTCCCACTTAGGGCGACAAATGCAAAAACAACAAGTGATGGACGGAATGCTGAACATTGTCAAACATTCACCCCCAGTCATAGATCTGGGTTTAATCCATCGTTTTTTTGCTGCCCATGCCATTCCAGTTTGGACCCAGCCATATGCAAATCAGTCTTGACCCTGTTCCCCATGGGAACAGTCCAGCCCGAACTGCTAGGCCAGGTCTTCCCTGGACTGGAAACAAGCATCCTGGGACCGGTTTCGGGGTTTCACCCCTCATCAGCCAGGCTAGCTTGAATCCAGTGGCATGGGAAGCACGGGACCCACGTCTGGGCATACCCTTCCCACTTAGGGCGACAAATGCAAAAACAACAAGTGATGGACAGAATGCTGAACATTGTCAAACATTCACCCCCAGTCATAGATCTGGGTTTAATCCATCGTTTTTTTGCTGCCCATGCCATTCCAGTTTGGACCCAGCCATATGCAAATCAGTCTTGACCCTGTTCCCCATGGGAACAGTCCAGCCCGAACTGCTAGGCCAGGTCTTCCCTGGACTGGAAACAAGCATCCTGGGACCGGTTTCGGGGTTTCACCCCTCATCAGCCAGGCTAGCTTGAATCCAGTGGCATGGGAAGCACGGGACCCACGTCTGGGCATACCCTTCCCACTTAGGGCGACAAATGCAAAAACAACAAGTGATGGACGGAATGCTGAACATTGTCAAACATTCACCCCCAGTCATAGATCTGGGTTTAATCCATCGTTTTTTTGCTGCCCATGCCATTCCAGTTTGGACCCAGCCATATGCAAATCAGTCTTGACCCTGTTCCCCATGGGAACAGTCCAGCCCGAACTGCTAGGCCAGGTCTTCCCTGGACTGGAAACAAGCATCCTGAGACCGGTTTCGGGGTTTCACCCCTCATCAGCCAGGCTAGCTTGAATCCAGTGGCATGGGAAGCACGGGACCCACGTCTGGGCATACCCTTCCCACTTAGGGCGACAAATGCAAAAACAACAAGTGATGGACGGAATGCTGAACATTGTCAAACATTCACCCCCAGTCATAGATCTGGGTTTAATCCATCGTTTTTTTGCTGCCCATGCCATTCCAGTTTGGAGGCCAGAAGTTGAAAGGCCGAAACTCGTCTACTACAATTTTGGAGGAATGTGTGTTTGAATTTTGGAATAAATGGGACTATGAAAACAGGATTGTATCGCATATAAACATCAAGAAGAAAGGACTTTTGATGGACGATACTAAATTTACATTACCTCATATTATAATAATGCTTGCCGCAAAAAGGCTTAGCAGCTTACATATTGAATGATTTCAGTGCAAAAAGGATTTTTTTTGTAATATTGTTTTTAAACACTATATGTGGGATGTGATTTTTAGGTTTTATGGGTAATTGTCTTTGTATATAGTACACATTTATTGTGATATAGTTATATGTTAAGTGTTGTATATTTTTTATTTTATGAGAGCGAGACAAGGAGATACAAAAAATGAATAAAGGGTTAAAATTGGTAAAGAATGAAATAATTTCTAGTGATCAATACATTTTTCACTTATGAGAGATATATCTACATATTTATCCTCTCTGTATATTTATACGTTAGTTCGCTACCACAAAGTGGCAAGTGTGGAAAGGGTTGTTCTTGACCCAGTTTGCAGAGCCATAGTATAATAGGAGCCTGGGAAGCAGTGGCTAACAGCCTCCATTCCCAAGGTTGTGGCCGAGTAGCCCACGCCCGACCCATAAAATCCTGAACTTGGTCTTCAGATGGTGAGCATGTCTGCAAGGTGAGCGGGGTGCGTGTCGTGATGAATTTGTAAATAATGCAGCTGGTTTTGAAGATGCTGCGGTCTGGCAAGGAGAGTGAATAGAATTTCATCAGGATGGGGTGACAGGCACTGGGTGAGACATGCTGTGGCGTCTGGGAGGCCATGGAGCAGAAGACAGTTGCACTCTCTTTCAAACAGCGAGCTGATACTACGCCGCCTTTCTTTTGTTTTTTGGTAACGTATGTAGAAAGGGATTAGGGACATAATAGTAGTAAAATGAGGTTTGGGATGAGTCAATGGAGAGATACACGAGGGAGGATTTAGTAGGGTTGTTTGGGATATCATAGTAGTAAACTGAGGTTTAGGGTGAGCCAGGAGGGGTAGAGAAGGGAAGTGTCTACGAAGGGTTATTTCTGAGGTCATAGCAGTAGAATGGGCTTGGGATGAGTCAGAGTGGAGACTGTGACTGACCGCTCCCGCCAAGTTAGAGCAAACGCTCTGCTTCCAGCGGGCGAGAGCTGTCAAAGTGCCCTCGCCCGCTGTATGCAGAGGTTTCATGTCTTTGGAAACGGAGGAAACAATTGCTTTTGCAGACAGGGAGTTGCTTGTTTAGCAGCTCCGGGTCTGTGGCAGCAGTGCCGTCTTCAGGAGGCGGGGAGCTGGCTGGGACTGCGGGGGCTTCGAGGCTCCACCCTGTGATCCCATTGCACACTGGGTGCCATGGGGGGGGACACCGCAGTGATGGCCAGACAAGGGGGATGGGTCCCCGGGGCCGAGATTGACCCGGGGTGGGGCAACGCAGGGCCTCCTTCCTGTATTTAATGAAGGCTGGGCCCTGGGGGATGGGGATCCCAGGGCTGAGATCGGCCCAGGGAGGGGTCTGTGTGGTCCCCCTCCCGCATTTAATAGTGGTTGGTCACAGGGGGGGAAGGGGTCCACGGAGTCCGCACAGCCCCCCTCCTGCACACTGGCCATTCACCCAACGAGGTAGCACTTATTAACCAGTAGAAAGTACTCCAGAGTGGATAGACATTTTGTGCAAAACTGTGGACTCTTGTTGGATAAACGAGCAGGTGAGCTTCCTTTCTGGCCATGATCCTCATTTCACAGAAATTAAAACTCAACAGGAAGCACTTACAAATACAAACGTAGCAGGTGCCCCAGCTGAAGCTCCCCTTCCGGAAAGGACAAATGATCCTAACTCCTGGACTTCATGAAGACAAAGCAAGTGTGTTAACTTTGCGATTCCATATTGAAAAATGATCTGAATTCCTTTGTGGAGGTGAATGCATCTTTCATCTATGGGAGTGCAATCAGACACTCTCACAGCCACTCTCACACCCAGAGAGACAGGTCCTGCAGCCAACTTCCTCTGCCCTTGGCCTTTGGGATTGGGTGGTTAGGGGGAAGTAGGCCGCAGGGCTAGCCATGGGCTAGGCCTTGCGGCCAACCACCGCCATGCACAGCTGTGCACAGCAGTGACTGGATTAACGTATAGTAATGAAAATTACTTTGCGTTAAAGAAAATAGAAATTCACTTTAAAAACACCAAAGATACAGAGACGTTATAGTTAGGTTCTGCATTTACTCACACAAAACCAGAGAAAGGGTGGAAACCACATTTATCTGTTTAAATTGCAGCAGTCATAATTAACTGGAGTGGAGGGTTCTTCAACCCTGCCAGATCCCATGAGATTAGAGTGGAGTGGAGATTTCCTTAACCCTACTAGATCCCATGCAATCAGAGGGGAGCAGAAGTTTCTTCAACCATCCTAGATCCCATGAGATCAGAGTGGAGGTTTCATCATCCCTACTAAATCCCATATGATTAGAGTGGAGTGGAGGTTTCTTAAACCCTGCTGGATCCCATGAGATCAAATGGAGGTTTCTTCAACCCGGCTAGATTCCATGCGATCCAAGTGGAGTGGCGGTTCCCTCAGCCCTACTAGATCCCATGCGATCAGAGTGGAGGTTTCTTCAACCTTACTAGATCCCATGCAGTCAGAGTGGATGTTTCTTCAACCCTGCTAGATCTCATGAGATCTGAGTGGAGCTGAGGTTTTTTCAACCCTACTAGATCCCATTTGATCAGAGTGGAGCAGGTGTTTCTTCAACCCTGCCAGATCCCATGAAATCGGAGTGGAATGGAGGTTTCTTCAACCCTGCTAGATCCCATGAGATCACAGTGGACTGGAGGTTTCTTCAACCCTACTAGATGCCACGTGTACACAGTGGAGCAGAGGTTTCTTCAACCCTGCTAGATACCATATGATTAGAGTGGAGGTTTCTTAAACCCTGGTAAATCCCATGAGCTCAGATCAGAGTGGAGGAGAGGTTTCTTCAACCCTGCTTGATCCTATGAGATCGGAGTGGAGCTGAGGTTTCTTCAACCCTGCTAGATCCAGTGTGATTAAAGCGGAATAGAGATTTCTTCAACCCTACTTGACCCCATGCGACTGGATTGGAAGTTTCTTTAACCCTGCTAGATCCCATGAGATCAGAGTAGAGCAGAGGTTTCTTCTACCCTATTAGATCCCATGTGATCAGAGTGGAGCAGAGGTTTCTTCAACCCTACTAGATGCCATGAGATCAGAGTGGAGCAGAGGTTTCTTCAAACCTGCTAGATCCTATGAGATCAGAGTGGAGGTTTCTTCAGCCCTACTAGATCCCATGAGAGCAGAGTGGAGCTTGGGTTTCTTCAGCCCTACAAATCCCATCAGATCAGACTGGAGCGGGGGTTTCTTCAAATCTGCTAGATCCCATGAGATCAGAGCAGAGGTTTCTTCAACCCTGCTGGATCCCATGAGATCAGAGTGAAGCAGGGTTTCTTCAAACCTACTAGATCCCATGTGATGAGAGTGGAGCAGAGGTGTCTTCAACCCTACTAGATGCCATGCTATCAGAGTGGAGCAGAGATTTCTTCAACCCTACTAGATGCCATGTGATCAGAGTGGAGTGGAGGTTTCTTCAACCCTGGTAGATCCCATGAGATCAGAGTGGAGGGTTCTTCAACCCTACCAAATCCCATGTGATCAAACTGGAGCGGAGGTTTTTTCAACCCTACTACATACCATGTGATCAGAATGGAGCGGAGGTTTCTTCAACCCTGCTAGATCCCATGAGATCAGAGTGGAGGTTTCTTCAACCCTATTGGATCCCATGCGATCAGAGTGGAGCAGAGGTTTCTTCAACTCTGTTATATCCCATGCAATCAGAGTGCAGCAGAAGTTTCTCCAACCATCCTAGATCCCATGAGATCAGAGTGGAGGTTTCTTCAACCCTACTAGATACCATGCGATCAGAGTGGAGCAGAGGTTTCTTCAACCCTGCTAGATACCATCAGACCAGAGTAGAGAAGAGGTTTCATCATCCCTACCAGATCCCATACGATTAGAGTGTGGTGGAGGTTTCTTAAACCCTGCTAGGTCCCATGAGATCAGAGGGGGTGGTTTCTTCAACCCTGCTAGATTCCATGCAATCAGAGTTGAGCGGAGGTTTCTTCAACTCTACTACATACCATGTGATCAGAGTGGAGCAGAGGTTTCTTCAACCCTACTAGATCCCATGTGATCAGATTGGAGGTTTCTTCAACCCTATTTGATCCCATGAGATCAGAGTATAGCAGATGTTTCTTCTACCCTACTAGATCCCATGTGATCAGAGTGGAGCTGAGGTTTCTTCAACCCTGCTAGATCCAGTGTGATCAGAGGGGAATAGAGATTTCTTCAACCCTACTTGACCCCATGCGACCGGATTGGAAGTTTCTTCAACCCTGCTTGATCCCATGAGATCAGAGGATTATTCTACCCTACTAGATCCCATGAGGTCAGAGTAGAGCAGAGGTTTCTTCTACCCTATTAGATCCCATGTGATCAGAGTGGAGCAGAGGTTTCTTAAACCCTGCCAGTTCCCATGAGATCAGGGTGGGGTAGTTTCTTCGACCCTGCTAGATTCCATGCGATCAGAATTGAGCGAAGGTTTCCTCAGCCCTACTAGATCCCATGCGATCAGAGTGGAGTAGAGGTTTCTTCAACCCTACAAGATCCCTTAAGATCAGAGTGGAGCAGAGGTTTCTTCAACGCTGCCAGATCCCGTGCGATCAGAGTAGAATGGAGGTATCTTCAACACTGCTAGATCCCATGAGATCAGAGTGGAACAGAGGTTTCTTCAACCCTGTTAGATCCCATGAGATCAGAGTGGATGTTTCTTCAACCCTACTGGAGGCCACGTGTTGCACCTGGCCCTTTTTCCAGGGTCATCACCAATCTTTTGGCCTCCTTTTTCTCTGACCTGTTTTTGTTGGCTTTAGGACTCTGGGCACTTTACCACTGCAAACCAGTGCTAATGTGCACTTGCTTTCTGTGTAAATTGTACTATTGATTGCTTTTTCCATGATTGCCATATTTGATTTACTGGTAAGTCCCTAGTACAGTGCACTAGAGGTGCCAAGGGCCTGTAAATCAAATGCTACTAGTGGGCCTGCAGCACTGGTTGTGCCACCCACATGAGTAGCCCTGTAATCATGTCTCAGACCTACCACTGCAGTGTCTGTGTGCAGTTTTAAACTGCCAATTCGACTTCACAAGTGTACCCACTTGCCAGAACTAAACCTTCCCTTTTCTTACATGTAAGACACCCCTAAGGTAGGCATTAGGTAGCCTCATGGGCAGGGTGCAGTGTATGTTTATGGTAGGACATAAACTAATGTGTTTTATATGTCCTGACATTGAAATACTGCCAAATTCGGTTTTCATTGTTGCAAGGGCTATCTCTCATAAGTTAACATGGAGGCTGCCTCTTAAAATGATTAAAGTGTATATTACCTTTGGGATCAGATGAACATGTGGAGTTTGGGGTCTCTGAACTCACAATTTAAAAATACATCTTTTAGTAACATTGGTTTTAAGATTGTCTGTTTGAAAATGCCACATTTAGAAAGTGGCCATTTTCCTGTTTAAACCATTCTGACTCTGCCTGTTTGTGGATTCCCTGTCTGTGTCAGTTTGACAGTTGGCTGGTTGCACCTCTCACTAGACAGTGACACAAAGGAAGCGGGGGTGTAGTCTGCATTTCCTGATGAGCCATCTGTGCTAGGAGGGAGGGAAGGAGTGGTCACTCACACCTGAAAGGGCTATGCCTGCCCTCACACAATGCAGTCTCCAACCCCTTGGTGTGTGTCTGGGGCCTGGCCTGGGTAAGGCAGGATCTCACAAACAAGAGAGACTTTCCTTTGAAGTAGGCCAACTTCAAAGGCAGAAATGGGAATAAGAAGAACCCCCAAAAGCCCTGAAAATCAGATTACTTCTAGCAATCAAGAGGGACCTCTGCCAAGGAGAAGAGCTGAAGAGAAGTGCTGCCCTCCTGTGACTGTGCTTTGTGGAGCAGCTGCTGCTTCTGCCTGTGAAAGGGGACAAAGACTGGACTTTGTTGTGCATTCCTGCTTGTGAAGAAATCTCCAAGGGCTTGACCTGTGCTTGTCTCCTGTTGTTGAAGTCTCAGGGCCATCAAAGACTTCCCCTGCCAGCACCTGGAATCTCTGCTGAGACTCCTGCCCTGCCAAGTGGTGTTCTATCCAGTTCCTGGGCCCTTGAAAGGTGAAGCTGGCAGACAAAGACTGAAAATCCATGCACAGACTGCTTTGTGGAGATTTTTTCGACGCACCTTCAGAGACGCGGCTGATAAATGACGAGCCTCCGGCTTCGTGGCTGAAATCAATGCTCCACCTGCATCGCGGCTGGAAGATTGACGCATGCGGATGGAGAAATGACGCGCAACACCCGCTAACGAAGGCTGATAACGTTGTAACCCCACGCAGCGCGGTTTTGGGATACCGCGTAACTGGATTTTCGATGCAACACCGCTGGGTGTAGAAAAACAACGCAAGGCCTGCCCGGACCCCAGTGTGCCTGTCCAGATTGACGCAGCGCTTTCCTGAGGAGAGGAAAAACAACGCACGCCGACCCGACCAGAGGAGGAACAACGCATAGTCTCGCTTGTGAGTGAGAACTCGACACAACGCTGGCCTTTTCTGAAGCACACTCGCCTGTGCGGTGTTATTTTGACTCAACCCAGGTTTTTTTTCATGCTAACAGTGTTCCCACTGTTTCCTATAGGATTTAAGACTCTTATTCTTAAAAAAAAATCAGAACTTGAGTTGTGTATGTTGGATTTTTGCTGTTTTGGTCTTGTTTTGTTTAGATAAATATCACCGATTTTTCTAAAAATGTGTTCTGTCATTTTGTAGCGTTTTCACTGAGTAATTGTGTGTTTTGGTACAAATATTTTACACTTAGGCTCTGAAGTTAAGCCTGCCTGCTCGTGCCAAGCTACCAAGGGGGGGGGGGGTTAACTGAGGGTGATTCTCCTTTACCCTGACTCGAGTGAGGGTTCTTGCTTGGACAGGGGGTAACCTGACTGCCAACCAAAGACCCCATTTGCAATCAGAGTGGAGCGGAGGTTTCTTCAACCCTACTAGATCCCAGAGATCAGAGTGGAACTGGGGTTTCTTCAGCCCTACAAATCTAATGAGATCAGAGTGGAGCAGGGTTTCTTCAGCCCTGCTAGATCCCATGAGATCAGAGCAGAGGTTTGTTCAACCCTGCCACATCCCATGCGATCAGAGTGGAGCTGAGGTTTCTTCAACCCTACTTGACCCAATGCAATCAGATTGGAAGTTTCCTCAACCCTGCTAGATGCCATCCCATGAGATCAGAGTGGAGCAGAGGTTTCTTCAACCCTGCTAGATCCCATTAGAACAGAGTGGAGGTTTCTTCAACCCTACTAGATCCATGCGATCAGAGTGGAGATTTCTTAAACCTTGCTAGATCTTTGAGATCAGAGTGGAATGGTTTCTTCAACCCTGCTAGATTCCATGTGATCATAGTTGAGTGGAGGTTTCCTCAGCCCTACTAGATCTCATGCGATCAGAGTGGAGGTTTCTTCAACCCTACTAGATCCAATGCAATCAGAGTGGAGGTTCCTTAAACCCTGCTAGATCCCATGAGATCTGAGCGGAGCTGAGGTTTCTTCAACCCTACTAGATCCCATTTGATCAGAGTGGAGCCGAGGTTTTTTCAACTCTGCTAGATCACATGTGATTAGAGCGGAGCGGAGGTTTCTTCAACCCTGCTAGATCCTATGAGATCAGAGTGGAGTGGAGGTTTCTTCAACCCTGCTAGATCCCATGAGATCTAAGTGGAACTGAGGTTTCTTCAACCTTACTGGATCCCATTTGATCAGAGTGGAGCTAAGGTTTCTGCAACCCGACTAGATCCCATTTAATCAGAGTGGAGCGGAGGTTTCTTCAACCTTTCTAGATCCCATGTGATCCGAGCAGAGGTTTCTTTAACCCTACTAGATGCCTTGCAATCAGAATGGAGTGGTTTCTTCAACCCTGCTAGATCTCAAGAGGACAGAGTGGAGGTTTCTTTAACCCTGCAGATCCCATCAGATCAGGGTGGAGGTTTCTTCAACCCTACTAGATCCCGTGCGATCAGAGTGCAGCAGAGGTTTCTTCAACCCTACGAAATCCCATGAGATCAGAGCAGATGTTTCTTCATCCCTACGAGATGCCGTGCGATCAGAGTGGAGCAGAGGTTTCTTCAACCCTACTAGATCCCATGCCATCAGAGTAGAGCAGAGGTTTCTTCAACCCTACTAAATCCCATGTGATCAGAGTGAAGCAGAGGTTTCTTCAACCCTACTAGATCCCATGTGATCTGAGTGGAGGTTTCTTCAACCCTGCTAGATCCCATTAGAGCAGAGTGGAGATTTCTTCAACCCTACTAGATCCCATGTGATCTGAGCGGAGATATCTTAAACCTTGCTAGATCTTTATGAGATCAGAGTGGGGTAGTTTATTCAACCCTGCTAGATCCCATACGTTTAGAGTGGGGTGGAGGTTTCTTCAACCCTACTAGATCCATGCGATCAGACTAGAGTGGAGATTTCTTAAACCTTGCTAGATCTTTATGAGATCAGAGTGGGGTGGTTTCTTCAACCCTGCTAGATTCCATGTGATCATAGTTGAGTGGAGGTTTCCTCAGCCCTACTAGATCCGATCCTATCAGAGTGGAGGTTTCTTCAACCCTACTAGATCCAATGCAATCAGAGTGGAGGTTTCTTAAACCCTGCTAGATCCCATGAGATCTGAGTGGAGCTGAGGGTTCTTCAACCCTACTAGATCCCATTTGATCAGAGTGGAATTGAGGTATATTCAACTCTGCTAGATCACATGTGATTAGAGCGGAGCGGAGGTTTCTTCCACCCTGCTAGATCCCATGAGATCAGAGTGGAGCAGAGGTTTCTTCAACCCTGCTAGATCCTATGAGATCAGAGTGGAGCTGAGGTTTCCTCAACCCTGCTAGATCCCATGAGATCTAAGTGGAACTGAGGTTTCTTCAACCCTACTGGATCCCATTTGATCAGAGTGGAGCTGAGGTTTCTGCAACACGACTAGATCCCATTTAATCAGAGTGGAGGTTTCTTCAACCTTTCTAGATCCCAAGTGGTCCGAGCAGAGGTTTCTTTAACCCTACTAGATGCCTTGCAATCAGAATGGAGCGGTTTCTTCAACCCTGCTAGATCTCAAGAGAACAGAGTGGAGGTTTCTTTAACCCTGCAGATCCCATCAGAGTGGAGTGGAGGTTTCTTCAACCCTACTAGATCCCATGCGATCAGAGTGGAGCAGAGGTTTCTTCAACCCTACCAAATCCCATGAGATCAGAGCGGAGGTTTCTTCAACCCTACTAGATGCCGTGCGATCAGATTGGAGCAGAGGTTTCTTCAACCCTACTAGATCCCATGCCATCAGAGTGGAGCAGAGGTTTCTTCAACCCTACTAAATCCCATGTGATCAGAGTGGAGCAGAGGTTTCTTCAATCCTGCTAGATCCTAGGAGATCAGAGTGGAGCAGAGTATTCTTCAACCCTACTAGATCCCATGCGATCAGAGTGGAGAGAAGGTTTCCTCAACCCTGCTAGATCCCATGTCATCAGTGGAGGTTTCTTCAACCCTGCTCGATCCCATGAGATCTATGTGTAACTGAGGTTTCTTCAACCCTACTAGATCCCATTTGATGAGAGTGGAGCTGAGGTTTCTGCAACCCGACTAGATCCCATTTAATCAGAGTGGAGCAAAGGTTTCTTCAACCCTTCTAGATCCCACTTGATCAGAGCAGAGGTTTCTTTAACCCTACTAGATGCCTTGCAATCAGAATGGAGCGGTTTCTTCAACCCTGCTAGATCTCAAGAGAACAGAGTGGAGGTTTCTTTAACCCTGCAGATCCCATCAGATCAGAGTGGAGCAGAGGTTTCTTCAACCCTACTAGATCCCATGCGATCAGAGTGGAGCAGATGTTTCTTCAACCCTACTAGATCCCATGCGATCAGAGTGGAGCAGAGGTTTCTTCAACCCTACTAGATCACGTGCGATCAGAGTGAAGCAGTGGTTTCTTCCACCCTACTAGATCCCATGCGATCAGAGTGGAGCAGAGGTTTCTTCAACCCTATAGAGCCCATGTGATCAGAGTGGAGCAGAGGTTTCTTCAACCCTACTAGATGCTGTGCGATGAGAGTGGAGCAGAGGTTTCTTCAACCCTACTAGATCCCATACGATCAGAGTGGAGCAGAGGTTTCTTCAACCCTACTAGATCCCATGCGATCAGAGTGGAGCAGAGGTTTCTTCAACCCTACCAAACCCCATGAGATCAGAGCGGAGGTTTCTTCAACCCTACTAGATGCAGTGCGATCAGAGTGGAGCAGAGGTTTCTTCAACCCTACTAGATCCCACGCCATCAGAGTGGAGCAGAGGTTTCTTCAACCCTACTAAATCCCATGTGATCAGAGTGGAGCAGAGGTTTCTTCAATCCTGCCAGATCCCATTTGATCAGAGTGGAGCTGCGGTTTATTCAACTCTGCTAGATCACATGTGATTAGAGCAGAGCAGAGGTTTCTTCCACCCTGCTAGATCACATGAGATCTAAGTGGAACTGAGGTTTCTTCAACCCTACTGGATCCCATTTGATCAGAGTGGAGCTGAGGTTTCTGAAACCCGACTAGATCCCATTTAATCAGAGAGGAGCGGATGTTTCTTCAACCTTTCTAGATCCCATGTGATCCGAGCAGAGGTTTCTTTAACCCTACTAGATGCCTTGCAATCAGAATGGAGCGGTTTCTTCAACCCTGCTAGATCTCAAGAGAACAGAGTGGAGGTTTCTTTAACCCTGCAGATCCCATCAGATCAGAGTGGAGGTTTCTTCAACCCTACTAGATCCCATGCGATCAGAGTGGAGCAGAGGTTTCTTCAACCCTACCAAATCCCATGAGATCAGAGCGGAGGTTTCTTCAACCCTACTAGAGGCCGTGCGATCAGAGAGGAGCAGAGGTTTCTTCAAACCTACTAGATCCGATGCCATCAGAGTGGAGCAGAGGTTTCTTCAACCCTACTAAATACCATGTGATCAGAGTGGAGCAGAGGTTTCTTCAACCCTACTTGATCACATGAGATCAGAGCAGAGGCTTCTTCAACCCTACAAGATGCCATGCGATCAGAGTGGAGATGAGGTTTCTTCAACCCTACTAGATCCCATGTGATCAGAGTGGAGCAGAGGTTTCTTCCACACTGCTAAATCCCATGAGATCAGAGTGGAGCAGAGGTTTCCTCAACCCTGCTAGATCCCATGAGATCTATGTGAAACTGAGGTTTCTTCAACCCTACTAGATCCCATTTGATGAGAGTGGAGCTGAGGTTTCTGCAACCCGACTAGATCCCATTTAATCAGAGTGGAGCGAAGGTTTCTTCAACCCTTCTAGATCCCATTTGATCAGAGCAGAGGTTTTTTTTAACCCTACTAGATGCCTTGCAATCAGAATGGAGCGGTTTTTTCAACCCTGCTAGATCTCAAGAGAACAGAGTGGAGGTTTCTTTAACCCTGCAGATCCCATCAGAGCAGAGCAGAGGTTTCTTCAACCCTACTAGATCCCATGCGATCAGAGTGGAGCAGAGGTTTCTTCCACCCTACTAGATCCCATGCGATCAGAGTGGAGGTTTTTTCAACCCTACTAGATCCCATGCGATCAGAGTGGAGCAGAGGTTTCTTCAACCCTACTAGAGCCCATGCAATCAGAGTGGAGCAGAGGTTTCTTCAACCCTACTAGAGCCCATGCGATCAGAGTGGAGCAGATGTTTCTTCAACCCTACTAAAGCCCATGTGATCAGAGTGGAGCAGAGGTTTCTTCAACCCTACTAGATGCCGTGCGATGAGAGTGGAGCAGAGGTTTCTTCAACCCTACTAGATCCCATACAATCAGAGTGGAGCAGAGGTTTCTTCAACCCTACTAGATCCCATGCGATCAGAGTGGAGCAGGGGTTTCTTCAACCCTACTAGATCCCATGAGATCAGAGTGGAGGTTTCTTCAACCCTACTAGATGCCGAGCGATCAGAGTGGAGCAGAAGTTTCTTCCACCCTACTAGATCCCATGCGATCAGAGTGGAGCAGAGGTTTCTTCCACCCTACTAGATCCCATGCGATCAGAGTGGAGGTTTCTTCAACCCTACTAGATCCCATGCGATCAGAGTGGAGCAGAGGTTTCTTCCACCCTACTAGATCCCATGCGATCAGAGCAGAGGTTTCTTCAACCCTACTAGATCCCATGCGATGAGAGTGGTCTGGAGGTTTCTAGGTGTTGGTGTGTTTCGTGGCGAGCAGCAGCATCGCTTTAGGAGAGCTTCAGGCAGCTACCCTCGTACAACACCTCTTCATGTGCACCCCCTGCCTTCCAGGGCCAAATGAGAGTCTGAGGGTGCAGAGTGATTCCTCCCCCGAGGGGATCATCTGCTCTGTGAGGATGATCATCCCGATCAGGCCCTTCTGTGCACTGTTGTCCAATGCTGCCACGTTTCCCTGGTCCATGCATGATCTGCTGCTCCACTCCAGTTTTTTTCTTTGAATTCCGTGATCTGAAGTTTTGTTTAATCAATTATGAAACAGAACTATAAGTCGCAGAATGCAAGGGAACAAACCTACAATACTGATTTGTATATTTTAATCTTGATATTTTATCTTTAATGTTTTACTGTTGGCAGTTGTGACTTTGGTGGTTTGTTTTTAAGCTGATTAAAGTGTGATGATGACTCTTCTGTTTATCTTTCTGCTCAGGAGCGTAGTGCTCATTGGTGTAGCAGGTGCAGTGACACCGGGGCACACTGAAGCCTGATTATTGCTGTTTTCTTTCCTTCCTTGCACTAGGGCCGATGGCACTCTGGCTAGGAGCGTAGCGCTTATTGGCGCAGCAAGTTCAGTGGCACCAGGGCACACTGAACCCTGATTATTGCTGTATTTCACAGTTCAGAGAGCAGCCAGGGGGCACATTCCCTTCCTTGCCCTAGGGCCCATGACACTCTGACTAGGGGGTGTAGCTCCTTGGTGCAGCAGGTGCAGTGGCACCGGGGCACACTGAAGGCTGTTTATTGCTGTATTTCACAGCTCAGACAGCGGCCCGGGGGCACATTCCCTTCCTTGTACTAGGACCCATGACACCCTGGCTAGGGGTGTAGCTCCTTGGTGCAGCAGGTGCAGTGGCACTAGAGCCCAGGACACCCTGGCTAGGGGTGTAGCTCCTTGGTGCAGCAGGTGCAGTGTCACCGGGACTCAAACCTGTTTATTGCTGTAGTTAACAGTTCAGACAGTGGCCCTGGGGCCCATTCCCTTCCTTGCACTGGGACCCATTACACCCTGGCTAAGGGGGGGAAGCTCTTTGGTGCAGCAGGTGCAGTGGCACTGGGTCCCATGACACTCTAGCTGGGGTGCAGCTCATTGGTGCAGTGACACTGGGGCTTATTGAACCCTGATTATTGCTGTATTTCCTTCCTTCAATGCACTAAGGCCTATGACACTCTGGCTAGGAGTGTAACGCTCATTTGTGCAGCAGGTGGAGTGGCACCAGGGCTCACTGAAGCCTGTTTATTGCTGTATTTCAAAGTTTAGACAGCAGCCCAGGGGGCACATTCCCTTCCTTGCCCTGGGGCCCATGACACTCTGACTAGGGGTGTAGCTCCTTGGTGCAGCAGGTATAGTGGCACCGGGGCACACTGAAGGATGTTTATTGCTGTATTTCACAGCTCAGACAGCAGCCCGGGGGCACATTCCCTTCCTTGTTCTAGGACGCATGCCACCCTGGCTATGGGTGTAGCTCCTTGGTGCAGCAGGTGCAGTGGCACCGGGGCACGCTGAAGCCTGTTTATTGCTATATTTCACAGGTCAGACAGCCGCCAGGGGGCCATTCCTTTCCTTGCACTAGGGCCCATGACACACTGACTACACCACAATTCTGTCAGAGTAAGGAGCTCCCAAGAGGTCTTTGATACATTTTGTGGACAGGTAGGAATAATGGCCTTGAACCTCCTAGCAGGGAGGGGCAGTGCCTTGCGGTCACTCTTCAGAGTTCAGTTTATGTGATGCTAGGGGTGGTGCTCTGGGGTGCCTTGACTGCAGCCTTCTTAGGGACTGGAGTTTTCCTGTGTTTTATGCTTGACATATTGCTATGTGATAAACAGAATAATGTGATGGATGGTTGAATACAGACTCCTTACCACAGCCAGCGTGCCTGGCCCTCGCTTAGTTTGAATAAAGATTATGAAACCATACTTGGTATAGCGCCAAGTAGCTTCGGTGATCGTGTGCTAAATAAATACAAATAAGCATTGGCAAGGCTAACAGGTCTCGCCTTTCAGACCTATCGGCTTTGTCAATGGGTTTTAGCTATGCTGTCCCGCATCCTGATGTTGTGAAGCCTGGCTGAAGAAGTGTGGGGGGGCTATTGTATCATCTTTTTGGTACACGCACCATGCAGGCGCACGCGTCCAAAATGACGCTGGGGCTTTTTTCTTTTTAATTGCAGATCCATCTTGGATTCGCATATAAAACGTGCAAAAGCAACAAACACAGAGGGTGCAGGGGGAAGATAACAGGGAAGAGGGAGAGCAATAGAGGGCTGGGAGGTGGTAGAGCCACACAGGCAAGAAACCAGCATGAGTGAGCCGCAGTCGGCTCGCGAGAGGGAAAAGGGGTGGCGGTGGGGGGGGCACAAAAAAAATATATATAATAAAAAAAAAAAAGATACCTGCTGTGCTGCGCCGGTCCGCTCCTCCACTGCGGGCACAGGCACCCAGCCTGCCCTGCATCCAATCCTAACGCTGCTTTCATGGAGCTGGCAACATAAAAGCAGCGTTAGGATTGGATGGCTTGTTCTGTCAGGGACCACCGACCAAACATACATGTGCACTGAGGGGGAGTGCTGTGCATGCCCCCCTCTGTCTATGTCACGCCTCATGGTCCAGCCACTTTTACAATAAAACCATAATAAACGTAGTTTATTATGGTTTTACTGTAAAGATTTTGGAGCTGCTGGTGGGGGGCAGCTCATCCGCCATAGCAAAGGAGCTGCCCCTGGTGAGCACTCAAGGGTAATCGGTGAGGGGAGCACCTGGGTGACAGGAAGCAGGGCAAAGAGGAGAAGAGAATTACACTAGGGAGACAGCTGAAAAACACATGCAGGTTCATAGAAAAACACAAAAGCAGCAGTTACATGAGATTACCATTACCAAACGTCCTGGCAATTTCCTTTTCTGTTAAACTAATATGATGTTTTATGCCGGTCTGAAGGTTCCCATCTGTGGCAGTGAGAACAACGCTTGGGTGAAAGGGTCTGCCTAAGCCTCTAAGCACTAGGACGCGCCACCTATGCGTGGACTTTTCACGCACTCAGTAGGATTGCCATTGTTTTCAGTGTGAAATGCTGCTGAAAATCCACTGTATCCACGTGGCAACTCCAATTAATAATGTCTGCACTAAAGCGAACTCATTGGTGATCGCCCTGAAAGAACAGCCCATAGGTGTCCCGCGCCTGATAAAAGGGGCGCGAGTCACGGGTCGTCCTCGGAGGGTGGGTATTTCAAGGCGGCCCCCGGGAGTGGTCTGGGGGTGCAGGGAAGTGCCGTGGTGGGTGGAAGCGCTGTCCTGCCCTCCCCAGTGGGGTGAGAGTCAGCGCCTTAGCTGGGGGTTTGATGTGGGCGCCCTGAACCCCGAAATAAGCCCAGATACCGTAACTGTAAGTCTGTTAGTGAGCCCCAAGGACCCCTGCTGATGCAGGCACTGCACCCCGAACCCCTTCTTAATACACAGGAAAGCTCCTCTCTGCCGGGTGAGGAGGGAATAACAGACCTTTCCTTCCACAAGCCGCCTTCGGAAAGGCCGGGGCGCGGACTCAGGGCTGGGCCTGTTAGTGGCATTTGCCAAGACTCTTGGGGGCCGTCCTGTGGGTGGTGAACCCTCGCAGGGCCTCTTAATGGGCACTCAGAAAGTGAGGCTCCTCTGTCCAGCTTTGGGATCGTGCACATGGGAAAGGAGAGTGAGCTAATTACAGACTGATGTGAGTGACTTACCTTCACTTGTAATTTCACATTACAAGTGCAGGATTACAAGCGCTAGAGTGCAAGGGACGAGAACTGGACAACTGAGTCGCACTTGAAAATAAAGAACCTTATCCGTGTTAAATGGGCCCACGTAAAATGGTGCAAAGTGCCCCATATCCCAGGCTCGCGAGTGTAGCTCACCGAGGCCTGATTCCATCTTTGCATTCTGGGACTTGCAGTCCTGGTGCCGGCATGTGGTAAACCTGACTACAAGCCCAGAATGCAGTAACGGGGGCCGATGAACCCCTGTTTGTCCGATCTGTGGGCTGAGCTTCGAGGCGCCTCCAGGCTGACGTGCTGTGGCACAGCCTGTGGCAGGAGCTCCAGGGTGGGGGCGAGGGGTTAGTGCACGTTTAGTTACTCTGGGAGCCGAGGACTGCTCCCACAAAGGCCGTCATCTTCATCCCGGGGTGGGGCTCACGCCTGCGGGAGCTGATCACTTGTAGCGCCACGAACGTACATCCAGCAGGTCCTAAGGAGGCGCTAAGGTGCAGGGCGAGCATCCGCTGCAGCAGTCTGGTGGGAAAGAGGCGGCTGATGCGGGTCTCCAAGCAGCGAGAAGCAGGCGCTATGGAGCAGGGGAAGAAGGAGCTGCACCTCAATCAAGTCCTGAGCAGTGGACGGCACTGATTAACTTACATTACTCAGTGCTTGGTCCCTGCTCCACGGAGACAAAGGAACTGACATGTGGGCTGCGCTGGCCAGTCAGGAGGCACCAAAGAAGAGTGCAGCCAATAAAAGGCGAGCAGTGGCAGCTGCAGGTCCTTAATTGGACACAATAATAGCGAGGAGGCACCAAAGAGGACTGCAGCCAATAAAATGTGAGCAGTGGCAGCTGCAGGTCCTTCATTGGACACAATAATAGCGAGGAGGCACCAAAGTAGACTGCAGCCAATAAAACGTGAGCAGTGGCAGCAGCGGGTCCTTCATTGGACGCAATAATATCACAAGCCAGCGCAAGAGCTCGCAGGCCCGACCCTAAGAAAAGGAAATGCTAGTGTATGAAGTATAAAGCATGCTCTGCTATAGAATCCAATACTTTAAGGACTGGGATGAGGACAACAACAAGGCAATGGCTTAATGACTTGTCCATACTCTCAGTATGTTGACTCGATGTTGTGCTACATGTATTTGTAAAGTGCACTATCACCTGCAAGGGTATCCTGGCACTGAGCGGGCAGGGGTGGGTGTGTGTGTGTGTGTGTGTGTGGTGTACACCTAGATGCCTTTATGACTTGTCCATACTCTCAGTATATTGACTGGGTGTTGTGTTACATGTATTTGTAAAGTGCACTATCACCTGCAAGGGTATCCTGGCACTGAGCGGGCAGGTGTGTGTGTGTGTGGTGTACACCTAGATGCCTTAATGACTTGTCCATACTCTCAGTATGTTGACTTGATGTTGTGTTACGTGTATTTATAAAGTGCACTATCACCTGCAAGGGTATCCTGGCACTGAGCGGGCAGGGGTGGGGGTGTGTGTGTGGTGTACACCTAGATGCCTTTATGACTTGTCCATACTCTCAGTATATTGACTGGGTGTTGTGTTACATGTATTTGTAAAGTGCACTATCACCTGCAAGGGTATCCTGGCACTGAGCGGGCAGGGGTGTGTGTGTGTGTGGTGTACACCTAGATGCCTTAATGACTTGTCCATACTTTCAGTATGTTGACTCGATGTTGTGTTATGTGTATTTGTAAAGTGCACTATCACCTGCAAGGGTATCCTGGCACTGTGCGGGTAGAGGGGTGTGTGTGTGTGTGTGTGTGGTGTACCTAGATGCCTTAATGACTTCTCCATACTCTCAGTATGTTGACTCGATGTTGTGTTATGTGTATTTGTAAAGTGCACTATCACCTGCAAGGGTATCCTGGCACTGAGCAGGCAGGGGTGTGTGTGTGTGGTGTACACCTAGATGCCTTAATGACTTGTCCATACTTTCAGTATGTTGACTCGATGTTGTGTTATGTGTATTTGTAAAGTGCACTATCACCTGCAAGGGTATCCTGGCACTGAGCGGGCAGGTGTGTGTGTGTGTGTGGTGTACACCTAGATGCCTTTATGACTTGTCCATACTCTCAGTATGTTGACTTGATGTTGTGTTACGTGTATTTGTAAAGTGCACTATCACCTGCAAGGGTATCCTGGCACTGAGCGGGCAGGGGTGTGTGTGTGTGTGGTGTACACCTAGATGCCTTAATGACTAGTCCATACTTTCAGTATGTTGACTCGATGTTGTGTTATGTGTATTTGTAAAGTGCACTATCACCTGCAAGGGTATCCTGGCACTGAGCGGGCAGGGGTGGGTGTGTGTGGTGTACACCTAGATGCCTTAATGACTTGTCCATACTTTCAGTATGTTGACTCGATGTTGTGTTATGTGTATTTGTAAAGTGCACTATCACCTGCAAGGGTATCCTGGCACTGTGCGGTTAGGGGTGTGTGTGTGTGTGTGTGGTGTGTACCTAGATGCCTTAATGACTTCTCCATACTCTCAGTATGTTGACTCGATGTTGTGTTACGTGTATTTGTAAAGTGCACTATCACCTGCAAGGGTATCCTGGCACTGAGCGGGCAGGGGTGGGTGTGTGTGTGTGGTGTACACCTAGATGCCTTAATGACTTGTCCATACTCTCAGTATGTTTACTCGATGTTGTGTTATGTGTATTTGTAAAGTGCACTATCACCTGCAAGGGTATCCTGGCACTGAGCGTGGGTGTGTGTGTTTGTGTGTGGTGTATACCTAGATGCCTTTATGACTTGTCCATACTCTCAGTATGTTGACTCAATGTTGTGTTACGTGTATTTGTAAAGTGCACTATCACCTGCAAGGGTATCCTGGCACTGAGCGGGCAGGGGTGGGTGTGTGTGTGTGGTGTACACCTAGATGCCTTAATGACTTGTCCATACTCTCAGTATGTTTACTCGATGTTGTGTTATGTGTATTTGTAAAGTGCACTATCACCTGCAAGGGTATCTTGGCACTGAGCGGGCAGGTGTCTGTGTGTGTGTGTGTGTGGTGTACACCTAGATGCCTTAATGACTTGTCCATACTCTCAGTATGTTGACTCAATGTTGTGTTACGTGTATTTGTAAAGTGCACTATCACCTGCAAGGGTATCCTGGCACTGAGCGGGCAGGGGTGGGTGTGTGTGTGTGTGTGTGGTGTACACCTAGATGCCTTTATGACTTGTCCATATTCTCAGTATATTGACTGGGTGTTGTGTTACATGTATTTGTAAAGTGCACTATCACCTGCAAGGGTATCCTGGCACTGAGCGGGCAGGTGTGTGTGTGTGTGTGGTGTACACCTAGATGCCTTTATGACTTGTCCATACTCTCAGTATGTTGACTTGATGTTGTGTTACGTGTATTTGTAAAGTGCACTATCACCTGCAAGGGTATCCTGGCACTGAGCGGGCAGGGGTGTGTGTGTGTGTGGTGTACACCTAGATGCCTTAATGACTTGTCCATACTTTCAGTATGTTGACTCGATGTTGTGTTATGTGTATTTGTAAAGTGCACTATCACCTGCAAGGGTATCCTGGCACTGAGTGGGCAGGGGTGGGTGTGTGTGTGTGTGTGTGTGTGTGGTGTACACCTAGATGCCTTAATGACTTGTCCATACTTTCAGTATGTTGACTCGATGTTGTGTTATGTGTATTTGTAAAGTGCACTATCACCTGCAAGGGTATCCTGGCACTGTGCGGGTAGGGGTGTGTCTGTGTGTGTGGTGTACCTAGATGCCTTAATGACTTCTCCATACTCTTAGTATGTTGACTCGATGTTGTGTTATGTGTATTTGTAAAGTGCACTATCACCTGCAAGGGTATCCTGGCGCTGAGCGGGCAGGGGTGTGTGTGTGTGTGGTGTGTACCTAGATGCCTTAATGACTTCTCCATACTCTCAGTATGTTGACTCGATGTTGTGTTATGTGTATTTGTAAAGTGCACTATCACCTGCAAGGGTATCCTGGCGCTGAGCGGGCAGGTGTGTGTGTGTGTGTGGTGTACACCTAGATGCCTTAATGACTAGTCCATACTCTCAGTATGTTGACTCGATGTTGTGTTATGTGTATTTGTAAAGTGCACTATCACCTGCAAGGGTATCCTGGCACTGTGCGGGTAGGGGTGTGTGTGTGTGTGTGTGGTGTGTACCTAGATGCCTTAATGACTTCTCCATACTCTCAGTATGTTCACTCGATGTTGTGTTACGTGTATTCGTAAAGTGCACTATCACCTGCAAGGGTATCCTGGCACTGAGTGGGCAGGGGTGGGTGTGTGTGTGTGTGTGTGTGTGTGTGTGTGGTGTACACCTAGATGCCTTAATGACTTGTCCATACTTTCAGTATGTTGACTCGATGTTGTGTTATGTGTATTTGTAAAGTGCACTATCACCTGCAAGGGTATCCTGGCACTGTGCGGGTAGGGGTGTGTGTGTGTGTGTGGTGTGTACCTAGATGCCTTAATGACTTCTCCATACTCTCAGTATGTTGACTCAATGTTGTGTTATGTGTATTTGTAAAGTGCACTATCACCTGCAAGGGTATCCTGGCGCTGAGCGGGCAGGGGTGTGTGTGGTGTGTACCTAGATGCCTTAATGACTTCTCCATACTCTCAGTATGTTGACTCGATGTTGTGTTATGTGTATTTGTAAAGTGCACTATCACCTGCAAGGGTATCCTGGCACTGAGCGGGCAGGGGTGGGTGTGTGTGTACCTAGATGCCTTAATGACTAGTCCATACTCTCAGTATGTTGACTCGATGTTGTGTTATGTGTATTTGTAAAGTGCACTATCACCTGCAAGGGTATCCTGGCACTGTGCGGGTAGGGGTGTGTGTGTGTGTGTGGTGTACACCTAGATGCCTTAATGACTTCTCCATACTCTCAGTATGTTGACTCGATGTTGTGTTATGTGTATTTGTAAAGTGCACTATCACCTGCAAGGGTATTCTGGCACTGAGCGGGCAGGGGTGTGTGTGTGTGTGGTGTACACCTAGATGCCTTAATGACTTGTCCATACTTTCAGTATGTTGACTCGATGTTGTGTTATGTGTATTTGTAAAGTGCACTATCACCTGCAAGGGTATCCTGGCACTGTGCGGGTAGGGGTGTGTGTGTGTGTGTGGTGTACACCTAGATGCCTTAATGACTTCTCCATACTCTCAGTATGTTGACTCGATGTTGTGTTATGTGTATTTGTAAAGTGCACTATCACCTGCAAGGGTATCCTGGCACTGAGCGGGCAGGGGTGTGTGTGGTGTGTACCTAGATGCCTTAATGACTAGTCCATACTCTCAGTATGTTGACTCGATGTTGTGTTATGTGTATTTGTAAAGTGCACTATCACCTGCAAGGGTATCCTGGCGCTGAGCGGGCAGGGGTGTGTGTGTGTGTGGTGTGTACCTAGATGCCTTAATGACTTGTCCATACTCTCAGTATGTTCACTCGATGTTGTGTTACGTGTATTCGTAAAGTGCACTATCACCTCCAAGGGTATCCTGGCTCTGAGCAGGTGTGTGAGTGGCTGTGTGTGTGTGTGTGTGTGTGTTTGGTGTACACCTAGATGCCTTAATGACTTCTCCATACTCTCAGTATGTTCACTCGATGTTGTGTTACGTGTATTCGTAAAGTGCACTATCACCTGCAAGGGTATCCTGGCTCTGAGCAGGTGTGTGAGTGGCTGTGTGTGTGGTGTACACCTAGCCCTGCCTTGGTAGGCTGCTTGATCAAAAAGCCAACTCTCCAGCTTCTTGAGAAATTCAAGAAGATCAAACTTGTCTCACTTAGAAACTGTTTCTTTGGGTCCTAGAGTTTTTTCTATTCTCCACATAACAAATGGGTATGGTGTTCTAGACCTGATTTCAGTTAAAGCACTGATGGGCCCAGAAGAGCTTGTAGGGCCACCACCTTTACAAGAGAAAAATACCAGCCATTTGTTGTTGTTTTTTGAGTCTGCAAAGGCCCGGACATGATGCTAAATATAACTTCAAACAGAGTTGTATGAATTCATTTGAAACATGACTTTTCTGCCTTTGTTTAATTATTAGTCCGTGATTATTAAAGCAACACATTTAAAAGTGTTGTTTATTTACATTTACCATTTTACGCATTGTAGGAAAGTGCCCTCTTTCTTGGCTTGGTTACCCCCATTTTCTGCCTGTTGTCAGTGTGTTTGACTGTGTGCACTGGGATCCTGCTAACCAGGACCCCAGTGATTATGCTCTCTCTCCTCTAAATTTAGTTTCTAGTTACCTTTTCTTCCCACAATTGGCACACTGGTCCTCCCATATAAGTCCCTAGTATATAGTACCTAGGTACCCAGGGCATTGGGATTCCAGGGATCCCTATGATTTGCAACAGTTTTTCTGCCACCTATAGGGAGCCCATGCGACGGGTTCTGCAGGCCTGCCATTGCAGTCTGCTTGAAACGGGTGCACACACCCGGTTTCACTACAGGTCACTGCACCAGGTCACTGTAAATCACCCCTATGGTAGGCCCTCTCAGCCCAGAGGGCAGGGTGCAGGTACCTGTGTGTGAGGGCATCCCTGCACTAGCAGAGGCATCCCCACGAACCCCAGCCCCATTTTGCTGGACTTCGTAAGTGTGGGGATGCCATTTCATAGGTGCACTGGACACAGGTCACTACCTATGTCCAGCTACATAATGGGAACTCCGAACCTGGGCATGTTTGGTATCAAACATTTCTGAATTATACCTCAATACTGTTGCAAGTATTTGAAGTATGATTCAATGCACTCTGGGGGCTACTTAGAGGACCCCCAGCATTGCTACCACCAGTCTTACAGGGTTTCCAGGCAGCCCAAGCTGCTGCCACCCCTCAGACAGGTTTTTGCCCTCCTGCTGCTTGATCTGATCAAGCCCAGGAAGGCAGAACAAAGGATTTCCTTTGGGAGAGGGAGGTAACACCTTCTCCCTTTGAAAATAGGTGTGACTGGCTTGGGAGGGGTAGCCTCCCCAAGCTACTGGTTTACTTTGAAGAGCACATTTGGTGCCATCCGTTCATAAACCAATCCACACCGGTTCAGAGACCCCCAATCCTTGCTCTGGCGCGAAACTGGACAATGGAAAGAGGAGTGACCAGCGGCGAGGGTCCTGCGTTATGGGTGGTGGTCCGGAGAGTCTCCCTTGGTCCTCTCTACCAGCTGTCGCACTTTCGGTGGTGGTGAGTCTTTTCCACTCCACGCAAAACAGTACCCCAGTGCACCGTGTCCTTTGCAGCTTCCAAGGCTTGATTGCTTTACCTCCAAAGGGAACTTCAGGCAATGTGTAACTGCAGCCCCCAGCACTCCCTTGTGCAACTGGATCTCTGCGTGGTCCTCTTGCGACATGGGAGCAACTTCTGTGGTGCTGTATGGGCTGCTTCAGCAACTTCTGTGGCCCTGTCCTGTGGGTGCTGCCTCTGCTTCTGTGGGCCTTCAGCAACGTGGAGGGACTCCTGGGTAGAGTCCTCCTGGTCCCCAGCAGCACCTCTTTTTCCTCCAACTGCAAATTTGCCTTTGCCAAGGCTTGTTGGTGGAAATGCTTCACCGACACCCATCTGCAATCCAGCTTCCAGCGTGGGACACCTTTTGCACACATCAGGAACTCTTCTCCAGCTTCTGTGCTGCAGTGCTGACCTGCCTTCCTTCTTCGTCGACCAATTCCAAAAGGTACCTCTGGGTGGGTAGTAGCTCCTACTCCCCCTGGACTCCACAGACACTGGACCTGGTCCCCTCTCTCCACAGGTCTTCATCTTCAGTTTTCCACTGCTGGTTCCTTGCAGGTTGCTCTGGGTGTCCTCTTTTTCTTCTTTTCATCCTTTGGGGTGGTTTTGGGGAAATCCAGTGATTTAGTCCTGCACTCCTGGTCGCTGGGGTGTACTCCATTACTTACCTGTGTGGTTTCCTAGTACTCCCAGCTCCCCTCTACACAATTTACTTACCTAGGTGGGGGCCCTGTGTTCACATTCAACTTTTTTAGTATATGGTTTGGGCTCCCCCCATGGCTACTATTGCTTATTGCTATTTTACACTGTTACCTAAACTTTTATGCCTCTTACTGTTATTAGTGTATATCTGTCTGATACTGTGTTCCAAAAATAAAGAACCTTTATTTTTGTACAACCAAGTGTTTTCTTTCATGTGTGTAAGTGCTGTGTGGCTACTCTAGTATTGCATGAGCTTTGCATGTCTCCTAGATAAGCCTTGGCTACTAATCCACAGCTACCACAAGAGAGCCTGGCTCCTAGACACTGCCTACACTACGGTAATAGGGGATACTTGGACCTGGTATAAGGTGTAAGTACCTTAAGTACCCACCACACACCAGGCCAGCTTCCTACAGGTATGTACATTTGAGGGCTAAAAATACCGGCTTTATGTGATTTTGCTTATGTTTTTTTGTACCAGCCCGACAAGGAAATACAAGTAACCATAAGTGTTAGTCTTGTAATGTGGGCACACCTGAGATTCAGTGAGGACCTGAGAAAGATCAATATAGAATAATGAAACTCCCAGTATGTAACCAAGGCATTTAAGAAAAACTACAATCTTGGGAAATAATGAATGAAAATAGAAACTTTAAAAAGCACATATAACAAATAATAGGAAAGCAAACACATCCTGGAAATAGGTTGGTAGATGCAGAACATTAAAACTGGAGGAGCTCAGGATCTACGAGCAACAAAACATACACAGCACAGAAGATGAAACTCATTTTCTAATGCACTGTATCAAACAAGAAGCAACAAAGAGAAACAACTTAAATAGTTTGAAAAGAAAAACAAACGCCTAATAAAACTGTGTAAGGTAGGAAGCCAGTAAATCCTGTAGGGTAAATCTGAGGAGAGAGCGCTGCAGACTGACCTGTAGCCTGTGAGGACTGAAGGCGCCAACGAGACCCAGGACACGTACGGCTCAGAGTGGGAGAGGAAGCACAGAGGCTGCAGAGTACACAGGATGGAACCAACACATCAATAGGTATCAGTGTGTCCGTCGTGTCCCCTTCTCTACAGAGTACACAGGATGGAACCGCCACATCAATAGGTATCAGTGTGTCCGTCGTGTCCCCTTCTCTACAGAGTACACAGGATGGAACCACCATATCAATAGGTATCAGTGTATCCGTTGTGTCCCGTTCTCGAAAGAGTACACATGATGGAACCACCACATCAATAGGTATCAGTGTGTCCATCTGTTCCCTTCTCTACAGAGTACACCGGATGGAACCTCCACATCTATAGGTATCAGTGTGTCCGTCGTGTCCCCTTCTGTACGGAGTACACAGGATGGAACCGCCACATCTATAGGTATCAGTGTGTCCGTCGTGTCCCCTTCTGTGCAGAGTACTCAGGATGGAACCGCCACATCTATAGGTATCAGTGTGTCCGTCGTGTCCCCTTCTGTGCGGAGTACTCAGGATGGAACTACCACATCAATAGGTATCAGTGTGTCCGTCGTGTCCCCTTCTCTACAGAGTACACAGGATGGAACCGCCACATCAATAGGTATCAGTGTGTCCGTCGTGTCCCTTTCTCTACAGAGTACACAGGATGGAACCACCACATCAATAGGTATCAGTGTGTCTGTCGTGTCCCCTTCTGTACGGAGTACACAGGATGGAACCGCCACATCTATAGGTATCAGTGTGTCCGTCGTGTCCCCTTCTGTGCGGAGTACTCAGGATGGAACTACCACATCAATAGGTATCAGTGTGTCCGTCGTGTCCCCTTCTCTACAGAGTACACAGGATGGAACCGCCACATCAATAGGTATCAGTGTGTCCATCTGTTCCCTTCTCTACAGAGTACACCGGATGGAACCTCCACATCTATAGGTATCAGTGTGTCCGTCGTGTCCCCTTCTGTACGGAGTACACAGGATGGAACCGCCACATCTATAGGTATCAGTGTGTCCGTCGTGTCCCCTTCTGTGCGGAGTACTCAGGATGGAACTACCACATCAATAGGTATCAGTGTGTCCGTCGTGTCCCCTTCTCTACAGAGTACACAGGATGGAACCGCCACATCAATAGGTATCAGTGTGTCCGTCGTGTCCCCTTCTCTAAAGAGTACACACGATGGAACCACCACATCAATAGGTATCAGTGCGTCCATCTGTTCCCTTCTCTACAGAGTACACAGGAATGAACCACCACATCAATAGGTATCAGTGTGTCCGTCGTGTCCCCTTCTCTACAGAGTACACAGGATGGAACCGCCACATCAATAGGTATCAGTGTGTCCGTCGTGTCCCCTTCTCTACAGAGTACACAGGAATGAACCGCCACATCAATAGGTATCAGTGTGTACATAGTGTCCCCTTCTCTACGGAGTACACAGGATGGAACCACATCAGACATCAGTGTGTCCATCTGCCCCCTTCTGTATGGAGTACTCAGGATGGAACTACCACATCAATAGATATCAGTGTGTCTGTCGTGTCCCCTTCTCTACAGAGTACACAGGATGGAACCGCCACATCAATAGGTATCAGTGTGTCCGTCGTGTCCCCTTCTCTAAAGAGTACACACGATGGAACCACCACATCAATAGGTATCAGTGTGTCCATCTGTTCCCTTCTATACAGAGTACACCGGATGGAACCTCCACATCTATAGGTATCAGTGTGTCCGTCGTGTCCCCTTCTGTACGGAGTACACAGGATGGAACCGCCACATCTATAGGTATCAGTGTGTCTGTCGTGTCCCCTTCTGTGCGGAGTACTCAGGATGGAACTACCACATCAATAGGTATCAGTGTGTCCGTCGTGTCCCCTTCTCTACAGAGTACACAGGATGGAACCGCCACATCCATAGGTATCAGTGTGTCCGTCGTGTCCCCTTCTCTAAAGAGTACACACGATGGAACCACCACATCAATAGGTATCAGTGTGTCCATCTGTTCCCTTCTCTACAGAGTACACAGTAATGAACCACCACATCAATAGGTATCAGTGTGTCCGTCGTGTCCCCTTCTCTACAGAGTACACAGGATGGAACCGCCACATCAATAGGTATCTGTGTGTCCATCTGTTCCCTTCTCTACAGAGTACATCGGATGGAACCGCCACATCTATAGGTATCAGTGTGTACATAGTGTCCCCTTCTCTACAGAGTACACAGGATGGAACCACCACATCAATAGGTATCAGTGTGTCCGTCGTGTCCCCTTCTCTACAGAGTACACAGGAATGAACCACCACATCAATAGGTATCAGTGTGTCCGTCGTGTCCCCTTCTGTGCGTGGAGTACTCAGAATGGAACTACCAAATCAATAGGTATCAGTGTGTCCGTCGTGTCCCCTTCTCTACAGAGTACACAGGATGGAACCGCCACATCAATAGGTATCAGTGTGTCCGTCGTGTCCCCTTCTCTAAAGAGTACACACGATGGAACCACCACATCAATAGGTATCAGTGTGTCCATCTGTTCCCTTCTCTACAGAGTAAACAGTAATGAACCACCACATCAATAGGTATCAGTGTGTCCGTCGTGTCCCCTTCTCCACAGAGTACACAGGATGGAACCGCCACATCAATAGGTATCTGTGTGTCCATCTGTTCCCTTCTCTACAGAGTACATCGGATGGAACCGCCACATCTATAGGTATCAGTGTGTACATAGTGTCCCCTTCTCTACAGAGTACACAGGATGGAACCACCACATCAATAGGTATCAGTGTGTCCGTCGTGTCCCCTTCTCTAAAGAGTACACACGATGGAACCACCACATCAATAGGTATCAGTGTGTCCGTCTGTCCCCTTCTCTACAGAGTACACAGGAATGAACCACCACATCAATAGGTATCAGTGTGTCCGTCGTGTCCCCTTCTGTGCGGAGTACTCAGGATGGAACTACCACATCAATAGGTATCAGTGTGTTCGTCGTGTCCCCTTCTCTACAGAGTACACAGGATGGAACCGCCACATCAATAGGTATCAGTGTGTCCGTCGTGTCCCCTTCTCTACAGAGTACACAGGAATGAACCACCACATCAATAGGTATCAGTGTGTCCGTCGTGTCCCCTTCTGTGCGGAGTACTCAGGATGGAACTACCACATCAATAGGTATCAGTGTGTCCGTCGTGTCCCCTTCTCTACAGAGTACACAGGAATGAACCACCACATCAATAGGTATCAGTGTGTCCGTCGTGTCCCCTTCTCTATAGAGTACACAGGATGGAACCGCCACATCAATAGGTATCAGTGTGTCCATCTGTTCCCTTCTCTACAGAGTACATTGGATGGAACCGCCACATCTATAGGTATCAGTGTGTACATAGTGTCCCCTTCTCTACAGAGTACACAGGAATGAACCACCACATCAATAGGTATCAGTGTGTCCGTCGTGTCCCCTTCTGTGCGGAGTACTCAGGATGGAACTACCACATCAATAGGTATCAGTGTGTCTGTCGTGTCCCCTTCTCTACAGAGTACACAGGATGGAACCGCCACATCAATAGGTATCAGTGTGTCCGTCGTGTCCCCTTCTCTACAGAGTACACAGGAATGAACCACCACATCAGTAGGTATCAGTGTGTACATAGTGTCCCCTTCTCTACGGAGTACACAGGATGGAACCACATCAGACATCAGTGTGTCCATCTGTCCCCTTCTGTATGGAGTACTCAGGATGGAACTACCACATCAATAGATATCAGTGTGTCTGTCGTGTCCCCTTCTCTACAGAGTACACAGGATGGAACCACCACATCAATAGGTATCAGTGTGTCCGTCGTGTCCCCTTCTCTACAGAGTACACAGGATGGAACCACCACATCAATAGGTATCAGTGTGTCCGTCGTGTACCCTTCTCTACAGAGTACACAGGATGGAACCGCCACATCAATAGGTATCAGTGTGTCCATCGTGTCCCCTTCTCTACAGAGTACACAGGATGGAACCACCACATCAATGATAGAACCACCACATCAATAGGTATCAGTGTGTCCGTCGTGTCTCCTTCTCTACAGAGTACACAGGATGGAACTACCACATCAATAGGTATCAGTGTGTCCGTCTGTCCCCTTCTGTACAGAGTACAGAGGATGGAACCACCACATCAATAGGTATCAGTGTGTACGGCGTGTCCCTTCTCTACAGAGTACACAGGATGGAACCGCCACATCAATAGTTATCAGTGTGTCCGTCGTGTCCCCTTCTCTAAAGAGTACACACGATGGAACTACCACATCAATAGGTATCAGTGTGTCCGTCGTGTCTCCTTCTCTACAGAGTACACAGGATGGAACCGCCACATCAATAGATATCAGTATGTCCCTCGTGTCCCTTTCTCTACAGAGTACACAGGATGGAACCACCACATCAATAGGTATCAGTGTGTCCGTCGTGCCCCCTTCTCTACAGAGTACACAGGATGGAACCGCCACATGAATAGGTATCAATGTGTCCGTCGTGCCCCCTTCTCTAAAGAGTACACACGATGGAACCACCACATCAATAGGTATCAGTGTGTCCGTCGTGTCCCCTTCTGTGCGGAGTACTCACGATGGAACTACCACATCAATAGGTATCAGTGTGTCCGTCGTGTCCCCTTCTCTACAGAGTACACAGGATGGAACCACCACATCAATAGGTATCAGTGTATCCGTTGTGTCCCGTTCTCGAAAGAGTACACATGATGGAACCGCCACATCAATAGATATCAGTATGTCCCTCGTGTCCCTTTCTCTACAGAGTACACAGGATGGAACCACCACATCAATAGGTATCAGTGTGTCCGTCGTGCCCCCTTCTCTACAGAGTACACAGGATGGAACCGCCACATCAATAGATATCAGTATGTCCCTCGTGTCCCTTTCTCTACAGAGTACACAGGATGGAACCGCCACATCAATAGGTATCAGTGTGTCCGTCTGTCCCCTTCTGTACGGAGTACACAGGATGGAACTGCCACATCAATAGGTATCAGTGTGTCCGTCTGTCCCCTTCTGTACGGAGTACACAGGATGGAACTGCCACATCAATAGGTATCAGTGTGTCCGTCGTGTCCCTTTCTCTACAGAGTACACAGGATGGAACCGCCACATCAATAGATATCAGTATGTCCCTCGAGTCCCTTTCTCTACAGAGTACACAGGATGGAACCACCACATCAATAGGTATCAGTGTGTCCGTCGTGTCTCCTTCTCTACAGAGTACACAGGATGGAACCGCCACATCAATAGGTATCAATGTGTCCGTCGTGCCCCCTTCTCTACAGAGTACACAGGATGGAACCGCCACATCAATAGGTATCAGTGTGTCCGTCGTGTCTCCTTCTCTACAGAGTACACAGGATGGAACCACCACATCAATAGGTATCAATGTGTCCGTCGTGCCCCCTTCTCTACAGAGTACACAGGATGGAACCGCCACATCAATAGGTATCAGTGTGTCCGTCGTGTCCCCTTCTGTACGGAGTACACAGGATGGAACCACCACATCCGCAGACCTCAGTATGTCCGTCTGTCCTTGTCAGACAGACAGTCTATCCCCTCCTGTATGCTCCTGGTCACCCACCCAGCAGCTGCCGAAATAGCTCAGTCGGGAGAGCGTTAGACTGAAGATCTAAAGGTCCCTGGTTCAATCCCGGGTTTTGGCTGGTCCTTTTGTGCTGCTCTTTTCTTGCACACGACACACGTGCCTTCGGTGGGGGTCACAGATCCCAGCGCTGCCCCTGACGCACCTCTACTTCTAGCAGCAGCGGTGACCTGCTGCTCCCCCTCGTGCATGCGCCATCACAACACAGCGAGTATCAGTGCCGTGGGCAGCATGCGTGCGTAGTATCTCAGCGTGCCGCTTTCATGTCAAAGGTCTCTTTAATACGCACGTGCGATGTAAGTATACTGTCCCTATCAACTCGGCGCTTGTGCAGAATTCAGGCGACTGGCAGCCCCCACCGCAGCTTGCTAAAGAGCCTCAAGTGAGCATGCGTGCTCCGCAATGAAGGGTGTCCTCTTCAACGCCCAGTACGCATGTGCACAGTGTGCCTGGCCCCTACGAGCTCTGCTACTGATGGATCTTGCCTGTCTCAGTGCGCGTGCGCACAGTGTGCCTCGATCCTATAAAGTCTGCTAGTAATGTGCCTCGACTCTACGCACTCCGCTACTAATGATGGTTCCTGCCGGTCTCTGCACGCATGCGCACAGTGTGCCTCGTGCCTATTAAATGTGCTAGTAAGGGCTGCCTGTCTCCGTGCGCATGTGCAGAGGGTCCCTCGATCCTATATACATATAAATATATTAGATTCGCTAGTAATGGCTGCTCTCAGCGGGAGGATCACCGAAGGAAGCTGGCCGAGTGACCGTGAGCTCCGCCTCATGAGGCCCAGCTGCGCCACCTCCTCCGCGCTCCTCGATAGTATAGAGGTCAGTATCCCTCCCTACACGCGGGAGACCGGGGTTCAATTACCCAATGGGGAGGTCATGGTATTTTATACTCTGTGCAGGATTTGCGTAATTTTTTGGTACGCAAATCCTGCGCAAACTTAAATCCATATTTATATTTTGGCGCTAGAACTGTTTAGCGCCAAAATATTGGAGTTAAAGTCATTTTTTGCCGGCAGAAAACTACCATGCATCAATGAGATGCAAGGTAGGCGTTCCCGGGCAAAAAATGTCTCTAAGGCCCTAGTGCCTTATTTATCTTCCCATGCAAAAATCATGCATGGGGGGGTCAAAAAATGGCGCAAAGCTTGCTTTGCACCATTTGTTGATGCCTGGGTTAGGGCAGGCGTTAGGGGACCTGTGGGCCTATTTCCATGGTGGAATACCATGGAGTAAGCCCACAGGTGCCCTTCCCAGACCCCAGAGACACCCCCACCCACACCAGAGAGACAGCGCAGGATGGGGGACCCCATCCTAGGTAAGTACAGGTAAGTATTTTGTTTTTTTAAAGTGCCAATGAGGGCCCTGAAATGGCCCCCCCTACATGGCACTGGGTGCAAAGGCCATGCCCCGGGGACCCTGGTCCCCTCTGCTGACCATTGGGGTAGTGGTTATGACTCCAATCTTTTTTTAAGACAGGGGTCATCTGGTATGGATGGTTTTGCATCAGAAAATGACTCTAGGCAGATCAGTCATTTATTTTACTCTAACCTGCCTAATGTAATTTTTTGGTGCAAAAACCCCCTTCTTCCATACCGCCAGCCCCACCTGCTAACATCATTTTTTTATGCTAGCCTAACCTTTGCACTGGCTTGCACCATTCCATAAATATGGTGCCTGGCTGGTGCACAGAAATGGTGCAGGCCAGTGCTAAACCTTTTGGTGCAAAACTGTGTTAGTGCAGTTTTGCATCAAAAAGAATAAATCAGGGCCTTTATTTCTATATTTTAGGTGCATTTCATTTATTACTTTTATCAAGCTCTGCACCCAAAATCTCATTCACAGGTATACATCCTCTGTGGATGTAACGCACTGCGGTTTAATTTCTGCCGAAGATGTACATTGATGTCAAAGCTATTCTAAAAGGATACACAATTTTCTAACTTTGCACCAGAATTGTAGATTCTGTGTCAGGCCCGGAGGCTCCGATTATGCTTCTCAATCATCATTACTCCATTAAATGGCAGCCAATTAGAAAACAGTAAAAACAGTAAGCACATCATAAACAATGAGGCTTTGAACCACGCACTTTCTTAACCCACCAATAGTCGTCCAGTACAGTCTACAACATAGAGAGGCACCACTTGACTCCCTCTTTCTTTGCAAAGGCAGTCCATAACCCTGGTCCTGAAGAAGAATGGGGGTCCTACCGCAACTCCTACAATGGCTTCAAATCCAAACCAAAACGAACTCCGGCAATCAATCTGAGAAACAGGAGATCCAAGAAGCTTCACGTCTGTTCCTAAAAATACAGAAAGTATCAATCGCAACTCAGCCCCAACAGGCTAGCCCAGGGAGGGCAAGACACAAGTTAACATAGTAACGCAATGCAAGCACTACTATAAACTAACAGATTACCTGTCCCAACAGTGGGATAATCCTCACCTCTGTGTCCTTAATAGAATCTAAAATTCTTGACCCAAAGCTAGAAAATTTAGTATTCTATGGGGGTCATTCTGACCCTGGCGGTCCGAGACCTTCCCTATTCTGACCGCGGCGGTACCGCCGCGGTCGCACCGCCGGGGCCGCACCGCCGGGGCCGGCGGTTTCCCGGCGTTTATGCCCCGGCGGTGATAATCCGCCAGGGCAGCGCTGCAAGCAGCGCTGCCCTGGGGATTATGACCCCCTTACCGCCAGCCTGTTTCTGGCGGTTTGCACCGCCAGGAAGAGGCTGGCGATAAGGGGTGTCCTGGGGCCCCTGGGGGCCCCTGCACTGCCTATGCCACTGGCCTAACAGGGCCCCGGCCAGCTTTTCACTGTCTGCAATGAAAAACAGTGAAAAGTGTGACGGGTGCAACTGCACCCGTCGCACGGCCGCAACACCGCCGGCTCCATTAGGAGCCGGCTCCTGTGTTGCGGCCTCATTCCCGCTGGGCCGGCGGGCGCAAACTTGCGGGTAGCCGCCCGCCAAGGTCGGAATGACCCCCTATGTCAGGACCGGAGGCTCCAATCATACTGGTTCAAAGCTGATCAACAACCAAAGTAGAAATATGCACAATTGATTTATAATAAAACATTTTGAACATGGAATCATTCGAACAATCGGCCGCATGAAGAATATCTTCCAACCTAAAACCCAAAGTAAAAGCTTTTGAAGCCGTGGCTCCCCTGGTGGAATGTGTACATCATACAGATATATCATTGTCCGCTTCAGACATGACCCAAGGGGCCAATGTTGCAGCTGACACAGGATGAAAAGGTTTCTGAATCGCAATCAGAAGAGGACCTAAGGAATCACTCCTATGGCTAGCCGTACGTTCCTCACACCTTTACACTTTACCACACATACTTTATCATTGTGTGGAAATGCAAGATAATAAAGAGATGTAGTCATACATCAAGGCGCATATTTAAGAGCCCTTAGCGCCACCGAAGCGTCTGTTCTCGTGACGCTCCACCTAGCGCTAACCACTGATCCATATTTACAAGGAGGTGTAACGTCACTTTTTTGTGGCGTTATGCCTCCTTGTAAATATGGCCCTCCCAATGCGGTTTTCTGCATCAGAGTGGCGTGCAATGGGTGTTGCGGTGGCCGTTCTGCAGCACACATGGAAGAAGCAAAATGCCATGGACGATTGTTTACGTGCAGAAGGTACACCTTGTTGCACATGAACAATCATTCAGCATGACGCTTTGGTACTTCTATGTGTGCTGCATTTTGCGATACACATAGAAGTGCCAAATCGCTATTATGGATTGTTTATGTGCAGGAAGGGGCACCGCCCTGCACCACTGGGCCTTAGTCCTTCTGGAAATGAGAAAGGAAACTTATGATGAAAACAACCTACCTGACAATTCCAAAGCCCTCACATCTGATACGCCGCAACATGAAATTAAGCGCACTAACATGGTCAATTTTGTTGACAGTTGTTTCATTGATAACAAATAATTGTCAGGCCAGGTATTCAGGAAATATAATACTACATTCACATCCCACAATTTGGAGTAGCATGGTTTGGGTGTATTAGCCACCCTAATACCTTTAAGCAGTTTACACACCAAAGGATGCGCACCCACAGGTTTACCATCTATCCACTCATGCCTGGCAGAAACAGCTGTCCTTAAATTGTTTACTGACCTGTAACATAATGCAGATTCGGTGCACTCAGACAGAAAGTTTAAAACATCCTTGAGTTCGGATCCCACAAGATCCACCTCCCCTCGAAGGCACCAACCCACCCACTTCCTCCATGCCAAAGAATATATCTTGCAGGTGGATGGAGCCCAAGCTTGGTGCATAAATGCGGCAGCTGAAGATGAAATGCCCTGCACTTGGCCACGTCCCCTGATATTTTCCATGCCATAAGGGTCAGTTGACCCGATAATAGAAGAGGGTGGTGGGATCCCACTGGGTCCAGGAGGAGATGAGGAAAGACAGGAAGAAGGAAGGCAAGGGCTATGGACAACTCCAAAAGGGAGGGGAACCAGGGTTGACGCTTCCACACTGGAGTGATAAGAATCAATGTTGCAGATTGACGCCTCGTTTGTGGCGCCACTCTCGAAATCATGGCAAAAGGAAGAAAGGCGTAATTTATCTGACCCGACCAATCTTGCAGGAAATCATCTGTTGCTAGGGCCTTTGGATCTGGTTTCCAACTGTAAAATCTCAGAAGTTAGTAATTGAGATGAGATGCAAACAGATCTATGTGACAAGGGCCTAAAAAAGACATGATCTTCCGGAAGACAGACGGATGGAGCTTCCATTCGTTCGAGCCCATCAGAAACTGGGAATGCCAGTCTGCCACCAGATTGTCCCTCCCCAGAAGGAAATCCGCCACCAACATAATCTTCTGTGAAAGGCAAAAGTGCCAGAACTACCTGGCAAAGGTCGCCAGTAGGTGTGACGTGGTCCCTCCCAGGTGGTTTATATAACGAACCGCGGACAGTTGCTCCTCATAGGGGAGAGGGACTTGATGGCGAAGGAGCCAGCTAACAGCCCCAAGCAGTTTATGGGGAGATGTAACTCGTCTGATGACCACTCATCTCCTGTTGAAAACTGTCTGCATCTTGCTCCCCAGTCCCTACGGCTGGCATAGGATTCTATCACCACGTCCGGAGTGCCTCCGAAGATGACTCTGCCATTCCAGGCCTCCATGTGCAAGAGCCACCAACTGAGCTCCTCCTGGGCTTTGACAGATAAGGGAATCAGATGATCATAAAAGAGTCTCTGTTGCAGATAATGACTCTCTGTAAAGCTCTGTAATGCGACGGTCCCAGAAAAAACACCTGAATCGAGGAAGCAAGTAACCCCACAATCCGGGCCAGGTACCTCAAAGAAACCGTCTGTTTCGACAGTGACGTCTTCAACTCTCTCTTGATCGTCTTCATTTTCTGCAATGAAAGCATGATGGAGTCCACCTGAAACCCCAAAATCTCCAGTTTTTGGGAAGGTATTGTGGAAGATTTTTTTAGATTGATCACAAATCCCAGATTTTGCAACAGAGAGACCGTCCACGACAGATGAGTTAGCAGAAGAGATTGGTCTTGTGCTAATAGAATCATATCGTCTAGGTGTATAATCATGCATGTTCTCCTCTCGCAAAGGTGTTCTGCCACTCGTTTTAGAAAGTTTGGTGAACACCCACAGGGTTGACGATAGGCCAAAAGGGGTGTCAGATATTCCTACCATTGTGCCTCCAAAGGAATTGCAGATATCTCCTGTAGGAGGAAGAGATGGGAACAGCTAGATAAGCGTCCTTGAGATCGATACAGACCATCCAGTCTCTCTCTTGAAGGAGATCTCTTAAAAGGTGGATACCTTCCATCTTGAAATGGCTGTAAACCACAAAAGGATTGAAATTCCTGAGGTTGAGGACCAGCCTCTGACTGCCTCTTTTCTTCTGCACTAGAAACACATTGCTGCAGAAGCCTTTTGGGTGATGGGAGGTGTGGCCGATAGCCTGTTTTGCTAACAGCTCCTGAATTTCACAGTCGATAAAACACCTGTCTTGTTGGCAAAAAGGAGAGGAAGATTTGGTTGAAAAGGAATAGCTGTTAACTCTATGGAATAATCTTGTACCGTGTTTGGCACCCATAAAGCGGAGGAAATTTTGACCCAATTTTGAACAATTTATATTTTTTCACGCAAAACTGCGTTAGGGCAGTTTTGCCTGAAAAATTATAGCGCCATTCCAAGACGCTGGCCGGGCGCCATATTTATGGAATGGCGCTAATGCCCTGTTAGCGTCCTTGGAAGGGACGCTAACAGGGCGGGGGAGGTGTAGGGGAAACTGGGGCTTGTGCGGCGAATTATGGCGCTACACTGTTTAGAGGCAGAAAATTGCAGTGTAGTGCCATTTTCTGGTGCACAACATAGTAAAGACTGGAGCCTTGCCCACCACCCCAGTGACAAATGTCCCCTGGGAATGGCCATTGGGCCCTGTGCCATGCAGGGGGCCCCAAGTCAGGGCCCCTGAGCGAGAAAAAAAAAATACTTACCAAGACTTACCTGGGATGGGTCCCCCATCCTGTGGTGTCCCTTTGGTGTGGGTGTGGGTGGTTGGGGGTGTCCCTGGGGCCAGGGAAGGGCACTTGTAGGCACTTTCCATGGTCTCTGACCATGGAAATATGCCTACAGGTCCCCTTATGTCTGCCCATATGCAGGCGTTAAATAATGGCACAAAGCAAAATTAGTGCCATTATTTAAGGCCCCCATTCCCCGTGCTGGATTTTAGCATGGGGGGATAATTATGGCGCAAAGGCCATATCGTCCTTTCCTGGACGGGAACGCCTACCTTGCATCTCATTGGCACAAGGTAGGTTTTCACGTCCAGAAAACGACATTAACTCCATAACTTTGGCGCAAGACGTGTCTAGCGCCAAAGTAAAATATGGAGTTAGGTTTGCGCTTAATTAGCGTTAAAAAAATGACGCTAATTCAGTGCAAACCAAGTATAAATATGGGCCTAAGTGCTTTAACCTGTCCCCCAAAGGAAGAGAAGGAACAGAAAGGGGCATTACCAGCAAGGGAGTTGTTAATAGCTGTATGACCTCTGTTTGAGCCACAGAAGCTGTGACCACGTGCACCTTTTGCTATGGAAGGGTAAAAACCAGCCTGTGCTGGATCCTGTGCATATCCTCTGTGCCTTGGGTAGGCTCCTCTCCGAGGACCTTGTTGGTAACCAAGGCCAGTCAGTTGTCCTCGAAAACGACCAGCCCTTCCAAAAAGGGGGTTGAACATATGCTTGAGAGATGATTGCCACTTATCCAAAGAAGTAAAGTACTAAAAAACTTTGCAGTGTCTTTCACAAAGCGATCACCAAACAACTGCCCCTATGCAAGGGGTCCTGCTTCTGCTGATACTAGATCAACAAGTTGAGGGTCAATTCGTAATAAGACAGATTTTCTTGGTTCAGAAGCAAGGGCACAATTTGCATTGCCCAGGAAACAGATGAACCATTGGGTCCATCCGGGAAGCACATCTGGTAGAATGGAGGCCCCCATTTCATTAGCTTGAAGTGCCAATTCCAAAATCTTTGCTAAAGGAATTGACACATCTGTGAGTTTATCTTGACATGCCCGTCGGGCTCTGTCTATACCCTTATTTGGGTCTTTGTTATATTTTTTCAAGAAAATCAACATGGTGGCATCAATTTCAGGGGTGACAGCAGTCTTATAAGGTAGATCAGGCTGAGGGCATTCCAACTTTAATCTCGATTGTACCTCCTTCTCAAAGTCTTTCCTGATATGCAATTGCATAAACTCTGCTAGTGCCCAGGTAGGGGGCCAGTCAGAGGACCTGGGGAGAGCAATCTGTGAGGGCTCAAAAGTGAAGGGGAAAGAGGTGGACATGAAGAGGGAGCGTTTGCGCTTCTTGAAGCGTATACAGGCTTTCCAAGATTCCTGTGAAGATGAGCAGGAATGAGAATCGGAGTCCGAGGGAGGGGAGTTGGGGAGGAGGATAGACGACTATTGGTGGGTTAAGTGAGAGGCGTGGTTCAAAGCCTCCTGGTTTATGCTGTTTTTACTGTTTTCAATTATTTATTTATTTGAGTTCATTCGGTCTAGAGGTCTAGGCCATTTTGAGTAACAAAGATAACAATCATACATGATAAAATAGTATTTGTTAAAAAAAACAAGATAACAATATAAAAACAGTAATAATCAGGACAGTATAACAATAAGATCAACAAGACTAAGTATTTGATTGTAGATAAAAAGTACAATAAATAAGACATGGCTAAAATGTTAAGAATAAAAAGGATAAAAGCTAGGATATACAATTCTGTCTAACATACCAATGTGTGCAATTGTTTTCCCGTAAGACCTGACCCTCGTCAATCCTCATATAGAGGCAAAAAATAACAGATGAGACTCCTTCTGTCGACTAATGTCGGGATGGCTCACATGTCCTTTGAAACAATAAGCCTACGCCGGATGTACCAGGCCTCCGCTAAAAATTTGGTAACTGTAATAGCTACCACGGAGGATGAGTCGTATGTACAGATTCTGGTGGCGTTTGCTCTATCATGTAATGACATATTTTTGCAGAGGGGAATGATCCACCTCCCTCTGGGACTTTTATACAGAGGGCAGAAAAATAGTATATGCTCTGTTGTTTCTTTACAATTTTGGCAAGAGATACATCTATCATTTGAAGCGATGTTATATGACCAGTGAGCCGTAAAACCATTAATAGGCAGTGTACCATATCTTAGTTGGAGATATAAAGCACAGGCGTACGGAGGCATGGGAAGGTTCAAGAAGTTCTCAGGCCAGGGCTCGTGCTTGAGTTGGAGAAATTCCATTGTTAGCCTGCCCGCCCCTTTTTGGTGCAAGGAGTCTTCATTAACTTTCTCCCAATATCTTTTTGTGACAAGTTTCTTTGCATTGTCGGGGATTTGATCCGGATAGTTCCAGTAGGAAGGAAAACCTATTTTGACCCAGGCAGATTTCATTTCCTTCAGCCAGGGGATTTTCTCCAGTGCCTGGGGGGTGGCTATGAGCTCTCTTATAGCCAGCCTATATGGTTCGAGTTCAACAGATTTCCATAAGCGAATCCAATAGGAGAGAGGCCTTAGGGCTGCTGTGGTTTTGATACTGTTTAGGCCTAGGTCTAGCCTTAGAGGGGTCTTTGGAGAGCCCATACCTAGCCGGGCAATCTGTCTAAGGAAATGGTTTTCCTTGGTTTGCAGAGTATCAAGGTTTTTGTGGGACCCCCAAAGTTCCGCTCCATAGAGGGCCGCTGCTCTGATTTGGACATTGTAGATCTCTGCAAGTATGTTCAAGGGGGGACTCGGAGCCTTTCTCGATCTACGGACAAGGGCCCCACCTCTCTGGCTTATAATGAGAGCCCCTTTGTCAATGGCTGCCATCCATTTGCCTGTGGTCGATAGTCTGAAACCCAAGTAGTCGAACTCATCTACTTTCTCCAATGGGATCGAGTTCATTTCTATGCTAACGCGCGAGCGTTTCTTGGAGGTACTATATATCATGAGTTTTGTTTTCTTAATGTTTACGTCCAGACCATAGTCACTACAAAAAAAACAGAATTGGTTGATCAGGTTTTGGATTCCCATTGGCGATTTAGATATCAAAATTGTGTCATCTGCATATAGCAGACACGGGATTTTTTTCCCAACCAATTTGGGTGAATCATTTATACAGTTCCCTAAGTAGTGGATGCAATTATTGATATATAGCAAAAAAAGAGTGGGTGCCAGAACACATCCCTGTCTAACTCCTTTTTTAATAGCTACAGGGTCAGTCAACTCGCCCCCCTGGCCACATCTAATTTGAGCGAAAGTATTTTCATGCAGTTGAGCAATGAGTTTCAGGAGACCAGATGGTACTCCCATGTTTGATAATGTTGACCACAGCAGGTTCCTGGGGATCAAATCAAATGCGGTTCTGAGGTCTATGAAGACCACATAGAGATTACCCCTCCCCAGGTCAACATTCTTCCATTTTATTGACATGAATCTTAGGGCTTGGTCAACTGTACTCACTGCAGGTCTAAATCCTGCTTGTAGGTCAGAAAGAGCTTCGGACTCCATAATCCATTCCTCAAGATGGAGCAAAAGATGCTTTGCATAGATTTTTTGGGAGTTATCAAGGAGACTAATCGGCCGATAATTGGCAGGGATGTTCGGATTTCCTTTTTAAAAAATGGGTACTATTTCGGCCCCTTTCCAAGTGGGTGGAGCGGGGGCCCCTGCTGCAATAGCATTGCAGATAAGGTTGAGATATGGTGCCCATATATCTGGTCTTGATTTGCATAGATCGCCTGGAATCTTATCTGGGCCAGGGGCCTTTCCCCATTTCAATGAGTCTATTGCTGCTCTTGTTTCGGTTAGAGAGAATGTGATCGGGGTGGTCTCATGGTTTATTGGGGCATCAGGGGCCCACAAAGATGCTTCAGAAGGCCCTTCGTATAGTTGCCCAAAGTGCTCTACCCATGATGCTGAGAGAATTGAGGAGCCAGGTGCGGCAGGGGAATTGCTACAGTCATCAGTTATTAGTTTCCAGAACCTAGATGTGTCATTAGATTTAGCAGTCTCCAAAATAATAACCCATCTGGCCTCTTCCCAACTTCTGCGTGCCTTAGAACATTCCTTCTTATAAACTTTTCTGGCTGTTCTTAACAGCCCAACATGGCCATCTTTTATTGCTTCCAGGAGAGACAGTTGTGCTTCTCTGCAGCAAGTGTCAAACCAAGGAGCGCAGAGCTTTTTGTTAGGATTATTGAGAAACTTTTTTGTAAAAAGATGCTTTAAAGATTGGAACAAGTCAGTGTGGGCTGCTAAGACTCTGTCACCCTCCCCATTCTCGTTTAGCCAGATCATACACTCCATCTGGTTGGCAAGCAGGTTGTAAATAGATGCCAGGTGTTTAGGGGAAGAATTAACAGATTCCCATTTTAGGTTGCGTCTGTTATTTGTTAGAGCCAGCTGGGAGGCATGGATCTTAGAGTAACTGGGCACAGTAAACGAAGGAAAAAGTCCTCTGGTCGATAAAATCAACGGGTCATGATCACTCTCAATTTGCTTTTGAACCCTCATATCAAACATGTGGCTCCACAGTCGGATGTCAAGAAGTATATAATCAATACGACTGCTGAGCCCTCCGCGCCTAAAGGTAGCTTGTAGATTTACATCCGAGCGTGAGCGACCGTTGCAGGCTCGGAGGCCATGGGCTAGTGTGATGTCGGCCAGTAAGCGCGCAGATTTATTCAGCCTTGGTCTTTTGTTGGAGACTAGCTGAGGGATGCCCCAATGGGCATCCTCTTCTTTACATATTCCTTGGACTAGAGGATTAGGTTCAAAAGTGACATTGAAATCCCCTCCAATCAAAACAAAGAAGGAAGGATTGTTTTTAAGAAAACTGTCCAAAATGGACAGGACATCAGAATCAGCGTGGGAGCTCACATTCCTGTTATAGATATTAATTAAAAGTAAAGGTCTCTCTTCAGAGATCGTTATTAATAGGACTTGCAGGTCAGGGCAACCCGTGTCTATTTCTTCTATCTTGCACCTAAGAGAAGTGTTGATCCACGCAAGCCGCCCTCCCGATGGTCTCCCGGAAGAGGACTTGCGTGCTGGAACCCAATAGCTTTTGAAGCCTGGTCTATATTTGGGTTCTAATGCCCACGTTTCTTGGAAGAGGCAGATCAGGTGATCATCAATAAGACAGCCCCATCCTGGGCTTTGTAATTTGCTTTCCAACCCTGCTATGTTCCAGCTGAGCACCTTATCGAGATCCTCTGTTTTCATGGACCCTGCTTTATTCTGAGGATATTTCCTACAGGGGGAGGAGCTGCTAGGAACCATACTAGTTCCCTCAGGTATATTAGGACCAGTGGCTTTCTCGCTATGTGCCATGTGAACCTCGCTGGATGTGACCCCAGCTATATATGAATTAGGTAGGTTGGCCATACGGGTGGACCCCAGAATGTATGGAACAGTTGACAGGGACGGAATACATTCCTCGCTTGCTTGGCACGTGGTGCTTGTGGGTGATCCCTGATTAACAGGATCTGCCAAGGTCGAAGGGGCAACAGAGTTAGAGATGCTGAGGGCAGTAGGGTGAATGTCCTCAGCATCACCATTGCTCAGAGCCACTTCCGAAAGGTCGTCTCCTAGTCAGTCTGTCTCAGAAAGAGATGACGAAGGGCATCTAGGGCCAAGTGCAGGGATAAACTGTGTGTGGGTAGCCGGGGGAGCCCCGTATAACGTTGACGGTTGTCTACTCCAAGCTGGCGTGGGAGGTGGATAAAACACTTGTAACCTGCAAAGGGAGGCTTTTCCAGTTATAGGATAAGGTCTATTAGCGTTTAAAAAGAGCCGTTGGACAAGGTCTGGAGAATTTAAGTTGATAACTATGCAGTCCCCTGAACCGATCTTCGCTAGGGAACCCACCCACCCTACCCTTCTCACCATCAGTATTGAGGCTGTCATGGAAAAAGCAAACCCTGCGTTCACGTGCAACCAATGAATAACCTTGTTTTTAAGTTCGGTAAAAGATTCAGTGGAATGAGGTTTGAGTTCAGGAACATTCGATATAATGAGCACATAATGACATGATTCTGGTGGCAAATGGAGCACTTTTGGATCTGGCAGACCCCTGATCTTGTCGCTCTTCTGGTGTTCTGTTTGCAGGTGCTCCCAAGTGGGGTTGCCATCTCCCGGATTAGTTACTGAGTTATTCCATGGGGCGGTTCCTTTTAAAAGGGGAACTGGAACCATATGTGGCTTATTCATTAAAATACTAGCTGTTTTGACGGAGCTGGACCAATCTTGGTTTAAAGAGGAAAGAGGGATTTTTGCTATTTGGCCAGTAGGTCTGTTGGCAGTGGTGAGGTCATGGTTGGCAAGGGGATGGGATTGGATATCTACGGGAGGAGCAATTTTTGATGGCTGACTATTGATAAGGCTTTCCAATTTGTCCTCAATCGATTGGAGGCGGGTTAAAATTGGAAGAAGTAGTTTGGAAAGCTCATCTCTTATGAAATCCCTGGTGTACTCATTTGTATGACACTCGTTTGTGTTGTGTGAGGGGGTTGATACCGTATCCTTGTTAGAAGGTTGGGCCATGTTAGAGGGGCTCAAAGTCCTAGATCGTTGGTTTTTAAAAGCAGGTTCCCTTCGTTTCCTTTTTCCTTTGGTATTGGAATCTGCTAAGGTGAGGGGGCCTTCGTTTGGGGGACTCTGGGTCAGCGGAATAGGTGCAGCACGGGTGGTAATTACAATTGGGGTTTCGTCCTGATTCTCCTGGGAGTTTTTAGAGGGGGAAGGGAAAGGGGTAGTCAGTACAGACTGTAATTCTGGTCGCAGGGGGGGCTGTGGGGCTGAGCTATCATGAACTGGGCTGTTGGTTGAAGAAGGGGGGGCAGCTAAGCGTCGCTGTACTAACTCTATTTCTTTTTCAAGTTCCCCTACAGCCTTTTGCAGAAAACCATCTAAGGTTCTGTTAGAGTGCTGCTTTCCTTCCAACCCACCCCCACGTCGGCGGCCCATTATTCTTTAAATCAGGGGCCTTTAGTGAGCCCCCGGCTTTTACTGTTTTCAATTGGCTGCTGTTTAATGGAGTAGTAAAGATTGAGAAGCATAATCGGAGCCTGCGGTCCTGAGATAGAATCAACGCTGCCTTTATACAAGAAACAGGGCAGGTGCGGGAGCCCAGGCCCTGGCTCATCAGTAACTAATGTCTGTCTTTAATTGTGGGTTAGACTGCAGAGCACACAGTCTGGGAGTCTGGTGGTGACTTAACTGGCTGCACAATGTAAAGTCTAGAGTGCTCACTTTACCGAGGATGTTTAGGGTTTCAGGTTTACTGTGGGATATTAATAGTCCTCGGACTGAAGATTCTGTGGTACTGAGGCCCGGATTTACAAAAAGTTATCCGTCATATTTGCATTGTTTTTAACACAAACCAGACGCAAACTCCTTTTTGGTATTTATTAAGAAACACCAATTACTATTTCCATTGTTTTATAAGGCTGTGCATTGCTCTGCCTTATGTTACTTTGTGTCAGAGAGGCCTTCCATAGGTTGTGAATGGCGGTTCCTGTGCACCCACCATGTATTTTGACGCAAACCAGTATCTACCATTGCTTCTGGATATTCTTTTGCAAAATGGCGCGCCTGCCCGAGGCTCGCGTAACTCGGAGAAATGTCTTCATTTCTCCTCATTATTTGATCTCTGCACGTGTGCTGCATTCTGCAAAGAGGAAATAGCCTCAAAAGATAGTTCTTGTGCAGGAAGGCCCTGCTTCCTGCATAAAATCCATCCTGAGCTTAATGTAGACACTCGTGCAATGTGGTGCCAGGGTGCTTGGGTTGGCGCTAGGCAGCCACAACTGCGACCTCGCATGGACGGAGCAGAACTGCGCCATTTATTTGAAGATATGGCACATTTCTGCTCCCTTCTGCTCACGCAACAAGGCACAGCTAAGTCACTTGCTGCACTGCTTTTATGGATTCTAAAAATATGGCCCTGATTTCTTTGCTTCCCTGCAAAGACTGTGAATTATCATGCAAATGTGTGGCCATTTTCAGGGCCACAACTGAGCAAGTACAGCTGATCAGGCCTCAACTCTACCTCAGCCGCTGACAGGATGCAACTATACGGTTTACTGGGTGAACCATGTGAGCTCCTAGGTCTGTGTGTATGAGGACCTCTGCTCCCAGCCTACCTCCAAGATCATGCCCCATCTCCCAGACTTCTTGGTTCTTGGTGTGGGTGTGTGACAGATGCAGTTACCAGTGTGATCTCCTAGATGTGTGTGTGTTGATGCATGTCTCTGCTCTCTATATACCACTTCTGCCTCCTATAGAATGCTGTGCTTCTGCATCTCAGACACATGGGCCCAAATTTGCTAATTGTTCATACAATGTAGCAAAGCAATCAGATTTTCTGCACTGCATTGTACAAGGGAGGATACACTGCACAAAGTCATATTTAATGATATTGGCCTGCTGTTGTATGATGCAACATGGTGCAGAGGCGAGTGTGCACTCTCCAGTGTAGGGTCTGTACCAGCAGTATACACATTCCCAGCTAAAATTCCAACGCAGAAACAAACTTAAAAGCATCCCATGCACTGGTTGTGTGCAGTGCACATGCAATTTCTTGGGAAATAAACATATTTCCCCTTGGGATGTCCAACCGGGTACTTGACTTTCAGAAATAAAAGTACATTATTGCACAGTAAAACGAAATGCACATATAGCTATATATATGACACAATTTAGGGCCATATTTATCACAGGATTGCGTCGCTTTTGCACCACGCAATGTTCCTTTCCTCTGCATCAGAGAGGGGTTCACGGATTTTGACGATGTCTCAGATTTACTTAATCACGTAAACCTGGGCAGCGCCAAAACCTTACTCCTCCCCAGGGACGGCGTAACAAAGAGAAATACTTTGATTTTATTTGTCATTTTTTCCCTCTTTCTATGTGTGCAGCATTTGGCAGCAAAAGCGAGTGTGCACTCTCCAGCCTAAGATTTATATCAGCAGAATGCACATTCCCAGCTAAAATTCCAACGCAGAAACAAACTTAAAGGCATCCCATGCACTGGATGTGTGCACTGCAAATGCAATTTCTTGGGAAATAAACATATTTCCCTCTGGGGTGTCCAACCTGGTACTTGAGTTTCAAAAATAAAAGTACTTTGTTGCACAGCGAACTAAATGCACTTACACATATACGTGTCATAATTTAGGGCCATATTTACCACACGGTTGCGTTGATTTTGCACTAAGCAATGTTGCTTTAGTCTGCGCAAGAGAGGTGTTTATGGATTTTGATGCTGTCTCAGATTTACTTAATCACATAACCCTGGGGAAGTGCCAAAACCTTACGCCTCCCCAGGGGTGGCGTACTGAGAATGTGAGAGGAGGCCTCTTTTGCATGGTTAGCCCCCCACTTATTGCCTGATGTTGATGTGTTCTGGAAGTTGGTAGTACCCAGGGCCCCTGCTAAACAGGTACCCTAGGCCAGAGCTCCTTCCCTAAATCTGGTGTGATGCTTGGCACAATTGGATACACTCTTAAATACCCCTATTAAATGGGTACCCCAGTACCGAGGGCAAGATATATTGAGAGTAGGCTCACGGGGGCAGCAGCCCTGATTGTGCCACCCACATGGGCCCCGCACCCAGATGCACCCAGCATTGGCATTGCAGGCTGAGTGTACTGGGGCAGCCCTAAAAAGACAGACTCAACATGGCACCCCCTCTGGGTGACCTGTCCACCCTACACTGCATATAGTATGGATAAACACACCCCTCTGGCAGGTCTTCCAGCCCTAAGGCACGGTGCACCATTCTGTATGTAAGGGCATAGCTGCATGAGCAATATGCCCCCACTGTGTCCTTGCCAAATTGAGGACATAGTGAGTGAACAGAGCAGCCATTTTAAATGCATGTACCTGACACTGGTCAAACACACGTTTCCCAGTTACATGATGGCTACTCTGCACCCTGGGTTCTTTGGTATCAAACAACTCAGATTGGTAAATCCAAACTGGTACCCATATTGGATTTATCCCTAAATGTACCCAGAGGTCACCTTAGAGGTGCCCCCTGCAAAAGCTAACCCTAAATGGCAGAGTTGCTGACTGGCTTTATCCAGCCTGCTACTCCAGACAGCCAATCTACAAACCTGGGGGAGAGCCATGGCTCTCTGGTTTGTAAGACAATGCCCTTCCTGGGTGGAGGAGCTAACTCCCCCTCTCTCAGGAATGTGCACCACCCTGGCAGTGAGCTTCAAAGGTCTACAGCCCCTGAAACTCGAGCCCCCAGGCCTGCTGCTAGAAGCAGAGGGCTCCCCCCCCTTGCAAGCCCCCACTTTGGGTGGGAGCCAGGGCGGGAAACCAGACAAAGGGTAGGAGGACTGGCCTCACTGAGCATGCACCACCCCTCAGGGCTGGCATGCAAAGTGGACTCTCTGATTCAGTTTTCTCCACCTTGAAAGGGAGGAAAACAGCCAATGAGGTTTAGAGAAGTTACCCTTCCCACAGGAAGTGGTCACTGTGGTGGGTGTAGCTCCCCAAGGGTAAGTGTCCCATTGGACACTACCAGGTTCCCTCTAAAATGCCCACTAAATTCAGTATTTAGTGGACTCCCGTAGACCAAGATTTCAGATTTTGAAAAGGATCCCAAGAAGAAAAGAAGACCAGCACCAAAGAACCCACCAGGACGAGAACAGAGGACCTGCTGCACCAGAAGAGGCACCGAGACCCCTGCTTGCTGCACCAGAGTCCCGACAATCGCAACTGCGGAGGAGCTGAACACTGGACTGACCCTAAGAACCCCAGGGGACCTCCAGGCTTCAAGGATCACCCCAGATACCAGATCTTGACGTGACCCTCACTGTTTTATTGGTCTTTTTCAGGTTTCTTGCTTTTCTTGAGTGGAGGCATCACTCAAGAAAAGCAAGAAACCCGCAAAAGACCAATAAAACAGTGAGGGTCACGTCACTGAATCATCGATATCTCCATGACTGGAAGTCACAGCTGGACCCGACACTACACCGACGACTGTCCGGAAGTCCCCCACAGTTGTGCCAAATTTGGTGACACTGCGCCCTCTAGTGGCCGAGATACAGCAATACCTTAGGTACTGGTCAGCTGACGTCAGACCAGGAAAAAAAACAGCTACTCCAGAGCTGAAAAAGGATCAGGAGGAAGCCCCAGCCAAGGGACTTCAAGAACACCCTGGACCTCCAACCAGAGTGCCCCCGTTGTCCTGAAAGACGCCCACAAATAGACTCACCTCCAGCTCCATTGGCCCCCGTTGCGCACAGCAGCCAAGAGCTCCAAAACGCCCTGCACCTGGCCGTCCTAGGTCTTGCATCTCTGGAGCTGCTGTGTGCCCTGGGTTCCCAACCCCTTGCTACTTCATCAGCCCAAGGGGACCGCCAAGCACCACCTTTAAATCTGCAAGTCAGCTCCTTCTCCAAGTGGCTCCCCCCAGGTGGCCCTGTGCATGTGCCAAGAACCTCTCCAACGCTGCTTCTGCCGGAACCAGGAGCTGCCCAAGTCTCTTCAGCTGGCACAATGTGCCCACCGACTGCTGCGACCACCCTGCAAAAGTAGGGACTGGTAACATAACTGTGCGATTTTTAATGCATTTTAAAATTGACTAACTTTGCTAAAAAATTTAAAAGTCATAACAAGATAAGTACTTAACGTATTCTAAAGATTTTGGTCTTAAAAATTATATAGAAGTCTGAATTATTTTTTATAAATGCTGGTCTCAGTTATTCACTGAGTGTGTGTGGTGCATGATTGTATTTGTGAGTACAACAAATACTTAGCACATCTACTGGATTAGCCTAAGTGCTTGGCCAGCTACCTTAAACATTAGAGCATTGGGTGGTCCAAGTTGTACCTCTGGAAACCACCTTGTGGTTGCCTGAACCCTCTGCATAGTGTGCTTGGTTTTGCACACTGCATAGAGGGCCAGCCTCCGACAGAGGAGAAATACTTTATTTTATTTTTCATGTTTTCCTCTTTATCTGTGCGCAGCATTCTACAGCACACATGGAAAGAGGAAAATGTCTCTCAGGATTGTTTTGTGCAGCAGGGTGCCCCTGCAATGCAGACACCCTTGCACCATGTTGCAAGGGTGCCTGTGTTGGTACTGGGCAGCCAATTGGGTGCCAGCGCAGAGGGAAAGGGCAGGAATGCGTATGTTTTTGAGCTTCCCCAGGTTTACGTGATTAAGTAAATCTGGGAGTGCGTCAAAATCAATGGGTGTTGTGGGAAAACCTACGGAATGCCTCCCAGGTACAGAGTAAGGCAACACAGAAACTTGTGCTGCTTTTCCTTATTCCAGATCTAAGAGGCTATTCAAAGGCCCACAAAGTGGCTTTGTGGCCTCATAGATATATTTGAGAGGTTTGCGCTCCAGACCATCACAAAAAGTGACGCCCCGGTGGTGCAAGCCTCTGATAAATGAGCCCATGAGTGTGAGACTGTGGTGATGCAGATTAACTGCTGCATGTGATTTCTTACCATGAATGTGTGATCTTCTGTGTGAGTGTATGCTGATGGCCATCTCTCATTTGATTCAGTGCTATGCTATGAGTGAGTGAGATGCACGTCTGTTCCTCTGAGACCTGTGAAGGGTTTGACTGCCCCTACATGCCTCTGCTGCCCCTCTGAGACCTGTGCAGACCCCACTGCCCCATGCATGCCTCTACTGCTCCTCTGAGCCCTCTGCAGGCCCCACCACCCCTGCATGTCTCTGATGCTCCTCTGAGCCCTGTGCAGTCCCCACTGCCCCAATGCATGGCTCTGATGCTCCTCTGAGACCTGTTCAGGTCCCACCACATTCTGCATGCCTCTGCTGCTCCTGCTTGCCTTGCAGCTCCGCTGAGACCTGTGCAGGATCCCACGGCCCCATGCATGCCTCTGCTGCTCCTCTGAGACCTGTGCAGGAGCCCACTACACTCTACAAACTACATGCTCTGCTGCCCTTGCATGTCTCGGCTGTAGCTCTAAGACTTATGCAGGCCCCACCACCCCTTCATGCCTCTGCTGCCCTGGCATGCCTCTACTGTTTCTCTGAGACCCGTGCAGGCCCCACCACCCCCTGAATGCCTCTGGTGCTCCTCTGAGACTTGTGCAGGCGCCACTGCATGCCTCTGCTGCCTCTCTGAGACCCATGCAGGCCCAACCGCCGTATGCATACCTCTACTGCTACTCTGAGCCCTGTGCAGGACCCATATCCCCTACATGCCTCTGCTGCTCCTCTGAGACCTGTGCAGGCCCCACCAGACTTGCAGGCCTCTGCTGCAGCTCAGACCTGTGCAGTACCCCAACGCCCCCTGCATGCCTCTGCTTCCCCTGCAGGACTCTGCTGCTCCTCGTAGACCTGAGCAGACCCACCACCCTGTGCATGCCTCTGCTGCCCCTGTATGCCTCTGCTGCTTCTCTGAGACCTGTGCAGGCCCCAGCACCCCTGCATGCTTCTGCTGCACATGAGACCTGTGCAGGCCCCACGACCCTGCATGCCTCTGCTGCCCCTGCATGCCTCTGCTACTCCTCTGAGATTGTGCAGGCCCCACTGTCCCATGCATACCTCTGCTGCTCATCTGAGACCTGTGCAGGCCCCTCCACCCTCTGCATGCCTCTGCTACCCCTGCATGCCTCTGCTGCTACTCTCAGACCTGTGCAGGCCCCACCACCCCTTTCATGCCTCTGTTGCTCTTCTGAGACCTGTGCAGGCTCCACCGCCCCTTTCATGCCTCTGTTGCTCTTCTGAGACCTGTGTAGGCCCCACCGCCCCCTACATGAGTCTGCTGCTCCTCCAAGACTAGTGCACAATCCCACTGCCCCCTGCATACCTCTGCTGCCTCTGAGACCTGTGCAGGATCCCATCACCACCTGCGTGCCTCTGGTGCTCCTCTGAAACCTGTGCAGGTCCCATATGTTGTGAAGGGGCTACTCACCTGAAAAGCAGGATGTCTGCAGGGGCGATGGTATGCCCCCAACCTCCTGCAACACCTCTTGGCACTGCCTGGTGGACACAGAAGCCCCGGCAGGTGTCTCAAAAAGAAAGGAGAAGTGGAAGAGAAAGAGACAAACATTGCCACGTCTTGCGGTCCGGTCCAGCCAGGCACCCTGTATCTTCGGGGTGGGGCAGGTCGTTGTTGACAGAGTGATAGTAGAGTTAGTGCACTCAACTTCCTTGAAAATTAATCTCTCTTCCTGATATGGGCACGGAAGCAGTAGAAGAACCATGGAATGCTCCAGCACTTTTCTTGAATAATAATAACTGTTGGCACAATTACTAACACTGCATTACCAAAAACCCAAGCTGAGTACCATAACAATAAGTACTGCAACATTAAGGCTGGCTTCACAGACATTCACTGTTGCACACTACCATTATAACTGTGGTTGCACTTATCATGCAAAAGAAAGACAAATAAGGGCATTAATTTTATGTCAAGAACGGAGGCTCATATTATGCTTCTCTAACTTGCTTTAATTTTAACAGCAGCAGTCAAGAACTACAACTCCCAAAAGGCTTAGAATAAAGAAGCCAATGGGAGGGAAAAACGTAAGTAAAAACTGCACCAATCAGAACAATGGAAGCTACGTATCCCCAAAACTTGACTGCGACCAGCCCTCTTTCTTGCTGCTCGCAGTCAAGATAAGTCATACACTTTTTCTTTCCTACGCTTAATTCTTATATCATATGTATTGTATTTACTTTTATGACATTTAAGTCTACGTGTTCGTCTTTAATGTAATTTCTGATACTTTGGTTTCTTTCGGCTTATACGGCCCGGATTTAAGCGGTTGAGCGCTCGCACGTGTTCCAGGCAGCGTTGCTGCCTCGAACGTTCTAACGGCCGCGTTCGTATTGAACGCGTCCGTTTTCCCTCACCTGCTTCCTCCGCGGCTTTCCTCTTTCTCAGCCGGCCGCGTACTGCCGTTTTCGACGCCCGAGTGTGCCGGGCCAACGCGAACAGCCCCATACCTCATCCGCGAGGTTTGCAACTCTCTGGTCTCCTTTCCCTCGGTGCTAGGCATTCGGCCACGCCCCCTAGGGCGTGTTTATCGATATTTTCAGCCTGCCCACAGTATTAACTGTTTCCTCTCAGGTTTTTGCCTCACCTTCTATATATTTTGTCCTACCCTTTCGCCCCCTGGTGGTTTTTAGCCAGTATGGAAGGTCAAAATCCCTTTTCTGAAATTTCAGGGAATAAAGATTTTGGAGCCTTTATTAATGAGGCTATGACGAAGGCTATGGCAGCCACTATGTCTAAAATGTCAAAAAACATTGAGAGTTCTGTTCAGAACATGTTCTACAAATCCTTCATGGCCCATTCTGCGGGGGATAGCAGAAAGAGAAAAAACAAGGATTTGTCACGACAAAATTATGGCGCTTTGCTGACTGGTGAAGTCTCTTCACCCATGACTGAGGATGAAATGCCTCCCGGGCCTCCTTCACAGGAGGGGAATTTTGAACAAGTATCTGGTAAACGTAAGTCCAAGACAAAAAATACCGTACCAGCGCCAAAACAAATTGTAATTTCACATATTTCGGATACCGACGATGATGTCGGCGATATAGATGATGGGGATGATAATTCCGATGTGTGGGGTTTGCTCTCTCAGGCTTCCCCTCCTAAAAAGCCTAAATTGGAAGTTTCTACCCCCTTTTCCGCAAAAATTGTTCTAGACTCAGAAGGTAATCCCATGTTTGACCCGTCCTATCTCCACCATCCCAACTCCACAGAGTGGACTCCCGCGGCCCATGTGGGTCAATACATAACATCCAGGTTAAGGCTTCCCCTGGATAAACAAACGAGAGCTAAAATGCGATCAGAATGTCCCAGACCTTCCCTCTCTTCTAATATTACCACAACCCCTGTGATTGATGAATCTCTCTTAACTTTTTTCTCTACATTTGGCAAAGACCCCCGCAAAGGGGTAGACAAGGCCTGGTCAAATTGCCAGGATAAACTACTAGACTTAGTGGGTCCGTTGGCTCGTATTTTGGACTTGGCGGAAGCAGCCAAAACAGAAAATACCGACATCGACCCTTCCGAACTTTCTCTCTGGTCCCAAAGGGCTTTTTGCTTGTTAGACAATGCCAACGCGGCCATCACTCATGAGAGAAGGAAGGGGCTTCTACTCAAATTGGATCCCAAACTATCCAATCTGGCTTCCATGGATCCTGGAGTGAGAGCTGGGGGTCATCTCTTCGGGGACTCATTTGTTAAAGACCTTGGAAAGTTCGTGGCTACTTTTTTCTCAATTGACAAGGCACAGCAGAATATTAAAAAGGTGTTTAACCAACGGGTTTTCGCCAGGGCCGGTACAGGCAGGAGCCGCTCTACCGGCCGTTTCACTCACCCTCAGGGAATCAGAGGCTCCTCATACGCATACTCCAATTACGGATATCAAGCCTACAAACCCCAGTTTTACCCTCAAAGAGGCAGAGGCTACAGGGGCCGTGGACAACGCGGTTTCAGAGCCAACAAAACACAAGGTAAGCCTTACCTCTGGCCTTCCTCCAGTGGGGGGAAGGCTAAGTTACTTCATTAAAAATTGGCGCTCTTTAACTTCCGATCCATGGGTCCTGAATACCGTTCAGGGTTATCAAATAGAATTTTATTCCCAACCTCGCCAGGTTTATTTTCCCCCTCCGCTGATCTTTTCAAAAGAAATGTCTCTTCTCATCTCAGAAGAAGTGAATTCTCTCCTTTCCAAAAACGCCATTCAAATTTCGATGTCAGATCCCTTCGGGTTCCTCAGTTCACTATTCTTGGTTCAAAAGAAGAACAAAAAATTCAGGCCAGTCATAAACCTAAAATTTTTCAACCAGTTTGTCAAATATCGACATTTCAAGATGGAAACAATTCTCCATTTACTGGATATACTCCTCCCTCTAGATTTTATGGTACGTCTAGACCTTCAGGATGCATACCTTTCAGTTCCCATTCATCAGGACCACCGAAAGTATCTTCAGTTTCGTTGGCTCGGGCAAACTTACCATTTTTCTTCCCTTCCGTTCGGTCTGTCGTCAGCACCATGGTGCTTCACAAAGCTGATGAAGCCAATAGCGGCACATCTCAGAGCTTTGGGCATCAGACTGCTGATTTATCTCGACGATATCCTTATCTTGCATCAGAATCGCGAGACCCTTCTCTCCCATCTACAATTAACTTGTTCTCTTCTCTCCCAATTGGGTTTTCTTGTCAACGAAGAAAAATCAAGCATGGTCCCTTCTCAAAGAATTCAGTTCCTAGGATTCGAAATAGACTCCTCTTCTTCCTCTCTTCACCTTCCCTTACAAAAAGTAAATTCTATCAAATCGGAAATCCAAAGAAATCTTCGAAAAACCCACATTTCGTTGAGATCTTTGGCCAGGATTGTGGGCCTCTTGTCCTCTTCGATTCAGGCCATATTCCCCGGCCCTTTGCACTATCGAGCCCTCCAAAGATAAAAAATTTGTCACCTCAGAAAAGGCCTAGCCTATTCGGACCTGATTGTTCTAGATCAAGAATCTCGCCTAGAGCTCCAATGGTGGATAGACCATTTAGACGCCTGGAATGGCAGAACCATCTTTCCGTCAGCCCCAGGTCTTGTGTTAGAGTCTGATGCAAGCCTGACGGGTTGGGGCGCCCGCTGTGGACCAATCTCGACTGGCGGTACATGGTCACTAACGGAGTCCAGATTGCACATCAACTATTTAGAGATGCTTGCAGGTTCCATTGCAATAAAGAGTCTGGCAAAAGGCAGGGTTCAGTGTACCATCCTCCTCCGTATGGACAATGTTTCGGCTGTCCGATACATAAACCATCTAGGAGGAACCAGATCGAAGCCGTTAGCAGACCTGGCAAAAAGCCTCTGGGGATATTGTTTAGACAACGGGATTTCCCTCACAGCAGAATATCTCCCCGGCTCCCTCAACCAAACAGCGGACTGGCATTCTCGTTTCCTCAGAGACTACAGCGATTGGAGACTTCACCCCTCAGTCTTCAAGTCTATCCTTCACAAATGGGGCCCCTTCAGTATCGACCTTTTCGCCTCTCGCATCAACGCCCAACTTCCCCACTTTTTCAGTTGGCGTCCGGATCCTTCAGCATTGGCCTCCGATGCGTTTCTGCAGGATTGGTCACAGACGGTCAACTATGCTTTCCCTCCCTTTATTATGATATCCAGAGTTCTGGCCCAGGTCAGGCGTCAGAAGGCAACCCTGGTCTTGGTGGTACCATTTTGGCAATCCCAAATTTGGTTTCCTCCTCTCCTGGAATTGGCAATCGATTTTCCCTTTCTGCTCCCCTCCTTTCCCTCCCTTCTCCTAGACCCATTAGGGAACCCTCATCCCTTGGTTCTCAACAAAACTCTCATCCTTTCAGGCTGGAAGGTATCGGGCCTTCCCCATCTACCATCCCAATTTCGGACAAAGCTACTGACTTCATCAATAAAGCCTGGGCTCCCGGCACCAGGAAGGCATATTCTTCCGCCTGGTCTCTTTGGTCTAGCTGGTGCATGGCAAGGGACCTCGATCCCGTTTCAACAGATGTAAATTATGTAATTAACTTTCTAGCTGCACAAGCTAGCGAAGGTAAGTCTTATAGGACAATTAATTTATATAGGTCTGCTATTTCCATGCATCACACCTATGTCAACGGAAAACCGGTGGGTGAACACCCTCTTATTTGCCGATTGTTAAAGAGAGTAATATTTTCAATTCCTCCTCTACCTAAATATTCAAAGTTATGGGATGTAAATGTTGTTTTGAATTTGTTTCTCTCTTGGCAGGATAATTCTGACCTATCTTTAAAAATGCTTTCAGCAAAACTTACTATGCTGCTTTGTTTAGTGTCCATTAAGCGTTTATCAGATGTTAGAGCACTTGACATTACCTCCCGACAGTTCGCCCCTACGGGGGTACTATTTTCCATTACGAAACGTACTAAAACTAATTTACGCACTGTGTTTTACCCATATTTTCCCGATCAACCTAAGCTATGTGTAGGACAATGTCTCAAGTGTTACGAGGAACGTACAGCTAATCTGAGAAAGTCCTCTGTTTCCCAGTTGTTAATTTCTTTCCGTAAACCACACAATCCCGTGTCTGCTGCAGCTCTAGCCAGATGGGTTCGTTGGGTAATGTACCTGGCAGGGATTGATACCTCCATTTTTGGAGCTCACTCAGTTAGAGGGGCCATGGCTTCCAAGGCCTTTTGGGTTGGATCCAGGTTAGAGGACATTCTGAGATCCGCTGATTGGTCCAATGATAATGTTTTACTGTAAACCAGTTCATACTGCTACATCAATTGTGATTGATATGCTTTAAAATAGCATAATATGAGCCTCCGTTATTGACATAAAATGTAGATTTTCCTAGTAATTTATGACGGAAAGTCTTAATTTTATTAAAGACACGGAGGCGAGTATTATCCTGCCTCAACAAGGAGATGCTTCTGATTTTTTCTCTTGTCTTTCCCTCCCTGCAGCAATCTCCGCTCCAACTCCAACCTCTACCTGATCAGAAGGTGGTTTTGTCAAGCAGCAACATATCATCTGGACGGCCGGATCCTCTCCGATGCAGCTCTGTTACTCCCTACCGGATATCTTCCTCACTTCGTTTATGTTTGGACCTGATCCAGGACTTTTGTTCTTTGTCTTTAGCAGTTGCCATAGTCTTGGTCATTTTACCGTTGTTTTCTCCTAATTACTAGCCTTCTCGCATCAAGAAAGAGGGCTGGTCGCAGTCAAGTTTTGGGGATACGTAGCTTCCATTGTTCTGATTGGTGCAGTTTATACTTACGTTTTTCGCTCCCATTGGCTTCTTTATTCTAAGCCTTTTGGGAGTTGTAGTTCTTGACTGCTGCTGTTAAAATTAAAGCAAGTTAGAGAAGCATAATACTCTCCTCCGTGTCTTTAATAAAATTAAGACTTTCCGTCATAAATTACTAGGAAAATCTACATTATATCACATATAACTTTCTTGCATGCATAGGGTTAGAACAAAAACAATCCAAGAAATACAATGTCCACTCTGGGTTTAAACAGTTAGGGTGGAACAGATTGGTTTGGTTTCACTGTGTGTGAAAAACCCTTCAAAAAGCAAATTCCTGAAACCTGAAACACAAGCATGAATGACACAATTTAAACCCAAGACTTATGCTTTTAGAGAAAGAAAAGTCACGTAAATGCTCTTTTAAAATTGCACTGTCACTTTTTCTTATACTTGAGCTCAAGCAGATTTCCTGAAGCACATTTAGGCAAGTAACTATAATAATAATAATGTAGAATGTTCAGAAATGCATTTGTCTCTTCAAGATAAGCACTCTGCCAAAATACAGGTCTGAAATACACCAGCTGTTCTAGGAAAGCGCGTTGCTCTAATAACAAACTCCCTGGAGAATACCTGTCACTTAGCTGCAGTGTTTTCCGGAGTGCTGGAGGAATGCCTGGTGTCAGCTGGTACAGGAACGAAGAAAAGAATTGCCTCAAAAGTCCTGAATACTTGGATGACAGCAGGGGCTGGACTGCCAAGTTAGATGCTGATATCAGGAAGCCAAACAAAGCCAAGCAGGGAGGCATGCTTCACTCTGCTATTTATAGCCAATCAGGAAAGCAGTTGAGTTTTGAGTGTGGATGAAAACAAACATCACCATGCCCAATCAGAAGCACATGTCTACACCTACTCACATTAGCAAACAAGCATTGGTAAAACAAGCATTGACAAAACTAATTGTGTAACACAGCGTTATGTTTACTTAGAAACATGAAGTTTTAACCAGGAACACAGATATGATTTAACCCTAAACCCTGGGGATGCTGACAGATAACGCAGGAGACACCCTGGGAATTCCTGACACCATAAGCCCCTGCATGCCTCTGATGCTCCTCTGAGACCTGTGCAGGGGCCCACTGACCCCTGCATGCATCTGCTGCCTCAACATGCCTCTGCTGCTCCTCTGAGACTTGTGCAGGCCCACTGCCCCTGCATGCCTCTGCTGTTCCTAAGACCTGTGCATGATCCCACCACCCCCTGCTTTCCTCTGCTACTCCTCTGGGACTTGTGTAGGCCACACTGCCCCATGCATGCCTCTGCTTTTCCTCTGAGACCTGTGCAGGCCCCACCACCCTCTGCATGCCTGTGCTGCCCTGCATGCCTCTGCTACTCCTCGGAGACCTGTGCTGTCCCCACCTTCCCTGTAAGCCTCTGCTGCTCCTCTGAGGCCTGTGCAGGTCCCACTGCCCCCTGCATGCCTTTGCTGCTCCTCTGAGACCTGTGTAGGAAACCCCGCCCCCTGCATGCCTCTGCTGCTGCTCTGAGACCTGTGCTGGCCCCACCACCCTCTGCATGCCTCTGCAGCTCACCTGAGACCTGTGCAGGATACTACAGCCATGTGCGTGCCTCTGCTGCTCCTCTAAAACCTGTGCATGCCCACCGACCCAGCATGCCTCTGCTGTTCCTCTGGGACCTGTGCAGGCCCCACCACCCTCTGCATGCCTCTTCTGTCCCTGCATGCCTCTTCTACTCCTCCGAGACCTGTGCAGGCCCCACCTTCCCCATATGCCTCTGCTGCTCCTATGAGACCAGTGCAGGAGACCATGCCCCCTGCATGCCTCTGCTGCTCCTGCATGCCTCTGCTGAACCTCTGAGACCTGTGCAGGCCCCACCACCCTCTGCATGCCTCTGCTGCTCCTACATGCCTCTGCAGCTCCCCTGAGACCTGTGCAGGATCCCACCGCCCCCTGCATGCCTCTGCTGATCCTTTGAGACCTATGCAGGAGCCCACCACCCCCTGGATGCCTCTGCTGATCCTGCATGCCTTTGCAGCTCCTCTGAGACATGTGCAGGATCCCACCACCCCCTGCATGCCCCTGCTGCTCCTGAGACATGTACAGGATCCCACCACCCCTTGCATGCCTTTGGTGCTCCTCTGAGACCTATGCAGGCCCCACCTTGTATGACTGCTGCTCCTCCGAGACCTGTGCAGGAGCCCATCACTCCCTGCATTCTTCTGCTGCCCCCGCATGCCTCTGCTGCTCCTTTTAGACCTGTACAGACCCTCCACTCTCTGCATGCTTCTGCTGCTCCTGCATGCCTCTGCTGCTCCTCTGAGACCTGTGCAGGCCCCCACCCTCTGCCTACTTCTGATGTTCCTGCATTCCTCTGCAGTTCCTCTGAGACCTGTGCTGGCCCCACCACCCTCTGCATGCCTCTGCAGCTCACCTGAGACCTGTGCAAGATACTACAGCCACGTGCGTGCCTCTGCTGCTCCTCTAAAACCTGTGCATGCCCACCGGCCCAGCATGCCTCTGCTGTTCCTCTGGGACCTGTGCAGGCCCCTCCACCCTCTGCATGCCTCTGCTGTCCCTGCATGCCTCTTCTACTCCTCCGAGACCTGTGCAGGCCCCACCTTCCCCATATGCCTCTGCTGCTCCTATGAGACCAGTGCAGGAGACCATGCCCCCTGCATGCCTCTGCTGCTCCTGCATGTCTCTGCTGAACCTCTGAGACCTGTGCAGGCCCCACCACCCTCTGCATGCCTCTGCTGCTCCTACATGCCTCTGCAGCTCCCCTGAGACCTGTGCAGGATCCCACCGCCCCCGCATGCCTCTGCTGATCCTTTGAGACCTATGCAGGAGCCCACCACCCCCTGGATGCCTCTGCTGATCCTGCATGCCTTTGCAGCTCCTCTGAGACATGTGTAGGATCCCACCACCCCCTGCATGCCCCTGCTGCTCCTGAGACATGTACAGGATCCCACCACCCCTTGCATGCCTTTGGTGCTCCTCTGAGACCTATGCAGGCCCCACCTTGTATGACTGCTGCTCCTCCGAGACCTGTGCAAGAGCCCATCACTCCCTCCATGCTTCTGCTGCCCCCGCATGCCTCTGCTGCTCCTCTTAGACCTGTACAGACCCTCCACTCTCTGCATGCTTCTGCTGCTCCTGCATGCCTCTGCTGCTTCTCTGAGACCTGTGCAGGCTCCACCACCCCTTTATAACTCTGCTGTTTCTGTGAGACTAGGGAAGGCCCCACCGCCCCTGTATGCCTCTACTGCTCCTCTGAGATCTGTGCAGGATCCCACCACCCCCTGCATGCCTCTGCTGCTCCTCTGAGCCCTGTGCCAGCCCCACAGCCCCTGCATACCTCTGCTGCTCCTCTGAGACCTGTGCAGCCCCACAGCCCTTGCAGGCCTCTGCTGCTTCTCTGAGACTTGTGCAGGAGCCTACTGTACCCTGCATGCATCTCCTGCACCCATGCTTCTGCTACTCCTCTGAGACCAGTGCAGGCCCCACAGCCCCTGCATGCCTCTGCTGCTCCTCTGAGCCCTGTGCAGGCCCCACAGCCCCTGCATGCCTCTGCTACTCCTGCATGCCTCTGCAGTGAGAGAGAACGCCTCTCTTTGACATGGTTATCCCCTACTTTTTGCCTGATGTTGATGTGTTCTAGAAATTGTAATGCCCAGGGCCCCTGCTAACCAGGTTTCCTGGGCCAGAGCTCTTTCACTAAGTCTGCTGTGATGCATTGGCACAATTGGATACACCGTTAACTACCACTATAAGTCCCTAGTAAGTGGGTACCTATAGTACCCCATGCCATGGATACATGGGTAGGCCCCTGAGGGCAGCAGCACTGATTGTGCCACCCTCTAGGGCCATGCATCCAGACGCACCCAGCACTGCCATTGCAGGCTGAGTGTCCTGGTGCAAACCTAAAATACAAGCTTGACATGGCACACTGCCTGTGTGCCTTGTCCACCATACACTGCTTTTGCCATGGGCAAGTCACTCCTCTGACAGGCCTTACAGCCCTAAGGCAGGGTGCTCCATATTATACAGGGAGTGCAGAATTATTAGGCAAATGAGTATTTTGACCACATCATCCTCTTTATGCATGTTGTCTTACTCCAAGCTGTATAGGCTCGAAAGCCTACTACCAATTAAGCATATTAGGTGATGTGCATCTCTGTAATGAGAAGGGGTGTGGTCTAATGACATCAACACCCTATATCAGGTGTGCATAATTATTAGGCAACTTCCTTTCCTTTGGCAAAATGGGTCAAAAGAAGGACTTGACAGGCTCAGAAAAGTCAAAAATAGTGAGATATCTTGCAGAGGGATGCAGCACTCTTAAAATTGCAAAGCTTCTGAAGCGTGATCATCGAACAATCAAGCGTTTCATTCAAAATAGTCAACAGGGTCGCAAGAAGCGTGTGGAAAAACCAAGGCGCAAAATAACTGCCCATGAACTGAGAAAAGTCAAGCGTGCAGCTGCCACGATGCCACTTGCCACCAGTTTGGCCATATTTCAGAGCTGCAACATCACTGGAGTGCCCAAAAGCACAAGGTGTGCAATACTCAGAGACATGGCCAAGGTAAGAAAGGCTGAAAGACGACCACCACTGAACAAGACACACAAGCTGAAACGTCAAGACTGGGCCAAGAAATATCTCAAGACTGATTTTTCTAAGGTTTTATGGACTGATGAAATGAGAGTGAGTCTTGATGGGCCAGATGGATGGGCCCGTGGCTGGATTGGTAAAGGGCAGAGAGCTCCAGTCCGACTCAGACGCCAGCAAGGTGGAGGTGGAGTACTGGTTTGGGCTGGTATCATCAAAGATGAGCTTGTGGGGCCTTTTCGGGTTGAGGATGGAGTCAAGCTCAACTCCCAGTCCTACTGCCAGTTCCTGGAAGACACCTTCTTCAAGCAGTGGTACAGGAAGAAGTCTGCATCCTTCAAGAAAAACATGGTTTTCATGCAGGACAGTGCTCCATCACACGCGTCCAAGTACTCCACAGCGTGGCTGGCAAGAAAGGGTATAAAAGAAGGAAATCTAATGACATGGCCTCCTTGTTCACCTGATCTGAACCCCATTGAGAACCTGTGGTCCATCATCAAATGTGAGATTTACAAGGAGGGAAAACAGTACACCTCTCTGAACAGTGTCTGGGAGGCTGTGGTTGCTGCTGCACGCAATGTTGATGGTGAACAGATCAAAACACTGACAGAATCCATGGATGGCAGGCTTTTGAGTGTCCTTGCAAAGAAAGGTGGCTATATTGGTCACTGATTTGTTTTTGTTTTGTTTTTGAATGTCAGAAATGTATATTTGTGAATGTTGAGATGTTATATTGGTTTCACTGGTAATAATAAATAATTGAAATGGGTATATATTTTTTTTTGTTAAGTTGCCTAATAGTTATGCACAGTAATAGTCACCTGCACACCCAGATATCCCCCTAACATAGCTAAAACTAAAAACAAACTAAAAACTACTTCCAAAAATATTCAGCTTTGATATTAATGAGTTTTTTGGGTTCATTGAGAACATGGTTGTTGTTCAATAATAAAATTAATCCTCAAAAATACAACTTGCCTAATAATTCTGCACTCCCTGTATGTGAGGGCATAGCTGCATGAGCAACATGCCCCTGTTGTGTCCTTGCCAAACCTGGGACATAGTGAGTGAACAGAGCAGCCAATTTAATACACGTGCTGGACACTGGTCAACACGAGTTTCCCAGATACATAATGGCCACTCTGAACCCTGGGTTGTTTGGTATCAAACAACTCAGAATGATAAATCCTTAGAGGTGCCCCCTGCAAAAGCCAGCTATCCTGGCATGTTTGTTGACTAGTCTTATCCAGCTGCCTACTCCGGACAGCCAATATACAAACTTTGGGGGAGAGGCCTGCCTCTCTGGTGAGACAATGCCCTTCTTGGGTGTAGGAGCTACCACCCCTCCCTCAGAAATGTACACTGTCCTAGCGGTCAGCTTCAAAGGGCTTACCATACTTGAAACTCAACCCCCAAGCCTCCTGCTAGCAGCAGTTGGCATCCCCCTTTGCAAACCCTCACTTTTGGCGGGAGCAAAGGTGGGAATCCTAAGAAAGGGTAGGAGGAGTGTCCTCACCTGTCATGCAACACCCTTAAAGTGTTGCCTGCGAGGTGGACCCTCAAATTCAGTTTCCTCCTTTTTGGAATGGAGGAAAATAGCCAATTAGGTTTAGAGAAGTGACCCTTCCCACAGGAAGTGGTCACTATAGTGGGTGTAGCCACCCAAAGGTAAGTGTCCCATTTGACACTACCCGGTACCCCATTAAAACATCCAGTAAATTCAGTATTTAATAGGCACCCCTAGACCAAGAAATCAGATTTGAAAGGACAGAGAGAAGGCAGCATCAAGAAGAACCACAGCCCGAGAACTGAGAACCTGCTGCACAAAAAAGGTGCAAAACCCTGCCTGCTAAACCCGTGTCCCAACAATTGCTGCTGCAGAGGAGCTGACCACTGGACTGACCTCAACAGACCCAGAGGACCTCCAGGCTTTGCAAATAGCCCAAAATCTCCCTCCTGAGTGGAGGCATCACTCCAGAAAGCAGCATGTACCAACAAGCCAGTGAGGGTCACTTCACTGACCAGCCAATATCTCTGCATCCTGAAGTCGCAGCCAGGCCGACAACAGTCCGATGACAGCCCAACTTTGGTGGCACTGCGCCCTCCAGTGGCTGAGTCATGCCAATACCCCAGGTACTGGTCAGTGGACACCAGACTCCAAGTAAACCAGCTCTCCCAGAGCTGCAACTGGACCAGGCGGAAACCCCAGATGAGGGACTTCAGGAACACCCTGGACCTTCTGCCAGAGTGTCACCATTGTTGGCAAGCCGCATTCAAAGAGACTTACCTCCAGCTCCAAAGGGCTCCATTGCGCACAACTCCTGGACCACCAACTTGCCCTGCATCCAGCCGCCTTGTGCCCTGCAACGAGGACCCAGCTGTGCTCCACAGGTCCCTAAACCCTTTCGACCTCGATAGCCCAAGGGGACCCCAAGGCACCACCTTTAAATTTGCAAACCATCTCCTTTTCTGGGTGACCCCTCAAAGTGGCCCTGTGCTAACAGACTTTCCAGGTCTGCTCCCACTGGAACCGGGAGCCGCTTGACGCTCTCCAGATGGCAGAAGGTGCCCACCGACTGCTTCACTCATCCTGCAAAAGAAGAAAGTGGTAACCCAATAGTACGATTTTTAATGCATTTTTTAAAGTGAAAGCCTATTGATTCCTATGGTGCATAATTACACACAGAAAGACTAACTTTATTAAAACCTTGAAAAATCAGAACTCAAAAAGTACTTACCGTATCTTAACCATCTTGGTCTTAAAAATTATATACAAATCTGAAGTATTTTTATAAAATTGATCTTGAGTTATTCCTTGAGTGTGTGTGGTGCATGAATGATACTGTGAGCACTCCTCCTAGATTGGCCTAACTGCTCGACAAGCTACCTAAAAAATTGGAACATTGGGTGATCTGATTTTTGCCTCTGGAAGCCAACATGTGGTTGCCTGGACCCCCTGCACAGTGTGCCTAGTTTTGCACACTACATAGAGGGCCAGCCTCCTACATCTTGGACAATTCAATCGCTACAGGATCAGGGATTTATCATTGACGAGGAGAAATCAAGCACATTGCCTTCCCAGTGGCTACAACAAATGAAAGGTGAGAACGCCAAACTGCTTAGGTTGTCAAATTCCCTACAGTGGATGGACTTTAAAGTGGAATACAGACCTGGGACTGCCCATGCCAATGCAGACGACCTCTCCAGGTTCTTCTACTTAGAAGATGAAGGCTCACTAGGGAAAGGTAGTCTCATCCTCTTTTGTTTGGGGGGTAGTGTGAGAGGAGGCCTCTTTCTGCATGGTTACCCCCCTACTTTTTGCTTGATGTTGATGTGTCCTAGAAGTTGTAGTACCCAGGGCCCCTGCTAGTCAGATTCCTGGGCCAGAGCTCTTTCCCTAAATCTGTTGTGATGCTTGGCACAATTGGATACACTCTTACATATTACTGTAAGACCTTAGTAAATGGATACCCCAGTACATTGAACATTAGATATTATGAGTAGGCCCCTGAGAGCAGCAGCTCTGATTGTGCCACCCTCTAGGGCCATGCATCCAGATGCACCCAGCACTGCCACTGCAAGCTGAATGTACTGGGGCAAACCTAAAAAGGCAAACTCTCTGTGTGCCCTGTCCACCCTACACTGCATATGATATGGGTAAGTCACCCCTATGGTAGCCTTTCCGGCCCTAAGGCAGGATGCACCAGATTATATGTGAGGGCATAATCACATGAGCAATATGCCCCCATTGTGTCCTTGCCAAACCTGGGACATAGTGAGTGAACAGAGAAGCCATTTTAAATACATGTACTGGGCACTGGTCAAACACGAGTTCCCCAACTACATGATGGCCACTCTGCACCCTTGGTTGTTTGGTATCAAACAGCTCAGGATGATAAGTCCAAACAGGTACCAGTATTGGATTTGACCCCAAAAGTACCCAGGGGCCAACCATGCACTGGATGTGTGCACTGCAAATGCAATTTCTTGGTAAATAAACATATTTCCCTTTGGGGTATCCAACCTGGTACTTGAGTTTCAAAAATAAAAGTACTTTGTTGCACAGTGAACTAAATGCACTTACACATATACGTGTCATAATTTAGGGCCATATTTACCACAGGGTTGCGTTGATTTTGCACTAAGCAACGTTGCTTTACTCTGCGCAAGAGAGGTGTTTATGGATTTTGATTCTGTCTCAGATTTACTTAATCACATAACCGTGGGGAAGTGCCAAAACCTTACGCCTCCCCAGGGGTGGTGTACTGAGAATGTGAGAGGAGGCCTCTTTTGCATGGTTAGTGTAGGAAGTTGGCTCTGTATGTGCTATTTCAAAGTAAGGAATAGCATGCACAGAGTCCAAGGGTTCCCCTTAGAGGTAAAATAGTGGTAAAAAGAGATAATACTAATGCTCTATTTTGTGGTAGTGTGGTCGAGCAGTAGGCTTATCCAAGGAGTAGTGTTAAGCATTTGTTGTACATACAGATAGACAATAAATGAGGTACACACACTCAGAGACAAATCCAGCCAATAGGTTTTTGTATAGAAAAATATCTTTTCTTAGTTTATTTTAAGAACCACAGGTTCAAATTCTACATGTAATATCTCATTTGAAAGGTATTGCAGGTAAGTACTTTAGAAACTTTAAATCATAAAAATTGCATGTACACTTTTCAAGTTATTGACAAATAGCTGTTTTAAAAGTGGACACTTAGTGCAATTTTCACAGTTCCTAGGGGAGGTAAGTTTTGGTTAGTTTTACCAGGTAAGTAAGACACTTACAGGGTTCAGTTCTTGGTCCAAGGTAGCCCACCGTTGGGGGTTCAGAGCAACCCCAAAGTCACCACACCAGCAGTTCAGGGCCGGTCAGGTGCAGAGTTCAAAGTGGTGCCCAAAACACATAGGCTAGAATGGAGAGAAGGGGGTGCCCCGGTTCCGGTCTGCTTGCAGGTAAGTACCCGCGTCTTCGGAGGGCAGACCAGGGGGGTTTTGTAGGGCCCCGGGGGGGACACAAGCCCACACAGAAATTTCACCCTCAGCAGCGCGGGGGCGGCCGGGTGCAGTGTAGAAACAAGCGTCGGGTTTGTAATGGAAGTCAATGGGAGATCTAGGGATCTCTTCAGCGCTGCAGGCAGGCAAGGGGGGGGTTCCTCGGGGAAACCTCCACTTGGTCAAGGGAGAGGGACTCCTGGGGGTCACTCCTCCAGTGAAAGTCCGGTCCTTCAGGTCCTGGGGGCTGCGGGTGCAGGGTCTCTCCCAGGTGTCGGGACTTAGGATTCAAAGAGTCGCGGTCAGGGGAAGCCTCGGGATTCCCTCTGCAGGCGGCGCTGTGGGGGCTCAGGGGGGACAGGTTTTTGTACTCACAGTCTTAGAGTAGTCCTGGGGTCCCTCCTGAGGTGTTGGATCGCCACCAGCCGAGTCGGGGTCGCCGGGTGCAGTGTTGCAAGTCTCACGCTTCTTGCGGGGAGCTTGCAGGGTTCTTTAAAGCTGCTGGAAACAAAGTTGCAGCTTTTCTTGGAGCAGATCCGCTGTCCTCGGGAGTTTCTTGTCTTTTCGAAGCCGGGGCAGTCCTCAGAGGATGTCGAGGTCGCTGGTCCCTTTGGAAGGCGTCGCTGGAGCAGGATCTTTGGAAGGCAGGAGACAGGCCGGTGAGTTTCTGGAGCCAAGGCAGTTGTCGTCTTCTGGTCTTCCTCTGCAGGGGTTTTTCAGCTAGGCAGTCCTTCTTCTTGTAGTTGCAGGAATCTGATTTTCTAGGGTTCAGGGTAGCCCTTAAATACTAAATTTAAGGGCGTGTTTAGGTCTGGGGGGTTAGTAGCCAATGGCTACTAGCCCTGAGGGTGGGTACACCCTCTTTGTGCCTCCTCCCAAGGGGAGGGGGTCACAATCCTAACCCTATTGGGGGAATCCTCCATCTGCAAGATGGAGGATTTCTAAAAGTTAGAGTCACTTCAGCTCAGGACACCTTAGGGGCTGTCCTGACTGGCCAGTGACTCCTCCTTGTTGCTTTCTTTGTTCCCTCCAGCCTTGCCGCCAAAAGTGGGGGCCGTGGCCGGAGGGGGCGGGCAACTCCACTAAGCTGGAGTGCCCTGCTGGGCTGTGACAAAGGGGTGAGCCTTTGAGGCTCACCGCCAGGTGTCACAGCTCCTGCCTGGGGGAGGTGTTAGCATCTCCACCCAGTGCAGGCTTTGTTACTGGCCTCAGAGTGACAAAAGCACTCTCCCCATGGGGCCAGCAACATGTCTCTGGTGTGGCAGGCTGCTGGAACTAGTCAGCCTACACAGACAGTCGGTTAAGTTTCAGGGGGCACCTCTAAGGTGCCCTCTGTGGTGTATTTTACAATAAAATGTACACTGGCATCAGTGTGCATTTATTGTGCTGAGAAGTTTGATACCAAACTTCCCAGTTTTCAGTGTAGCCATTATGGTGCTGTGGAGTTCGTGTTTGACAGACTCCCAGACCATATACTCTTATGGCTACCCTGCACTTACAATGTCTAAGGTTTTGTTTAGACACTGTAGGGGTACCATGCTCATGCACTGGTACCCTCACCTATGGTATAGTGCACCCTGCCTTAGGGCTGTAAGGCCTGCTAGAGGGGTGTCTTACCTATACTGCATAGGCAGTGAGAGGCTGGCATGGCACCCTGAGGGGAGTGCCATGTCGACTTACTCGTTTTGTCCTCACTAGCACACACAAGCTGGCAAGCAGTGTGTCTGTGCTGAGTGAGAGGTCTCCAGGGTGGCATAAGACATGCTGCAGCCCTTAGAGACCTTCCTTGGCATCAGGGCCCTTGGTACTAGAAGTACCAGTTACAAGGGACTTATCTGGATGCCAGGGTCTGCCAATTGTGGATACAAAAGTACAGGTTAGGGAAAGAACACTGGTGCTGGGGCCTGGTTAGCAGGCCTCAGCACACTTTCAATTGTAAACATAGCATCAGCAAAGGCAAAAAGTCAGGGGGCAACCATGCCAAGGAGGCATTTCCTTACACAACCCCCCCCCAAACGAAAGAGGATGAGACTAACCTTTCCCAAGAGAGTCTTCATTTTCTAAGTGGAAGAACCTGGAAAGGCCATCTGCATTGGCATGGGCAGTCCCAGGTCTGTGTTCCACTATAAAGCCCATTCCCTGTAGGGAGATGGACCACCTCAACAGTTTAGGATTTTCACCTTTCATTTGCATCAGCCATTTGAGAGGTCTGTGGTCAGTTTGAACTAGGAAGTGAGTCCCAAAGAGGTATGGTCTCAGCTTCTTCAGGGACCAAACCACAGCAAAGGCCTCCCTCTCAATGGCACTCCAACGCTGCTCCCTGGGGAGTAACCTCCTGCTAATGAAAGCAACAGGCTGGTCAAGGCCATCATCATTTGTTTGGGACAAAACTGCCCCTATCCCATGTTCAGAGGCATCTGTCTGCACAATGAACTGCTTAGAATAATCTGGAGCTTTTAGAACTGGTGCTGAGCACATTGCCTGTTTCAGGGTGTCAAAGGCCTGTTGGCATTCCACAGTCCAGTTCACTTTCTTGGGCATTTTCTTGGAGGTGAGTTCAGTGAGGGCTGTCACAATGGATCCATATCCCTTCACAAACCTCCTGTAATACCCAGTCAAGCCAAGGAATGCCCTGACTTGAGTCTGGGTTTTTGGAGCTACCCAGTCCAGAATAGTCTGGATCTTGGGTTGGAGTGGCTGAACTTGGCCTCCACCTACAAGATGGCCCAAGTAAACCACAGTTCCCTGCCCTATCTGGCATTTGGATGCCTTGATAGAGAGGCCTGCAGATTGCAGAGCCTTCAAAACCTTCTTCAGGTGGACCAGGTGATCCTGCCAGGTGGAGCTAAAGACAGCAATATCATCAAGATAAGCTGTGCTAAAGGACTCCAAGCCAGCAAGGACTTGATTCACCAACCTTTGGAAGGTGGCAGGGGCATTCTTTAAACCAAAGGGCATAACAGTAAACTGATAATGCCCATCAGGTGTGGAGAATGCTGTTTTCTCTTTTGCTCCAGGTGCCATTTTTATTTGCCAGTACCCTGCTGTCAAGTCAAAGGTACTTAAGAATTTGGCAGCACCTAATTTATCTATGAGCTCATCAGCTCTTGGAATTGGATGAGCATCTGTCTTGGTGACAGAATTGAGCCCTCTGTAGTCCACACAAAACCTCATCTCTTTCTTTCCATCTTTGGTGTGAGGTTTGGGGACTAAGACCACTGGGCTAGCCCAGGGGCTGTCAGAGCGCTCAATGACTCCCAATTCCAGCATCTTGTGGACTTCCACCTTGATGCTTTCCTTAACATGGTCAGACTGTCTAAAGATTTTGTTTTTGACAGGCATGCTGTCTCCTGTGTCCACATCATGGGTACACAGGTGTGTCTGACCAGGGGTTAAGGAGAAGAGTTCAGGAAACTGTTGTAGGACTCTCCTACAATCAGCTTGCTGTTGGCCAGAGAGGGTGTCTGAGTAGATCACTCCATCTACTGTGCCATCTTTTGGGTCTGATGACAGAAGATCAGGGAGAGGTTCACTCTCTGCCTCCTGATCCTCATCTGTTACCATCAACAGATTCACATCAGCCCTGTCATGGAAGAGCTTAAGGCGGTTCACATGGATCACCCTCTTGGGGCTCCTGCTTGTGCCCAGGTCCACCAGGTAGGTGACCTGACTCTTCCTTTCTAGTACTGGGTAAGGGCCACTCCATTTGTCCTGGAGTGCCCTGGGAGCCACAGGCTCCAGAACCCAGACTTTCTGCCCTGGTTGGAACTCAACCAGTGCAGCCTTTTGGTCATACCAAAACTTCTGGAGCTGTTGGCTGGCCTCAAGGTTTTTGGTTGCCTTTTCCATGTACTCTGCCATTCTAGAGCGAAGGCCAAGTACATAGTCCACTATGTCTTGTTTTGGCTCATGGAGAGGTCTCTCCCAGCCTTCTTTAACAAGAGCAAGTGGTCCTCTTACAGGATGACCAAACAGAAGTTCAAAGGGTGAGAATCCTACTCCCTTCTGTGGCACCTCTCTGTAAGCGAAAAGCAGACATGGCAAGAGGACATCCCATCTCCTTTTGAGCTTTTCTGGGAGCCCCATGATCATGCCTTTTAATGTCTTGTTGAATCTCTCAACCAAGCCATTAGTTTGTGGATGGTATGGTGTAGTGAATTTATAAGTCACTCCACACTCATTCCACATGTGCTTTAGGTATGCTGACATGAAGTTGGCACCTCTGTCAGACACCACCTCCTTAGGGAAACCCACTCTCGTAAAGATACCAATGAGGGCCTTGGCTACTGCAGGGGCAGTAGTCGACCTAAGGGGAATAGCTTCAGGATACCTGGTAGCATGATCCACTACTACCAGGATATACATATTTCCTGAGGCTGTGGGAGGTTCTAGTGGACCAACTATGTCCACACCCACTCTTTCAAAGGGGACCCCCACCACTGGAAGTGGAATGAGGGGGGCCTTTGGGTGCCCACCTGTCTTACCACTGGCTTGACAGGTGGGGCAGGAGAGGCAAAACTCCTTAACCATGTTGGACATATTGGGCCAGTAGAAGTGGTTGACTAACCTCTCCCACGTCTTGGTTTGTCCCAAATGTCCAGCAAGGGGAATGTCATGGGCCAATGTTAGGATGAACTCTCTGAACAGCTGAGGCACTACCACTCTCCTAGTGGCACCAGGTTTGGGGTCCCTGGCCTCAGTGTACAGGAGCCCATCTTCCCAATAGACCCTATGCGTTCCATGTTTCTTGCCTTTGGACTCTTCAGCAGCTTGCTGCCTAAGGCCTTCAAGAGAGGGACAGGTTTCTTGTCCCTTACACAGCTCCTCCCTTGAGGGTCCCCCTGGGCCTAAGAGCTCAACCTGATAAGGTTCAAGCTCCAAAGGCTCAGTTCCCTCAGAGGGCAGAACTTCTTCCTGAGAAGAGAGGTTCCCTTTCTTTTGCTGTGTTGCAGTTGGTTTCCCAACTGACTTTCCTGTTCTCTTGGTAGGCTGGGCCATTCTTCCAGACTCCAGCTCTACTTGTTCACCCTGTGCCTTGCACTGTGCTCTTGTTTTCACACACACCAGTTCAGGGATACCCAGCATTGCTGCATGGGTTTTTAGTTCTACCTCAGCCCATGCTGAGGACTCCAGGTCATTTCCAAGCAGACAGTCCACTGGGATATTTGAGGAGACCACCACCTGTTTCAGGCCATTGACCCCTCCCCATTCTAAAGTAACCATTGCCATGGGATGTACTTTTTTCTGATTGTCAGCGTTGGTGACTGTGTAAGTTTTTCCAGTCAGGTACTGGCCAGGGGAAACCAGTTTCTCTGTCACCATGGTGACACTGGCACCTGTATCCCTCAGGCCCTCTATTCTAGTCCCATTAATTAAGAGTTGCTGTCTGTATTTTTGCATGTTAGGCGGCCAGACAGCTAGTGTGGCTAAATCCACCCCACCCTCAGAAACTAGAGTAGCTTCAGTGTGGACCCTGATTTGCTCTGGGCACACTGTTGATCCCACTTGGAGACTAGCCATACCAGTGTTACCTGGATGGGAGTTTGGAGTGGAACCTTTCTTGGGACAGGCCTTGTCTCCAGTTTGGTGTCCATGCTGTTTACAGCTATGACACCAGGCCTTTTTGGGATCAAAGTTTTTACCCTTGTACCCATTGTTTTGTGAAGAGGCTCTGGGCCCACCCTCCTGTGCAGGTTTTTGGGGGCCTGTAGAAGACTCTTTACTATTTTTAGTTTTGGTTGTCTCATCACCCTTCCCCTGGGGAGTCTTTGTGACCCCTTTCTTTTGGTCACCCCCTGTTGAAGTCTTGGACACCCTTGTCTTGACCCAATGGTCCGCCTTCTTTCCCAATTCTTGGGGAGAAATTGGTCCTAGGTCTACCAGATGCTGATGCAGTTTATCATTGAAACAATTACTTAACAGGTGTTCTTTCACAAATAAATTGTACAGCCCATCATAATTACTTACACCACTGCCTTGAATCCAACCATCTAGTGTTTTCACTGAGTAGTCAACAAAGTCAACCCAGGTCTGGCTCGAGGATTTTTGAGCCCCCCTGAACCTAATCCTGTACTCCTCAGTGGAGAATCCAAAGCCCTCAATCAGGGTACCCTTCATGAGGTCATAAGATTCTGCATCTTTTCCAGAGAGTGTGAGGAGTCTATCCCTACACTTTCCAGTGAACATTTCCCAAAGGAGAGCACCCCAGTGAGATCTGTTCACTTTTCTGGTTACACAAGCCCTCTCAAAAGCTGTGAACCACTTGGTGATGTCATCACCATCTTCAAATTTTGTCACAATCCCTTTGGGGATTTTTAACATGTCAGGAGAATCTCTGACCCTATTTATATTGCTGCCACCATTGATGGGTCCTAGGCCCATCTCTTGTCTTTCCCTTTCTATGGCTAGGAGCTGTCTCTCTAAAGCCAATCTTTTGGCCATCCTGGCTAACAGGAGGTCATCTTCACTGAGAGCATCCTCAGTGATTTCAGAAATGTGGGACCCTCCTGTGAGGGACTCACTATTTCTGACTAACACAGTTGGAGACAGGACTTGAGGGGTCCTGTTCTCCCTATTTAGGACTGGAGGAGGGACATTGGCCTCCAAGTCACTAATTTCTTCCTCTGTGAGGTCATCATCAGAGGGGTTGGCTTTTTCAAACTCTGCCAACAGCTCCTGGAGCTGAATTTTGGTAGGTCTGGAGCCAATGGTTATTTTTTTGATATTACAGAGAGACCTTAGCTCCCTCATCTTAAGATGGAGGTAAGGTGTGGTGTCGAGTTCCACCACATTCATCTCTGTATCAGACATTATTTTGCTAAGAGTTGGAAGACTTTTTACAGAATCTAAAACTGTTTCTAGAATCTAATTTCAAACTTTTAACAAACTTTTAAACTCTAAAAGACAATGCTAAACAGGGACTTAACACACAAGGCCCTAGCAGGACTTTTACGAATTTAGAACAATTTCAAATTGCAAAAATGAATTTCTAATGACAATTTTGGAATTTGTCGTGTGATCAGGTATTGGCTGAGTAGTCCAGCAAATGCAAAGTCTTGTACCCCACCGCTGATCCACCAATGTAGGAAGATGGCTCTGTATGTGCTATTTCAAAGTAAGGAATAGCATGCACAGAGTCCAAGGGTTCCCCTTAGAGGTAAAATAGTGGTAAAAAGAGATAATACTAATGCTCTATTTTGTGGTAGTGTGGTCGAGCAGTAGGCTTATCCAAGGAGTAGTGTTAAGCATTTGTTGTACATACAGATAGACAATAAATGAGGTACACACACTCAGAGACAAATCCAGCCAATAGGTTTTTGTATAGAAAAATATATTTTCTTAGTTTATTTTAAGAACCACAGGTTCAAATTCTACATGTAATATCTCATTTGAAAGGTATTGCAGGTAAGTACTTTAGAAACTTTAAATCATAAAAATTGCATGTACACTTTTCAAGTTATTGACAAATAGCTGTTTTAAAAGTGGACACTTAGTGCAATTTTCACAGTTCCTAGGGGAGGTAAGTTTTGGTTAGTTTTACCAGGTAAGTAAGACACTTACAGGGTTCAGTTCTTGGTCCAAGGTAGCCCACCGTTGGGGGTTCAGAGCAACCCCAAAGTCACCACACCAGCAGTTCAGGGCCGGTCAGGTGCAGAGTTCAAAGTGGTGCCCAAAACACATAGGCTAGAATGGAGAGAAGGGGGTGCCCCGGTTCCGGTCTGCTTGCAGGTAAGTACCCGCGTCTTCGGAGGGCAGACCAGGGGGGTTTTGTAGGGCCCCGGGGGGGACACAAGCCCACACAGAAATTTCACCCTCAGCAGCGCGGGGGCGGCCGGGTGCAGTGTAGAAACAAGCGTCGGGTTTGTAATGGAAGTCAATGGGAGATCTAGGGATCTCTTCAGCGCTGCAGGCAGGCAAGGGGGGGGTTCCTCGGGGAAACCTCCACTTGGTCAAGGGAGAGGGACTCCTGGGGGTCACTCCTCCAGTGAAAGTCCGGTCCTTCAGGTCCTGGGGGCTGCGGGTGCAGGGTCTCTCCCAGGTGTCGGGACTTAGGATTCAAAGAGTCGCGGTCAGGGGAAGCCTCGGGATTCCCTCTGCAGGCGGCGCTGTGGGGGCTCAGGGGGGACAGGTTTTTGTACTCACAGTCTTAGAGTAGTCCTGGGGTCCCTCCTGAGGTGTTGGATCGCCACCAGCCGAGTCGGGGTCGCCGGGTGCAGTGTTGCAAGTCTCACGCTTCTTGCGGGGAGCTTGCAGGGTTCTTTAAAGCTGCTGGAAACAAAGTTGCAGCTTTTCTTGGAGCAGATCCGCTGTCCTCGGGAGTTTCTTGTCTTTTCGAAGCCGGGGCAGTCCTCAGAGGATGTCGAGGTCGCTGGTCCCTTTGGAAGGCGTCGCTGGAGCAGGATCTTTGGAAGGCAGGAGACAGGCCGGTGAGTTTCTGGAGCCAAGGCAGTTGTCGTCTTCTGGTCTTCCTCTGCAGGGGTTTTTCAGCTAGGCAGTCCTTCTTCTTGTAGTTGCAGGAATCTGATTTTCTAGGGTTCAGGGTAGCCCTTAAATACTAAATTTAAGGGCGTGTTTAGGTCTGGGGGGTTAGTAGCCAATGGCTACTAGCCCTGAGGGTGGGTACACCCTCTTTGTGCCTCCTCCCAAGGGGAGGGGGTCACAATCCTAACCCTATTGGGGGAATCCTCCATCTGCAAGATGGAGGATTTCTAAAAGTTAGAGTCACTTCAGCTCAGGACACCTTAGGGGCTGTCCTGACTGGCCAGTGACTCCTCCTTGTTGCTTTCTTTGTTCCCTCCAGCCTTGCCGCCAAAAGTGGGGGCCGTGGCCGGAGGGGGCGGGCAACTCCACTAAGCTGGAGTGCCCTGCTGGGCTGTGACAAAGGGGTGAGCCTTTGAGGCTCACCGCCAGGTGTCACAGCTCCTGCCTGGGGGAGGTGTTAGCATCTCCACCCAGTGCAGGCTTTGTTACTGGCCTCAGAGTGACAAAAGCACTCTCCCCATGGGGCCAGCAACATGTCTCTGGTGTGGCAGGCTGCTGGAACTAGTCAGCCTACACAGACAGTCGGTTAAGTTTCAGGGGGCACCTCTAAGGTGCCCTCTGTGGTGTATTTTACAATAAAATGTACACTGGCATCAGTGTGCATTTATTGTGCTGAGAAGTTTGATACCAAACTTCCCAGTTTTCAGTGTAGCCATTATGGTGCTGTGGAGTTCGTGTTTGACAGACTCCCAGACCATATACTCTTATGGCTACCCTGCACTTACAATGTCTAAGGTTTTGTTTAGACACTGTAGGGGTACCATGCTCATGCACTGGTACCCTCACCTATGGTATAGTGCACCCTGCCTTAGGGCTGTAAGGCCTGCTAGAGGGGTGTCTTACCTATACTGCATAGGCAGTGAGAGGCTGGCATGGCACCCTGAGGGGAGTGCCATGTCGACTTACTCGTTTTGTCCTCACTAGCACACACAAGCTGGCAAGCAGTGTGTCTGTGCTGAGTGAGAGGTCTCCAGGGTGGCATAAGACATGCTGCAGCCCTTAGAGACCTTCCTTGGCATCAGGGCCCTTGGTACTAGAAGTACCAGTTACAAGGGACTTATCTGGATGCCAGGGTCTGCCAATTGTGGATACAAAAGTACAGGTTAGGGAAAGAACACTGGTGCTGGGGCCTGGTTAGCAGGCCTCAGCACACTTTCAATTGTAAACATAGCATCAGCAAAGGCAAAAAGTCAGGGGGCAACCATGCCAAGGAGGCATTTCCTTACACAACCCCCCCCCAAACGAAAGAGGATGAGACTAACCTTTCCCAAGAGAGTCTTCATTTTCTAAGTGGAAGAACCTGGAAAGGCCATCTGCATTGGCATGGGCAGTCCCAGGTCTGTGTTCCACTATAAAGCCCATTCCCTGTAGGGAGATGGACCACCTCAACAGTTTAGGATTTTCACCTTTCATTTGCATCAGCCATTTGAGAGGTCTGTGGTCAGTTTGAACTAGGAAGTGAGTCCCAAAGAGGTATGGTCTCAGCTTCTTCAGGGACCAAACCACAGCAAAGGCCTCCCTCTCAATGGCACTCCAACGCTGCTCCCTGGGGAGTAACCTCCTGCTAATGAAAGCAACAGGCTGGTCAAGGCCATCATCATTTGTTTGGGACAAAACTGCCCCTATCCCATGTTCAGAGGCATCTGTCTGCACAATGAACTGCTTAGAATAATCTGGAGCTTTTAGAACTGGTGCTGAGCACATTGCCTGTTTCAGGGTGTCAAAGGCCTGTTGGCATTCCACAGTCCAGTTCACTTTCTTGGGCATTTTCTTGGAGGTGAGTTCAGTGAGGGCTGTCACAATGGATCCATATCCCTTCACAAACCTCCTGTAATACCCAGTCAAGCCAAGGAATGCCCTGACTTGAGTCTGGGTTTTTGGAGCTACCCAGTCCAGAATAGTCTGGATCTTGGGTTGGAGTGGCTGAACTTGGCCTCCACCTACAAGATGGCCCAAGTAAACCACAGTTCCCTGCCCTATCTGGCATTTGGATGCCTTGATAGAGAGGCCTGCAGATTGCAGAGCCTTCAAAACCTTCTTCAGGTGGACCAGGTGATCCTGCCAGGTGGAGCTAAAGACAGCAATATCATCAAGATAAGCTGTGCTAAAGGACTCCAAGCCAGCAAGGACTTGATTCACCAACCTTTGGAAGGTGGCAGGGGCATTCTTTAAACCAAAGGGCATAACAGTAAACTGATAATGCCCATCAGGTGTGGAGAATGCTGTTTTCTCTTTTGCTCCAGGTGCCATTTTTATTTGCCAGTACCCTGCTGTCAAGTCAAAGGTACTTAAGAATTTGGCAGCACCTAATTTATCTATGAGCTCATCAGCTCTTGGAATTGGATGAGCATCTGTCTTGGTGACAGAATTGAGCCCTCTGTAGTCCACACAAAACCTCATCTCTTTCTTTCCATCTTTGGTGTGAGGTTTGGGGACTAAGACCACTGGGCTAGCCCAGGGGCTGTCAGAGCGCTCAATGACTCCCAATTCCAGCATCTTGTGGACTTCCACCTTGATGCTTTCCTTAACATGGTCAGACTGTCTAAAGATTTTGTTTTTGACAGGCATGCTGTCTCCTGTGTCCACATCATGGGTACACAGGTGTGTCTGACCAGGGGTTAAGGAGAAGAGTTCAGGAAACTGTTGTAGGACTCTCCTACAATCAGCTTGCTGTTGGCCAGAGAGGGTGTCTGAGTAGATCACTCCATCTACTGTGCCATCTTTTGGGTCTGATGACAGAAGATCAGGGAGAGGTTCACTCTCTGCCTCCTGATCCTCATCTGTTACCATCAACAGATTCACATCAGCCCTGTCATGGAAGAGCTTAAGGCGGTTCACATGGATCACCCTCTTGGGGCTCCTGCTTGTGCCCAGGTCCACCAGGTAGGTGACCTGACTCTTCCTTTCTAGTACTGGGTAAGGGCCACTCCATTTGTCCTGGAGTGCCCTGGGAGCCACAGGCTCCAGAACCCAGACTTTCTGCCCTGGTTGGAACTCAACCAGTGCAGCCTTTTGGTCATACCAAAACTTCTGGAGCTGTTGGCTGGCCTCAAGGTTTTTGGTTGCCTTTTCCATGTACTCTGCCATTCTAGAGCGAAGGCCAAGTACATAGTCCACTATGTCTTGTTTTGGCTCATGGAGAGGTCTCTCCCAGCCTTCTTTAACAAGAGCAAGTGGTCCTCTTACAGGATGACCAAACAGAAGTTCAAAGGGTGAGAATCCTACTCCCTTCTGTGGCACCTCTCTGTAAGCGAAAAGCAGACATGGCAAGAGGACATCCCATCTCCTTTTGAGCTTTTCTGGGAGCCCCATGATCATGCCTTTTAATGTCTTGTTGAATCTCTCAACCAAGCCATTAGTTTGTGGATGGTATGGTGTAGTGAATTTATAAGTCACTCCACACTCATTCCACATGTGCTTTAGGTATGCTGACATGAAGTTGGCACCTCTGTCAGACACCACCTCCTTAGGGAAACCCACTCTCGTAAAGATACCAATGAGGGCCTTGGCTACTGCAGGGGCAGTAGTCGACCTAAGGGGAATAGCTTCAGGATACCTGGTAGCATGATCCACTACTACCAGGATATACATATTTCCTGAGGCTGTGGGAGGTTCTAGTGGACCAACTATGTCCACACCCACTCTTTCAAAGGGGACCCCCACCACTGGAAGTGGAATGAGGGGGGCCTTTGGGTGCCCACCTGTCTTACCACTGGCTTGACAGGTGGGGCAGGAGAGGCAAAACTCCTTAACCATGTTGGACATATTGGGCCAGTAGAAGTGGTTGACTAACCTCTCCCACGTCTTGGTTTGTCCCAAATGTCCAGCAAGGGGAATGTCATGGGCCAATGTTAGGATGAACTCTCTGAACAGCTGAGGCACTACCACTCTCCTAGTGGCACCAGGTTTGGGGTCCCTGGCCTCAGTGTACAGGAGCCCATCTTCCCAATAGACCCTATGCGTTCCATGTTTCTTGCCTTTGGACTCTTCAGCAGCTTGCTGCCTAAGGCCTTCAAGAGAGGGACAGGTTTCTTGTCCCTTACACAGCTCCTCCCTTGAGGGTCCCCCTGGGCCTAAGAGCTCAACCTGATAAGGTTCAAGCTCCAAAGGCTCAGTTCCCTCAGAGGGCAGAACTTCTTCCTGAGAAGAGAGGTTCCCTTTCTTTTGCTGTGTTGCAGTTGGTTTCCCAACTGACTTTCCTGTTCTCTTGGTAGGCTGGGCCATTCTTCCAGACTCCAGCTCTACTTGTTCACCCTGTGCCTTGCACTGTGCTCTTGTTTTCACACACACCAGTTCAGGGATACCCAGCATTGCTGCATGGGTTTTTAGTTCTACCTCAGCCCATGCTGAGGACTCCAGGTCATTTCCAAGCAGACAGTCCACTGGGATATTTGAGGAGACCACCACCTGTTTCAGGCCATTGACCCCTCCCCATTCTAAAGTAACCATTGCCATGGGATGTACTTTTTTCTGATTGTCAGCGTTGGTGACTGTGTAAGTTTTTCCAGTCAGGTACTGGCCAGGGGAAACCAGTTTCTCTGTCACCATGGTGACACTGGCACCTGTATCCCTCAGGCCCTCTATTCTAGTCCCATTAATTAAGAGTTGCTGTCTGTATTTTTGCATGTTAGGCGGCCAGACAGCTAGTGTGGCTAAATCCACCCCACCCTCAGAAACTAGAGTAGCTTCAGTGTGGACCCTGATTTGCTCTGGGCACACTGTTGATCCCACTTGGAGACTAGCCATACCAGTGTTACCTGGATGGGAGTTTGGAGTGGAACCTTTCTTGGGACAGGCCTTGTCTCCAGTTTGGTGTCCATGCTGTTTACAGCTATGACACCAGGCCTTTTTGGGATCAAAGTTTTTACCCTTGTACCCATTGTTTTGTGAAGAGGCTCTGGGCCCACCCTCCTGTGCAGGTTTTTGGGGGCCTGTAGAAGACTCTTTACTATTTTTAGTTTTGGTTGTCTCATCACCCTTCCCCTGGGGAGTCTTTGTGACCCCTTTCTTTTGGTCACCCCCTGTTGAAGTCTTGGACACCCTTGTCTTGACCCAATGGTCCGCCTTCTTTCCCAATTCTTGGGGAGAAATTGGTCCTAGGTCTACCAGATGCTGATGCAGTTTATCATTGAAACAATTACTTAACAGGTGTTCTTTCACAAATAAATTGTACAGCCCATCATAATTACTTACACCACTGCCTTGAATCCAACCATCTAGTGTTTTCACTGAGTAGTCAACAAAGTCAACCCAGGTCTGGCTCGAGGATTTTTGAGCCCCCCTGAACCTAATCCTGTACTCCTCAGTGGAGAATCCAAAGCCCTCAATCAGGGTACCCTTCATGAGGTCATAAGATTCTGCATCTTTTCCAGAGAGTGTGAGGAGTCTATCCCTACACTTTCCAGTGAACATTTCCCAAAGGAGAGCACCCCAGTGAGATCTGTTCACTTTTCTGGTTACACAAGCCCTCTCAAAAGCTGTGAACCACTTGGTGATGTCATCACCATCTTCAAATTTTGTCACAATCCCTTTGGGGATTTTTAACATGTCAGGAGAATCTCTGACCCTATTTATATTGCTGCCACCATTGATGGGTCCTAGGCCCATCTCTTGTCTTTCCCTTTCTATGGCTAGGAGCTGTCTCTCTAAAGCCAATCTTTTGGCCATCCTGGCTAACAGGAGGTCATCTTCACTGAGAGCATCCTCAGTGATTTCAGAAATGTGGGACCCTCCTGTGAGGGACTCACTATTTCTGACTAACACAGTTGGAGACAGGACTTGAGGGGTCCTGTTCTCCCTATTTAGGACTGGAGGAGGGACATTGGCCTCCAAGTCACTAATTTCTTCCTCTGTGAGGTCATCATCAGAGGGGTTGGCTTTTTCAAACTCTGCCAACAGCTCCTGGAGCTGAATTTTGGTAGGTCTGGAGCCAATGGTTATTTTTTTGATATTACAGAGAGACCTTAGCTCCCTCATCTTAAGATGGAGGTAAGGTGTGGTGTCGAGTTCCACCACATTCATCTCTGTATCAGACATTATTTTGCTAAGAGTTGGAAGACTTTTTACAGAATCTAAAACTGTTTCTAGAATCTAATTTCAAACTTTTAACAAACTTTTAAACTCTAAAAGACAATGCTAAACAGGGACTTAACACACAAGGCCCTAGCAGGACTTTTACGAATTTAGAACAATTTCAAATTGCAAAAATGAATTTCTAATGACAATTTTGGAATTTGTCGTGTGATCAGGTATTGGCTGAGTAGTCCAGCAAATGCAAAGTCTTGTACCCCACCGCTGATCCACCAATGTAGGAAGATGGCTCTGTATGTGCTATTTCAAAGTAAGGAATAGCATGCACAGAGTCCAAGGGTTCCCCTTAGAGGTAAAATAGTGGTAAAAAGAGATAATACTAATGCTCTATTTTGTGGTAGTGTGGTCGAGCAGTAGGCTTATCCAAGGAGTAGTGTTAAGCATTTGTTGTACATACACATAGACAATAAATGAGGTACACACACTCAGAGACAAATCCAGCCAATAGGTTTTTGTATAGAAAAATATATTTTCTTAGTTTATTTTAAGAACCACAGGTTCAAATTCTACATGTAATATCTCATTTGAAAGGTATTGCAGGTAAGTACTTTAGAAACTTTAAATCATAAAAATTGCATGTACACTTTTCAAGTTATTGACAAATAGCTGTTTTAAAAGTGGACACAGTGCAATTTTCACAGTTCCTAGGGGAGGTAAGTTTTGGTTAGTTTTACCAGGTAAGTAAGACACTTACAGGGTTCAGTTCTTGGTCCAAGGTAGCCCACCGTTGGGGGTTCAGAGCAACCCCAAAGTCACCACACCAGCAGTTCAGGGCCGGTCAGGTGCAGAGTTCAAAGTGGTGCCCAAAACACATAGGCTAGAATGGAGAGAAGGGGGTGCCCCGGTTCCGGTCTGCTTGCAGGTAAGTACCCGCGTCTTCGGAGGGCAGACCAGGGGGGTTTTGTAGGGCACCGGGGGGGACACAAGCCCACACAGAAATTTCACCCTCAGCAGCGCGGGGGCGGCCGGGTGCAGTGTAGAAACAAACGTCGGGTTTGTAATGGAAGTCAATGGGAGATCTAGGGATCTCTTCAGCGCTGCAGGCAGGCAAGGGGGGGGTTCCTCGGGGAAACCTCCACTTGGTCAAGGGAGAGGGACTCCTGGGGGTCACTCCTCCAGTGAAAGTCCGGTCCTTCAGGTCCTGGGGGCTGCGGGTGCAGGGTCTCTCCCAGGTGTCGGGACTTAGGATTCAAAGAGTCGCGGTCAGGGGAAGCCTCGGGATTCCCTCTGCAGGCGGCGCTGTGGGGGCTCAGGGGGGACAGGTTTTTGTACTCACAGTCTTAGAGTAGTCCTGGGGTCCCTCCTGAGGTGTTGGATCGCCACCAGCCGAGTCGGGGTCGCCGGGTGCAGTGTTGCAAGTCTCACGCTTCTTGCGGGGTGCTTGCAGGGTTCTTTAAAGCTGCTGGAAACAAAGTTGCAGCTTTTCTTGGAGCAGGTCCGCTGTCCTCGGGAGTTTCTTGTCTTTTCGAAGCCGGGGCAGTCCTCAGAGGATGTCGAGGTCGCTGGTCCCTTTGGAAGGCGTCGCTGGAGCAGGATCTTTGGAAGGCAGGAGACAGGCCGGTGAGTTTCTGGAGCCAAGGCAGTTGTCGTCTTCTGGTCTTCCTCTGCAGGGGTTTTTCAGCTAGGCAGTCCTTCTTCTTGTAGTTGCAGGAATCTGATTTTCTAGGGTTCAGGGTAGCCCTTCAATACTAAATTTAAGGGCGTGTTTAGGTCTGGGGGGTTAGTAGCCAATGGCTACTAGCCCTGAGGGTGGGTACACCCTCTTTGTGCCTCCTCCCAAGGGGAGGGGGTCACAATCCTAACCCTATTGGGGGAATCCTCCATCTGCAAGATGGAGGATTTCTAAAAGTTAGAGTCACTTCAGCTCAGGACACCTTAGGGGCTGTCCTGACTGGCCAGTGACTCCTCCTTGTTGCTTTCTTTGTTCCCTCCAGCCTTGCCGCCAAAAGTGGGGGCCGTGGCCGGAGGGGGCGGGCAACTCCACTAAGCTGGAGTGCCCTGCTGGGCTGTGACAAAGGGGTGAGCCTTTGAGGCTCACCGCCAGGTGTCACAGCTCCTGCCTGGGGGAGGTGTTAGCATCTCCACCCAGTGCAGGCTTTGTTACTGGCCTCAGAGTGACAAAAGAACTCTCCCCATGGGGCCAGCAACATGTCTCTGGTGTGGCAGGCTGCTGGAACTAGTCAGCCTACACAGACAGTCGGTTAAGTTTCAGGGGGCACCTCTAAGGTGCCCTCTGTGGTGTATTTTACAATAAAATGTACACTGGCATCAGTGTGCATTTATTGTGCTGAGAAGTTTGATACCAAACTTCCCAGTTTTCAGTGTAGCCATTATGGTGCTGTGGAGTTCGTGTTTGACAGACTCCCAGACCATATACTCTTATGGCTACCCTGCACTTACAATGTCTAAGGTTTTGTTTAGACACTGTAGGGGTACCATGCTCATGCACTGGTACCCTCACCTATGGTATAGTGCACCCTGCCTTAGGGCTGTAAGGCCTGCTAGAGGGGTGTCTTACCTATACTGCATAGGCAGTGAGAGGCTGGCATGGCACCCTGAGGGGAGTGCCATGTCGACTTACTCGTTTTGTCCTCACTAGCACACACAAGCTGGCAAGCAGTGTGTCTGTGCTGAGTGAGAGGTCTCCAGGGTGGCATAAGACATGCTGCAGCCCTTAGAGACCTTCCTTGGCATCAGGGCCCTTGGTACTAGAAGTACCAGTTACAAGGGACTTATCTGGATGCCAGGGTCTGCCAATTGTGGATACAAAAGTACAGGTTAGGGAAAGAACACTGGTGCTGGGGCCTGGTTAGCAGGCCTCAGCACACTTTCAATTGTAAACATAGCATCAGCAAAGGCAAAAAGTCAGGGGGCAACCATGCCAAGGAGGCATTTCCTTACAGTTAGCCCCCCACTTATTGCCTGATGTTGATGTGTTCTGGAAGTTGGTAGTGCCCAGGGCCCCTGCTAAACAGGTACCCTAGGCCAGAGCTCCTTCCCTAAATCTGGTGTGATGCTTGGCACAATTGGATACACTCTTAAATACCCCTATTAAATGGGTACCCCAGTACCGAGGGCAAGATATATTGAGAGTAGGCTCACGGGGGCAGCAGCACTGTTTGTGCCACCCCCATGGGCCCTGCACCCAGATGCACCCAGCATTGGCATTGCAGGATGAGTGTACTGGGGCAGCCCTAAAAAGACAGACTCAACATGGCACGCCCTCTGGGTGCCCTGTCCACCCCACACTGCATATATTATGGATAAACACACCCCTCTGGCAGGTCTTCCAGCCCTAAGGCAGGGTGCACCGTTCTGTATGTAAGGGCATAGCTGCATGAGCAATATGCCCCCACTGTGTCCTTGCCAAATTGAGGACATAGTGAGTGAACAGAGCAGCCATTTTAAATGCATGTACCTGATACTGGTCAAACACACGTTTCCCAGTTACATGATGGCTACTCTGCACCCTGGGTTCTTTGGTATCAAACAACTCAGATTGGTAAATCCAAACTGGTACCCGTATTGGATTTATACCTAAATGTACCCAGAGGTCACCCTAGAGGTGCCCCCTGCAAAAGCTAACCTAACTGGCACAGTTGATGACTGGGTCCATCCAGCCTGCCATTTCCAGACAGCCAATTACAAACCTGGGGGAGAGCCATGGCTCTCTGGTTTGTAAAACAATGCCCTTCCTGGGTGGAGGAGCTAACTCTCCCTCCCTCAGGAATGTGCACTCTCCTGGCGGTGAGCTTCAAAGGGCTACCGCCCCTGAAACTCAAGCACCCAGGCCTGCTGCAAGCAGAAGATGGCTTCCTCCATTTGCCAACATCCACTTTTGGCAGGAGGAAAGACAGGAAACCACACAAAGGGTAGGAGGAGGAGTTCTCACTGAGCATGCACCACCCCTAGGGGCTTGCAGGTGCAGTGGACCCCACATTTCATATTCTTCCATGTTGAATGGCAGGAAAGTATCCAATGAGGTTTAGGTGAGAAACCCTTCCCACAGGAAGTGGTCACTGTAGTGAGTGTAGCCACTCAAGGGTAAGTGTCCCATTGGACACTACCAGGTTCACCCTAATATAGCCTGAGATCTCCCTCCTGAGTGAAGGCAGCACTCAAGAAACCAAAGAAACCTACAAGGAACCAGCAAACCAGTGAGGATCACTACACCAACTGTACGTTGCAGCTGGACCCGACAACACACCAACCACAGCCCGGCCAAGACCTGTAAGTGTGCCAACTTTGGTGGCACAGCACCCTCCCGGGTCGAGTTGTGCCAATACCCCAGGTACTGGTCAGTGCATGTCGGACATCCCCAAAAACAGCTCACACAGAGCTGCACCTGCACCAGGAGGAACCCCAGGAGGGACTTCAGTGATACCTCTGACCTCCCACCAGAACACCCTTGACGTCCTGCAAGGCACTCAGAAGAATACTTACCTCTAGCTCCAAAGGGTCCCTTTGCGCACACATCCAAGTCCTTCAACTCGGCCTGCACCCGACCGCCCTGAGCCCTGCATCGCGGAATCTGCTGTGTGCCCTGCCTCGGATTCCCAACCGCTTGCGACCTCGATAGCCAAAGGGGACTCCAAGGCACCATCTTTAAATCTGCAAACCAGCTCCTTTTACAGGTGGCCCCTCAGGGTGGCCCTGTGCCAAGAGACTTTCCAACGCTGCTCCTGCCGGAACCGGGAGCCGCCTGAGGCTCTCCAGCTGGCACAGTGTGCCCACCGACTACTTCGACCACCCTGCAAAAGAAGAGACTGTTAACTCAACTGTACTATTTTCAATGCATTTTCAAAAGTGACTGCCTATTGATTCCTGTGGTGCGCAATTACACAAAGAAAGACAAACTTTATTAAAACTTTGAAAAGTCATATCTCAAAAAGTACTTAACGTATTCTAAAGTTCTTTATCTTAAAATGTATACATAAGTCTGAAGTATGTTTATAAATTCTGATCTTGAGTTATTCATTCAGTGTTTGTGGTGCTTGATTTGATTTGTGAATACAGCAAATACTTAGCACATCTGCTGGATTAGCCTAACTGCTCGACCAGCTCCCTTAAAAATTGGAGCATTAGGTGGTCCAAGTTGTACCACTGGAAACCACTGTGTGGTTGCCTGGACCCCTTGCACAGTGTGCCTAGTTTTGCACACTACATAGAGGGCCAGCCTCCTACATCTTGGACAATTCAATTGCTACAGGATCTGGGATTTATCATCGACGAGGAGAAATCCAGCACATTGCCTTCCCAGAGTGTTAGATTTTTAGACTTCCATGTAGATTCCATCAAGGTGCAACTCCTTTTACTATTGTCCAAACGATGCTCTATCAAGAAAGAATTGAGGAGAGCCCTTGCCTCTCCAATGATACAGTTGAGGATCTTAGCCCGCCTTGTGGGGCTTTTGGCGTCATTAATTCAAGTGATTTTCCCAGGCCCGCTGCATTACCTGGGCTTTCAGCGCTTGAAGATCTGTTATCCTCAAAAGGGCCTGAGGTATTCAGATTAGATAGCTCTATCAGAAGAGGCCAGGACGGACAGAGATTTCCTGGTGGCTGACTCACAGGATGCATGGAACGGGAGGGCAGTTTTTGCCTCCGTTCCCGAAGTGACCATAGAGTTAGACACCAGCCGATGGGGCAGGGGACCAGGCTGCGGTCCAGTAAAGATGGGAGGCTGTTGGTTTCTGGAGGAACTTCAATATTACATCAAGGCCCATATTTATACTTTTTTAGCACCGCATTTGCGCTGCTTTTTGACGCAAAAACGGTGCAAACTTGCAAAATACAATTGTATTTTGCAAGTTTGCGCCGTTTTTGCGTCAAAAAGCAGCGCAAATGCAGCGCTAAAAAAAGTATAAATATGGGCCCAATTGTCTGGAGCTCCTAACTGGGACTTTTACAATCAAATCCCTCTCCCTCAAGAAGGTTCAGTGTTGCATTCTTCCCAAGATGGACAACATATCTGCAGTCAGGTACATAAATTGAATGGGGGTACGAGATCTCGCCAGTTGGTGGAGATAACAAAAGATTTCTGCACTTTTGCTTCAATCATCAGATTTCTCTGATAACAGAGTACGTCCCTGCAAGTCCAATGTGACAGCAAACTGGAATTCACGTTTCCTACTCAATTCCAGCAATTGGAAATTGCTCCCTAAGGTGTTTCAGGTGTTGAATCTTTGTTGTGGGCCTTGCAAGATAGACCTATTTACCTCATGTCTGAATGCCCAGATTCTGATATTTTTCAGCTGGAGACCAGACCCTCTAGAGGCAGGGTCGGATGTGTTTCTTCAGTCATGGTCACAGGACCTCCTGTATTCTCCCCCGCCCCTTCTCTATGATACCAAAAGTTCTTATCAAAATTCAACCACAGGGCTCGGAACTGGTCTGTGACCCCATGTTGGAAGGCTCAGGCTTGGTTCCCATCAGTGATGGCATTGTTTTGCGACCTCCCGGTGCAGATTCCGCTCTTCCAGGACCTTCTAACAGATCCATTGCGTCTTCCACATCCCCTGTTATCCAAGGGCCTCTTGTCCCTTATGGGATAGAAACTTTCCAGAGACGCTGGCCAGTGCACGGAGGTTTGCATTCAACAATGTTTTTCCTATCATAATCCTGGGCCCCCTCTACTCATAAGAGATAGACAGTCCTGGCGGCGCTGGGTACCTTGGTGCGGTGATCAGAGTGAGGATCCTGTAAGGACAGAAATGTATGTCATAATGAATTTCTTTTCAAATCTAGCCACTCAAGGTTTGGCTTATAGAACTGTTAATAATTTTGGCTCTGCCATTTCTGCAGGGCATTCTGATGTACAGGGCAGGCCGGTTGGTGAACATCCATTAATTTGTAAGCTTCTTCGGGGCATCCGAATGGTGAAGCCACCTCGAACCAAGTATGCAGTGTTATGAGATGTGAATGTGGTATTGAAATTCCTTAAGTCCTGGCCTTGTAATGAGGATTTAACTCGTAAACAACTTTCTGCAAAATTGACGATGCTTCTATGCCTAATTTCCTGCAGGCGCATCTCGGATGTGAGAGCCCTAGACATTACAGGTAGAGTATTTTCTCCCTCAGGGGTGTCTTTCTCCATTTTGAGACTTACTAAGACACTAAAGCTTATGAAGACTGTACACAGGAGTTCAGACATGATTTGACAGGTAATTGCTTATTTCTCTGCAGAAACCTTTCTTCCAGGCCTATTCAGCTACTTTAGCCCACTGGGTTAAATGGCTGTTAAGAAAGCTGGTACTGATGTGGCTATCTTTCGTGCCCATTCGGTCCCTGGATCCATGGCTTCTAAGACTTTTTGCACTGGTTCCCGTTTTGAAGATATTGGGGGTAATTTTGACCTCAGCGGTCTTTTTTCAAGACCGCCGAGGGACTGCCTTGTGGAAGACCGCCAGTGCAGGCAGTTTGCCGCTCGGCCTATTATGACCGTTGGCAGCTCTCCGTCCCTTTACGGACGGAGAGCCGCCAACGGCCATACTGGCGGGAGGTGGGGAAGTGGAGGTTGCTCCACCTCCACCGCCACGCCAACAGAACACCGCCCAGCGAATCACGTCCTGTGATTCGGCGTGGTGGTGTTCTGTTGGCAGTGTGGTGTCAGCGGAGCTGTCCCCATCCCCTCCCGGAGGATCGACGGACCAGGTAAGTCGATCGTCTGTTATGGGAGGGGGGTGGGGGAGTGTTGTGTGTTGTGTGCGTGCATGTGGGTGTGCGTCTGAGTATGTAGAGGGGGTGTGTGAGTGCGTGTATGCTTGTGGGGGTGATGCGTGTTTGGGAATGAGTGCGTGTATGTCTGTGGGTATGTCTGTATGGATGTGTGCGTGTATGTTTCAATGTGGGTATGTGTGTCTGACTGTGTGTTGGCATGTATGTCAGGGTGTGTGTGTTGGTGGTGCCTGCATGCGTGTCGGTGTGTGTGAGTTATGTGATGTTTGGGGTCGGGGTGGGGAGGGGGGCCCTGCCACCTTTGGGGGGTGGCAGGGGTGGCGGGGGTGTAGGGGAGGGAGTCGGGTGGGGGTCAGGGGTGGGGAAGACCCCTATCAGTGCCAGGGAAGGAACTCCCTGGCACTGATAGTGCTTACCGCCATGGATTTCATGGCGGTTCAAACCGCTGGAAATCCACGGCAGTAAGCCGGGTCAAAATACCGCCGGCGGTATAGTGAAGGCTGCCGGGCTGGAGACCCAGGTCTCCAGCCCGGCGGTCGTCTCCGCCCTGGCTGGCGGAACAGAGAACTGGTGGATGACCATGGCGGGAACCGCCATGGTCATAATTCCACAAGGTGAGACCGCCAGCCTGTTGGCGTTCTTACCGCCGGTTCTCTGCCTTCCGCCAGGGTCGTAATGACCCCCATTATGGCTGCAGTGGATTAGTCTTCTGAATCTACTTTTAAAGTATTTTATCATAAGCCTATTGTTGTTGTGGCATCAGGTGTGGTTAATCAGTTTTGAACTAGCATAATCCCAAGTCTCAAGTCCTGCCATAGAATACAACATTTTCTAGCTTTTGTGCTAAGAATTTTAGATACTATTAAGGACACGGAGGCGAGGATTATACCTCCCAGATGAAGGTTCATTATCATGTTCTTCTTGTAAATTCATTTTATTTAAGGTTGGTTTACTGGCTTCCTTGTATCCAATAAGCTGTATTGCTCCAGCTACCTGAGGTCAGTTAATGACTTCCTAAGGATGATGACTTTCGGTTCCATGGGCGAGGTCGGCTGTTCCGAATCCTGAGCTCTACAGAAATGTTTCCTTGATGTCAGGTTGAGCTTCTGTTGGGCTGTTTATGATTCTTACTGGATTGAGTTCTGTGGTTGCAGGGCTTGGACTGTTCCTGTTATGAGACTGTTTACTAACTTTGAGCAGAGAAAGAGGAAGATGGGGGGTTGCAAGGGACTTTTTAGGGCTGGAGCTCTATGGTTGATCACATGTTTACATATGTTTCTGGGTAATGTAGTGTTTATCAAAATTTGATTTGATTGGTGCTGTGAATAAACAGTGAAGAAAGAGAAGCATAATCCTCTCCTCTGTGTCCTTAGAATCTAAAATTCTTGACGCAATAGCTAGAAAATGTTGTATTCTACCCCCCCAGTTTACAAATCAGGCTCATTGCTGCGTAAACAAAGCTCCCAAGCTTCTAACAGGTCTGGAAGCCTGAGTTTCCATAGTAAACATTATCCCAAAACCCCAGACCGGCTTCAGAGCAGGTAAGAAGACAACAAACAACCTGCTGGCAGTTACCCTTCTTGCAGAAAAGGTGAAGGCAAAAAACAGCAAACTCTACCCCTGCTTTGTTCATCTGAAGTCTGGCTTCAACAAGGTCCCAAGGAGTCGCGTCTGGGAAAAAAATGGCTCGTTGGGGTGTGCCGTCAAAACTACTAGACAGAGTTATCAACCCATACACTGACAGAAATCAAATCAATGTCAGAGAACCACTTGTAAGATCAGTACCCATATAGGCCTAAAGCAGGGATGCATCTGGCCCCTGCCTGTTTAACATCTACATGGCCCACCTCAACAACCATCTGGCGCAAGTGGTGAGTGACCCTCCCCAAACTAGTACATGAACCACTGCAAAGTCTCCAATATGTCGATGATACTTTCCTGCTCAACCAAACGCCAATTGGTCTTCAGTGTCTCATAAATCAACTGGTAAAATATATACAAAAACTGGGACTGGAAATAAGCCAAAAAGGTGTGTTTCTCAACTCCATCCACATGAAAAAACACTCTTTCATCTGGAAAACATCCAGCGAAGCCTTAGAACTGGTTAAATCATACAAGTGTCTAGAAGTGTGTATGGACTCCCACCTAATCTTTAGAGCACCTTTCTTCCAGGAGAGCTACCGTAAATAAGCTTTCAAACTGCATCAAAAGAAGTTATGCAGCACATTGCAGCATCATCTGCTTCAGGTTAGCGCAGGGAGGGTACCATCCATCACTGCTCGCAGCAGGCATTAAAAGGGGGCACACCATTATTTACAATGGGCCCCACGTACTGTTCAGGGTTTGCTCCAAACCTTTGGCGCTAATCTCGAACAGTACATCAATAGCGTCAAAAATATTGATGATATTGCCCCTACCCTGTGCCATGTTCGCCGTATTTTAAATACACATGGTGGTGGTAGGGGGGCGGTAAGGGGTGCAAGGACAGTGGGTCTGCACTCGGTGCTGCGCCACTTTTCTTAAATCGACCCCTTAATACATTACATTGTCACTGAAATTCTCACCTCACTATACCGTTACTTTAACCTTTTGGCTTTTTCAGTGCATTTCTAGGTTTTTTTAACATAATGTAATATTTTGTTACACTATGTAAAGCCCACCCCCCACAGTCACCCGACCCCACTCTGCAGACGGCCTTCAGCTGTGCGTGGTTTGGGGTTGGGGCTGCGGCAAGGGCCTGCTTACAGGCCATTAGCAGAGTCCCTTCCCCAAGCCACTCGGCCCCGGGGACCACATTCCCCAAGGCCTTTTTTTTTAAAGGGGAGGGGGAATGAGGCCCATGCCTGAGCCACTTTGGGCCCCTGAGGCCCCATTCCTGGGGCCAAAACATATTTGTAAAGGGGAGGGAGCACATACCTCCCCTCCCCCAGCCACAAAGGGCACCAGGGACCCCAATCCCTGGCGCCATTGGGAGAGGTTGGGGGCTGTGGGGGTAGACCCAAGGCCCCCTCTGGCCTCCAGCATACTGCAGGTGCCAGCATTGTTTCCAGCTATTTCTGCATGTTCCTACAGAGCAGGGGGCCTCCTGAGCTGGAAAATGCCCCGCTAAGGTGGTGTTAGGTTGGCATTCTTCTCCCCTTTTTAAACACATCAGCCCTTTTAGGCTCGAGGAGGGGGCTAGGCGGTAGCCTCAGCCAATCAGAATGCTCTGTTTTTTCAAGTAAAAAGTTGAGCCTGCAGGACTCTTTCCAGAGTCCCTCGAACCCAACTATCCAGGCGTTAAAAAGAGGCTCCCATTGTTTTCAATGGGCCTCTGGGTGCTTTGCAGGATTAGTGTCATCATTTTCTACGGAAATCCTGCAAAGCGCCGGACTACTGCCATGGCGCGCTGTATTTTGGATGCAGTGCCATTTTTCTTATATATGCCCCTTAGTTTAAACTCAAAGTATCTATATGTCATGTACAAATCAATATCTTGATTATTGTAGGAAGTTGGCTCTGTATGTGCTATTTCAAAGTAAGGAATAGCATGCACAGAGTCCAAGGGTTCCCCTTAGAGGTAAAATAGTGGTAAAAATAGATAATACTAATGCTCTATTTTGTGGTAGTGTGGTCGAGCAGTAGGCTTATCCAAGGAGTAGTGTTAAGCATTTGTTGTACATACACATAGACAATAAATGAGGTACACACACTCAGAGACAAATCCAGCCAATAGGTTTTGTATAGAAAAATATCTTTTCTTAGTTTATTTTAAGAACCACAGGTTCAAATTCTACATGTAATATCTTATTCGAAAGGTATTGCAGGTAAGTACTTTAGGAACTTCAAATCATAAAAATTGCATGTATACTTTTCAAGTTATTCACAAATAGCTGTTTTAAAAGTGGACACTTAGTGCAATTTTCACAGTTCCTAGGGGAGGTAAGTATTTGTTAGTTTTACCAGGTAAGTAAGACACTTACAGGGTTCAGTTCTTGGTCCAAGGTAGCCCACCGTTGGGGGTTCAGAGCAACCCCAAAGTCACCACACCAGCAGCTCAGGGCCGGTCAGGTGCAGAGTTCAAAGTGGTGCCCAAAACACATAGGCTAGAATGGAGAGAAGGGGGTGCCCCGGTTCCGGTCTGCTTGCAGGTAAGTACCCGCGTCTTCGGAGGGCAGACCAGGGGGGTTTTGTAGGGCACCGGGGGGGACACAAGTCCACACAGAAATTTCACCCTCAGCGGCGCGGGGGCGGCCGGGTGCAGTGTAGAAACAAGCGTCGGGTTTTCAATGTTAGTCTATGAGAGATCTCGGGATCTCTTCAGCGCTGCAGGCAGGCAAGGGGGGGATTCCTCGGGGAAACCTCCACTTGGGCAAGGGAGAGGGACTCCTGGGGGTCACTTCTCCAGTGAAAGTCCGGTCCTTCAGGTCCTGGGGGCTGCGGGTGCAGGGTCTCTCCCAGGCGTCGGGACTTGGGATTCCAAGAGTCGCGGTCAGGGGAAGCCTCGGGATTCCCTCTGCAGGCGGCGCTGTGGGGGCTCAGGGGGGACAGGTTTTGGTACTCACAGTATCAGAGTAGTCCTGGGGTCCCTCCTGAGGTGTTGGCTCGCCACCAGCCGAGTCGGGGTCGCCGGGTGCAGGGTTGCAAGTCTCACGCTTCTTGCGGGGAGCTTGCAGGGTTCTTTAAAGCTGCTGGAAACAAAGTTGCAGCTTTTCTTGGAGCAGGTCCGCTGTCCTCGGGAGTTTCTTGTCTTTTCGAAGCAGGGGCAGTCCTCAGAGGATGTCGAGGTCGCTGGTCCCTTCGGAAGGCGTCGCTGGAGCAGGGTCTTTGGAAGGCAGGAGACAGGCCGGTGAGTTTCTGGAGCCAAGGCAGTTGTCGTCTTCTGGTCTTCCGCTGCAGGGGTTTTCAGCTGGGCAGTCCTTCTTCTTGTTGCAGGAATCTAATTTTCTAGGGTTCAGGGTAGCCCTTAAATACTAAATTTAAGGGCGTGTTTAGGTCTGGGGGGTTAGTAGCCAATGGCTACTAGCCCTGAGGGTGGGTACACCCTCTTTGTGCCTCCTCCCAAGGGGAGGGGGTCACAATCCTAACCCTATTGGGGGAATCCTCCATCTGCAAGATGGAGGATTTCTAAAAGTTAGAGTCACCTCAGCTCAGGACACCTTAGGGGCTGTCCTGACTGGCCAGTGACTCCTCCTTGTTATTCTCATTATTTTCTCCGGCCTTGCCGCCAAAAGTGGGGCCTGGCCGGAGGGGGCGGGCAACTCCACTAGCTGGAGTGTCCTGCTGGGTTGGCACAAAGGAGGTGAGCCTTTGAGGCTCACCGCCAGGTGTGACAATTCCTGCCTGGGAGAGGTGTTAGCATCTCCACCCAGTGCAGGCTTTGTTACTGGCCTCAGAGTGACAAAGGCACTCTCCCCATGGGGCCAGCAACATGTCTCGGTTTGGGGCAGGCTGCTAAAACTAGTCAGCCTACACAGATAGTCGGTTAAGTTTCAGGGGGCACCTCTAAGGTGCCCTCTGTGGTGTATTTTACAATAAAATGTACACTGGCATCAGTGTGCATTTATTGTGCTGAGAAGTTTGATACCAAACTTCCCAGTTTTCAGTGTAGCCATTATGGTGCTGTGGAGTTCGTGTTTGACAGACTCCCAGACCATATACTCTTATGGCTACCCTGCACTTACAATGTCTAAGGTTTTATTTAGACACTGTAGGGGTACCATGCTCATGCACTGGTACCCTCACCTATGGTATAGTGCACCCTGCCTTAGGGCTGTAAGGCCTGCTAGAGGGGTGTCTTACCTATACTGCTTAGGCAGTGAGAGGCTGGCATGGCACCCTGAGGGGAGTGCCATGTCGACTTACTCGTTTTGTCCTCACTAGCACACACAAGCTGGCAAGCAGTGTGTCTGTGCTGAGTGAGAGGTCTCCAGGGTGGCATAAGACATGCTGCAGCCCTTAGAGACCTTCCTTGGCATCAGGGCCCTTGGTACTAGAAGTACCAGTTACAAGGGACTTATCTGGATGCCAGGGTCTGCCAATTGTGGATACAAAAGTACAGGTTAGGGAAAGAACACTGGTGCTGGGGCCTGGTTAGCAGGCCTCAGCACACTTTCAATTGTAAACATAGCATCAGCAAAGGCAAAAAGTCAGGGGGCAACCATGCCAAGGAGGCATTTCCTTACACAACCCCCCCCCAAACGAAAGAGGATGAGACTAACCTTTCCCAAGAGAGTCTTCATTTTCTAAGTGGAAGAACCTGGAAAGGCCATCTGCATTGGCATGGGCAGTCCCAGGTCTGTGTTCCACTATAAAGTCCATTCCCTGTAGGGAGATGGACCACCTCAACAGTTTAGGATTTTCACCTTTCATTTGCATCAGCCATTTGAGAGGTCTGTGGTCAGTTTGAACTAGGAAGTGAGTCCCAAAGAGGTATGGTCTCAGCTTCTTCAGGGACCAGACCACAGCAAAGGCCTCCCTCTCAATGGCACTCCAACGCTGCTCCCTGGGGAGTAACCTCCTGCTAATGAAAGCAACAGGCTGGTCAAGGCCATCATCATTTGTTTGGGACAAAACTGCCCCTATCCCATGTTCAGAGGCATCAGTCTGCACAATGAACTGCTTAGAATAATCTGGAGCTTTGAGAACTGGTGCTGAGCACATTGCCTGTTTCAGGGTGTCAAAGGCCTGTTGGCAGTCCACAGTCCAGTTCACTTTCTTGGGCATTTTCTTGGAGGTGAGCTCAGTGAGGGCTGTCACAATGGATCCATACCCCTTCACAAACCTCCTGTAGTACCCAGTCAAGCCAAGGAATGCCCTGACTTGAGTCTGGGTTTTTGGAGCTACCCAGTCCAGAATAGTCTGGATCTTGGGTTGGAGTGGCTGAACTTGGCCTCCACCTACAAGGTGTCCCAAGTAAACCACAGTTCCCTGCCCTATCTGGCATTTGGATGCCTTGATAGAGAGGCCTGCAGATTGCAGAGCCTTCAAAACCTTCCTCAGGTGGACCAGGTGATCCTGCCAGGTGGAGCTAAAGACAGCAATATCATCAAGATAAGCTGTGCTAAAGGACTCCAAGCCAGCAAGGACTTGATTCACCAACCTTTGGAAGGTGGCAGGGGCATTCTTTAAACCAAAGGGCATAACAGTAAACTGATAATGCCCATCAGGTGTGGAGAATGCTGTCTTTTCTTTTGCTCCAGGTGCCATTTTTATTTGCCAGTACCCTGCTGTCAAGTCAAAGGTACTTAGAAATTTGGCAGCACCTAATTTATCAATGAGCTCATCAGCTCTTGGAATTGGATGAGCATCTGTCTTGGTGACAGAATTGAGCCCTCTGTAGTCCACACAAAACCTCATCTCTTTCTTTCCATCTGTGGTGTGAGGTTTGGGGACCAAGACCACTGGGCTAGCCCAGGGGCTGTCAGAGCGCTCAATGACTCCCAATTCCAGCATCTTGTGGACTTCCACCTTGATGCTTTCCTTAACATGGTCAGACTGTCTAAAGATTTTGTTCTTGACAGGCATGCTGTCTCCTGTGTCCACATCATGGGTACACAGGTGTGTCTGACCAGGGGTTAAGGAGAAGAGTTCAGGAAACTGTTGTAGGACTCTCCTACAATCAGCTTGCTGTTGGCCAGAGAGGGTGTCTGAGTAGATCACTCCATCTACTGTACCATCTTTTGGGTCTGATGACAGAAGATCAGGGAGAGGTTCACTCTCTGCCTCCTGATCCTCATCTGTTACCATCAACAGATTGACATCAGCCCTGTCGTGGAAGAGCTTAAGGCGGTTTACATGGATCACCCTTTTGGGGCTCCTGCTTGTGCCCAGGTCCACCAAGTAGGTGACCTGACTCTTCCTCTCTAGTACTGGGTAAGGGCCACTCCATTTGTCCTGGAGTGCCCTGGGAGCCACAGGCTCCAGAACCCAGACTTTCTGCCCTGGTTGGAACTCAACCAGTGCAGCCTTTTGGTCATACCAAAACTTCTGGAGCTGTTGGCTGGCCTCAAGGTTTTTGGTTGCCTTTTCCATGTACTCTGCCATTCTAGAGCGAAGGCCAAGTACATAGTCCACTATGTCCTGTTTAGGCTCATGGAGAGGTCTCTCCCAGCCTTCTTTAACAAGGGCAAGTGGTCCCCTTACAGGATGACCAAACAGAAGTTCAAAGGGTGAGAACCCTACTCCCTTCTGTGGTACCTCCCTGTAAGCGAAAAGCAGACATGGCAGGAGGACATCCCATCTCCTTTTGAGTTTTTCTGGGAGCCCCATGATCATGCCCTTTAATGTCTTGTTGAATCTCTCAACTAAGCCATTAGTTTGTGGATGGTAAGGTGTAGTGAATTTATAAGTCACTCCACACTCATTCCACATGTGCTTTAGGTATGCTGACATGAAGTTGGTACCTCTGTCAGACACCACCTCCTTAGGGAAACCCACTCTGGTAAAGATACCAATGAGGGCCTTGGCTACTGCAGGGGCAGTAGTCGACCTAAGGGGAATAGCTTCAGGATACCTGGTAGCATGATCCACTACTACCAGGATATACATATTTCCTGAGGCTGTGGGAGGTTCCAGTGGACCAACTATGTCCACACCCACTCTTTCAAAGGGCACCCCCACCACTGGAAGTGGAATGAGGGGGGCCTTTGGGTGCCCACCTGTCTTACCACTGGCTTGACAGGTGGGGCAGGAGAGGCAAAACTCCTTAACCATGTTGGACATATTGGGCCAGTAGAAGTGGTTGACTAACCTCTCCCACGTCTTGGTTTGTCCCAAATGTCCAGCAAGGGGAATGTCATGGGCCAATGTTAGGATGAACTCTCTGAACAGCTGAGGCACTACCACTCTCCTAGTGGCACCAGGTTTGGGGTCTCTGGCCTCAGTGTACAGGAGCCCATCTTCCCAATAGACCCTATGTGTTCCATTTTTCTTGCCTTTGGACTCTTCAGCAGCTTGCTGCCTAAGGCCTTCAAGAGAGGGACAGGTTTCTTGTCCCTTACACAGCTCCTCCCTTGAGGGTCCCCCTGGGCCTAAGAGCTCAACCTGATAAGGTTCAAGCTCCAAAGGCTCAGTTCCCTCAGAGGGCAGAACTTCTTCCTGAGAAGAGAGGTTCCCTTTCTTTTGCTGTGTTGCAGTTGGTTTCCCAACTGACTTTCCTGTTCTCTTGGTAGGCTGGGCCATTTTTCCAGACTCCAGCTCTACTTTTTCACCCTGTGCCTTGCACTGTGCTCTTGTTTTCACACACACCAGTTCAGGGATACCCAGCATTGCTGCATGGGTTTTTAGCTCTACCTCAGCCCATGCTGAGGACTCCAGGTCATTTCCAAGCAGACAGTCCACTGGGATATTTGAGGAGACCACCACCTGCTTCAGGCCATTGACCCCTCCCCATTCTAAAGTAACCATTGCCATGGGATGTACTTTTCTCTGATTGTCAGCGTTGGTGACTGTGTAAGTTTTTCCAGTCAGGTATTGGCCAGGGGAAACCAGTTTCTCTGTCACCATGGTGACACTGGCACCTGTATCCCTCAGGCCCTCTATTCTAGTCCCATTAATTAAGAGTTGCTGTCTGTATTTTTGCATGTTAGGCGGCCAGACAGCTAGTGTGGCTAAATCCACCCCACCCTCAGAAACTAGAGTAGCTTCAGTGTGGACCCTGATTTGCTCTGGGCACACTGTTGATCCCACTTGGAGACTAGCCATACCAGTGTTACCTGGATGGGAGTTTGGAGTGGAACCTTTCTTGGGACAGGCCTTGTCTCCAGTTTGGTGTCCATGCTGTTTACAGCTATGACACCAGGCCTTTTTGGGATCAAAGTTTTTACCCTTGTACCCATTGTTTTGTGAAGAGGCTCTGGGCCCACCCTCCTGTGCAGGTTTTTGGGGGCCTGTAGAAGACTCTTTACTATTTTTAGTTTTGGTTGTCTCATCACCCTTCTGCTGGGGAGTCTTTGTGACCCCTTTCTTTTGGTCACCCCCTGTTGAAGTCTTGGACACCCTTGTCTTGACCCAATGGTCCGCCTTCTTTCCCAATTCTTGGGGAGAAATTGGTCCTAGGTCTACCAGATGCTGATGCAGTTTATCATTGAAACAATTACTTAACAGGTGTTCTTTCACAAATAAATTGTACAGCCCATCATAATTACTTACACCACTGCCTTGAATCCAACCATCTAGTGTTTTCACTGAGTAGTCAACAAAGTCAACCCAGGTCTGGCTCGAGGATTTTTGAGCCCCCCTGAACCTAATCCTGTACTCCTCAGTGGAGAATCCAAAGCCCTCAATCAGGGTACCCTTCATGAGGTCATAAGATTCTGCATCTTGTCCAGAGAGTGTGAGGAGTCTATCCCTACACTTTCCTGTGAACATTTCCCAAAGGAGAGCACCCCAGTGAGATCTGTTCACTTTTCTGGTTACACAAGCCCTCTCAAAAGCTGTGAACCATTTGGTGATGTCATCACCATCTTCATATTTAGTTACAATCCCTTTGGGGATTTTCAACATGTCAGGAGAATCTCTGACCCTATTTATGTTGCTGCCACCATTGATGGGTCCTAGGCCCATCTCTTGTCTTTCCCTCTCTATGGCTAGGATCTGTCTTTCCAAAGCCAATCTTTTGGCCATCCTGGCTAACTGGATGTCCTCTTCACTGGAGTTATCCTCAGTGATTTCAGAGTTGTTGGTCCCTCCTGTGAGGGAACCAGCATCTCTGACTATTATTTGTGGAGTCAGGGCTTGAGAAGCCCTGCTCTCCCTAAGTAGGACTGGAGGGGGGGAATTTCCCTCCAAGTCACTATCTTCCTCCTCTGAGTTGCCATCCTCAGAGGGGTTGGCCTTTTCAAACTCTGCCAAAAGCTCCTGGAGCTGTACTTTGGTAGGTTTGGGGCCCATTGCTATTTTCTTTAGTTTACAGAGTGACCTTAGCTCTCTCATCTGTAGATGGAGGTAAGGTGTGGTGTCGAGTTCCACCACATTCACATCTGTGCTAGACATTATGCTTCTAAAAGTTGGAATACTTTTTAAGAAACTAAAACTGGTTCTAGAATCTAATTCAAACTTTTACAAACTTTTAAACTCTAAAAGAGATGCTAAACAGGATCTCACACAAGGCCCTAGCAGGTCTTTTAAGAATTTAGAAAACTTTTCAAATTGCAAAAATCAATTTCTAATGACAATTTTGGAATTTGTCGTGTGATCAGGTATTGGCTGAGTAGTCCAGCAAATGCAAAGTCTTGTACCCCACCGCTGATCCACCAATGTAGGAAGTTGGCTCTGTATGTGCTATTTCAAAGTAAGGAATAGCATGCACAGAGTCCAAGGGTTCCCCTTAGAGGTAAAATAGTGGTAAAAATAGATAATACTAATGCTCTATTTTGTGGTAGTGTGGTCGAGCAGTAGGCTTATCCAAGGAGTAGTGTTAAGCATTTGTTGTACATACACATAGACAATAAATGAGGTACACACACTCAGAGACAAATCCAGCCAATAGGTTTTGTATAGAAAAATATCTTTTCTTAGTTTATTTTAAGAACCACAGGTTCAAATTCTACATGTAATATCTTATTCGAAAGGTATTGCAGGTAAGTACTTTAGGAACTTCAAATCATAAAAATTGCATGTATACTTTTCAAGTTATTCACAAATAGCTGTTTTAAAAGTGGACACTTAGTGCAATTTTCACAGTTCCTAGGGGAGGTAAGTATTTGTTAGTTTTACCAGGTAAGTAAGACACTTACAGGGTTCAGTTCTTGGTCCAAGGTAGCCCACCGTTGGGGGTTCAGAGCAACCCCAAAGTCACCACACCAGCAGCTCAGGGCCGGTCAGGTGCAGAGTTCAAAGTGGTGCCCAAAACACATAGGCTAGAATGGAGAGAAGGGGGTGCCCCGGTTCCGGTCTGCTTGCAGGTAAGTACCCGCGTCTTCGGAGGGCAGACCAGGGGGGTTTTGTAGGGCACCGGGGGGGACACAAGTCCACACAGAAATTTCACCCTCAGCGGCGCGGGGGCGGCCGGGTGCAGTGTAGAAACAAGCGTCGGGTTTTCAATGTTAGTCTATGAGAGATCTCGGGATCTCTTCAGCGCTGCAGGCAGGCAAGGGGGGGATTCCTCGGGGAAACCTCCACTTGGGCAAGGGAGAGGGACTCCTGGGGGTCACTTCTCCAGTGAAAGTCCGGTCCTTCAGGTCCTGGGGGCTGCGGGTGCAGGGTCTCTCCCAGGCGTCGGGACTTGGGATTCCAAGAGTCGCGGTCAGGGGAAGCCTCGGGATTCCCTCTGCAGGCGGCGCTGTGGGGGCTCAGGGGGGACAGGTTTTGGTACTCACAGTATCAGAGTAGTCCTGGGGTCCCTCCTGAGGTGTTGGCTCGCCACCAGCCGAGTCGGGGTCGCCGGGTGCAGGGTTGCAAGTCTCACGCTTCTTGCGGGGAGCTTGCAGGGTTCTTTAAAGCTGCTGGAAACAAAGTTGCAGCTTTTCTTGGAGCAGGTCCGCTGTCCTCGGGAGTTTCTTGTCTTTTCGAAGCAGGGGCAGTCCTCAGAGGATGTCGAGGTCGCTGGTCCCTTCGGAAGGCGTCGCTGGAGCAGGGTCTTTGGAAGGCAGGAGACAGGCCGGTGAGTTTCTGGAGCCAAGGCAGTTGTCGTCTTCTGGTCTTCCGCTGCAGGGGTTTTCAGCTGGGCAGTCCTTCTTCTTGTTGCAGGAATCTAATTTTCTAGGGTTCAGGGTAGCCCTTAAATACTAAATTTAAGGGCGTGTTTAGGTCTGGGGGGTTAGTAGCCAATGGCTACTAGCCCTGAGGGTGGGTACACCCTCTTTGTGCCTCCTCCCAAGGGGAGGGGGTCACAATCCTAACCCTATTGGGGGAATCCTCCATCTGCAAGATGGAGGATTTCTAAAAGTTAGAGTCACCTCAGCTCAGGACACCTTAGGGGCTGTCCTGACTGGCCAGTGACTCCTCCTTGTTATTCTCATTATTTTCTCCGGCCTTGCCGCCAAAAGTGGGGCCTGGCCGGAGGGGGCGGGCAACTCCACTAGCTGGAGTGTCCTGCTGGGTTGGCACAAAGGAGGTGAGCCTTTGAGGCTCACCGCCAGGTGTGACAATTCCTGCCTGGGAGAGGTGTTAGCATCTCCACCCAGTGCAGGCTTTGTTACTGGCCTCAGAGTGACAAAGGCACTCTCCCCATGGGGCCAGCAACATGTCTCGGTTTGGGGCAGGCTGCTAAAACTAGTCAGCCTACACAGATAGTCGGTTAAGTTTCAGGGGGCACCTCTAAGGTGCCCTCTGTGGTGTATTTTACAATAAAATGTACACTGGCATCAGTGTGCATTTATTGTGCTGAGAAGTTTGATACCAAACTTCCCAGTTTTCAGTGTAGCCATTATGGTGCTGTGGAGTTCGTGTTTGACAGACTCCCAGACCATATACTCTTATGGCTACCCTGCACTTACAATGTCTAAGGTTTTATTTAGACACTGTAGGGGTACCATGCTCATGCACTGGTACCCTCACCTATGGTATAGTGCACCCTGCCTTAGGGCTGTAAGGCCTGCTAGAGGGGTGTCTTACCTATACTGCTTAGGCAGTGAGAGGCTGGCATGGCACCCTGAGGGGAGTGCCATGTCGACTTACTCGTTTTGTCCTCACTAGCACACACAAGCTGGCAAGCAGTGTGTCTGTGCTGAGTGAGAGGTCTCCAGGGTGGCATAAGACATGCTGCAGCCCTTAGAGACCTTCCTTGGCATCAGGGCCCTTGGTACTAGAAGTACCAGTTACAAGGGACTTATCTGGATGCCAGGGTCTGCCAATTGTGGATACAAAAGTACAGGTTAGGGAAAGAACACTGGTGCTGGGGCCTGGTTAGCAGGCCTCAGCACACTTTCAATTGTAAACATAGCATCAGCAAAGGCAAAAAGTCAGGGGGCAACCATGCCAAGGAGGCATTTCCTTACAATTATCGTATCTGTGCTCCCCAGTCCTAATACATTTCACATCAGTTAATACAGTTCTCATAAGATATTCTTTTTCATAGTGAGATACAGGCTCATCTTCTAAACCTATGCCAATCTACTCACAAGGATCAAACGTATCTGAGGGTTTGTAACTGGGCAGATTATCCCCATAGTGAGAGTATAAAAATAACCATTTTGTTGGTAGCCAGGTAAAGGTAAGGTAGGGAGAATCAAATGACATCTGAGGCGATTTCTGAAGAATGAAAAAGAATCTGAGGCAGATGAAGAGATAAAGGGGGTCATTACAACATTGACGGTAAAAGCCACTTACCGCCGTGCAGAAGACCGCCAATACACTGCCGCGGCCACGGAATTCCGCCACAGCTATTATGACACACATCTCAGAATCCGCCGAAATTCAGTCACCCACACAAGTCCGCCACACCAAAGGTCAGTGTTAAACTGGCAAAAACAAAACAACCAACTCCACACCAACAGAAACACGCCCATGCTATTATGACCCACGAATCCACGCGGCAGTCTTTCAACCACGATATTCCATTGGCGGTACACACCGCTGCGCTCAAAATACACACACATCTCCAAAACACCGCCACATTGGACAGTTCCAAATACCCACACCTGATACACATACAAACACCACTCCCACACACCCAATTCCATATAAAACACACACCCACATCACCTACAAACCCCTACGACCAAAAATTAGTCACGAAGGCCAGAGAGACAGCACTGATTAGACAATCTCACCACACAGAGGCACACAACACCATCACCCACACACCATTCACGCACAAAACACCACACACCGCTACACATCACCACACTCATCACCACATACACCACCCCACACACCACACACACCACCCCATGGCACGCCAAAGACACCCCCGCTTTTCCGAGGAGGAGCTCAGGGTCATGGTGGAGGAAATCATACGGGTAGAGCCACAGCTATTTGGCTCACAGGTGCAGCACACATCCATAGCCAGGAAGATGGAGCTACGGCGCAGAATAGTCGACAGGGTCAAAGCAGTGGGACAGCATCCAAGAAATCGGGAGGACATCAGGAAGAGGTGGAACAACCTACGGGGGAAGGTGCGTTCAGCGGTCTCCAGGCACAACATCGCGGTACAGCAGACTGGCAGCGGACCCCCACCTCCTCCCCCACAACTAACAACATGGGAGGAGCAAGTCTTGACCATCATGCATCCAGAGGGCCTCGGAGGAGTCGGTGGAGGAATGGACACTGGTAAGTCTAATCTTAACTATCATATCCCCCACCCTACCTGCATGCTATCACACACCCCCACCCTCACCCCCTCCCCTATCACCCCAAATCCTCAATAATGTACTAATAACACAAACCACTCATCCCAACACCAAGCCCTGCATGACACAACTAAGCATGGTCACCCCTCACCAAAGCATGCTCACTGCACATACTCAGAACAACCCCCTAACTATCATCACACAAGCCCTCACACAGGAATTATAGCACTGGGGTACACAAACACCCACCCATTGCACATCATGACACACACACATGCAATAATCATGATCTTGTGCCCCTGCAGGATCACGAAGGACCGTCACCACACCGCAGGGTCCAGACATCTCCACTCCACCCACAGAAGAGGCCCACAGTGACGATAGCAGCTCTGCCCTACTGGAGCCTGATGACCAGCCCGGACCATCGTGGGCCTCAGGACAGTCGCCTGGGAGATGTACTGGTCTGCCAAACAGACCATCTGTACATTCATCGAATGATAACCTTTACGGTTCCTGTAAACCTGTTCACCCCTGTGGGGGGGGACCCGAGCTACATGGGTCCTATCAATAGCACCTATGATGTTGGGGATATGTCCAAGGGCATAGAAGTCACCTTTCACTGTAGCCAAATCTTCCACCTCAGGGAAAATGATGTATCTCCTTACGTGTTTCAGCAGGGCAGCCAACACTCTGGACAGCACGTTGGAAAACATAGGCTGGGACATCCCTGATGCCATGGCCACTGTTGTCTGAAAAGACCCACTTGCAAGGAAATGGAGCACTGACAGCACCTGCACGTCAGGGGGGATTCCAGTGGGATGGCGGATTGGTGACATCAGGTCTGGCTCCAACTGGGTACATAGTTCATGGATTGTGGCACGGTCAAACCTGTAGGTCACAATTAAATGTCGCTCCTCCATTGTCAACAGGTCCACCAGCGGTCGGTACACCGGAGGATTCCGCCATCTTCTCAAATGTCCCAGCTGACGGCGTCTAGGAAGGACAACAGCGAGGATCGAGTCAACTTTTTTCCAGGTATGTACCCACAGTTACACAGAACACGACACCAAACACAAAACCCTTGCTGTATGTGTGTTGAGTGTAGGCCTAGCTATGTGTGACGCAGAAGTAAATGAAGCCATGTGGGCCCCTGAAATGGCGGCTGCCTGACCTCTAAACTGGGACAATGGGATTGTGGGGTAACTGCGTTGCCGTTGCACACCGTCGCGGTAGGCGGTCGTATAGACCGCGGCACAATGCTGCATTGGTTAACACTGGACCCTATGGGTCCCACGAGCCAATGAAGAAGTGCACCGGCGGTGATGATACGCACCGCCGCGGACGTCACCGCCGCGGACATCACTGCCATTTTCTATCTGTTCAATCACTAGATACCTGATCTTCGACAGGAGAGGACCTACACTGCAAGTGCTGCTGTGACCTCGGTCTGGAAGAGACAATGGCTGCTGCGTCTGGGGAAAGGGCCCCTGCCTTCACTGCTCAGGAGTTGGAGAGACTGGTAGACGGGGTCCTCCCCCAGTACACGCTACTCTACAGTCCTCCAGACCAACAGGTTAGTACACAGGTAGCACGTTGTATGGGCTAGGCCTGGGTGGAGAGGGCTGGTTGGAAGAGGGAAGGGGGCAGAGTTCAGGGAACATTAATGCATGTGAATGAATGTGCCACATGGCTAAGGTAGGGAGGAGGGCCACGCACATTGACGGTGCGGTTGTTAATGACTTCTCTTCTTCCCTTGTGCATGTCATGTAGGTCAGCGCCCACCAGAAGAAGGATATTTGGCATGCCATCGCCAAGGACGTCTGGACCCTGGGGGTCCACCAGAGACTGGGCACCCACTGCCGGAAAAGATGGGAGGACATTCGCCGCTGGAGCAAGAAGACGGTGGAGGCTCAGCTGGGGATGGCCTCCCAACGTGGGAGGGGTGCCCGTCGCCCCATGATCCCCCTGATGTTCAGGATCCTGGCGGTGGCCTACCCTGAGTTGGATGGGCACTTGAGGGCATCACAGCAGACACAAGGGGGTGAGTACAACATCATTCTGCGGACTTTGCGCGCAGTGGAGGGGTTTGGGTGGGGGAGGAGGCCTGTGGGTGTACCTAGGCCAGGCAGAAATAGGTAGACTAGGCCCCTCCGTAATGCAGGCCATGTGGCACCCTACCCCACCGCAGTAGAGTGCCATGTGCAGGTATAGATGCGCCTGTGGCATCAATGTGTGCAGATCTCCGCCATGTAGGCCAGATCCCAGGAATTGCATCTGTAGAGGCCAGGAGCACGGCGTAGTGCAGGGGGCTGCTGTGTCTGTTTAGTCCGCCAACGGTCGCGGTATGCCATGCACTCAACCTGTCTTTCTTCCGTCTTCCCCCCCCCCCCCCCCCTTTTTGTGCTCTCCCTGTTTTTTTGTGCATCAGCATCATCAGGCGGAGGTACAGTGGTACCGGGGCACGAGGGAGCTGCATCCCACCTGGCCATGGAGGGCCACACCACGGACTCAGAATGCACCAGTGGGACGGAGGGCGAGGGGAGCTTCACGTCGGCCACCGGATCATCAACCAGCGACACGGACTCGTCCGCCGATGGGAGCTCCCTTGTGGTGGCGGCACCATCTGTGCGCCCCACTTCTACAGGTACAGCCGCCATCTCCCCTACCAGCACCGCCCTCCCAGCAGCCCCTCAGCGTTCGCCCTGTGCCCGCTCACCCAGGAGGGTGGGCATCACCTTTGCCCCAGGCACCTCAGGCCCTACCCCAGTCACCCCTGCTGCCCTCAGTGAGGAGGCCATTGACCTCCTCAGGTCACTCACTGTTGGGCAGTCTACCATTGTGAATGCTATCCAGGGTGTAGAAAGGGAGTTGCAACATGGTAATGCATTCCTGGAGGGCATTCATTCTGGTCAGGTTGTCCTTCAGCGAACCCTGCAATCTCTGGCCTCAGCACTGATGGCAGCCATTGTCCCTGTGTCTAGCCTCCCCCCTCCAACCTCCTCCACCCAGACCCAATCCCCTGTACCCCAGCCTATCCCAAGCACACCCTCAGACCAGCATGCACACACCTGAACACACAAAAGTAGCTCAGGCAAACATAGGCACCACACAACCCACAGGCACACACACAAGCATCACCCACGTGCAGACACAGCAACATCCACTGCCTCCACTGTGTCCCTCCTCGTCATCTCCCTCCTCCCTCCCAGTGTCGTCTACACTCTCACCTGCATGCACCACATCTACAGGCACTAGGACTCGCAGCAGTACACCCAGCACCACACCCCGCTCACCTGCACTCACCACCTCCACTCCCATTTACACGTCCCCTGTGTCCTCTCCCAGTGTGTCTGTGACACCCTCTCCCAAAGTACACAAACGCGGGCACCCACACACCCAACATCCATCCACCTCACGACAGCCTCCAGTACCTGCACCTGCACCCAAAACACCTAAAGTGACACCTCCTACAACCACCTCCTCTTCCTCCACTCCCAGACCCCCTCCAACTACCCACCCCAGTGTTCATCAGAAACTGTCCCTGTGTAAAGTTGGCCTTTTTGCCCCCCCCTCCAATTCATCAGTCCCGTAATAGCGCCTCAGCCAAAAAGCCTCCAAAACCAGTGGTGCCTGTTCAAGGTGTATGGAGTGCACCGGCCACCAGGGCAGGCAGTGTGACCCGGAGCCAAGGCACTGGCAGCCCACCCCCTATAAAGGCTCTGAAATTGGAAAGTGGGCGACGGGACCCTGTGAAGACTCCTGGAGGCAAAACAACTCACAGGGGCTCCAGGGGGATTGCAGAGTCAGCTGTGACTCCTCCAAAGGTGGGGAAGGGCCAGAGGAAGTCTGCACAGCCTAGTGTGAGCAGCACGGCGGAGAAGGACGGCATCCTTCCCGGCAGTCGGGATGCCACCGCCAGCACCGTCGTCACTGGTCAGGAGACCACCACCAGAGTCAGTGCCCAGGAGGGCCCAAGCATTGTCACTGGTCAGGAGACCACTGCCGCCGCCGGAGTCAGTGCCCAGGAGGGCCCAAGTATCGTCACTGGTCAGGAGACGACCGCCACTGCCGGAGTCAGTGCCCAAGAGGGCCCAAGTATCGTCACTGGTCAGGAGACCACCGCCAGAGTAGGTGCCCAGGAGAGCCCAAGTATCGTCACTGGTCAGGAGACCACCACCAGAGTCAGTGCCCAGGAGGGCCCAAGTATCACCACTGGTCAGGAGACCACCGCCGGAGTCAGTGCCCAGGAGGGCCGCGGCTGCCACAGCCCCGCTGGGCAATGAGGGAACGTCATGCCACACACCAATGCCCAGTCCAGAGAACGTCATGCCACACACCAATGCCCAGTCCAGACACCGCCATGGTAAAGCACCGCTGAACAGTCCAGAACCGCCATGGTAAAGCACCGCTGAACAGTCCAGACACCGCCATGGTAAAGCACCGCTGAACAGTCCAGAACCGCCATGGTAAAGCACTGCTGAACAGTCCAGAACCGCCATGGCAAAGCACCGCTGAACAGTCCAGACACCGCCATGGTAAAGCACCGCTGAACAGTCCAGAACCGCCATGGTAAAGCACCGCTGAATAGTCCAGACAACGCCATGGCAAAGCACCGCTGAACAGTCCTGACACCGCCATGGCAAAGCACCGCTGAACAGGGCATGCACCGGGGAAGAATGAAAAGGCCGCCACTTCAAGCATCGTTATCCCATGTGCAGGTGGGACAGTGACGGGACAGGAACTTCCACGGGGAGACCAATCCAGTCTGGGCACCAGTCCCCCTCCAGAACCAGTGGAGGCTGTTATCTACTTGCGAAACTGTGGCTTTGCACTCCCCAGGATGGTACCGTGGGCACACCACCCACTGTAGAGACTTGAGAGACTGTGGCTTTGCACTCCCCAGGATGGAACAGTGGGCAAGCCACCCACTGTAGAGACTTGAGAGGCTGTGGCTTTGCACTCCCCAGGATGGTACAGTGGGCAACCCACCCACTGTAGGGACTTGAGAGACTGTGGCTTTGCACTCCCCAGGATGGTACAGTGGGCAAACCACCCACTGTAGAGACTTGAGAGACTGTGGCTTTGCACTCCCCAGGATACATCAATGGGCATGGAGCCCCATCGTGGATCTGGCTTTGCACTCCTCCGGCTGAGGTGCCCCCCCTTCCCTTCCCCCTGAGGTGCCTGTAGTATTTCGATCTGATGCCCCAGCAGTGTTCTCTCTGTGTGTGGACAGGTATCTTTTGTGGGCCACGCCCATGCATTTTTGGACTAGTGGTGCACGGACATTGATATGTGCATATCTGCACTACTTCTCGAAATGTATATACTTTTGTATGATTTTCTAATATATGTGTTTATTTTTGAGACATGTATATTGATACATTGCAATGTTTGGACTGATTTCGTTTTGTCTTTGCATTCTTTGGGGGGGTTGTGGGTTGTTACTGTGATTTTTGTGAATGCATTGGTGTGTGTGTTGTAATATGCGAGGGTGGGGGCGTTGGGTGTGTCCCCCTGACTTTTGCCTCCCCCCACCGTTGTCTTCGGCGCCTACGTAGATGGTGATCGTAGAGGAGCAGAAAGACAAGCGCAGGGAGTATTTGGAGTTCCGGCTCCATGGAGTCCTCCTTCCTCGTGGGATGTGTTCAGGTGAGCGTTTTCCCATTGAAATGGCTGTTTCCGCTGCGTTTTTATCCACGGTAAATCCGCCCCGGAAAAGGTGGCGGATTGGCGGGTTGTGATACTATGGGCGGTACATTGTCTTCCGCCTGTCTGTTGGCGGTGACCGCCTCGCTGCTTGTCTGTACCGCCGTGGTGGGCGGTGTGTTAAAGTGGCTTTGTTGGCAGTTTCCGCCAGGGTCATGATTCCCTTTTTTGGTCCGCCGGCCTGTTTGCCGTATTACCGTACCTTTAACACCGTCCGCCAGGGTTGTAATGACCCCCAAAGTGCCTATCCAAAGGTGTTTGGGAGGTTGCAGAGGAGCTTAAGGGGATGTGGTGAATATTTGGTGAGATTAAAAGAATCAGAGACAAGTTGAATGTGGATGTATGGTGTATATGGAGAGGCAATAAAGTATTTCCCCCAATATTTTGAGAAATAAGTTAGAAGCATTGCAAAAATCGAGGACACGTGAGTCACAGTCCAATTAAGAGAAGGGTTAAGGAATTATTTTGGTCACTTGACATGGATAGAAAAGTTGAAAAAGTGGTTAGGGATTGTTAAGACATGACCCCAGCCTTTGCAGCTTGTAGAGTCTACAATGAGGTCCTGGGTGAAGATTGCTATTGGTATCATGGGACTGATGGACCTGATTGGGGTTCTCAACAGATTTGTAGTTGTGATGGTGGATTGTTTTTCTAAATTGTTTGAGAGAGAATTATGACTGAGTGAATGTTATCCCAGTGAGTTAGCATCAGATAATAGAACACAGTTTTGTTTGAAGGAAAGTGTAGAAAAAGGGATTATTAGTTGTGAGGCCTGCACAAGTGCTACGTTCACAATGTCTCCTTACTGGGAACCAAGCACCCAGTAGTAGCACGTGACTCCCTGACGGTAGCGAAGCGGAGGAGTCCAAGGCCTACTCAGGGGAGGTGGTGTGGGCTGGTAATCTCCATTCACCGGCACGCAGTAACTCTCAACCGATCGTCCAGTCATTGCTTTTTATTTAGAAAAAGGACAATTACATTTATTACACACACTACTACATACTATGCATTAACTTACAAATATATAGCTTAGACAGATGGAAAATACCATAGATGACATTGCACAATCACCTCTGACCGATAAAGGGTCCTACAAACATATACAGTAAGTCTCTTGGCGTGGCCACAGATTCAAGATCAAGAAACCACACGCTAACTATGCCATCATATTGTGCATACATGCTGTAACCCAAAATAATCAGGTGTAATTGCACTTATTATTGTTAATTAATAAAGCATATTCAATTGGATCACCAATCACTGTCAGCGTTATTATGTTAAAAAAGCACTTTAACCCTTTCCCTGCCAGGCCTTTTCCCCCTAGAATGCTGAGCCCTGTTGGGCTCTTTGAGTAGTTTGGCCTACGACTCCATAACTTTTTTCTACATAAGGTATCCATGCCAGATTCTGGTCTTTTTTCCCCGACATACTGGGGATTCAAACATATCTAGAGTTTGTGGATTACCCAGGAGGGGACTTGAAAATAGCCAAAATATAGCTATATTTAGTTTTTTGGGGCAAAACAGGGAAAAGGTGCTCTGCAAAACAGTCTATTTTTTTCCTAAAAACAGCATCAACTAAAGGTTTGCTGCGCTACAGTCGCCATCTTCCCGGCTTTTACTCCCACGCAGAGCTGAATAAAAAAACATTCCTTTCCACAGATCTGACCTATTTTAAGAGGTAGCCCATTTATCCTATTTTTTGTGTTTTCAACATACTCCAGTTTGTGGTGGAAACCAGTGTGAAATCCCTGGTGATCCCATAAAGCTATAGATTTCTGACAAGTACACAACATTCTGAATTGGTCAAGGGGTTATTGTGTAGATCCCTCAAGGTTTTCCCAAAGAAACTAACTGTTGGTCTAAAAAGTTTTCAAAATGAGTAGGTAAAAATGGTCACGTGACAGCATTTTCATTTGTAACCTCTTGTCACGATGGCAGATTTATAAAAGCACAATTCCATTATGTCTGATAAACCATTCTGGATGCGGGTATCTGTAGGGTTTGTAGATGTTCCAAGAACCTGGAGTACACAAAGCCAACACCTGAGCTGGTATGGTAAAATATAAAGAGTGAAACATATATATCAAGGAAACTTATGTATTTCTGAAATGAGCATCAGGCATGGAGGGTAGAAGCAGTGGCTATTCCAACGTCCCTGAATTTGTGGCTACCCATGCTAGCATATGATTCATAGGGCATTTTTTCAAAATATAATCTTTCTTACACACTGGCTTAGGTTTGGAAGGCACAAATTCAGAGAAATACAATGGGTAATTACACATGTCCTGCTTTATGCATCTCCACATCTCTCGATCAAAATCATACCACACTTGTGTGGGTTGGCCTTGTGCTCACAACAGGATAAGGCCCAAAACACAACATGGACACATCAAATTTTTTACCACTAAAAACTGACCATTTTTGCAATGTGGACAGCTGGTTTTTAGGCACTAGCTCAGCGAGCACCAAGGAAAGCCTAGCAAACCTACACATTGGTTAATACTGGACACCCAGGGGAATTCAGGGTGAGGTGACTACTGAGGTCTGTTTCTGACCCAGAAGCACTTTCAAACCTCAAGACTAAAAGAAACGCATTTTCCACATATTTCTGTGATGAAAAGTTCTGGAATCTGGGAGCCAAAACCTTCCTACCACCTAGCGTTGTCCTAAATCTCTTGCTACAAATGGTACATCACTTGTGTAGGTAGGCCTAGTGCTCATGACAAGTAGGCTTCAACACACAACATGGTCAGCACCTACGGAATCCTAGCAAATGGGCACATATTTTGAAAACTAGACATCCAGGGGAATCCAGGGTAGGGTGGCTTGCGTGACTCTCACCACACAAGCCCTTGGAAATCTCAAACTTTGACCTAAAAAACACATTTGTCTCACATTTCTGTGATGGAAAGTTTCTGGAATCTTCAGGAATTTATACATGCCCTACCATATCTCTCAATACAATGGTACCTCACTTGTCTGGGTAGGCCTAGTGTCCACATTCTGAAAGGTCCCAAAACTCATCACTTTTTCCACTGAAAACTGACCCTTTTTTGTAAGTGGGTAGCTGTGGATTTTGAGCCCCAGCTCAGCCGACACCAAGGAAAAACTAGCTAATCAGCACATTTTGAATGCTAGACCACCAGGGGAATCCATGGTGGTGTGCCTTGCATAGATCTCAAAACGTTTTCTTAACCACAATGCCCGCTAAACTCAAACTTTGCATACATTTGTGTATTTTCCTTTCATTTCTTTAACATAAACTTCTGTAATATGCAGGGATCCACAAAATCCCAACCACCCAGTGTTCTCCCACTTGTCCTGATAAAAAATCCAACCCTACTGGTGTGGTTAAGCCTAGTGGCCACGACAGGCACGCAGCACGTGAAAATCAATAGGAGTCCCACTGAGCGACTCTCATTGACCATGGTTTGATTTGTGCCTGTCAGGGACACTAGGCCCAGCCACACAAGTGGGGTAGCATTTTTATCAGGACAAGTGGGGAAATTCTGAGTGCCAGGAATTTTGTGGAGCCCTGTGATTTCCGAAATTTTACGTCACAGAAATGCAAGGAAAATGGGTGATTTTGGTCACAGTTTGAGATTTGTAGGGCATTGTGGGTAAGAAAATGTTGTGGAATCCATGCGAGGCACACCACTCCGATCCCCTGGATTTGTTGGTTTCAGAAATGTCTGGGCTTACTAGGTTTCCCCAAGTGGCTGCCAAGTCCTGGCCCAAACAGCGGAGCTACCTCTATTGCTAATCTCCCAACTTTGTGTATTTGGGCCTTTTCTCTCACAGGTACTAGGCCCACCCACAAAAGTAGGGTAGAGTTCTTACTGGGACAAAGGCGGGAATGCCAAGTGGTAGGAATTTTGTGAATCCCTGTGGTTTCCAGAAGTTTATGTCACAGAAATGCAAGGAGAACGTGTAATCTTAGTCAAAATTTGAGATTTTCTGGGCATTGTGTGTAAGAAAATGTTGTGTGATTCATGTGAGGCGCACCATTTTGGACTGTCTTGTTTTCAGAAATGGCAAGAAAAATGCATCCATTCAGCATAGAAGTAGGACGATATTGGGACTAAGCCACACTCTGCTACCCAAATGTTTATAAAACACAAAAGAATCACAATTTCCCCATTGGCACAAGGATAAGGATTCTTTAATCCCCAGGGGGTAAACCCTCTCTGAGGTAGGAGTATTAGCTCCATGCCAGAGTAGGTGATCCTAGCTTTTTCTTAGTTTTGGCGCTGGGTTAAAATCCCTGGTGTCTAGTTGCCTTTCTGTCCCCCTAGGACAGATTGTGGGTAAACTTCCTCAATCCATGCCCAGGGGGGCAGAGCCACAGGTGCACCTATTCTGTTCTGGAGTGGGAGCTATGCCTGGGTGATGCGCTCCATATTTTTGCCCTGTGTCTAGTGGCCTCCTGTTGCCAGGGGTAAGATTTTGGGTACACTCCTTCTATCTAGCCCCTGTGTAGCAGAAAGACTGATGCAGTTATTCTGGGGTGAGAGCAAGGTGTGATGCCCAAGTTAATGATACCCTACAAAAAAGGGCTCTCTCAGGCATCATGCCATGCTCCCCCCCACCAAGAATAGGTGCATCATTATTTCTGCCCACCCACCCCCACCCCGGGGGATGGATTGAGTTTTTTTTCCCAAATTCCGTCTGCCGGAGACAGAAAGGCCACTAGACACGAAGGGAAAAATATTCCCATAAATGAAAAAAAGTGGTGAGCAGCTCTCCCAGACAGTTTGCCGTGTTCCCACATCAGAATACGTACCTCAGTCTTTCTGTCCACCCCCAGAGGATGGATTGAGGTTGTTTACCCAAAACTGGCTCCCTGGGCACAGAGAGGCCACTACACAACAAGGGAAAATAGGCCCAAAAATAAGAAAGGGGGTGAGCACAGCTCACTCACGCTTCGCCTCTTGCACCAAGCCCAGAATGGCCACAACAGTTTTTCTGAGCCTCTGGGGCAGATGGTGGGTAAACACACCCAACCCCATTTTTTATTGGAAAATAAAAAATTGGTGGTGTCTTGTGGGCTTCCTGCCCCCTGGGGGGAGACTGGTGGTAAAGACCTCCTATCTGCACCGTGAGGATGGGGTCAGGAAGACTGTTAGGGTCATTTTGAGGGTGGGGTTTTGGTCTGAATCTTCCTGGTTTCTAGCGGGCTTTCTGCTACGTCCACCCGGGAGAGCAGTTTGGAGGCAAGGATTTCCTATTTGCCCCCTAGAATGCAGAAAGGCTTTTGGGGTCATTCTCAGGATGGGTGGCCTGGCCTGGCCTGATATTCCTGAAGGCTGTCCCACCCCTTGATACAGGCAACAAAAAAATATACCTGGGTCTATTGGGATTTCTGCTCCCCTGGGGTGAAATATGGGAGTTAAAACCCCCTAAGTGCACCCTTGGGGCAGAAAGTATATTTAATGCTTCTTTGGGGGGGGTTGGTTTGTTGTGTGTGATAGTCACCCCCATACCTCAACCAATGATATAATATGTTCCCTGGGAACCTTGGGCTTTCTTCCTCCCTGGATCAGATCGGGGAGTAAAATCCCCCAGATTCACCCCCAGGAGCTCAGAAAGACAGTTTTAGATGTTCTTGCGGGCGGAGGGGTGGTGAGGGCTAGGCTTGATATGTGGAATGGCCTCTCCCACCCCTTGATACATGCATCAAAGAATCCCTGGCATCTACTGTGATGTCTGCCCCCGGGTGGCAGATTGGCAAGCAAAATCCCCAGATGCGCCCCAAGGCGGCAGAAAGTCTGTTTTGGATTTTTTTTTGGGGGGATGAGAGCTCGGCCTGGTATATGGGATGGCTGCCCCTGTGCCTTGATATGTGCAAAAAAATCCCTTGGTTCTAGTGGAATTTCTGCTGCCCCCACTTCACTGGGACAGATTGGGGTATAAAATCCCCCAGATTCACGACCAAGGGGCAGAAAGAATGGTTTGGATTTTTTTGGGGGGGAGTGGGTGCTCAGTCAGAAATATGGAATGGCCACACCCACTCCTTGACATATGGAAAATAATCCCCTGGGTCTGAAGAGCTTTCTGCCCCTCTGGGAGCAGACTAGGGGATAAAACCCCCTCAAATGCACCCCTCAGAGGGGGGCAGAAAGACTTTGCATGCATTTTAGGGGGTGGGGTTCAGCCTGATGTGTGGAATAGCTGCCCCAACTCCTCAAATTCATACATAAAAATGCCCTAGGACCTAGTGGGCATTCTGCCCCTCCCAGGGGTGAAGATTGGGGGTGAAGGCCACCAATGTGTCTCTCTTGGAGGGGCAGAAAGTCTGTTGTACCCGTGTGAGTGGTGGAGCACTAACCTATTGCCATGAGGGCTGCCCCCCATTCTTGTGTTCTCCCTGTTGTCTTGTGGGTAGATCCCTACTTGGGGGTATGCCCATCGGTGGCAATCCCCAAGCAGGGATCCAGTACGGAAAGGTACCATTGGAAAGGGGAGATTTTCCAATGATTCCCCGAGTCCAATTTGGTAGATATGCCCGAGCACCAATGTAAGTGAAAGTGAATGAGCCTTGATGGCTGGGAAAGCTCTTCCTCTAGAGTCAAGGATAACAATTCAAAAAATACAAAAATGCTTGCACCCGAGGGATATCCTGCCTCTGGTGCCTGGATTTGCTGCAGCCGTCCTCAGCGCTTGAGCACTGCACCCTTTATGTTGCTCTTTCTTTCTTTCTTTTTTTTTTGGTGGGGATGCCCACGCCTACCTGGGCAGCCGCATGTCTCCAAAATATTGTGAGGAGCTTAGGGATCCCACCCCTTGCTGCACCGCCGGGCCCTGCGCGGACAGCACTTTGGTGTGTTGCAGCAGTAGCTTTCCATGCCCTATCCTGCGGAAAAGGCGCTCCCACAAGACATGGGCACGCGAGGAGGACAGGCTCACCACTTCATCACCTATGGGGGGGAGTGTGGTGGCCTCTCTTGTCCTCTCTCATCTCTCTCGGGGCCCAGAGTTGGGATCCCAGCTCCCACCTAAATCTCTCCCGCTCAGGGTGGAGGGGGTGCAACATTGGGGATTGGGGATGGGGTCCTGGCCCCTTTTTCTAGAACATGCAGTCCTACGGGATGGGGAGCCTGGGCCAATGAAGAGTCTTGGGGGGGCTCCATGCACATCCCCTCTCTGGAAAAATTAAAGTTCAACCTTTGTGCACAAAGCCCTGACTCACCCTAGGGGTAATTTCATGAGAGGCAGCGGAGCCCCACGTGATCCATTGTCGGAAAGGGAGTCAAGGGTCACCAATCTTCAAAATGCGAAAACTCTGACCCTGTCGGCCAATCTGGGTGATCATGGGATCGTGGTAGTCTTGGTGGTGAGCTCTAGCTACCAGGAGCATTTGCAGTAGACCTCCTCATCCAGAAAGGGTGGTGATCCAAGGAGAGCTGGTTCTCCCACCCCGTCCGTTTTGGGACGACGCAACGGAACCGCTGCCAGTCCCCTGACAGCGCAGATGAGGCAGACGCCCCATAGTACCCGGGGGTACAAGACGGCCCCAACTTGGGATCACTGCCATGACCCAGGCCAAAAGGGAGGAGAAGAACTGTTAAGTGTTGGGGGGATTCCCCCAGGCAGCGCTGCCTCCCCTAGAAGGAAAAGCAGCAGCCAGGGAGGCCCAGATACACCACTGAGGTAAGGTGGCCTTGCGAGGACGCGGGTCACTTGACTGGTGTCCTGCCCTGCGTGGGAGACCCAGAGAGGCCTCCTGGCAGGTTAAGAGGACCGCGTGCACCACCCCTGCACTTTTGCTCACCAGTTGGAAGGGGGAGGCCGTGGCAGGACAGCTCACTGACGTCCGCAGCAGGCCGGGGTGACGACCCTCGACGGAGGTCTCCGGTCCTGCCAGTGGTATGTTTCCATGACCACTTTACCCCTAACAGGACCACAGGAGCTCTTTCGCTGGGCAGGTTGTGCTGGAATTACCATGTACCTGATAAAAGGAGTGCCAGGGAGCTACAGCCTTCAAGTAGGAGGCGTTGCTGGTGTATGCTGAACAGGTCACCACAGTGTTCTGTGAATCTCAGTGTTTCCTCTGTATTTTATCATGGCCTGACGCATATTACAGGTCCCACTACCATGATTGGGGTGATGTGCATAATTGTAGGATCTGCCTAATATATAGGGGGGAAGGTGGGTAATGTCTTATAGGATCTGTGCCCAATGGTAACGCTTTCATGATGTGTGCATTCATGGTTATATCTTGGCATTCATGATAGGGTGTTTATTATGATATGTGCATTTTCAGTGATAATGATGACCTGATTACTGCTTGTGTTGCAGAAGAGTAGTAACGTATGTCTTGGTCTGATTACTGCTTACTTTAGTACTAGTAAACTGTGAAATTTTCTGACAACTGCTCGTGTAGCAGGGTATTACTGATGCATGACGTGTTTGCTCTAATGATATTTTATGGAATACAGTATATTTTCATATAACGTATAGCATTTCCTTCATGGTGTATTTTGTCACGTGTGTTGTGTGTGTTGTGCAAACGCTTTACAAATTGCCTCTGGGATAGGCCTAACTGATTGTGCCAAGCCACCAAGGGGGTTATCGTGGGTGTGTAGCTCCCTTGCCCTGACTAGAGTGGTGGGTTCTGCCTGGCTGTGGTGCGTACCGCAGCCAACCAGAAACCCCATTTCTAACAGTGTGTCTTTACAAGTTCAAAACAGCCCTAATTTTCAAACATGGGCCATTTTTTAGCTATTTAATTCACTAATTCAGGCCTCATTCTTCTGGACCTTTCTATAGCATCTGACATTGTCTCACACACATTTCTTATAAGGCCTTTACACGCGATTGGCATCAAACGACCTGCTCTGAGCTCGATCTGCTCCTTCTTAACAGATAGATCACAAGTTGTCAGCCTGGCTCCTTATTCCTTTGAAGTCTGCAAACTCATCTGAGGAGTGCCTCAAAGTTCATATCTCAGCCCCACCCTTTTCAGTTGTATAGATGATCATTCTGACCAACATCATCCGCACAAACAACATCAACATCATCTCCTACGAAGGCAACACACAACTCAGGGGGTCATTACGACCCTGGCGGCCAGCGGTAAGTTGGCGGTAACACCGCCAACAGGCTGGCGGTGTTCCGCCAGCAATTATGACAGTGCCGGAAAAGCCACGGCCATACCGCCGGCCCCTCCACTTTCCCGCCAGGATTCCGCCTGGCGGTCACCGCTGCCCTGGGGATTATGAGTCCCCGACCGCCAGCCTGTCCGTGGCGGTACACACCGCCATTGAAAGGCTGACGGTAAGGGGACTTGGGGTGCCTCTGGGGGCCCCTGCACTGCCCATGCACTTGGCATGGGCAGTGCAGGGGCCCCCAGGCATAGCCCGTCGCGCATTTCACTGCCCGAATTTCGGGCAGTGAAATGCGCGACGGGTGCTACTGCACCTGCTGCACATCAGCATTGCCGCCGGCTCTATTATGAGTCGGCAGCAATGTTGATGTGACATTTCCGCTGGGCCAGCGGAAATGTCATAATAGGGAACCAGGAATACCGCCGGCAATGGCGGTATTCTGTCTCCCGCGGCCTCGGTGGTGTCGTAATGACCCCCTCAGTCTCCCACTCTGACAAAACCTGCAACACAAGAAACCAGTTCACTGCATGCATCACTCAACGTGCTAAGTGGATGAAAGCCAACTGTCTTAAGCTCGACACAGACAAGAAAGAAGTAGAGACTTTTAGCAAGAACACCTCACCATGGGACTCCAACTGGTGAGTGGCTGAACCCGAACCCACAAGCCATTACAAGAACATTGCAATAATCAACAGCTAACTGGACATGCCCGCACAAGGCAACGCCGTCCTTGCATCCTTCTTCCACATCCTGAAGATACTGAGGAAGATCTTCTAATGGCTCCCAATCAACACTAGAAAAACTGTCACTGTAAGATGCTAAATATCAACACCCATTTAACACAGAAGCAGAATGATGCTTGTTCCAGATGCCCCTCCCATACCTTCTTCAATTTCATATATCAAGAAATTAAGGAGTGCCCTCAGGGGGAAAAGAGGGCTGAGAGAGAGAAGAGACTGCCCTCGTCTTATTTTATTCTTGTTGCTCACTTTTTGGGGAGTGACATGGAACTGTTGATGAACTGCAATAAAGTTAACATTTTCATTTACAAAAAAATCTATGTTAAATATGAGCAAACATTAACTATGTACTGATATTCATATATGCAATTTCTATATGATTCTAACATACTTTGGGCCAGATGTAGAAAGCTTTTTGCATGGTGCAAACTGCGAACATTACAGTTTGCGCCATGCAAAAAGCCTTTTGCGATGCTCATTCACAAATTGCGAGTCGGTACCGACTCACAATTTGTGAATGCTACTCGCAAATAGGAAGGGGTGTTCCCTTCCTATTTGCGACTCGCATCGCAATTCAGAGTTGCTTTGTTACCGCGAATGCGGTCGCAAACCAACTCGCAGTTACCACCAGTGTCACACTGGTGGTAACTCATTCGCAAATGAGAAGGGGTCCCCATGGGATCCCTTCCCCTTTGTGAATATCGACAAAAATAATTTTCCTATGGACCACTGCCTGCTCTGAAAAAAACCAAACCAAATGGAAAACGGGCTGCAAAATGAAAAAAAAAACTGCGTTATTTACAAAGCAGTCACAGACATGGAGGTCTGCTGACTACAGCAGGCCACCATCCCTGTGAGTGCAGGGACTCGCTATGGGGTCGCAAAATGCGACCCACCTCATGAATATTGATGAGGTGGGTCTTTGCGACCCCATAGCGAGTCGTAGAAGGTGTCTGAGACACTATTCTGCATCAGTTTTTGCGACTTACAAATTGCGAGTCACTCAGACTCGCAATTTGCAAGTCGCAAAAACGGATTTTGCTACATCTGGCCCTTGATTACAATATTGGATTTGCATCTCTTTTGTTAGATGTACAATTTAGCCTTTTCAAAGGATTGTAGATTGCTAGGTTATACCTCTTCCTCTACAGATCTCAGTACTTTGTCTTGATATTATTATAATAATTAGTGAGTTCTTGTTCTCATAGGTACTTGTGTGCAGATTAGCCCTACAGAGTTCACTGTGGGCAACAGAACATATTCTTCATGAGGTGAGTAGTATTTCTTTTACTCCGAAGCGTAAGGAGACAGTTTATTTTGGAAGTAGAGTGGAATCTGAGGTATGTTTTCTCCTCATGAGACTCAAAGATGTGGCTAGTTAATGACTCTTTTCCAAGACACTACTCAATAAACTGCCCAAAAATACTCTATTCTCAATGACTGTGACAGTTCATTGATTTCTTCCGCGGAAACAGTGCAAGTGCCCAAGAGACAGTACTCGACGGTGAACTGCATTGAAGCGCGGCGTCT